>NC_064924.1:417681926-418306926 GCF_023897955.1 Schistocerca gregaria
ATGCTCAAATATGAAATAATTTGTCCATACTTTCAAATGTTTATGTGGACTGTTAATTCAGACAGTGGCAGTCTAATGATAATGCAATGTATTGTGATGTACTGTCTTGTGTAAATATTATGTATTATATCACTATTTGTACATAGTGGAGAAATTATAGTAATATGTGAACTGTTGGTTAAATGGCTGACCTGTTTGTAAATTTTTCCATCTGTAGTAACTGTAAAACAGTAATCATAAAGGTGCCAAAGACAGGTGGTCGTGGAAGTTTCAAAAGTTTACCATATTTCAAAACAAATTTTAAGTGAAGTCAATCAGAGTGAACCATCAGGTAAATGATGGTTACTTTGGTAGAATACCTACCAGTACTGAGGGCAAAACAATGCACTGTTAAATTAGTTTACTATGTTTTGTATATATTTACATAAAATTATGTGAATTGTTGAGTATGGACTAAACTGTCCTATATTTTATTGTTATTGTTTATGTAGTAAATAAAAGGTGATTATTTTATGGTAAAACTCACTTTTACTCACCTGTAATCATTGTACTCACTATGAAACAAGTTCACATTTTTGTTATGGAGACACTTTGGTATTCCATCTGCTCATCTTCAGATGAAGTTGACAACTATTGTGAGCACTGGGAGGGCATTATAATAATGAAATTCTAGGAACACTGTCACCAAGAAATAATGTCTAGAATTAACATTTATATCATGTTACATTCATTTTTAAGGTACGGAATGATATGGTGGAATGGTTAAGCTGCTGGACTCGCAGTTGAGAGGTTGGCTGTCAAATCACAATCTAGTTGGCCAGATTTTGGTTTAAATTAGACTAATCCTGCAACCTTCATTGCCAGATCATAAAACCTGACTTCCTTTCCCATTTTTTGGTATATTTTTGTGCTCACTTGCGTTACTTCATTCTTAATATCATACTATCCTTAATTTTTCTGTTTAAAAGTGCTGAAAGTAGGTAAACATGTTGGTTCTTCTACCCAAAGCTGTAAAGCAATTAACTTTTGGATTTATGTTTTTGCTTTCTCCTCTGTGATACAGTTTTTGGAGGCAGTGTCACATACTTCAGCCAAGCAAAGTGGTGAATTATAACTGTAGAGATCAGAGCAACAAGGGAAGTAGGGTCCACTGTGCCTTGTCACTTGGATAATAAAGCCCATTTGGAGGCTTATGTTTACTGCTTCTCAACATCATTAACTGTTATCCATGTGCCTTTGCTAGGAATTATATTCTTGATGGGATTGTGTTACACCATTTAGCTTCTGAGGTTTTCCATTAATGTCAAGCATACAAACCTGTAGATAAGCAGGTGCTCTGCTGAAGTATTGTGATTCTTATGTAGACAATACTACACACAGTACTAGAGACTTCTGCAACATTTACTACACTTAGAGAGGCTTTAACAGCACAAGTTCTGTGTTGTCAATTTGCATGGAAGGGATTGTGACATGGCAGGTAAGTTACACAGGAAAAACATTATGTACATCTACAGCTATACTGCTCAGGCCACCTTATTGCATGTGATGGAGGGTAATTATGGTACCACTGTCATTCCTCTCATACTCTGTTCACAAAAGTTGTGTAAAAAGAACAGCTATTGATAAGTTCTATCAACCAACACAGATTCTACAATTCACTTTGGATAGGCGAAAGAAAAGTTACAATAATACATAATATTAGCAGATAGTAGGCAAATTAAAATTAAATATGTATTTTTACAATTTAATTTTTTTTCTTACATGTTCAGAAATTCTTTTGCTGAATAGAAACAGTGATTTATGGGGAATATCTTTGGATTAATTTTAAATATTGTGTATATAGCAATTTTTATTTCCTCTGGTATCTTATTGTGTAATATTAAGCCATGTTAATTATGCTCCTCCGACAGGACATTGATCTGCGATATTTTTGTTGTATCTTTGATTTCCTTCTGGTACAATACAGGCACATACATTTTTGTTCAGTAGTTGTTCCTCTAGCTTTAAGAGGTAGTCTCTAGTGGATGGGATAGTTTGATATATGAATAAGCTTAGAACATTCATTCCATTGATCATGACTTTGTCCAGATGGCTTAGTGGTCAAAGCAGCTGCTCCAGAAGTGGAAGATCTGGGTTCGAATATTGGCTGGTATAAATTTTCAGCCTGTCCCATTGATTTAAATCAGTGCACACTTACAGCTAGTGTGCATAATTCCTTTGTGTCTTAATTCATAATGGCTGCTGGATCGAAATAGTGTCTAGTCTGTTTGACATACCCGAAAGAATGGGCACCACATATATTTTTTATTGTGTGTTCATGAAGTTGTGACTGAAGAAAAGGTAAGGAGTTTATACTCATTGTAAATGAGTCCTACTTACCTTCAGAACCCACCAGATTGACATGTTGCACCTACCTTTATATTTTATGTTACTTCACCCTTATTTCACATGAGGACAGAACATTACTGTAAGATGGTGCACCATTTAATTACTAAATGGGGTCTGGTGTATGACATGGACAAAGACGGACGACAACATTGTTTGGAGATAAATGACTGAATCGTTCACATCTCTCTTTTGTGAGATAAATACAAGGTACATTGAAATGATCGGCCTTTAATCTCAGGGTTGCTGATAGCTAAGGGCAAAGTGCAATGTATACGCCCATGGTGGGACATCTGGGAAAAACCCGGGAATTTTTTCATGTGGGAGAAAACCGGGAGAAACCTGGTTATCTTTCAGGATTCCGGGAATTTTCCATTTAGACTGCAGTAACATTTTTGTAGGTTTGAGTGGTAAGAACGCATACTCTAACAAAGAATTTCACTTTAGCCCACTGCTAGAGAATAATACTGCAGCAATAAAACATAAACAAGAGGAGGAAAAAAAAACTTACGTTCCAAAGGAAATATGCCATTTACATCATCAAAACACAGTGCACACAGAAGTGTCTGCCAACAGCAAAATATGTCAAAGGCTTTAGGATGAAGACAATGCCGTACTTCGGAAAATCAAACTGCTTGCGATGAGAGGCCCATGCTCATTGGCCCTACTCCTGATGAGCATGACATCACAACTGTTCACATTAGGTTTGTTTGAGCTGCTGCAAGCACGTGCAGGCCCATGTACAATTGAATCGCGTATAAACATTACCTTCTCTTGCTTCTGCCTACTTTAAATGTGAGTGTTAGATGTATGAGAAGTAGCAACAAGCATCCAGATGCGACCCGAAAAAATTTTTCTGGTGCACCCAAGCTGTTATTAGTTCCTTTTTTTTTTTAAGCCCAGCATCAATTGCCTCACAGAATGGTGAAGTTAGTTTTGTCAGTTTGCTGAAGAAATTTGGCTTTTATTAACCTTTTCTGCAAAGACAGTCACTTTATTTGGAACATTGTTGACTAATATCAACTGTTCGCTGAATTTCAAGTGCAAGTTTTTTCCTTCCGGCATGTGTGGCATTATGCCATAAGAAAGAACCAATCATGAGATAGTACAGTACAGGTACTCAAAGAAAATTTGCATCCTGAAAACCACACTGAAAAGGTTAGTATCAGGTTAGGCCACACTCCTTTGCAAATCTCGACATATGAATGTCCACTTCAAGCCCAATAATGCATTTTAGTATGGTTTACGAAATTTTGATGGTCTGGGCGTATCCTCTGATGCCCTGTTTCGTTTATGACAAATGTAAGATTTCTTAATGTTATATATGTATTAACATACACAATTCCTATGGCATTGTAGCTGTGCACACATGTTACATGTGCAAATGTGCTTTTGTATTTCTTAAATCACAGATCGTCTGATTCTCATTTAAAGCTTACCACTTTGAGGGTCAGCCACTTGAAAGAATATCGAGCCCAGAAGACACAGACAATTATGTCATTATTTAAAATTTTACTGGCACATTTGTCTGATGTACCTTACAACGGAATACACACAAAGAGAAACCAATATTATATGTGAAAGCTTAGCTTTTCTTATAGCTATACTAAGTATATTAATTTAAATCATTAACGTTTCCTATTTGTGTGTTCATGCAACTTGAGGGAGTTTGTTGTTGGCTAACAACACCACGTGTTGTATGCTCTGAATATCTGCTATCTTCGGCTGTGAGATCATGTGACATGAGCTATGATGGGCTTACAAAAGCAAATCACAGTCTTGATTTCAATGCTTCAGAATCTAATGTGGTGTTTGGTGGGATTCGATTATATACATTCGTAATATGAAAATATTCAGAGTACATGTTGCGGTACATCAAAGAGCTTTTCTCCTCCCTGGAGTTTATTTTCAAAAGTGCCAGGAATTTCTGTGCTGGTGTATAAAACCTTAACCATTGAAAGGATTGTTAAGTTTTACGGTTCTGAGGGAAAATATACTGTCACTTAACATGGGAAAAGTGTATTTTCACCTTCGAAAAAAGTGAGTAACTGTTAATGCTGAAATATTTTCCGCCAGTGTTAGTGATTTCTCCAAATATGGGGTTAGTAATTTATGTTACAGTTCCTTGTACCATGATTAAGTAGTTTTGAGAAATTTCATTAAGGTTTTTCATTTTTCATTTCATTAAGCAGTCCTGATGCTTTTCAGTGAGAAATATTTGAGTGAAAATAATGCAAAGTGGACTCAGTCTTCTGATGTCTAGCTGGTAGTAAATGAATTTAGAAAATGTTTACTGAATAGAAAGCAAAGTAGATTCTGTGTCTTACACTCACTGGCCTCAGGATCAGCATGGTGGAGGAGGCTGGGTTCTGCCCCCCTCCAGTGTTGACGTCAAGTAGGTGTGAGCAAATAATCAGTTCAGCTGCAGCAGCATCACTGGTGATCATTACAGACTGCCGGACTGATGGTGTTGCAGCCAACCTTCCTCACCACCATGCGATTGTTATTAAAAAGCAGACTGATACAGAAGTATCAATGCACATAGAAGCTTGAAGATACAAAGCTGCCGTTGTTTAGATTCCTGATTAAATAGCCTATCAACATTAAATGAGACTTTCAGGTACTCAATGCAGTCACAATCCACAGCTGTAGGGACTTGGGTTATTGACTGGTTTTACAATGGTACTAGCATTTATGTTTGCTGGCTTTACAAAGTACTGACATTAAAAGCAAACTGATTTACTTTCCTCCTCCTAAAGTCCAGGGTTCAGTGTTCTCATGTTGCTGTGGTCAACAGTCACAAGACTGGTTTGATGCAGCTCTCCATGCTACTGTATCCTGTGCAAGCCTCTTCATCTGTACTTAAGTACTGCAACTTACATCCTTCTGAGTCTGGTTGCTGTATTCATCTCTTGGTTTCACTCTTATTACTCCACATACTTTTATCCAGAACTAAATATGTTCACGTCTTGGAATGTGTCCTATCAGCAGATCCCTTCTTCTAATCAGGTTATGCCATAAATTTATTTTCTCCCCAATTCTGTTCTGTGTCACCTCATTAGTTACATGATCTACCTATCTAATAATCAGCATTCTTCTGTAGCACCACATCAAAAGCTTCTATTCTTTCCTTATCTAAATTGTTTTTCATACATGTTTTCACTTCCTTTCATGGCTATACTCCATACAAATACTTTCAGAAAAGACTTCATAACACACAGATTTATATTTGATATTAGCAAATTTCTTTTCTTCAGAAACGCTTTTATTGTTCTTGCCAGGCTACCTTTCATATCCCCTTCACTTTGGCCATCATCTGTTACTTTCCTGCCCAAATAACAAGCTCATCTACTATTTTAATTGTATTGGTTCGTAACCTCACTCTCTCTGCATCACCTTATGTAATATGACTACATTCCATTACTCTTGTTTCGCTTTTGTTGATCTTCATCTTAGACTTGCAACAAGGAATTTTCCAGCATCTTTAAAAAAAGAGTAAGTTGATCTCTACTTTCAAAGGAGAAAGCAAGGAAGATCCAGGAAATTACCGGCCAGTAACTATTACGCCTGTCTTATATAAAGTAATACAATGTGTAGTTAAAGACAGTATAGTAAATTTTCTAGAAAAGTCCAGTACTTAAAATGATGCCCAGCATGGGTTTAGGAAGGGTGGATCCACCAGTACAGCAATAGCTAAATTTATAGAGTATGTAACCAAGGCACTAGAAAAACAAAGTTTATGGTATGTTTTTTACCTGTAAAAAGCTTTCGAACTGTATGTCACAACATATTATTAAAGAAGCTGAAGTGTTACGGTGTAAGGGGGAAAACAACTGATATTGTAAAATCATTTGTGGAAAATGGAGAAGAGTATGTAGAAATAAACCAAAATGTGTACAATACTGTTACAAATGCCTACTCAAATTCTGAATTTCTTAAATATGGAGAATCTCAAGAATAAGTGCTGGGACCACTACTTTTTATATGCAAATGACATGTGCAAAATAGTAGCTGGAAAATGCTGTCATCTATGCAGATGACACTAAATTTTTTCAATTTTTTCTTTTTCGACAGGCAACACAAAAGCAAGCTTCTCAAAATGTGGTAACAATCATTTAATAGAAAATGATCTTTTCATAAACATAGATAAAACCACATATATGCAAAAGAAACCACATAACATGAACAATATTACTATCAAGCTTGGAGACTTGGATCTGAAAGGGACTGAAACTTACAAATGTCTATGTGTTATAGTGGATAGATACTTGACAAGGGAGAAGTTTATAAATATGAGGGTCACTAAAAAAGAAATGCTCACTATTTTTTTAAAAAAAAGTTTAACAGTGTATAGATACATCCTTTAGGAACAATGTTTTCATTTCTCCACATAATTTCTATCCCTGTCAACTGCTTTACACCATCTTGGAACCAGCACCTGTATACCCGCACGGTAAAATTCTGGACCAACCTGCTGGAGCCATTGTTCGGCAGCGTGCACAAGAGAGTCATCATCTTCAAACCTTGATCCACAGAGAGTCTTTCAGTTTCCCAAAGAAATGGTAATCACATGGAGCCAGGTCAGGACTGTAAGGCATGTGTTTCAGTGTTGTCCATCTGAGTTTTGTGATCGCTTCCATGGTTTTTTGACCGACATGTGGCTGTGTATTGTTATGCAACGGCAAAACATCCTGCTTTTGCCAGTGTAGTTCAACACGACTCAGTCGAGCTTGAGGTTTCTTCAGTGTCATCACATATGCATCAGAATTTACGGTGGTTCCACTTGGCATGATGTCCACAAACAAGTATCCTTCGGAATCAAAAAACACTGTAGCCATAACTTTTCCAGCAGAAGGTGTGGTTTTGAATTATTTTTTCTTGGGTGAATTTGCATGATTCCATTCCATTGGTTTCCTCTTTGTCTCTGGTGAAAAATGATGGAGCCATGTTTCATCACCTGTCACAATTCTTCCAAGAAATTTATCTCTAACATTCTCATGCTGTTCCAAAAGTTCACTGTGTAATTTTTCCTCCTATCTATTTAGTTCTCAATTCGTCCGAGCAATCAATCATTCATGATAGGAAACACAGTCATAGCTCAGTCATTCAAAATGATTCAGAAATTTTACTTGTTAGAATGAAATCAGGCGATGATTCTTCTTCTCTGCAGGCTCGTGCTTTGCGGCAGGGTGCTAATCTGTACAAATAAAATGCCTCATAATTTTGGGAGCGTTGTATAATCAGTCGGGAAACCTCAGATCAAGCGGATATTTGGCTTTGATGAAGTTTAACCTTCCGAAGAAGTAATGGAGCTCTTGGATTATTAAATGCAGGTTCGTATCCAGTTTTCGGAAGTTACCTTCTGATTAACAACTACGCAATACATCGATGAATATCATTAATTATCAATTGTCAAATACACACCTTTTGTTTGAAGGAACAATATATATATTTCCCTTTTAATTGTACAATTTCGAACCAGTTATCTTCGGTCATAAATCTCAATAATCAATTTCAATTCTTCAAACAAAAAAAACTCGGGCTAATCCGCACGAAGACAATCTCGGAAGCCTTTTTTCCTCTAACAACCACCAGAGAGAGTACTACAAAGAATAATTATGCGCTCATGGCATAGCTATTGTATGAAACTATTTTGCGCATGGATTCTGCGAGTATGGAGATAGAAATTTTGTAAACGTCATTCAAGGGTAGAATTGTATCAGAATAATTCATCGAATATAAAGAGATATTACAATTGCCCCTTGCAGCGAGCAAAGTTAATGATAATACACTTTGTGAGCTTACAGGAAAAATTTGTTGGGTTGTTTATTCAAAAGAGGAATATTTTGAATTAATAGAATTTTACTATAGAGAGTATGGGTATCATGTTAAGACAGTAAGTTACGAGAATACCTAAGCTGTAGCTTTTACATGTACCGGGGTATACCCGCATCCCGAGTACATAACCAGGGAAGATGTAGATTGGTGTAATTACGAACAAGGTCTACCCATTTTGGAACTAGCCTTCACAGGGAAACCCTGGAAAACCCGGAAGAATAGAGCCCAGCTCAGGTATTAAAGTAGAGGAAAGCTTAAATCCAGTAATTTTTTGGAATATATTGAAGCTCCATAGATTAGATCAAAGGAAAAGTGCCTCAGAGCCAAAACAAATTTTACAATAGCGCTCCAAAAAATTTTCAAAATTCTTCTTTCGACGATGTAGCCGGCGATCTCGTTGTGACGTCGATGGAACAGGAACACTGGTTACGGACAACGGGTAGGCAGCGCACAGCGTTTGGTGGAGGCAGCACGGAGGACAGGCGATGGCTTATGGTACAGGACAGAAGTTGGTAATGTGCCGTAGAAACAGCAAGATTATCTCAGGAACAGATGGTCAGGGACGTGAACATGGAACAGGTTTAAAGTGGAATAAGAAAAGGTTCTGACTGAATAAATCCCTGGAAGAGAGTATATTAAGGCAACAAAGTACATATTTCATTGTTGAACTCAAAATCGGAGTGGATTCTTATATTCTTCCATCTGTACTAGACTGGAACAGCCATCCGTCCTGACAATCGCGAAATTGTTTTTTTAATAGTCCTCAATACAAAAGTTGTTCTGCATTACAACTGCTGATTGTCCTCAACATGTCCAAATAGACTGTGGGCATTTAAATTTTGTTGTAGCTCATATCGAATGTATTCCTCTCAATTTTTTTTAATCTTCTTTTTGTTATAGTGCAGGTGGAAGTAGAGCATTGAATCTCTCCGAGGTTTGCTTTCAATTACGAAATTATGGATAAAATTTAAGTTTACACCTGATGAAAAATTTTCTACATAGGCATATGACACTGACTCCACAAAAGGAACAATTTCTAGAAGAATTTTCTGAAAAATTTTCATTATTCTTATAATTAATTGATTTATATATCCACCTGCAAATAAATATCATTAATGATGACATATGTTCATTTAACAAATCAGCCACTCGCAGAATCTTCTTCTTTCTCTCATGAACATTTATGGAAATATATTTCAACAACGAAGTCCATAGTATGAAACACACAAACCGCTATTCTTAAAACGTTAATTAAAATTCTTAAATTAATTCTCCTGGTAGAGACGGCATAATGAAAAATCTAAAAATTATAATATTTTTGTCTCGCGCAACCAGAGAGTTTCTTCAATTGTTTGCAGCAGTGACATTATCGACTCTTGCTTCATTTCACAGTTCATTTGTTTTCTCGCGCGAACAGCGCACATCACACACACACAGCGTATTTACCTACATATCCCGCACTGTTCAAGTTTCACACGCAATTCTCACATAAGTGGCGTGTCTTGGGGAAATGTAGATGTACTTTCATTGTATATCACTATGGCTTCTGCTCATAGTCCACACTTAAAAACACCAGTATTTAACAATTTCTTCTACCTATCTTAAAATTTTGTGCTAAACTATTACAGGAGCAATCTCACTGTCTCTTACCCTCTAGAAAACATAAACTTCTTGATGTTTATATACACATTCGACACATAGTCAAATTTCACTCTAAATTCTTCTCCATATTTGGTATCATAGATCTACAATCCTTCAAAAAATTTCTTAATATCATTATGCGGGAATAATCCCTTTATTCTTTTCGATTCGGGATATGCAAACAAGTATGATCCAGGATTTGGTATATTTACAGTAACATATGGTCCGATATAAATAAGATTCCATTTCTTTATGTTCTTCATCAGTTTCGAGGAATGGGTGTGTGGTCTCAATAAAACCTTTTCTTCATGTTATTTTATTAATCTCTCTCACATCCATAACTAATCTTACGTTGCCTCCAGTTTTTGGAACGACTAAAAGCGGAGAACAATATCGACTAGTTGATGGCTCAGTCAAGTTCCATTCTAACATTCTATTTATCTCCATTTGAACAGATTGTTTTAAAGGCCAAGGGATCGGATAGCACATGTCACAGTAAGTCTGATGTGGCTTCACTTGTAGGTGACACATATATCCTTTAATAATTCTGGTTTCTCATCAAAAATCTTTTCATATGCCTCTAACAAATAATGAAGCTGCTGCCTTTGTTCTCCGGTAAGCTGATTTGATTCACTAGATTTTATCATTGTTGTATCAAATCCTTCGAAAGCTCCTTCCAAAGACCATTTGTAGAGTCAATTAATTGAATTATGGCACCGCGACAATATTTCTCATGCACAGTTTCCTTTCTATTTAACTCCAGTGCTATCTCTTCTCCATTTAATCTAAATTTAACTATTCCTTCCAAAAAATCAATCTGACAATCGTACTCCTGCATACTCCCAATACCAAGAATACAGTCCACTAATAACTTCTCCACTACAAGGAACGTGCATTTTATTGCTACATTTCCCATTTTCATCTCTAATTGTCTTTGTATTTTGACATTGGGAGAGCATGCTCCAACAGCTCCGATGATTTTGCAGTTCTGTACCGGCAAAATTGGTACCTTCTTCTTCCTAATAATTCTCCTAAAAACAGCGCCTGAGATGACATTGGCGGAAGCGGCGGTGTCTAATATCACATTATTTGCAACTTCCTCTATTTCAACAAATCATTCTGATACCGGAACACTCGATCTGTCATTATGACACATTATTAAATCCTTTGTTAACTCTTCAGTCAACAGCTCACCATCATTATATCTTAACAATTGTAATTTTACTGTTTCGCCTCTAACACATCCCCTGACCGCTCCTCCGGGGCACGATGCGGTCATGTTTAGTTTGACTGATTGTTGGTCCGATTGGTATTTGTCTCTTCAGCTACTTCAGTGATTATCGGTTGTTGTGGTGAAGTCAGTCTATATTGTCTTGCTTGTTTCGTGTAATTATTGTTGCTGTTCTGCTGGTGTCGGTAGAACTGTCCTGTGTTATCATGCATTGGATTATATCGATTAAAATTCCTATTGTTCCTAAAATAGCCCCTCGCTGCACCATTACTAAAGTTTCCATTATGGTAATAATTATTGTTTGCATTTTGTCCATTTCTAATTCTCCTTGGAGAGTGTAGTTGGTTATGATTATTGTTACTGCTACCATTACTGCCATTCGCATTCGAGTTGCAGCTCGGATTCGCTTCTATTACCCTTCTTTGATATGACATTTCTCTTGCCCTTTTATTGTCCTCCTCAATTATATCAATATGATCAGGTATAGTCATAAATGAGTCTATATCCTTATCATTTATATATATAACAGCTGATTCCTTATACTGGTGGGTAGTCTGGACTTGAATATCCTAAGTATATCCGGCAAAGGAATCGGTACATCCCAATACAAAGATTTATTAATGTATTACTCAAAATATCTCTTTAGAGATCCTTTAGAAAATGAGAAAGTCTCAGGATATAATACTTCCTGCCTAAGTCTTTCTTGTGTTCCAGCAGACCAATATTTTACTAGAAAAGCCTGTTCAAATTCTTTATAACATTTACAAGAAGATGTTTGTTCGGATGCCCACAATGCTCCTGATCCTTGTATATATCCAGATACAAAACTAATCTTTTGCCATTCTGTCCAAGATTGTGGAAACAGACCTCTGAAACTTCGAATAAAGACTACAAGATCAACATTCTTTTTGTCAGGGTTAAATATTTGAAACAGTCTCTGTTTAATCATCTTCTCCTCAATGGTACTACAATTCCAAAAATCATCCTGTTCGTACTTTACCCTGTGGCTATCTGTTATATCGAATCTAACTTGTGACGTACCAGTTCTGTCTACATTGGATCTTGATGTGGACGGAATTTCACGCGCAGATTGAGAGTTTTGTTTCCTACTTCTCGCTGTTTCTAAATCCTCCTGCGAGAGATTTAGTGATCTTTCGATATTTCCTTTCCAAAGGGAGAATTCTTCACCAAGTTGTTCCTGAACTTCCTGTAACCCTTTGTTGAAAAAATTCTCCTCGGAACTCTCTGAAATTGACTGTAAAGCTACTTTCACAGTTTCTTCTATCGTTTCTGAAGGAAAATTTTGCAGCTCTAATGTCATTACTGAAAACTTTCCCGCAAGTACGTTCATTCTATGTTCCACTGTCGTCTGTTTTTCCTTCACTTCGTCAAATTGCTTCTTTAGATTATCTTGGGAGTCTATAATTTCTGGTATCATAGCTACGGAACACTCTATGTCCTCTTGAGCTTGTATTACTTAAGGAAACAGTTCTACTTGTTTTTGTATCATGTCAATTTTGACGGATACATATTCGGTTAGTTCTGCTTTTAATTTACTATTGTTTT
Organism: Schistocerca gregaria; assembly: GCF_023897955.1. NCBI lineage: Eukaryota > Metazoa > Arthropoda > Insecta > Orthoptera > Acrididae > Schistocerca > Schistocerca gregaria. The sequence continues at coordinate 417,694,588 of NC_064924.1, forward strand.
CTTGGCATTGTTGGCTGACCTGCTCAATTTGAGCAATAAGATTCTGTTCGGTCCTTACTGCCTGTTCTTTTATTTCCTGTGTCTGGGTATTTCATCTCTGATCTAATTCGGTAGAGGTTGCTCTTAATTGATTTTGTAATTCTGTTTGATTTTCGTCTAATTGATTTTGGAGTTAATTTTGTATGGCGGATATGTCTTGTTTTACCTCCGCTTGGCCTTCAGCTAATAGAGACAACTGTTGCATAATAACAACTAATGTGTCAACAACACTCTGATCAGCTGTTGAATGAATGTTTTCTGAACCAGCGGGATTATTTATATTGCTACCGCTAGCCACAACAATCTCAGAATTGCTATCCGTGGCCTCTGCTTCTGGGCAAACAGCTGTAGGCTGTTGCACGTCTTGTTGCTGATTCAATGACATTTTAAATGACGCGCTAGTCAATACCATTAAATAACTGTCAATATCAGGTTCTAATCACTAAATAAAGTTTCAAATTTACTGTCGTAGACACAATTAACTTTCAAATTACTTCACAGATGGTATAAAGTTCAATGTCCAGATACGAAAATCACACAATATACAGTTCTAGAATCTAACTACTATCTGGAAAAAAGTTCTTTCTAAATTGATTTCAAACTATTTTAACTACAGGATTAAAAAAAAATTAGATTTTTCTGGCCTTGTTCTGTAGTCTTGGTGTTGTCCAATAGTTGAAATCGTTTCTTGGTATCAGCAATCTTTTACTATGGGCACCGAATCTCTCTTCAGATTAGTTACCTCTCATTCTCAATGGTTTCATGAAACAAAAAATACATATATTATATAACAATTCAAGAGAGTCCTGTCACACTGGCGCCACTGTAATTTTTCCTCCTATCTATTTAGTTCTCAATTCGTCCGAGCAATCAATCATTCATGATAGGAAACACAGTCATAGCTCAGTCATTCAAAATGATTCAGAAATTTTACTTGTTAGTATGAAATCAGGCGATGATTCTTCTTCTCTGCAGGCTCGTGCTTTGCGGCAGGGTGCTAATCTGTACAAATAAAATGCCTCGTAATTTTGGGAGCGTTGTATAATCAGTCGGGAAACCACAGATCAACCGGATATTCAGCTTTGATGAAGTTTAACCTTCTCGAAGAAATAATGGAGCTCTTGGATTATTAAATGCAAGTTCGCATCCAGTTTTCAGAAGTTCCCTTCTGATTAACAACTATGGAGTACATTGATGAATATCATTAATTATCAATTGTCAAATACACACCTTTTGTTTGAAGGAACAATATATATATTTCCCTTATAATTGTACAGTTTCGAACCAGTTATCTTTGGTCATAAATCTCAATAATCAGATTACAATTCTTAAAACAAACAAACTCAGGCTAATCTGCACGAAGACAATCTCGGAAGCCTTTTTTCCTCTAACAACCACCAGAGAGAGTGCTACAAAGAATAATTATGCGCTCATGGCATAGCTATTGTATGAAACTATTTTGCACATGGATTCTGCGAGTATGGAGATAGAAATTTTGTAAACGTCATTCAAGGGTAGAATTGTATCAGAATAATTCATCGAATATAAAGAGATATTACAACTGCAACCATTTCTCTAGTTTCTTTGTGAGCCACTGTCAACATCCTGGGAACCCACCTGTCACAAACCTGTTTAACGCCAACACTTTCAGTATTCTGCAAACACTTCCTTCTCCTATCCCTTCGTAGCATGACAATTTGTTCACTGTGATGCGTCTGTCAGCAGTCACCAATTCATTAACTCTCTGCACATTGTCTGGATTGTGTGCAGTACAAGGCCTGCCGCTGCGAGGACAATCCTCTATATTTCCGCACCTGCTTTCATCACGTAACCTGCTTTCCCACCGACTAACTGTACTGCTATCGACAGCAGCATCTCCATACACCTTTTTCAACCTCTTTTGGATGTTTCCCAATGTCTCGTTTTCACAGCACAGGAATTCTATGACAGCACATTGCTTCTGACGAATGTCAAGTGTAGCAGCCATCTTGAAGACGTGCTGTGACAGCACCATTCACGGCAACAGGTTGAACTAAGTTTGAAAACGAGCAGGAAGGATGTATCTACACACTGTAAAATTTTCACACATGCAGAATGAAAACTGTATTTTTACAAAAATAGTGTGAATTTTTTTTGGAGTGACCATCGTAATATTTGTTGTTCAGTGAGTTAGGGTATATTTCTAATGAGAAAAATGTCAAGGTCAATACACACACAAACATAGCTGACATTGTACTGATGCTAGTTCATCCACATATTTCATATGATATCCTTGTCTGGGGAAATTTTGCAAGTGTACACAACAAAGAGTACGAAAGCTACAAAAGAAGGTTGTAAGTTGCATAACAAAATCATCTCCTAGAGATTCCTGCATAAGTAAATTCAAAGAACTAAACTTATTAACAGCAGCGCAATTATAGATACCTGAACAATTATTTACATATAAAATAACTGTTCTGCATAGATCCACAACTGCAACAAGAAATTAAAATGAGTATCATGTTGAAGGAAAATAGCTCGCATTAACTGACAGAGCCTATAAAGTAAGATGTCTTCCATAAAGGAGTTGCCAAACTATATAAAATTATAGAAAACATGTCTGTTTTCAAAAATAAACTAAAATGTCGCTTGATTAAAACTTGACCATACAGTAATAAAGAATACCTTGCAGCAAAAAGTTAATGCAGTGTTTCATATATAACAAAACTTACAGAAAGCATAAAATGAATTTAATATTTTGTAGTTATGTAGGTATATCAGTGTTTTTTTTTCAGGTTTGTATTTTAGAAGCTTTTTAAAAAAATGATACATATGCATGTAGTTATACATTTTTGAAACTTGTAATTTTTCAAACTAGTCCAATACCATTTTACAGAGTGGTCCTTGGACATAAATAAATAAAATAAAGTGAATTGCAATATCATCAGCAAACCTTAAAGTTTTTATTTCTTCTCCCTTAACTTTAATTCCTTTTTAAATATTTCTTTTCGTTTCCTTTACTGCATGCTCAATGCACAAACTGAATAACATCAGGGATACGCTACAACCCTCTCACCCCCTTCTCAAACACCTCTTTCTTTTCATGCCCGTTGTAATGACCTCCTTTGTTACGCACATTGGATGACCGTTAATTGTAATAATTGTTCATGGAATAATTCAATATTGTTGGCCAGGTTTAGTGATAGCTTTAATGAAAAAGTACTCATCTTGTTTCTTGATCATCTCCTTAAATAAGTTGCTGGAATTTCTTCTCTCTGGAAGACCTATAGGTTGACATGTTTGTAGAACAATGTAGATGACAAAACTGATTCATGTGTAATTTTCATATTTAATAGTCCTAGATGCCTTGCAGTCATAAATTTACAATGTCCACTCAGTGAAATACATTCCATTTGTACACAACTCCAGAAAACTTTACGTTTCTCCTTCCCCCACACAACCTGACTGTGGCCAGTTAATATCATTCCAAAGTACATCAGTAAAGATATAGTCAAACTAAGACTGAAACATAGAACATTAAATCAAACTCAACAGCACAGTAGAACAATTATGATAATGTATATCACACAAACAAAATATAAATCTTTTTTGTAGTATAGTAATTTTATGAAATTTGTTTTTTAATCACAGGGGTTAGTTGTGTTAACATGGCATATAATACAGTCAGAGTTTAAAACATTTCAAATAAGACTGAAGAAAGGATAAGATCATAAATTTGTGAATATATATGGTCCAAATTGCTTATTGCTCATTACACTGTCAACTCCTATAACTGTCGTCTGGTTTCTATGCAAGCTGTAAATAGCCTTTTGCTCACTGTGTTTTACTCCTGCTATCTTCAGAATTTCAAAGAGAGTATTATCAAAAGCTTTGTCCAATGCTATAAACATATGTTTGCCTTTCTTTAACCTATCTTCTAAGATTAGTGGTAAGGTCAACATTGCCTCACAAGTATCCCTATTTCTCTGGAATCCAAACTGGTCTTCCCTGAGGTCAACTTCTATGAGTTTTTCCATTTTCCTATAAAAAATTCATGTTATTATTTTGCAGCCAGGGTATTTTGCCTGTCTCGTATATCTTACACATCAGATGGAAGAGTTTCCTCATGGGTGCTTCTCCCAAAGCTAGCAGTAGGTCTGATGGAATGTCATCTACTCCTGGGGCCTTGTTTCGACTTAACCTCTTTCAGTGACATGTCAAATTCCTCTTGCAGTGTCATATCTCCCATCTCATCTTCATCTAAATCCTCTTTCATTTCTACAGTACAACCTGCAAGTGTTCTTCCTTGTATAGACCCTCTATATACTACTCCTACTTTTTAGCTTATCCTTCTTTGCTTAAGCTTGGTTTCCCATCTGACCTCTTGATATTCATACAGCTGCTCCTCTCTTCTCCAAAGACCTCTTTAATTTCCTGTAGGCAGTATCTATCTTTGCCCTAGTGATACATGCTGCTAAATCCTTACATTTATACTCCAGCCATTCTTACTTAGCCATTTTGCACTTCCTGACAACCTCTTATGTGCTTCATTTTTATACTTTTTCCTGTCATCAGTTAAATTCAGTATCTCCTGTGTTATCAAAAGATTTCAACTAGGCTTTGTCTTTTTTACCTATTTGATCCTCAGCTATCATCACTATTTCATCTGTCAAAGCTAGCTATTCGTCTTCTACTGTATTTCTTTCCCCTGTTCTATTCAATCATTGCCTAATGCTCCCTCTGAAACCCCAACCACCTCCAGTTCTTTCAACTATATAGGTCCCATTTCCTTAATTTCCAATCTTTTTACAATTTCTGTAGTTTAATCTACAGTTCATAACATATAAAATGTGGCCAGAGTGTACATGCAGACCTGGAAATGTCTTAAAATTTAAAATCTGATTCTGAAATCTGCCTTACAATTATATAATCTATCTGAAGCCTTCTAATGTCTCCAGTTCTCCTCCATGTATAAAATCTTCTTTCATGATTCGTAAACTAAGTTAGATATGATTAAATTATGCTCTGTGCAAAATTCTACCAGGCACCTTCATCTTTCATTCTTTCCCTCCAGTTCATATTGACCTACAATTTTTCCTTCTCCTACTTTTCCTTGTACTACTATGATGGATGTTGGCTTTGTGTCTGTCTTGTCTGTGATAATGGGTTCACTGTGCTGTTCATAGTACCTTTCACACATTCCTAGTTCATTAATCCTTAATGAACTTGTATTTGATTTTTTTACTTACAACCCTATATTCACCTGACCAGGAGTCCTGTTCCTCTTGCCACCAAACTCCACAAATTCCCCCTATTTAACTTCAGCCAACTTAAACATCATTTCCGCCATTTTTATTGCTCATGAAAACCACACATTGCATGATGTACCACCATACAGCGAGACCTTCAGAGGTGGTGGTCCGGATTGCTGTACACACCGGTACCTCTAATACCCAGTAGCATGTCCTCTTGCGTTAATGCATGCCTGTATTCGTGGCATACTATACACAAGTTATCAAGACACTGTTGGTCCAAATTGTCCCACTCCTCAGCGGGGATTTGGTGTAGATCCCTCAGAGTGTTTGGTGGGTCACATTGTCCATAAACAGCCCTTTTCAATCTATCCCCTGGCAGGTTCGAAACAGTTCATGTCTGGAGAGCATGCTGGCCACTCTAGTTGAGCGACGACATTATCCCGAATGAAGTCATTCACAAGATGTGCATGATGGGGGCGTGAACTGTCGTACATGAAGACGAATGCCTCACCAGTATGCTGCCGATATGGTTGCACTCTCAGTCGAAGGATGGCATTCATGTATTGTACAGCTGTTACAGCACCTTCCATTACCACCAGCAGCGTATGTCGATCCCACATAGTGCGATCCCAAAACATCAGAGAACCTTCACCTTGCTGCACGGCGTGTCTAAGGCGTTCAGTCTGACGGGGATGCCTCCAAACACATCTCTGACAATTGTCTGGTTGAAGGTATATGCGACACTCATCGGCGAAGAGAACGTGACGCCAATCGTGAGCGGTTCATTAGGCATATTTTGGGGCCCATCTGTACCGCGCTGCATGGTGTCGTGGTTGCAAAGATGGTTTTCACCATTGATGTCGGAAGTGAAGTTGCGCATCATGCAGCCTATTGCGCATAGTTTGAGTCATAACACAACATTCCGTGACTGCACAAAAGCATTATTCAACATGGTGGCGTTGCTGTCAGGGTTCCTCCGAGCCATAATCTTTAGGTAGTCGCCATTCACTGCACTAGTAGCCTTTGGGCGGCCTGAGCGAGGCATGTCATCGACGGTTCCTGACTCTCTGTATCTCCTCCATGTCCGAACAACACTGCTTTAGTTCACTCCAAGATGCCTAGACACATCCTTTGTTGAGAACCTATCCTGGCACAAAATAACACTGCGGACATGATTGAACCGCGGTATTGACCATCTAGGCATGGCTGAACTACAGACAACACAAGCCGTGTACCTTCTTCCTGGTGGAATGACTGCAACTGTTCAGCTGTCGGAAGCCCCTCCACTAATTGGCGCTGATCATGCATGGGCTGTTTACATCTTTGGGTGGGTTTAGTGACATCTCCGAGTAGTCAGAAGGCTTGTGTCTGTGATACAATATCTACAGTCAACGTCTATCTTCAGGAGGCCTGGGAACTGGGGTGATGCAAAACTTAAACTAATGACATAGACCTACTTTAGCATTCTGTAATTATGTGAATGTATTTTAATTCACTTGATAGCTCATGGCAATAGAAATATGTTCCGTTTTCATTTTATGCGACAGCTGTAAGCGAAAAGGAAACAGCAAAATTACTAAACTAAGCACGGCTCACGTCAAGATTACCCCTGATCACCACAACTCAGACTGCTCTGCGCATGCACGAATCTGGCAGCTTGGGCATGTAGGAAAAATTTTTCAGGTTGGCTTGTTGCTGCTGCAGATACAGCTAACAGCCACAAACAGGGTGATTCAAGAAAATGTACCAATATTTCAATGTTATTGTACAAGTAAAACTAAATAAAAAAGTTCATATAAACATAGGTCTCCAAATGTTTGATTACAGAGTTAAGGCTAATATAAGATTTTGCCTGGAATTCAATAACTTCGCTAATATGAAGCCGTTGCAAAACTGTACGAGGTTAAAGTAAAGCACGATTTCCATTTATTTTGTTATTGGCCTCATGAATCTAATAAAACATGCCCCAGACGTGTATCTGCAGTAGTTTTCCAGAACATCCAGAGAAACAAAGAAGTAATTTCGTAAAATTATTAATCAACTATTGGCCTAATTTGAAATTCCAGACAATTTCACATAGTTTTCAACAGAGCTTGTGGATAATTAAATTTTGGAAACATTTTGTGTAACTGCCGATTAGTGTTTAACCAGTTGCACAACTCAAAGCGAAGGGCAGGATTTCCCACATGAAAATGATGCACTTTATATTTATGGTAAGGATACAGAGTATTGTACTTCAGTGTACGCCATACCTTAGATTGAGAAATGCTTAATCGTTGACAGATACATCGTTTACTGGTACCCAGACTACGTTGAACAGCATCCATAATATCATCATCGTCTTAACACGTACTGATTCTGAACGCTAGGTAGAGAACCTGTCTTCCATAACATACTAAATTCTCCACTAATGGTTCGTCCATTTGAAATCCTCCAAGTTGGATAACATATACCATATTCGTTAACTGCAGCCGTAATATTACCATCACATTTGCCATAAATAAACACCATATCAGGGTATTCCTCTGTCGTAAACACTCTAAAAAACTACAACAGTTAATATGTGGTTTCACTTAAATACACTTTTGTTATGTTCATTCAACGAACAATACAGAAAACTAAAGGCGTGTTTACACTGAGTTCGCAACATTGTTCATGGCTAGCAATTGACTACCGATGATCGCAACATGTTCGCAACACAAAATCAATGTCCCATGGCTGTGTCGGTAGAGATCAAAGAAACATTCGACATAAAAGTTTTCTGGGTTTGGTACCACATTATAATGTAAAAAATACTGCTGTTGGACAAAAACCAACGTTTCGGCCCGATTGCAGTGGCCTTCTTCTGGGTCTAATGGTGCGTTCTAGCTATGCAGTGTCCTTTTTATTTTGTTCTTAGTGTTCACTGCGCATGCCATTACGTCATAATTTTAAGAAGGAAGTTAGTTTCATTGGTCACTTAAGGAAGAAGGAGAGGGAACTTTATTTTGGTAGGTTATAGCGGTGGAGGGAGAACGTGACCTCTGTCGTCGAAAGAGGAGTTTGCTGCTGTTCACCAACTGCTGGACGTCGGGCACGCAGCGGCAGTTACTCGCCGGTGGTGCTCGTGCCTCGTGTAGACAGTGAGGTCTGTTGGGCTCTGATTGCTGGCACCCAAGATGGGGCAAGCCAGAGTCCATCCTGCGTGTTCATGCTGTTACGGTGTTTAAGTATTTCGATGGCCTCTCTGATTTTGCATTTCGTCATAATTGGTTGCTTGGCCAACACACGGGGTTTCACTGAATTTAATTTCTTTGCCGCAGTCTTGGTGATGTTCTGCCACTGCGGATTTGTTGTGTTGCCCTAGACGAATATAACGCTCAGGTTCCCGAACATGCGTTGCTATTGGCCCTCCAGTCTCGCCGATGTTTGCCTCTCCACATTCTCATTCCACCTTGTAAACGCCTATAGTATGTAATGCATCCACCTTGTCCTTTGCGGAGTATGTGCTGGATCCTACGACCACTATAGAAGAAAGGCTGCACCCCAACGCGGCGAAGGTGTTTGCCGATTCAGTCAGTAATGTTTTTCACACAAGGTAAGCACACTGTTGGCTGCAGTTTGTCTATTTCTTGCTTGTGTTCGTCAACAAGGCTGTGTTTATCGACTTCTGGCTGTAGCCATTGGCTAGAAACCTTCTGCGTAACCTTTTAAGCTCAGGTGTGATGTTTTGAGCATCACTTAGGCTGCGCACGGATTGCCAAAGAGCGGATGACAGAGTTCTTCTGCACTGGGTGGTGGTAGGATTGGGCGTGCAGATACCTGTCTGTATGTGTAGGCTTACAATATACTCTGTGCCCCAGTGTGCCCTCCGTTCTCCTGTACACGTAGATGTCTAGAAATGGGATAGCACCATTATTTTCTACTTTCAGCGGGAACTGTATCTTCCCGTGCATATTGTTCAAATATTTGTGGAACTCGTGTAGCTCCGTTTCACCATGAGGCCATATAGTGAATGTGTCATCCACGGATCTGAACCAGCAATGTGTGCGTAAAGGAGCTGAACCGAGGGCCATTGCTTCAAAGACTTCCATGAATATGTCAGCTGCCAGCAGAGATAGGGGGGATCCCATTGCTATGCCGTCTGTCTGCTCGTAGTATTTTCCTTGCCATTTGAAGTATGTTGAAGTCAGGCACAACTCAACCACGTCGCATATGTCTGGCGGGACATGCTCCTGAAGGATGCAGATAGTTTCGTCTACTGGCACGTTCGAAAATAGGGATTTCACACCAAAACTGACCATGATGTCCGTAGGTAAAATTGTTTCTCCCTTAAAGCGCTCTATAAAGTGGTGTCGAGTTCTTCACATAAGAGTGCGTCTTGCCAACTAGACGTCTTAGTTTACAGGCTAGGTACTTTGCCAAATTGTAAGTAGGTGAATTGATCCCATTCACTATTGGCTTCAAAGGACAACTTTCCTTATGTATCTTTGGAACACCGTAAATTCTAGGAGAGACTGGTACTCTGGCAATAAGACCCTTGGCTGCGTCAGTGTCAATTCTCGAGTCCTTAATCGTGGCCTGCGTCTTTCGAATTATCTTCGCCATAGGGTCCGCCCTTAGTTCTTTGTATATGGGATCATTTAATAATTCATTAATCTTGTCTTCGTACTGCAAGGTGTCTAAGATGATAGTAGCATTGCCTTTTGTATGCTGTTAATATCACAATTTCGCCGTTGTTCTTCAGTTCCCTGGTAGCTGCTCTTTCCTCTCTGTTAAGGTTGTGTTTCTGTGGCTTGGCACATTGTAGAACTCGAACGGTTTCTTGTCTAATTTTCTCAGCTTCTATCGCAGCTGTGTGCCGAAGCACTGTTTTCACGGATTCGATAGATAATTTCTTCCGTGGGAATCAGCTCAGGTGTGACGGCAAAGTTTAGTCCTTTAGGTAGTGGCCTGCTAATTGTAATGGGATGAGATCAAAGGTTCACCACTGTTCGAAGTGTATCCAGTCGAGGCACAGTGTTCTGTGTCATCTTTGCTAGCTGCTCAAATTTCTGCTTCTGGCGAATGGCGGCGGTTTCACTAGTTGCATACGCTTGCAGGAGAGTGATTCTATCGACGTTATTCCAGTCGGTAGGCGATAACATAAATGATAGCAGAAGATGTATTTGCAGCAACTGTTTGTTGTTGAAGTCAAGTTCTCTCTGCACCTGTTGAATACGCTCCTTCAGAAGAGATTTACTGGCTTGCCTGTAAAAAGATGCTTCTTGCTTTGTGAGTGCCGATGTGCCTGTGTGTTGGCCAAGCAGCCAATTATGAAATGCAAAATCAGAGAGGCCATCGAAATACTTACACACCCTAACAGCACGAACAGGTAGGATGGATTCGGGCTTGCCCCATACGTTCTCCCTCCACCGCAATAACCTATCAAAATAAAGTTCCCTCTCCTTCCTTAAGAGACCAATGAAACTAACTACCTTTTTAAAATTATGACATAATGGCATGCACAGCGAACACTAACAACAAAATAAAAAGGTCACTGCCTAGTTAGAACGCACCATTAGACCCAGAAGAAGGCCGCTGCAACCGTGGCCGAAATGTTGGTTTTTCTCCAGCAGCAGTAGTTTTTACATTGTGATGCGGTACCAAACCCAGAAAACTTTTATGTCGTCTGACTCTGGCCGCGGAAGCCCACTCAGTTATACAAAGAAACATTGTTCGCGGCCTGCTACCACTACATTCCGCTACATAGCGCTAGTGTTTGTTTGCTCTGAGTGAGTATTTTGGTGTTTGTTTTGTTGGAGTGTAGTGGTGCGTTTATTTTATGTCTCTTTATTTTTATTTGAAATGAGTGGTCACGAAACAAAATTCTCCAGTTGATATCGCTCTATGAGGCAGAGGAGTGCCTGTGGAATGTAGGTTGCGCAGGTTACAAAAATAGTAAAATCAAACATGATTCATTACAAAAAGTTGATGCAGTGCTTGGCACCTGCAGCAGTGACGTGGACAAAAAAATTAAATCTCTCTTGTCTCAGTACCGACGAGAGAAAAGAATAATAGAGAAAAGTAAAAAATCTGGATGTGGTACTGACACGCTTTACGAATTGAAATGGTTTGGATTTAAATATCTATGTTTCCTGGATGATATGGAACTATTTGAGATATGGCTGGCTTTGATAGGTGTCTCCTGATGCCAGAAAACAAAAGTAACAAGTCTTTGGTTCACAGGGATTGCTTTTCTGAAGTTTGTGTCTTTCTTTGAAACAACTGGTTCTATAATATTCAACAACATTTCAAAATCTGACGTCGACATCCTAGTGAAGTTCTGAAAGCCAGAACTGTCTTCCAAATTCAGCTCACAAAGTATGTTATACCCGCCACGTCTTCTATAGTATGTTTTGGTCCACCAATGACGACTACGTTGTTTTCTTTGTCTGTTCAGTTCGTTAAGTATTATTAATGCAGCACCAAATGTCATTAATTCTTCCTCTTCACTTGACATAGTGTATCTCTTGATGTGAATGCACAAAGCAACCTGTCAGTTCACCGCAGCAGACTATGCTAATACGTAGAAATATTGGTCGCTATGTAAACGGGAATGCGAACAACGAACAATGTTGCCAACATGTTGAGGGAACAAGTTGCATACAATGATCCGAACAAAAACATGTTCTGAGCTCAATGTAAACATGCCTTAACACGTTCAAGGTTATGAAACGACTAAAGCAACTCACTAACGGTTGCCAACAATGACATAAACGTTTCTACATTCTTAATAGAAAGTAAACAAATTTGCTTCTCTGGATGTTCTAGAAAACTACTGCAGATACACATCTAGGACATGTTTCATTAGATTCACCAATAACAGCAAAATATATGGAAATTGTGCTTTACTTTAATCTCGTACAGTTTTGCGATGGCTTCATATTAGCGAAGTTGCTAAATTTCAGCCAAAACCTCGTATTAGCTGCAACTGAACATTTGCGGACCTATTTCTATATGAACTTTTTCTTTAGTTTTGCTTGTAGAATATCATATTAAAATATTTGCATATCTTCGTGAATTACCCTGTATAAAGTAACCAGAAGCGGGAAAAAGTACTGCTTACATTCGACTCAACTGCACTTGCGCCTGCGCGTACGCTCAACTGCTCAAACCAACGACCTATATAAACAACATACATTGGCTATGGCACCGCCATCTTTGAAGCAACTTGAAAACTGAGCCTCCTTGTCTTGTAACATCAAGGTGCAGCCTACACGTCGTCTGCTAATACTGAATGTTGGTATTGTTTACTACGCATGGCGTAAAAAAAAAAAAAAGAAAAGCCAACTGCACTGACAATCTGATTTCTCTACTGTAAAACATATAGTGATGAAGGCTAAAAGAAATGAAACACACTTCTGACATCGATTAATTGAAAAGTTTATTACGAAATGTTGCAGTTCATTTCGCTGCTATGCCATATAGATTAGGTCAAAAACAATTTTAAATCAGTAGGTCCAAAAACGACCAACTATGAAGGAGTAAAAATTGAGTGTAAGGGCAAACTGTCTTATTTCTTTAGGATATTCAGGAATTGATCATTTGTTTTGCATTGCAAAGAGTGCTTCAGAATATCACTATTTTTGTCACATCCTATAACTTCAGAAGCACAGTCTTGAAGTCTCTTATTTAGGCCTACAACGACTGTTTCGTATGTCACAATTTGTTTCTTCTTTCTTGAAACACTTCGCCTTGCATATTCCGCTTGCTTCCTCAGCTTCTCAGTCCTTTTCTGTAGTGCCTCATAATTCTGTTTCAATTTTTTGGGGCTAGGCAAACAATAAGAATGGTCTATATGATCATTCTGATTCACTCTTTCACCTACAAAAATGAAGTATTATCATTATGCTTTATTTTTCTTTAAACATATATTGATTAATAGTAAAATTCACACATAAACCATATAGCAAATAAATAACAGGAAAACTATTTTACCTGGTTCATTTGATAAGGAAGCCGATTCTTCACTGACAGGCCGTTTCCTTGGTTTATCTATACTGTGGTTGTTTTCTGCAGATGGTCAGCAAACGTAAATATTGTCGGTACTGCGTTTGCCAGAAGTCGCCTTTTCTCATTTGTACTTTACATGTATCTATCTTCAAAGTGAAACGAGCATATGTAACTATATTGAGTTGTCTGACACTTATCTCACCTCATATCGGCTACCCACCGACTTAACAGCTCTTTCTTTTTCAGAGGAAATCTAAAAATAAAGAGACGTGAATACAATAGCTTATTTACATTTTGTATACAGCTTAAACACGAAAATTACGCACAAGACGCTAAGTACAACACGCATTTAGATACTCTCCTGAAATATGATATTCCAGTTGTTTTATCACTTCTATTAGCGCAATTGTACGCTACACATACACTGGGCATGATTCGCGATCGGTCAATAAGACTTTTAAAACAAATTACAACCGGAAAACAGTGATTTTCTAACGCCAGTACTATACACGAAATGTAAATATTCTGACATGTAGACGTTTCAAAAAATGGCGGCCGGTGTTTCTGTTTGCTGCCTCTGGGAGTGCTGTTACCTCACAGATAGCCACTCTATGTAGTTTATATACCTCCTTGGCTCAAACAAATATAATGTGAACAGTGTTGATGTAACGCTCATCGGAAGCGGGGCCAATGAGAGTGGGCCTTGAATCGGAAGCTGTTTGATTTTATGAAATATTCCAGTCTTCATCCTGAAGTCTACGACACATTTTGCTGTTAGCAGACTTTTGTGTGCAATGTATTTTGCTATTGTAAATGGCCCATTTCCTTTGCAAGCAGGCCGGAGTGGCCATGCAGTTATAGGCGCTACAGTCTGTAACTGCGAGACCGCTGCGGTCGCAGGTTCGAATCCTGCCTCGGGCATGGATGTGTGTGGTGTCCTTAGGTTAGTTAGGTTTAAGTAGTTCTAAGTTCTAGGGGACTGATGACATCAGAATTTAAGTCCCATAGTGCTCAGAGCCTTTGCAACTTATAGTTCTATTTTATTTTTCTCTCTCGTTGTTTTATTGTTTCAGGATTATTCTGCCGTGGCAGGATCAATAACATTCTTTGTTAGAGCATCAGCCAGTTTTTCCTGGTTGTCCCAGGGCATACACACCCTGAGTTTACATTTCTGAAAATTTAAGGAAGTTTCCAATCATTGCACTGCTGTGACATCTTATCAAGATCTGACTGAATATTTATGCGGCTCCTTTCAGACAGTACTTCGTTATAGATAACTGCATAACCTGCAAAAAGACAGGGGTTACTATTAGCATTGTGTGCAAGATCATTAACGTACAGTTGAACAGCAAGTATTCCAACACACTTCCCTGTGGCACACCTGAAGCTACTCCTACATATGATAATGTAGCTCTATCCAGTTACAAATTTCACTTGATACTCCATAAGTTCATACTTTGGATAATAAGCGTAGGTGTGCTACTGAGTCAAATTCTTTTTGGAAGTCAGTAATTACCGCATCTACATGGCTGTCTTGATCTAAAGCTTTCAGTAAGTTATTTGAGAGTTACTGCGAGTTGGGTTAGCATGGTCGATGTTTTCAGAATCCATGCTGGTTGGAAATGAGGAGGCAATTCTGTTCAAGATACATCATATGTTTGAGCTCAGAATATGTTTTAAGATTCTACAACAAATCTATGTCAAGGATATTGGATGGTAGTTTTGTGTATCACTTCACTACCTTTCTCATAGCAGTGCATGTACCTGTGCTCTTTCCAAGAACTGGGCACGAATTTCGTTCACAGAATCTACAATAAATTATAATTAGAAGAGGGACTAACTCAGCGGTAAATTCCTTACAGAATGTGACAGGGAGTCCATTGGGGCCTGGCCTTTGTTCAGTTTATTTCAGCTGTTTCTGAACCCCAGTGACACCAATACTTATTTCACTCAGCTTTTCAGTGTTATGAGGATTAATTTGGGGCAATTCTCATGGGTACTCCTTTTTAAAGGAACTTTTGAAAATGTAATTAGGCATTCAATCTTTTGCGTTGTTACCCTCAGTTTCAGTTCCTGTCTCATTCGCTAGGGACTGGACACTAACATTGGTGGCATTAACTGCCTTTTCATACGACCAAAATCACTATGGTTTTTGTAAAATGTCATTTGACAATACTCAGTTACAGCAGTCCTTGAAGGCATCACACATTGTTCTCTTGACAGCCAGCACCTTCGCGTAGTCCTATGCTTTGTTTTGCACCCATTATGCAGTAATCTCTGTTTCTTTAGAAGTATCTTAACAGTGATTGCAAACAATGGACATTGCCTCACATTATGAACTGTTCTACTTGGTACATGTCTCTCCAGCACTTGATCAACTATTCTTTTAAATTTGAACCACATAGTTCCTCTACATGCTCATGTCATGTCCTGAAAATTTCTAGTTCCTCATTGAGATACGACACTATTCATTTTTTTAACTGATTTACTGAACATGCTTATCTTTCTGCTTGTTTTAGTTGTCCTTTGTACTTTGGTAATCATTGCTGCCACAACTATATCATGGCCACTGATACCAGTTTCGATGTGGACATCCTAAAAGAGGTCAGGTCTGTTTATTGCCATTAGATCCAAAATATTTGTATCATGAGTGGAGTTCCTATCAGTTGCATGTAGTTTTCAGAGAAGACATTCAGTAATGTTTCACATGATGTCTTATCACACAAACAAAACTGTAATTTTCCCAGTTAATTGTTGACTGATTAAAGTCTTCACTGATGATTGCTGTATGATTTGGGAACTTATGTACAAGTGAACTGAACTACAGCTACCGTTACCTGGATTGGATGGAGAGTCGCCTAATCTAAAATACTTTGTGTGGACCCCACACACAGTCAGCAAACTGAGTAGCAGCCTCTGTTGCATAGTGTACACCTGACCTATTTAAAGGAATCATACAATACTCAAACCTATGGCTCAAATCCAAGATGTCACAACCTAGCTAACCCCAGAGCTTTTGAAATCTCTGGTTCAGTGCTTCTATTCGATTCAGAACCAAAGGGCCACAAACAGTTCTGGGGACAATGCTGCAAATTGTGAGCTTCGTTGAAACTCCAAGCACAAGGCTAGTCTTCTTAGCCTTCTCTGCTAATTGCTGGAATGACTCAGGTACGACTTAGAACCCAGACTACAGGCATAATTTGTTCCACCGTTTACCACAATCTGCAGCTGGTTGCACCCTGTTCCCTCAGTGGTTACTGGAATAGCCTCTGCAGTGTGTTGAATGAGGCCTCTAGTCATATACAATTAGTGGACCTGGTGTACTTTCCTGTCCCTTGCTGTCATTTCACTAAGGGGTACTATCATTCACCATACATTTGAAGTGCCAGACATTAATATACCCTCTACTCTCTATCATTTAGCGTTTGCTACGTCTTGACACTGACAAAACAGGTTTCCCCAAAACAGTTGAAGTGAGTCCTACAGGCTCAGTTTCAGTGAAAGACAGCATCTCAAACTAGTTGGTTAGGGGGATTGGTACAACACCCTTAATCCTCTCTGTTTGTTGTTCACTCTGTACAGGATGCCTAGACCTACCACTGACATATCACTCACAGTCAAGTGTATGAGTAATGACAGAACCCGTGCTTTCTGCAGAGGAGACAAGATCCAGAGGAGAGGGTAGTACTTAAGGTACCTCTGGTATCAGTGTCACAGGTAGCCGACTCTCAAGAGCGCTTCCAACACACCTTTTCACAGCAGCTGCCAATCGTTTGACAGTAGTCAGGGTGACTTCCAGCTGCTTACGAACATCAACCAAGTTTTCCCATGCTCGACAGCAGCAGTCACAGTGGGATTGCATTTCGATTGGTCCAATGTATTACAAGGCAATGAACAAACAACTTGAAATTAAGCTCACTGATTATCTTTAATCGGTTGAGCTAAAAGGTTCTAATTCCTTATAATAATTTAAGCAAATACACTAAACGAGATTTCCATTAAGGCAACATAAGACACTGTGGTAAAAATTATTAGTTTCCTAAAAGTTTTGAAGTGTATTGTAGTTATTAGCATTCTCGAAAACAGAGTTAATTTACTATAAATGCAGATAATATATAGAGCTACTACTCTTTAAGGAAAAACTGGATGTAACACAATATGTTAGAATATCTGCTACAGTAACTAAATCACAAACACCGATTTACTACAAATTGATCATAGATGCAAAGGACTATGGTAGTTTGCGAAAATTCTCAAACACGCATATTTATCAAGGTATCGAAAGTTGTCCCAGTTTTTAAAAAAGGGGACAAACATCTTCTCCAAAGCTCTAGACCAGTCTCCATTGTTCCAATATTCTCAAAGATATTTGAGGCACTGATACACACACAAATAAGCAGCTTCTTTGAAAAACATAGTATCCTATGTAGCAAGCAGTTTGGTTTTCGCAAAGGGAAAAACACAACAGGGGCCATGTTGGATATCATTGACCAAACCTTAACAGCTTTTGAAAACAATAACATGGTATCGCTGGTATTATGTGACCTAAGCAAAGCTTACGATTGCATTCCTGTTGACGTACTGTGGGAGAAACTAGAGTTTTATGGGGTGAGAGGGAGCACTTTAGCTGTGATATATTCTTATTTAAGTAAGCGAAAACAATTGATTTCAGTCAGAAATGTAAATTCTGGTGTAATGGAAATCAGCACAGGTGTACCACATGGGTCTATCCTTGGACCCTTCTTCTTCATTGTAGCTATTAATGACTTACCTAAAAACATAGTCCACCCTGTCGTGTGTTATGCTGGACCTGGTTTACTTTCCTGTCCCTTGCTGTCATTTCCGTAAGGGGTACTATCATTCGCCATACATTTGAAGTGCAGTCAATTAATAGACCCTCTACTCTCTATCATTTAGCGTTTGCTGCCTCTTGACACTGACAAAACAGGTTTCCCCAAAACAGTTGAAGTGAGTCCTTCAGGCTCACTACTTACCACTCATCAAAACATTTCAGACCTGAATAAACTAACAAAAGAAACACTTGATAAGGCCCTGGACTGGTTTGCAGCCAATAAGCTGCTGTGCAATCCTGATACAGCCCAACTACTTTTAATGGGAACATCAAATGAAGTCGGCAATAAGTTGGTAAAACTCTTAGGTATTCACATTGGCTCTAAACTCTATTGGGAGGAACATGTCAATCACATATGTGAAAAAATATCTCCGGTGGCATACCTTATCTTGAAACTAAGGGAGGTAGTGAGCTTAGAGTACCTTAGGGTGACATACTTTGGACCTTCCTGTCATATATTTTATATGGTCTGATTATATGGAGGCACTCCCCTCACATCAAGAACATCTTGAAATTACAAAAAAAAGTCTGATGCATAATATGTAAAAGAGGTCATAGGGGGCACTGTCGTCCCCTTTTTTCAAGACTCAGAATACTCACAATTATAAATTTATACATCTATGTGTCTATACTCTACATATAATATTTCAGAATTTATTGCCAGAGGGGGAAATACATGAACACAACACCGGGGCTAAGGGTAATTTAGACACACCGCGCCACAGATTAGCAAGAAAGGAAAGTCCCACAAAGTTAATCCGCTCAGAATGTTCAATAAACTGATAATATATGTTCGGTCTATGGATATATATATTTTTTTTTTAATTAAGTGGTACAGCTGGCTTTCAGATCATCCATTCTATAACATTAAAGAATTCTTTGAGATGCCTGAGGAGGATATTAGCATTTTAAAGGTGTCTGTAGTTAAACGTATTATTGTGTGCTGTGGTTAATCATGTGTAATTACATAGTGTATACAATAAACAATACAATAGTATATTACGAGGGCTATCCACAAAGTACATTACTTTTTGGAATTAAAAATAAATAAAGTATTGGAATTTTTTAAAATTATGTACAGATGAAAGCCACACTTAAATACTACTTTTCTACATAGTTGCCATTTAAATTGAGGCACTTATTGTAGCTGTGGACGAGTTTGGAAATTCCTTCATCGTAAAATTCGGCCGCCTGTGCCTTCAACTACGTGGTTACCTCTTCTTGAAGCTGTGCGTCGTCATCAAAACGCTGCATATCCAACCACTTCTTCATTGCTGGGTATAAGTGGAAGTCGCACGGTGCCAGGTTGGGACTGTACGGCGGATGAGGAAACAACACCCACTCAAAAGATTCGAGAACTTCACGAGTGGCATTTCCCGTGTGGGCCCGGGCGCTGTCGTGAATCAGCAAGATCTTTGAGCTGAACTTTCCCCTGCGCTTGTTTTGTATTGCTCTTATGAGGTTGTGCAGATTTGGCAATACCTTTGAGAGTTTATTGTAGTGCCTCTTTCCAGGAAATCCTCAAAAATCACACCTTTTCTGTCCCAAAAGAAATCGCCATCACCTTCCTTGCCGACATTGTCTGCATGCATTTCTTGGGTTTTTTGGGGGGGAATTTATGTGCCCCCACTGCATTGACTGCAATTTTATTTCGCAGTTCACATGCTTAACCCATGTTTCGTCACCAGTAATGATGCGATCGAGTAATGAGTCGCCATCTTCCTCGTAAGCGTCCAAAAAACGTTAACGCTGCAGCTATTCGCTGATTTTTGTGAATCTCTGTCAAGATTTTTGGTATCCATCTTGCACAAAACCTGTGGTAACCAAGCTTTTCGGTAGTGATTTCATGCAACAAACTTCGTGAAATTTGTGGAAAACTCATAGAGAGTTCCGTTATTGTGAAATTACGGTTTTCACGGGCCACGGCATCGACTTTTTTGACAAGTTCAGCAGTCACTATGCTGGGTCTTCCACTTCGCTCTTCGTCGTGAACGTTAGTTCGGCTATTTTTAAATTTTATGATCCATTGACGCACTCCACCTTCAGTGATTATGTTATCCACATACACTTCACAAAGCTGCCGATATATTTCTACCGGTGTACAGTCTTTTGCAGTCAGAAACCTTATTACAGCACACACTTCACACTTCGCGGCATTTTCAATTAACGCTCACATTTCAAACTGTCACAGTACCTCAACGGAGTACAGCACGAACCTCTCACAAGCATGGCAGGATGCTGACTGAGCGGCGGAACGCCATGACACCAAGATGGCCGCGCTAGCCCCGCCCCTAACGGACACAAACGAAAACGTAATGTACTTTGTGGATAGCCCTCGTATATTAGATTATAGTATAGCTTATTGCATTAACTTTTAGAAGCTATCCTAGTGTAGTTTGGTACACTGCCATGCTTGAAATGTATTCTATAATGTGCTGACACTTATTTTTTTATTATTCTGTAAGTACTAGTACATCCTGTATGATGAAGCCAATATCATTGCAAAATGATCTATCGTGAATAAAATTCTTGATTCTGATTCTTGATCTGCTTTGAATAATGAAATTCAGGGGTGATGTATTCTTTGGCAGAACTGTAGCCACGAACGCTGATTTGCTATGAAATAAGTTACATATCCAAAACATCTGTTCCGGTAACGTAAGAAAATATAGTTTTGTAAGCGTCCAAAAATTCTCAAAAATAATCTATTTCTCATATACACTAAAGAGCCAAAGAAACTGGTACACCTGCCTAATATCTTGTAGAGCACCCGAGAGCACACAGAAGTGGCACAGCATGACATGGCATGGACTCAACCAGTGTCTGAAGTAATGCTGAAGGGAACTGACACCCGGAATCCTGCAGGGCTGTCATTAAATCCGTAAGAGTACGAGGGTGTGGACATCTCTTGTGAACAGCATGTTGCAAGGCAGTCTAGATATGTGAAAGAATGCTCATGTATGGGGAGTCTGGTGGCTAGCGGAAGTGTTTAAACACAGAAGTGTGTTCCTGGAGCCATCCTATAGCAATTATGGACATGTGGGGTGTCGCATTGCCCTGCTGGAATTGCCTAAGTCAGTCGGAATGCACAATAGACATGAATGGATGCAGCTGATGAGACAGGATGCTTACTTATGTGTCATCTGTCAGAGTCGTATCTAGTTGTATCAGGGGTCCCATATCACTCCAACTGCACACGCCCCACACCATTACAGAGTCTCCACCAACTTGAACCATCCCCTGCTAACAGACAGGGTCCATGGATTCATAAAGTTGTCTCCATAGCTGTACATGCCCATCTTCTTGGTACAATTTGAAACGAGACTCTTCCGATTGGGCAACATGGTTTAAATTGTCAACTGTCCAGATTCAGTGTTGATGGGCCCATGCGAGGTGTAAAGCTTTGTGTCATGCAGTCATCAATGGTACACTATTGGCCTTCGACCCTGAACACCCATATCGATGATGTTTTGTTGAATGGTTCTCAAGCTGACACTTGTTGATGGCCCAACATTGAAATCTGGAGCAATATGCGGAGAACTTTCAGTTCTGTCTCGCTGAACGATTGTCTTCAGTCGTTTTTGGTCCCGTTGTAGCAGGATATTTTTCCGGCCACAGCGACGTCGGAGATTTGATGTTTTACCGGATTCGTCGTACGGGGAAATCCCCACTTCATCTCGGTTATGCTGTGTTCTATCACTCGTGCGCCGACTATAGCACTATGTTCAAACTCACTTAAATCTTGATAACGTGCCATAGTAGCATCAGTAACCGAGCTAACAACTGCGCCAGACACTTGTTGTTTCATATAGGCGTTACCAACCACAGCGCCATATTCTGCCTGTTTACATACATCTGTATCTGAATATGCTTGGCTGTACCAGTGTAATTGTGCAATGAAATTAGAGAATGACTGTTTTGACCGAAGATAGGCCTACTGTTCTCAAAAATCTGAAAAGATCACGATTAAGTTTGAGCCTACAACTGACAATAAATATACGAGTTTATCACGCGCAAATGTTCGAAATTTCACAGTATATAACAGTACAAACAGGTATTGGTACAATCAGGGAAATGTTATGCAGAACAATAACATAAGCGAATCTAGAACTTAAGAGTACGCATGTGAAATACGTACACCCTGTCTCACACAATGGAGAATTCCGAGGCTCTCTTTTATATATAAATACACGTACGTATGGCACGGATTTTTCACTTAGGCATTTCTGTGCACATTTCTACAATGGCGTGCCATAGAACAATATGGCAATGTGAGTTTATCTTTCTAAAAATTGTTAAAATGTGCAGCACCAACAAAACACATCTACTTATTGCCTGCTAGCAATGTATTTAGTTTCGTTATGATCACTCAACCTTTCGGAGTACACAGGAAATCTTCATATCAACATATGATATTTTAAAACGTGATTAAATAATGGTTTCATGTTACAGTTAGTCCACATTACACATATATCTAGATTACATTTCCACGGAGTTCACGGGTCTTCACACTGGCAAATATCCGTTCATAATTCGTTACAAAACAGAAGTATGACATCCCCCCCTTCCCTCCCCAGGAGGTTCGCCACTCTTTCGTGAGTTATTGCTTGTCTACCATGGGGCCCTAGCCTTCATAGCACCTACTCCTTTCCGTGCTGCATATCTACCCTTCTGCTATTTTTCCCCGCCCCTTGGGGAACATGCCTTGGATATTTTTTGGGAATGCATTCTGAAGTTTCAGTAGTCTGTCATTGGAAAAGTCAGTCCCTTGTCTGTTTTCTCCTTCTTTCTTTGTTGCCCATCTCCTCCACTTCAGCTGTTGAGGTCTCTCTCTGTTTCCTGTTCCCCCCTGTGTGCTTCTGAAGGCTGGGGCACGTGTTTCATGTGTGCCAGTAATGAATAATTCGCAGCCTGGGTTGACAGGTAGAGTTCGCACATACTTCCTGGAGACAAGGCCCAGGGAGGGGTTATTGCCTGAGCTTTTACCTTCCAATTGCCAATTGGTCCCCCTGTCTGTCATTTGGGAGGTGTGAGATGAGGTGTGAACAATCACGTAACGGAGGTGAGCCTCCCATTGAGGAGGATCACAGTTGGAAGAAGTGCATTATCGAAGCCGCCGGCAATCATGGGGCATTTTTTCACAATTAGCCAATCTCAGGCTATGTCTACTGAGCGTAAACGGAATGGGGCTAAGATTCAATGACTCTCCCAGCTGCACCTCTGTTCCTCAGAGAGTCACATACCAAAGTAGGTCATTCTTTTGCAACAGTTACTCTGTTGAAACTTCCTGGCAGATTAAAACTGTGTGCCCGACTGAGACTCGAACTCGGGACCTTTGCCTTTCGCGGGCAAGTGCTCTACCATCTGAGCTACCGAAGCACGACTCACGCCCGGTACTCAAGGCAAAGGTCCCGAGTTCGAGTCTCGGTCGGGCACACAGTTTTAATCTGCCAGGAAATTTCATATCAGCGCACACTCCGCTGCAGAGTGAAAATCTCATTCTGGAAACATTCCCCAGGCTGTGGCTAAGCCATGTCTCCGCAATATCCTTTCTTTCAGGAGTGCTAGTTCTGCAAGGTTCGCAGGAGAGCTTCTATAAAGTTTGGAAGGTAGGAGACGGATACTGGCAGAAGTAAAGCTGTGAGTACCGGGCGTGAGTCGTGCTTCAGTAGCTCAGATGGTAGAGCACTTGCCCGCGAAAGGCAAAGGTCCCGAGTTCGAGTCTTGGTCGGGCACACAGTTTTAATCTGCCAGGAAGTTTCATATCAGCGCACACTCCGCTGCAGAGTGAAAATCTCATTCTGGAAACATTCCCCAGGCTGTGGCTAAGCCATGTCTCCGCAATATCCTTTCTTTCAGGAGTGCTAGTTCTGCAAGGTTCGCAGGAGAGCTTCTATAAAGTTTGGAAGGTAGGAGACGGATACTGGCAGAAGTAAAGCTGTGAGTACCGGGCGTGAGTCGTGCTTCGGTAGCTCAGATGGTAGAGCACCTGCCCGCGAAAGGCAAAGGTCCCGAGTTCGAGTCTCGGTCGGGCACACAGTTTTAATCTGCCAGGAAGTTTCATATCAGCACACACTTCGCTGCAGAGTGAAAATCACATTCTAGTTACTCTGTTTATTATTCAGGATAATGTTGATGTAGTTGCAGGCCCTTTAAAATCCTGCTCGTGCTTATTACTTAATGGGACTTTGCTTCTGAAGACCAATTGCGATTTTTGAGCCCAACAAATGCTTACAGGTTCGCTCCTCCATGGCTGTCCTGTTCGTGTTGAGGCTCATCGTGCACTAAATGCTTAGGCTGTTTGGTTTTTTAACTGAGAGGGAAATGCAAAATCAGTGTTCTGATAAGGGCATCATTGAAGTCCATTGGGAAGTGAATCAGTTTGACCCTAACTTAGAGCCTACATGCACTGCTTTTCTCACATTTGATTGAGTAGTACCTCCATCCATTAAGGTAGGTGATGTAGTCATCATGTCTGGTTGGCACATTCCAAACCTGATGGGTTGCTACTGCTGTCAACATTAAAACACATTCACATGTCCTGTCAAAACACGGCCAAATGTGTTACTTGTTGTAGAGATGCTCATCTCCCTCCTTCTCCCTGTTCCATCACTTGTAATGGTGACCATGCTGCCTCATCTCATGAGTGTCCCATGTACTCTGATGAGTGGACCATCCCGAAGATCCAGGCGAAGAGAAAAAAGTACCCTACCCTGTTGCTCACAAGTTGTTGGCTAGTTGAAAGCCCTGCATTCTACCATCTAGCACTTGCAGTACCATTCTTGCTATGTGTCGCTCTACAAAGGGCATAGCCACATGGATTTGTGACCTCCAATTCAGTACTGCAGTTGTGAAATCACCCAGTATCAAGGTAGCATCGCCGTCTCTTTCTCCTGCAGCTGCACAGCAAATCACCAATTATTCACCCACAGCAGCAAAATCACATGCTCCACAACTGGCAGGCCGCAAAAGATGAAAAGACCACTCCTGTGAAGACTTTTTTTTTCTGCTACCCACCAAATGTCTGAATCTTCATCTGCCAACCATAAAGGCTTAAAGAAATCTAAGAAAGGCATTTGATCTTCTCCTTCCCCAACTCAGAGACCCTCTTCAGTGGTATCGCCGCATGATATACTCAACCAGCTGACCTGCATTTCAACAGTGTGCACTGCCTATCATTTTTGTGCCCTGTAATCCTCAGGCTGACCCAGGCAGAATGCCAAATTCCTCGGTAGATTTCATGGAACAAGCCCTTAGCCTCTTTGCCCTGTAGCAGTGAGTCTTCAAAGCCTGGTACCTGGCAGCCACCAATGTGACTGCCCTTCATTTGTTCCTCCTCCCCATTCACTGTTAGGACTCTTTCCAATGGAACATTCATGGCCTTAGGTCCAACAAGGAGGAATTATGGCTGCTCTTGGAATTACAGTGACTGGTTGCATTCTGCATCCAGAAATGAAATTACATCCTCGTAACTGCTTTCACCTCTTGCATTTCCTTCCAGTACACTTTGATCTTCCCCCTTGAGGATGGCATTCCATCTCATGGAGGAGTCATGTTGTTCATTTGGAATGGCATCCACAGCCAACCGATCTCACTGAACAGCCAGCTGAAAGCTATTGCAGTCTACATTTTCCTTCCTCATTTCACCTTTTCTCTTTGTAATGTCTAAATTCCTTTGTCATTCGCTGTCACCAGGGCAGACTTTAATGCTCGCCATCCCCTTTGCAGCTTTTCTAGAACCTGTCCAAGAGGTTCCCTCTTGCCTGACCTTCTCAAATTACTCAAACTTATTTGTTTTAACAATGGAGTGACTACGTTCCTTTCCAACTCCAAGCACACCTGCACTGCCCAGCTTGCCCATCATCTTGAGTGGCCCCTTCTCTCTGCACATGCTTGAGTGGCCATTTCCAGTGTGCTGTCTGTTTGTTGACCCCCTACCACACCTGTGTGTAATCCCAGTTGGCAGCTTTCTAAGGCTGACCAGAGGCTTTATTCCTCCCTGGCTACCTTTGATGAACAATAATTCCCCAGTCTGATGACCAGCTAGAGTACCTTATGAACACTATCTCTACCACTGCAGAATATTCCATACCTTGCACCTCTTCTTTACCACCCCATTTCGTGGTCCCCTGGTGGACTGAAGCCTGCCACAGCATGATCCACATGTGGATACACACTCTCTGCATTTTTAACCATCATCCTACAATAGCAACCTGTATTATTATAAACAGGAGCAGATGCAGTCTTGTCATGTTCTTCAGGATAGCAGAAAAGTTAGCTGAGTTTCTTTTACTATTTCTTTTAACAGTATGCCTCTTCCATCATGTGGGGCAACATCCATCAGCCCTCTGGGACCAAGGTTCATTCCCCAATTTCTAGCCTGACTATAGCAGATGATGTCGTTGTGGACCCTATTGCTATCTCCAACATCTTGGGCTGCTGTTTCATGGAGATTTCGAGATCCACCCAGTATCAACACACCTTCTTCCCAAGGAAGCAAGTGGAGACAGCTCAAGCAATATCCTTCTCCTTTCAGAATTGTGAATGCTACAATGCGTCCTTTACTATAACGGAGCTTGACTATGCTCTCACTGCATTGCTACCTTCTGACCCATAGCTAGATGATGTTCACATTCAGGTGTTGCAGCACCTTTCTTTTGCAGGCAAGCACTTTCTTCTCTGTATGTACAATCACATTTGTGCAGTTGACACTTTTCCCAGATGCTGGCATGAAGCCACTGTCATACCCATACCTAAGCCCAGTAAGGACAAACGCCCTCCTCCTAGCTACTGCCTCATTTCTCTCACCAACTGTGTTTGCAAGGTGCTGAAACATTTCATTCATGGTGGCTGGTATTGGGTTTGACTATTGCAGTCTACTAACCACTGCACAATGTGGATTTCTTGTGCTTTTGATTGGAGAAGGCCTACGACACCTGCTGGAGGATTTGTATTCTCCGTCCTCTATACATGTGGGTCTTCTGAGGCTGCCTGCCCCATTTCCTTCAGTAATTTTTAAAAGACCAAGTTTTCAAGGTATGAATGGGTTTGGCTTTGCCAGATACATTTATTCAGGAGAACTGGTTGCCTCAAGACTGAATCCTAAGTACCATCCTTTTCGTTATAGGTATTAAACCTATTATGCCCTGTCTCTTGCCAGGTGTTCCTGGTTCCCTATTCATAAATGACTTTGTAGTCTACAGCAGTTCTCCACAGACTTGTCTCCTTGAGCAGTCTCTTCAGTGATGTCTCTCAATCTTCTTTACTCATGGAGCATTGAAAATGGCTTTCATTTTTCTGCTGAGAGAACAGTTTTATTAATCTATGCTAGTGTGATGGATTTCTTCTATTGTCCTTACATCTTAGGCCTCTTCTGTTTGCTGAAACTACAAAATTCCTGGGGCTCATTCTTGTTCCTCCCAAATGACTACACTGTCCCTGGCCCTCAATGCCAAACATGTCATAAGCGGTACTTCCGGGGGAGTGGATTGGATGACCATCCTCCATTTTTACTGATCCCTTGTCCATTTAAAACTACACTCCTGGAAATGGAAAAAAGAACACATTGACACCGGTGTGTCAGACCCACCATACTTGCTCCGGACACTGCGAGAGGGCTGTACAAGCAATGATCACACGCACGGCACAGCGGACACACCAGGAACCATGGAGTTGGCCGTCGAATGGCGCTAGCTGCGCAGCATTTGTGCACCGCCGCCGTCAGTGTCAGCCAGTTTGCCATGGCATACGGAGCTCCATCGCAGTCTTTAACACTGGTAGCATGCCGCGACAGCGTGGACGTGAACCGTATGTGCAGTTGACGGACTTTGACCGAGGTCGTATAGTGGGCATGCGGGAGGCCGGGTGGACATACCGCCGAATTGCTCAACACGTGGGGCGTGAGGTCTCCACAGTACATTGATGTTGTCACCAGTGGTCGGTGGAAGGTGCACGTGCCCGTCGACCTGGGACCGGACCGCAGCGATGCACGGATGCACGCCAAGACCGTAGGATCCTACGCAGTGCCGTAGGGGACCGCACCGCCACTTCCCAGCAAATTAGGGACACTGTTGCTCCTGGGGTATCGGCGAGGACCATTCGCAACCGTCTCCATGAAGCTGGGCTACAGTCCCGCACACCGTTAGGCCGTCTTCCGCTCACACCCCAACATCGTGGTGTCGCGACAGGCGTGAATGGAGGGACGAATGGAGACGTGTCGTCTTCAGCGATGAGAGTCGCTTCTGCCTTGGTGCCAATGATGGTCGTATGCGTGTTTGGCGCCGTGCAGGTGAGGGCCACAATCAGGACTGCATACGACTGAGGCACACAGGGCTAACACCCGGCATCATGGTGTGGGGAGCGATCTCCTACACTGGTCGTACACCTCTGGTGATCGTTGAGGGGACACTGAATAGTGCACGGTACATCCAAACCGTCATCGAACCCATCGTTCTACCATTCCTAGACCGGCAAGGGAACTTGCTGTTCCAACAGGACAATGCACGTCCGCATGTATCCCGTGCCACCCAACGTTCTCTAGAAGGTGTAAATCAACTACCCTGGCCAGCAAGATCTCCGGATCTGTCCCCCATTGAGCATGTTTGGGACTGGATGAAGCGTCATCTCACGCAGTCTGCACGTCCAGTACGAACACTGGTCCAACTGAGGTGCCAGGTGGAAATGGCATGGCAAGCCGTTCCACAGGACTACATCCAGCATCTCTACGATCGTCTCCATGGGAGAATAGCAGCCTGCATTGCTGTGAAAGGTGGATATACACTGTACTAGTGCCGACATTGTGCATGCTCTGTTGCCTGTGTCTATGTGCCTGTGGTTCTGTCAGTGTGATCATGTGATGTATCTGACCCCAGGAATGTGTCAATAAAGTTTCCCCTTCCTGGGACAATGAATTCACGGTGTTCTTATTTCAATTTCCAGGAGTGTAGATTGTGGGTGTTTCATTTATTTATTTGCACATCTGTCCATCTTACGCTGTCTTAACACAATCCACCATAGTGTCTACATGTTTGGCCACTGGTGCCTTTTACAGTAGCCCAGTTGAGAGTCTCCATCAGAAGCTGTTGAACTATTGCTGTCATGCTGGTGTGATGTCCTCATCAGTAGATATGAATGCTGTTTGACTTCCTTGCTCAGTCACCCTTCTGTGTTCTCTTTTTTTTATACTCCCTTGACAGCCAATATGGTGTCTGCTTTAGTTCTCTGTTATCTCCCAGAGTTAGCCTTTGCCTACTGCTCAAGCAGCTTAACTTCACACTATCTGCCACTGTTGTGAACCCTTCACTACCTTGGTTTTACATAGTGGTACACGGTCATCTTGGACGTCATTCACTTTCCAAGGACATTATTCATTGGCACTGATCTTTTTTGGCATTGAGTTCCAGAACACTGCTTGATTTATACAGCAGAGCTCTTCACCCTCTTTCAAGCCACCTGGTATATCCTGCAGCACATGCTTTTTAATTGTGGCATATGCTCCAAAGGGCACTGAGAGAATTGGAGCATATTACAGAATTAAAAAGTATGTGTCGCTGGAGGTACTGGATGGCACCATGGAGCTGCATATGAAGTGGATGAAGTTATCTCCCACAGGTGGCCAGATGGTCCTAGCTATCTCAATGGAAGGAAAGTCCTCTTTTAATTCAAAGAGATATGACCCTAACATGTTCCATTCGCTGGCCATGCTGTGGGAGGAACAGAGCTCTAAGGGGCAAGCAGAGAAATACTCTCCCCAATAGCTGGTTTGCCCGAGGTCTGATGGGGATTCCTTCTCGCCAACAAAGCCCTA
Organism: Schistocerca gregaria; assembly: GCF_023897955.1. Classification (NCBI taxonomy): domain Eukaryota; kingdom Metazoa; phylum Arthropoda; class Insecta; order Orthoptera; family Acrididae; genus Schistocerca; species Schistocerca gregaria. Next base: position 417,724,493 of record NC_064924.1, read on the forward strand.
ATTCTTTGAGGAGAACTTAGAAGACAGGTTTGGGGAGGTGGCAGCCATCTCTAAAATAAAAGGAGGTCAGTTTTAATCAAAACATTATCCCCTGCTCAGTCATGGGTGCTGCTCACTTGTAACAAGCTGAGGGACATACTGGTGACTGTCACTCCCCACAACAGTGTAAATATGGTTCAAGGCTTAATTTACACTGACACCTGCTCTTGCAATACGATGATGAACTGCATGCTAACTGGGAGTGACAAGGTGTGCACACCTTGTGTAGTGTACGTAGAGGACCAAAGGACAATAGGGTCACCACTGGTGCCTTCATCTTGGCCTTTGAGGGCAAGTCATTGTGTGAAAAGGTCAAGGTGATGGTATACTGGTGCAATGTGAAACCATATGTTCCCTCCTTCCCACCATGCAGTGCTCAAAGTGCTTGAAAATCAAGCACATGTCTTCACATTGTAACACTTGCCCCATCAGTAGAGACTGTGGGTGAGTGCTGTATGCAAATGCTCCTTGTACATCTTCCCCACACCCCTCCATGTCACAGCTTAGACAATGTCAACCTCTTCAGTGACGGTACTCCCACCTGTTACACCTCCTAAAGTGGGCCCTCATGGCTGCTCAATTGGGCCTGACCCCCTGATAATTGGGGGCTCCCTTCTTGCTGCTTCCACCACACCTGTTTTGGGATCAATGGCTTCCCACCCACCAGGGATATTGGTTCCCACCTCCCAGTTGCAGACAGATCACCTTCCTCCAGCTTCTCTCACAGGAAGGGGGTCCATTGGGACGATTTCTTCCAAGGTTTCCCCCAGTCTACAACTGAACACTCGTCAGTGGCTGAAGGAACCACAAGCTACTGGTTGCAGGGCTTCACAATCGCCATCTTTACCTGAAACTGATTCAGAGAAGCCCTCTCAATCATTAAAATCCTCTAAGGAGAGGAATGATAAGAAAAAGTCTTCCAAGAAGGAGGACATCTTGGTGTACCCCATGCCACCAGGTCCAACATGTTGCACTCCTGTGGCTGAGCTGGAGATTCTGGTGACCCCTGAGGCCCTGTTTTGCACCACACAATGCAAGCCAGAACTTATGTGTATTGATGCCATCAAGTAGTGTCAGCAATTGGCCCTAGGGCATAACTTTCCTCTTTGGTCTCTTCATGGCTTCACAGTACTTCAACAACATATTTCACTAGTGGAACTTTGGTGATACCCCGTTCCTTGAGCCTACACTGACAGAAGACATTTCCTTGGAGGCCATCAGAAATCACAGAGGCCATTAGAGATAGTCAGCAGGCTCTCCAGTGCCATAAGTGGCACCCATAGGTGGAGCACCTCATTGCCTTTTAATGCCTCCATGACCGGGTCTGCCACCTAATAAAATGATGGAAACAAGAATGCTGGGAGTGGTGCATTTTAACCATTGGACCATATATCTCCCCTTGACAGATTTGGGTGAAGGTCAGATGTCTCTGCAGATACCAGACATGTGCAAGTGCACCTGGTATTACCTCAAATGGTACTGTCTACACTGACCCAGACGCTGTTGCAGAACATTTTGTTGTGCTTTATGCTCAAGCATTTGTCTTCTAGTCCTAAAACAGCAGATGGACCAAAATCAATTATCTTTTACTATGCACCAGCTGGAGCCATATAATTCTCCATTCAGCAAGTGGGAATTTGTCAGTGTCCTAGTCCACTGCCCTGACACAACCCCAGGGCCAGACAGCAACCACAACCAAATGATCAAGCACCTCTCATTGGATTGTCCACATAATATCCTTGCTGTCTTTTACTGCATCTGGAGTGATGGCAACTTCCCATCACCATGCTGAGGAAGCATCATTGGCCCAGTACTGAAACCAGGTAAGTACCCTCCAGAGACGGACAGTTATCATCCAGTTAGTTCTCTGAAATTTTCTGAACTGTTGTGTTGGCTCCTTGAGTCAGGGGTTTTCTGGCTCCATCCCAGGGTGGTTTTTGCCAAGGCCGTTTTGCTCCTGATAATTTGGTCTATCTGGAGTCTGCCATCTGAACAGTTTTTGCCCAATGTCAACACTTTAACAAAAGGCTTATGACTCCACATGGCGACACCATATCCTTGCTGCTTTACATGGGTGGGGTCTCTGGGGTCCACTACCAACTGTTACCCAGAACCTCCTGTTGCACTGTACTTTCTGGGTTCGAGTTGGTGTTTCCCAAAATACCACTCATATCCAAGGGAGTGTGGTCCGGCAGTGCTTTGTACTGAGTGTTCTTCTATTTCTAGTAGCCACCAGTGGTGTAGCAACAGCTGTGGGGTCCTCGTTATCACCCTTCTTGTACACTTTCAACTTTGCCTCTACTATTGCTCCTCTGGTGTGGGTGTCACTGAACGTTTACTGCAAGGTGGCATACAAAAGGTGCAGGTATGGGCCCTCACTCATGGCTTTTGCTTTTCAACCTCCAAGACTCACATCATGCACTTACGTTGACATTGTGCTGTTCACGCTCAACCAGAACTTTATCTTGACAACCAACTACTCAATATGGTGGAAATTTATTGCCTTTTTCGACTGGTCTGCAATTCTTGGTTCATGTGGACTCCCCATCTTTGCCAGCTTAAGCAAAAGTGATCGGTGCACCTTAATACACTTTGCTACCTGAGTAACACCAGCTGGGGTGCAGATCACAGTACCCTGCTGCTGCTTTACAAAGCCCTGATACAATCTCATCTTGGCTACAGGAGTCTGGCATATGGTTCATCACCCTCAGCAAGGAAGATACTGAATCAAAGACACCACTGTGGTATTTGACTTGTGACGAGAGCCTTTCAAACTAACCATGTGAACAACTTACTTGTGGAGGCTGGATACCTCCATTGCAGATCAGGCACCAAAAACAGTTTGTCAATTATGCTCCTCATGTTTGTAGCTCCCTTAAGCATCCAAACTACTGTCTCCTCTTTCCATACATGGAAATCCATCTCTCCTGAGACTCTACACTACCAGTTTTTCTCCATTCTTGGTGCATCCTGGGGTTCAGAACTAGTCTATACTGATGGCTTGATGATTGCCAGTAACATTGGCTTTGCTTTTACTGACACGGGACATACTGAACTGCATTCCTTGCTGGATGCCTGTAGTGTTTTCACTGAGGAATTTTTTGCCATCTCTCATGCTTTTGAGCATATACATTCCTGCACCAGTGGGCCCTGCTTCATCTGCAATGATTCCCTGTGCAGTTTGAAAGCTTCCAACCAGTGTTGCCCTCACCACCCTTTGGTCACTATCCAGGATTCCCTGTATGCCCTTGAGCAATGTGGATGTTCAGTGACCTTTATCTGGATCCTGGACCAAGTTGGTATCCCAGGGAATGAACTTGATGATAGCCTGGCCAATCTGGCTACCAGTAAACTGACTTCTGAGATCAGTATTTCAGTATTTCGAAAACAGGCCTCCAATCAGTATTACACTGTCAAATTTTAGCTATCTGCAATACTGAGTGCCTCACTCTGACTTCACCAAAGAAACTGTGGGTGTTAAGCAAGACTAAGAATCTGTGGAAGTCCTCCCTGCAGGCTTCTCACGAGGGCTGTACTGTTCTTTGCTGGGTCCATATCAGCCATACTTGGCCTCAGTCACAAGGACACATCCCACTGTCATTGTGGTTCCCATTTGATGGTGGATAACATTTTGCTGGACTGTCCCGATCTAGTCATCCTGCAGCAGACTCTTAATATCTCTGCCTTGCTACCACTGCTATTAGGAGATGATACCTCAGTGCCTGACTTAGTTTTACATTTCTTCATGAATGGGGATTTTATCACTCTCTTTATGGGTGGACCACTTAACCTCATTGCCCCACTGAGTAGTTGGCAGAACACTTTGTTGCCTCCTTTGACAAGACCAGGCTGTGGGTGTCTGGGCTTGGCAGTCCAACCTGGTCCTCATCCTACCTGCTCTTTCACTCTTCTTCCCCCCCTCTCACGTCTTATGTCTCTCTGTACTTCTCTTTCCCTGTCTGTGTAACTAGTTTTTTGTAGGCAATTTCTGAGTGTGGTACCTCCAGTAAGCAACAGGAGCTGAGGGGATGTATGGCCCTCCACTGCACTCTGCTTTTGGGAGCTTCTGACTGCTTTCTGGGTGGGGCACCTTGGCTGCATTTCTTCATCTGTCTCCCTGTCTCCCTTTCTTTTCTTTTCTTTTTTTTTTTTTTTTTTGGTCCGTTATCTCATCTTTGTTGAACTTTTATAGACCTAGGGGTTTTTCTTCCCCTGGATTTTGTGTGGTAGGTTATCTACAGTCGGTTTGAGGAAAAATGCACTGGTGGCCTAGTAGTTTGGTCCCTTTAATCATCCAGCCAACCAACCTTACTGTGACATCTTTGTGTGCTAACGGATTGTTCCAGTAGTGTGTTTTTCCCAAATACTTCTCAAAATAGTTTCTGAAACTGCCCTGTTTCAGGCTGTATGTCTAAGTATCGAAAATGTCACATCATAAGTGATATCAGGCATGCTCTGACCAGTAGTTCACAACAAAAGCCTGTTCTAATTGATCAAAAGTTGAACAGATTCCAGAAGTTGCTGCAGCCCCTAGTGTGGATTCTCCTTGCATGTAGGATACTGCAAACTGTATTTTATATCTCTACATCTACATCTACATCTACGTGATTGCTTTGCTATTCACAGTAAAGTGCCTGGCAGAGGGTTCAGTAAACCACCTTCAAGCTGTCTCTCTACTGTTCCACTCTCAAATGGCGCATGGGAAAAACAAGCACTTAAATTTTTCTGTGTGAGCCCTGATTTCTCATTTTATTGTGATGATCATTTCTTCCTATGTTGGTGGGTGCCAACATAATGTTTTTGCAATCAGAGGAGAAAACTGGTGATTGAAATTTCATGAGAAAATCCCGTTGCAATAAAAAACGCCTTTGTTGTAATGATTGCCACTCCAGTTCACATATTATATCTGTGGCACTATCTCCCCTACTTCACAATAATACAAAACTAGCTGCCCTTCTTTGTACTTTTCCAATGTCTCCCATCAGTCCCTTCTGATGCGGACCCCACACTGCACAGCAATACTCCAGAATATGGTGGATAAGTGTGGTGTAAGCAATCTCTTCGGTAGACCTGTTCCACCTTCTAAGTGTTCTACCAATGAACCACAGTCTTTGGTCTGCTCTACCCACAACATTATCTATGTGATTGTTCCAGTTTAGGACATTTGTATTTGTAATCCCTAAGTATTTAGTTGAATTTTCAGCCTTATTTTAGTAGTCATGTGAATAACTTCACCCTTCTCTTTATTCAGGGTCAATTGCCACTTTTGCACCATACAGATCTCTTATCTAAATCATTTTGCAATTTGTTTTGGTCATCTGATAATTTTACAGGATGGTAAATGTCAGCCTAATCTGCAAACAATCTAAGAGGGCTACTCAGATTGTCTCCTATGTCGTTAATGTAGATCAGGAACAATAGAGGGCCTATAACACTTCCATGGAGAACACTGGATATTATTTCTCTTTTACGTGATGATTTTCCACCTATTACCATGAACTGTGACCTTTCTGACAGGAAATCATGAATCCAGTCACACAACTGAGGTGATATTCCATAGGCGCGCACTTTGGTTAGAAGACGGTTGTGAGGAACGGTGTCGAAAGCCTTCTGGAAAACGAAAAATATGGAATCAATTTGACATCCCCTGTCAATAGCACTCATTACTTCATGAGTATAAAGAGCTAGTTGTGTTTTGCAAGAATGATATTTTCTGAATCCATGCTGAGTATGTGTCAATAAATAATTTTCTTCGAGGTGCTTTATAATGTTCAAATACAGTACATGTTCCGTAACCCTACTGCAAATTGATGTTAGTGATATGGGCCAGTAATTCAACATGTAACTCCTACTTTCCTTTATGGTTATTGGTGTGACTTGAGTAATTTTCCAGTCTTTAGGTACAGTTCTTTCTGTACATGAGCAGTTGTATATAATTACTAAATATGCAGCTATTGTACCAGCATACTCTCTGAGGAACCTGACTGGTATATAACCTGGACCAGAATCCTTGCTTTTATTAAGTGATTTAAGCTGCTTTGCAACAACAAGGATGTCTATTTCTATGTTTCTCATCTTGGCAGTTGTTCTTGATTGGAATTCAGGAATATTTACATTGTCTTCTTTGGTGAATGAGTTTCAGAAAATCATTTTTAATAACTCTGCTTTAGTGGCACTGTCATCAGTGACTTCACCATTGTTATCACACAGTGAAGCTATTGATTGCATCTTGCCACTGGTGTGCTTTATGTATGACCAGTATCTCTTTTGGTTTTCTGCCACTCTATGTTTTAGGAAGGATTCCCTTCAAATTTTAAAAGAAAATGAGGAGGTGTGGATACTTTTCCTCAGGTGTGTAAACCTGAAAGTTATGGTGCTTGATCACACTTTCCACAGAAAGCACAATGGTTATCATGGGTGCTACTCTCACTGAATTATACTAACATTCTGGATACAACCTTGATGTTGTGGAATAGACTGATTAAATTGCATAGAATTACCAAATCTTTCATTCATATGTGCTGCTGCAGGCTTTTTTTCAAATGGTGAGCTTTTATCTTCTCAGGTTCCTATTTTATGTCAGAGACTTGCATATTAACCTTCTCACATCATTCAAGCCAGCTACATTGATGTCTGTTTTATATGGCTAAGCTTATTTTGCTTCATTTTGCATAAAGTTCCTGGTTGAGATAGGGTCTCCATGCCAACAGATTATTTTGTAGCATGAATTTCCTTTTAGGCTTTTTCAAGAATGTCAGTATTTTCTCTGAAATCCACTCACTATACATTTTGTTATACTGTTGACCTTGAGCAGACAGGGTTTGATTTATTCATTGTTCTTGCTTGAGTGCCAAAATGTTAACCTTTTGTGTCAGTTTTGACTTTTTAATTTCTTAACATCCTCAGACAATGGGCTTACTGCACCCAGTGTTTCACGGTATGTTTTAGATAGACATGCTATTTCAGTTTTATTGGAATCTAAGATGGTGGTAATCTGTTATTTATAACTTTAACTACATCATCAAACTGTTTGTTCTTTTGCAATGAGACAAAAATTTTATTGAACTGTTTATTGAACCTGTTCCTTCAGTTTTATTTGTCAGTTTAGAATCTCAAGAAGCTATTAGTTCAATCAGTTTTTCAAATAAATCATCAACTAACATCAGATGTTGCATGCTCGACATAACTTGCACACAAATTGGCAGTTGTACATCAGCCTCTGCAAATAAACTACTTACATTATCAATTGTGGATTGTGAAATATCAACATCAGAATATGCTTTTTCTATAGTCAGATCAACAATGTTCTTGCCTTTGACATGGACTTGTTTTTTCTATATCGGGTCCCATTCCCATCTTTTCTGGTTTCCCAAATTTTCTCATGTTCAAATCTCACAGCATATTATAATATTTTAAAGCAGAATTATTCACAGAGTTCGAGTTCTCTCATTCAGGAACTGTGGTCTACAGTAATTACTGGCTCATACTGATAGACAAGGTGGGTGCTCATTTAAGTAACAGAAGCTCAGCTAGCATTCTATCTTGCCAATGCATGGCACAGTATCTGCTGTAATTGACATCTTCTGTACAACAATGTGCAAAATGAAGTTAAAGATAATGAATTTTATCACTAAAAATCCAAAATGAGTTAAGAGCTTTTTAAGAATAATTCAAGGAATTTGTCAAACATATAAAGGCAGGCTAACTATGCTGTTGTTCTCACCTTTTCCTTACAGTGTGTGAGTTGGCTTCTACCTCCATTCACGGAATATGTGTTGAAGCTATTTAATAATGCACTATGTAAGTGTCCCAGATTGGCTTTGGGAGCCATACAACTGAAGATACAGACAGATGGAATTTTTTAAATGATAATTGCATATTGTGATTTGGTAATTGCTCTTTGCTGTGTGACTGGTTAAAATTCTTGGACTTCTTCTTTGAATGACTGAAGGTTCGGGTTGTGCATTAAGAGAAAAAGAGATATTGAAAACTTGTAACAAAGTCACCCCAGTGGCGGATCAGTGCCACATTGAAATGTTATATTTCTCTTGCAAAAGGCTGAATAATGAAACAATTAGTACAATAATAACACAAGTATGTGTCTGTTGTAGGTATAAAATACATTAATGCATTTTATTTGAGAATTGGCTTAATATATTATAAATTATTCAGAGACACAGAGAACAATACTTACATGATAAGATGAGGATGGCAAAAGAGAAAGGCGAAGAGTCAGGCATCTCCTAATTGTGCTTGAGAAAACTGAAGGTCACATTCTCATTTATTTGTACAGATAATGTAAATGTTAACATACAGGTTTTTTGGTCTGTAATCGTTACACAAAATGTTACACACAAAACATAATTTTTAGAGAAGAGGACTACAATGCTCCTCTGAATGATTACAAAACAATATGTCAAAACAAAGATTCTGTAACTTACCAAACGAAAGTGTTGGTATGTTGATAGAGACAATAACAAACAAGGTAAGTCTTTCCACTCCTGGGATTGGAATGACTCCTTGCCCTCTCCCTTAAAACCCACATCCTTTCGTCTTTCCCTCTTTCCTGATGAAGCAACCATGGGTTGTGAAAGCTTGAAATTTGTGTGTGTTTTTGTGTGCAGTGCTTTCTCGTTTGATAAGTCACAGCATCTTTTTTAAATATATTTTTCCCATGTGGAGTGAAACAAAGATTCCAAGACTTACCAAGCGGGAAAGCGCCGGTAGATAGGCACAATGAACAAAACACACACACAGAATTACTAGCTTTCACAACCGATGGTTGCTTCTTCAGGAAAAAGGGAAGGAAAGGGAAAGACAAAAGGATGTGGGTTTTAAGGGAGAGGGTTTTAAGAAACTTCCACATGGGAAAAATATATTAAAAACAAAGAATCCAAGACTTACGAAGCGGGAAAGCGCCGGCAGACAGGCAGACAGGCAAAGCTAGTAATCCTGTGTGTGTGTTTGTGTGTTTTGTTCATTGTGCCTGTCTGCTGACGCTTTCCCGCTTGGTAAGTCTTGGAATCTTTGTTTTTAATATATTTTTCCCATGTGGAAGTTTCTTTCTATTTTATATGCAAATAGATAAATACATTTCCAGCTAGTATAGATCCTGTATCACTGATACACGTGCATGTTGCAAATATAATGCTCACTCCAGAATGAAGTCAGGATATGTGATATTTGATTCAATGATCAGTATGACAATTATCTTGTAGTTGGTACTTACATTTCATGATGTTCATTTACTGGTTTTGTATATGCTGAAACTTGTTCACATCCTTGTTTGAGTAGAAAACTTAAATCTTATTGCCTTTAGGATTTGTGAGCAAATAACAAGCTATGTGTGAAATCCATGACGTGATGTATGGTCCTTCATAAAGTAATTCCCATTTACTGTGAAGATTTGTTGTGGGTTCTGAGTAAAACATGATTTCCTACTTCATAATTTTGTGTTTCTGAAGTTGTCATCAAACTGCAATTTTCTAAGACGTGTTTGATAAGTGAGTGCAATTAACACAGATCCTACCCTTTCTTCATAGGATTCTGCTTGTGTTAGAAATTTTGGAAGAGGGTCTATCCATCCATTACCTTCTTCAGTGTGAAGTCTGCAGGATGTATTGTGTGCCATAAATAGGAAGATGATTCACTGCCTGCTCAAATAAATCAAGATATGAGTATGATTGTACAAACCTGCTTAATTCTCGGAACACTCATGCAATGTTTATGTTTGCAGATTAAAGTATTGCATTAAAATTATTTTACCATATTTGTGAAAAAGTTTCTCCATTTATAACCAGTGATACATCAACCATTAGCAGTGTCTTGGGCTTCCCCAGTGTGGTAATGTAATCATTTGAAATTCTTTTGATAATTACGAAAGCTGTGGCAGACTTAGCAGCTTATAACTTTACAAATTTGAAAATAATGTCATATAATACAATAACAAGAATGCAGGGAAAGACAGATTGACACATACTGTAATTAAGATACATTAAGTTGCAGACAGGCACAGTTAAAAGACAATTACCTAAAGCTTTTGGCTCCAGCCACCATCAGAAAAAGAGACACTCACCTATTTTTCTTTTACTGATGAAGGCTGTGGCTGAAGGCTTTACATTAGTGACTCTTAATTGTACCTTTGTGCAACTTAGCATGTCTTCTTTACAGTAAGTAGCAATCTGTCTTATCCTACATTGTTCATCTTCCTACTTGGATTTTCCATTGTGTCATATAATACAATAACATATTTGGTAACTTCACGGAAGGGCAGGTATGGACTGATAACATCAACAGCTGTGATTTCAAGTGGTTTGCTAGGCAAAATAGAATGCAGTTCATTGTTATTAGTTTTGTTGATGGATTTTGCTTTTGGACAGATGACCAAAGTGCTAAGTAATCAATGTACTGTTTGTTGCATATTGGAAAAAGTAGCAAAATATGTTAAGTTTTCTTACACATTTTGTGGTACTGTAGTTTCCACAGTGTCTACCAAATAAGTTTACCTATGCTCTCAAATGGTACACATACACACCAAGTATTTGTATTTGGATGTCTTCTGTAGAGCAATGTTTTATTGTGTATGGTGTACTATTGTTCCAAACTGCTTGCATTACCCTTTTTCAACTGTTTTATCATTTTGTGCCATCACGGATCTGCTTCTTGTTGGTCTTTCATGTTTTTGCACCTATCAATATAGTATTATTGGTAGTGTTTGTCTCTCATGAGTAAGATGCAACAGTCTGTTACTTGTTCTAGTGTTTCTGCATTTTTGATTAAGCATTGCGGCAGTCTAGACAGTGTGTCAGCTACAATGTTTTTTATTCCTGATAAGTGAATTATTTCAAACAAGTATTCTTGTAAGAACTAAGCCCAACATGCTAGGTGTGAATATAATAATCTGCATGACATCAATAAACTCAAAGTTTAGTGATTAGTGTATACCTTTATGTTTCAGACACAAATATAATAACTGAAGTTTTTGAATGCCTGCCAAATAAGAATGTTCATATTCAGTTAGTGATCTACTCGTAAATCTAATCATTTTTGCTTCATATTTATCATGCTCTTGGTCACTTTGAAACAGACATGAGCCAAACCCATGTATGGGGCATGTACAGCAACACAAAAATATTTGCTCATATGAGGCTGATGAAAGATATTTAAATTAACTAACATATCTTTGATTGCATTAAAATTATTGGAGCACTCTTGTGCCCAAAGCCATAAATCCTGTGCTATTTAGTAATTGATCTGGAACAAAATGCTGGAAGGAAGAGCAAAGACCAAAAAATTCTTTTAACTGCTTCTTGGTGTTTGGATATGGAAAATTCTTGATTGCACAAATCTTTCAGAATTTGATCATATTCCTTCTGAGGATATTATATGTCCTAAAAATGTGATCTCCTCTCTTGCAAAATTAGAGTTTCGTAAATTTGCCGTTACTCCCGCTTGTGAAAATGTCTCTAATGTTCTTTATAGAATGTATAGGTGTTCTTCCCAAGTATCTGTTACTATGAGAATGTCACCAACATACAGTGTTACACTTTCTAACACTTGTGGATGTAGTACTGTGTCTAAAGCAGTGATGAACACTCCATAACTGAGATTAAGTCCAAAAGGTAGGATGCAAAACTAATAACTCCTACCATCAAAAATAAGGTATGTAAATTCTGTACATTCTGGCATTAGTAGTATTTAAATCAGTATTTGTAAAGTATTCAACACAGCAGAATTTTTTTAATCACTCATCAAGATTTCCAGGCTTTGTGTATACTGGTACAATAATTTTGTTCATGGGTCAAGTGTCTTTAACACAAGAAGAAGATTCCATTAGTTTTGCTTCTGGATACAGTATGGTGATATAGATGGTTGAGTTATGTTCCAATATAACGTTTGGTTTTAATAGCACTTGATTTTCGTGTAAATACCTGTAAATAGTGTAGTAATAAATCATATAATTCGCCTTGTTGTTCCTTTGTAGTTGCTGTAGATTCAGTCACTTTATCAACTACAAGTTCCTTTAAGACTGATGTGCCATCTTTTGTTATGAGGTGGCTAATGTTATGGCTATCACCATTACCTAAGAACAATATTTGATAGCTCTGGCAGTATTTGCCATGATGTAACTTTTGTCTGCCCAGAATTACTTCAATCTCTTCACCACTGAGCCTCAAGAAACTTTTTCCTGAGAAAAACTGATTATTTTATCTTTCTCCCTAAGGAAATCCACACCTAAAAGGCAATCAGTAACTAAATGAGCATTTGATAGGAATGGACATATCACTCCAATTCTCAGCTTAATCATCACAGAAGCCTGCATCCTAACCCAAGTGACTTAACGCCAATTGCATTCATAATTTGGCATTTCTGGGCAGGAAAATATGGAATGGGATCTAATTCCCTTATCCTCTAGTACAAATTACATGATACAGCACTTATAGCTGTCCCTACATCTGTAACAATTGTGGTTGGCACACGACTCACAATGGCTAGTGTTGCGGCCTGTATAACTTCATTCTGTGGGCCACAAAATTTCATATTTTCTTCAGTTAACTTGTCCTGAAGATCCATGTTTTGATTGTACTCAATACTTATCCGATTAGTATCTTATTTATTCTGGTTCTCAATATTAACTTAGGACAGGTTGTTGCCCCCATTACGATCATTATTGATGCTTGTGGTGTACCATAATGTAGCTGTTTGGTGACCTTTATTTGTTATTAGCCATAGGCTGGTGCACTATCCACTGCACATTGGAGTGGAGTATGGCTGTTGTTTCTCATTTATAAATTATCTAAAACATGGATAAGTTGTCATAATGCAAGTGCCAGTCTGGCTGATAGCATTAATTCCTTTCTTTTCTTGTAGTTGTAATGGCCATGAATTGGTTCCCATATGACAGCAAGATCATCTAGTTAAAAAGATCTTTGATCTTCAGTTCAGATTTGAACACTTAACTGTTAGTGTTTGAACAAAATGCTATGGAACATGAAAATATGCTAAAATCTCATTTTATGCCCATGGATGATATGGCATTAGGTAATGAGACTGGGTCTTGTTCTGATTTTTGTCATGTGTGTTACTTGGCTGGTTGATGCCATGTACTATACGAGGGGCATTTGAAAAATCTGTGCAAAGTCCGAGAGATGGCACCACCGACACTTATCGAGGTCATGTTTAGTTAATAGCATCTTTGGAAAGAACTCACACCAAGTTTCAGCCATATTGGTCTATTTCTTTGTGTTTGGCATTTGTGTGAATCAAGGAAGTTGAGTGATTGTCAAAAAATGGATGAAAAAGAATTTTGTGTGGTGATTAAACATCACTTTATGAAAGGAAAAATGTCTTAGGACACTAAAGAGAAGCTTGATAAACATTACAGTGACTTTGCACCTTCAGTTAGAACAGTTTATAAGTGATTTCAAAATTTTTGGAGTAGCCATATGGGCACAAGTGATGCTGAACGTTCTGGATACCCTGTGGAGGTTACGACTCCAGAAATCATTGACAAAATCTATGATATGTTGATGGATGATAGAAGAGTTAAGGCGCATGAGCTTGCTAGTGCTGTGGCCATCTAAAATGAATGGGTACATAATATTTTGCATAAACATTTGGACATGAGAAAGCTATCTGCAAGGTGGGTTCCACAATTGCTCATGCTTGACCAAAAACGGAATCGTGTGAAGTGTTGCAAGGATGGTTTGCAGCTGTTCAGGAAGAATCTGTGGATGAAACATGAATACATTGCTATACTTCTCAGACCAAACAACAATCCAAACAATGTGCTACCAAGGGAGAATCTGCACCAAAAAAGATGAAGACCATTCCTTTGGCCGGAAAGGTTATGGCGACTGTCTTTTGGGATTCACAAGGGATAATCCTCATTGACTATCTGGAAAAGGGTAAAACTATTACAGGTAAATATTGTTTATCGTTATTGGACGATTTGAAAACCAAGCTACAAGAAAAACGCTGGCGATTGGACCACAAAAAAGTCCTTTTCCATCACGACAATACTCCAGCACACACCTCAGCAGTTGTGGTTGCAAAATTAATGGAAATAGGGCTCCAAGGGATTCACAAGAGATAATCCTCATTGACTATTTGTAAAAGGGTAAAACTATTACAGGTGAATATTATTTATCATTATTGGACCATTTGAAAACCAAGCTACAAGAAAAACAATGGCGATTGGACCACAAAAAAGTCCTTTTCCATCACGACAATACTCCAGCACACACCTCAGCAGTTGTGGTTGCAAAATTAATGGAAATAGGGCTCCAACTCGTTTCATATCCCCCCTATTCTCCAGACTTGGCTCTCTCAGACTACTGTTTGTTCCCAAATTTAAAGAAATGGCTGGCGGGACAAAGATTTTATTCAAACGAAGAAGTGATTGCAGCAACTAATAGCTATTTTGCAGACTTGGACAATTCCTATTATTCAGAAGGGATCAACAGATTAAAACAGCATTGGACAAAGTGTATAAGTCTAAAAGGAGACTATGTCAAAAAATAAAAATGGTTTACCCCAAACATGTAAGTAGATTTTATTTTTGCACAGACTTTTGAAATGCCCCTCGTATTATCAGAGGTATTGAAAAAAGCAAGTACTGCATGCAGATCATAGGGTGGGTTGCAAAAAGACACAGTTCCATATAAAATATTAGTATTGTGCTTGGTTGTAAAATAGTCTTTCATGTTTACTAAAACATGACTGAAATTAGGATACACATTGTTGAACAGACATAAGTGAGGAGTTGTATTAAATGCATCAAAATTCAACTTGTGGTGTGGTCATGAGTGATATGAGATTGTTTGGCCACTTTGGTGCCTCTTTATGTAAATTCCTTTAAATTTTTTCACAAAACTGACACAATTCACGTCCTTGACAAATTTATTTTGTTGCAGTTCTTCACTTGTATTCTGTTTGACTATGGATACTGACTCAACAACATTTGAACCATCACAGAACAAATACTCGTCTGCAAATGGTAAGACAGAAAAGCAGTTTCCAAATTTTTCTGTAGTATTGCAATCATCTGCTAATTTTTCCATGGCAAATGGTAGTATAGAGAAGACATTTCTATTATTTTCTGCATTATGTTCATCCAGTTGATCAACATTTGCAAAAAGATAATAAAGAGAAATCATGTATAGAATTTTCTGCCTATTTACATATGTTTCAAATCTGCACTATGATATTTTTCATTGCTCCATCAAACTTTTAGGTAATTTCATCTGATATCACTGCAAAAATTTTACTTTTAAATGTGGTAATTTCATCTGATACCATTCCAGCAATTTTATTCATAAATATGGCCATATCATCTTTAATGGCCATATTAGTTAATATCTTTCACAACATTTGTTGTATTTTGATGGGTGGGAGAGTAAGATCAGCTGAATATCGAGCAACTACAATCATGATCTGCTCATTACTGGTAGTTGATTGCATATCTGACTAAATTGTGTCACTTTCAGATTGTGTATCAGGTTCACATCCAGTGGCATTAATATTCTCCATGTGAGAATTAATTTCTACTTCATTATATTCTGTTTATAAATGAAGAGTCAGAACACCTTTGCAGACATGTATAAAATTTGCAGATGATACCAATATTCTGGTAAAAGGAAAAACTGTAGATGAAATGGAGAATAAAATCAAAGTATGTAAGTTACACATAACTTATTGTTCTCTATAAACAGTCTTATCACAAATGCAGGAAAGACAGTAACTATGCATTTACATACAACACTAAGGACACACCCCTCAAGCCCTATCATAATGTTATCTGGCAAACAATTAGAAACTGTAAACAGCACTAAATTTCTTTATATATGAATTTAATAAATCCTAAAGTGAGATGAACTTGAAAGCTTCATGAATAAGAAATTAAGTATGCACCACCTGCTATTACAAGAAAATTCACACTGGCTGCATGACACAACAAATGATAAAAAATATATATTATGCATAGCTGGAATCACTGTTAAGATACGGCACAATTTTTTAAGGAAACTCACCTGCCAGCAGAAGTTGCTTTATTGTCCGGTAAAGAATTATAAGCACCATAGGAAATGCAACTACTAGAAGCTCATGCAGACCACTGGGTAAGAAGCTACAAATTCTTCCGTGACCTTGCTTATATATTTTGAAAGTTACATGTTTAATTGAGAATATAACAGATACTGAAGACAACTAGTGGAGGGAAAAAAAATTAAACAATTCGTAAGTACAATACATGACAGAAAGTGAAGTGTTTAGTGAATATGCAAAAACAAAACTTGGACAAGATGGGCCTCTACTAGGAGGGAGAAAGCTTGACAAGTTACCATACCACATTAAGACACAAAAAATCAAGGAATTTTAAAATGGCTCTAAAATGTATGTTTTAAATAAGCTGCATTATTTTGTTGATGAATATGTATGATCTTGAAACTATGTTGAAGCTAGTGAAGCTAGCTGCTTTCTAAAATCTGGATGAGTTCCTGCAGAATACTTCATTCAGTAACATAATCAGTCTATGCAAACGCTCTAAACTATATTCAAGAAGATTCTACAAAAAGTGGATACATTATTCTGCTTTTTATTTATTTATTTTTATTTTTAAGAGTAACTGTTGTTAATTCACAAGAAGTGTGTCATGATTTAATGTAAATTTATTTCCTTAAGAAATAGAAAGCTATGATCAACACAATGATGTAAAAAACCTCCTGTTTTCTTAACTAGGAAACTTGTATAAGTTCTTGAAAGGAGCATGATGACAGTAACCGGTGCTCATACATTTGTTAACAGTTTTACTTATTTAAACTTATTATTTCATAGTTGATATACAATTCATACTCATCACGTAAATTCACATAGTCTCATCTCATCACCTCAAAAAATTGACTTGCCCAATATCAATTTTTAACTATGTACAAAAATGATGAAACAGAACAATAAAACCATCAGTCAGTCAATCAATCATCAGAAGATATGTTAACAGAATTAGTCTCTGAGATTTAATGTTTCTTACCAGTTTTGACTGTAATACAGAAAGATTAATAAATTACAATAAAGCATTTTCTGCAATAAATATCGTTGACTGACAAGGGAAAATGTTAACACCATTGCTCAATGACGATGATAGTGATTGCATTTGCTTCAGTAATGGAACATGTGATTATGTGCGTGATGTAACAACATTGCCCATATCGGACTAGCTAAAGTGTGCATTGTTAGATTTTCTGCTGTTAACTGTATTGTATTGTATGTGACAAACAAATATAGAAAAGAAGTGTACTGCTGAGATATTTAAATTAAGAAGCACGTGATCACAGCCTAGGACTCACTACTTCAAGCAGTCAAGCCAGTAATGAATTCTTTCTTACCTTAATTATTTTCATTCAGATTTGGTTTGTTAATTTTTGTTTTACAGTTTTCTTTGGCTTTTCTTTTCATGATTTGTTACTCTCAGTTTTGGTTTTAAATTGATTTAGGTATCCATATAATGGTGTTTTGAGTAAACAATAACAGTTTCATACAACAGATGTTATTTAATAATTGTGCAGGTTCAATTGCCATTGTGAGTTGAATTCCACCTCTGCTCACTGAATTTGTGCTGAGCCTATTTAATAATGTTCTATGTAGTTGTTCCTGATTGGTATTGGGAGCAGCAGAGCTAAAGATGTAGACTGATGGAATTTTTTAAGTATAAATTGCATATCATGATTTGGTAATCATTCTGTGCTGTGTAATTAGTTAAAATTCTTAGACTGCTTCTTCAAATGATTGCAGGTTCAGGCTGTACAATAAGTGAAAAAGAGATATTAAAAATCTGTAACAACATCACTGCTTAGCTACCAATTTTGTTTTGTGTCACTTCATAGTTCATGCATGAAATGCGTGCTTGATTAAACCACAAGAGTCTATCTGGCCTGCTAACATGACAGCAGTTGTGTGCACAGCCTGCTGGCTGTACTCCCTTTTGGCACAAATGCACATACAGGCTGGAGCATAAAGCTTTTCTGGCCGCTTTGTGTATTGCCAGTTGTATTGTACCTTGCTTTCACTTCCATACTGTCCAAGCAATTAAATACAGTATTCTTGGGTTAGAACACTTCTCAGTGAGGAGTACAGCATTCAACCCAATATGTTTCAATTCACACATTAGTCCTTTGAGTTTAATTTACATAGAGGCAGTGCTTAAATCTCTTCTTCAGCAACAGCGGTCACTGACAGTTGCTATTTCCAGTTTAATGACTACGTAGGCACAACCTGTCACCCACCAACAACATATCTACTGCCATCCCCTGTGTACAACGATGCAGCAGAAGACTAGAGCGCTTACAAAAAATGCCTGCAGCATCATTTCTGGGCATTTGGGATAGCAGATGTAAACTTTCTTTGTCGTGGATTTCACCTCACACGTACCAGTTGTTGTGTAAGCTTTCCCCCTTACAAAAACCTTCAAGTACATCTTTCAATCAAATGTGTGAGTTACTTTCTACCTATCATTGTAAAAGTACTCACAGAGTCTTACAGCTGCCAACAGTGACCAAAATAGTCATACACGGACTGGGCTGCAGAACTACATGGACTTAGCTGTTGTCATAATTTTGTGAGAAATGTTCATAAGGAATCCTATGCAGATCAAATGGTTCATGATGCAATCATATATTTTACTCTTGATAGGGAAGTTTGAGAGTGAGCTTTACAAGTAAGAAAATATTATACTTAAGGAAGTGTTGAACATAGCCCAACCATTTGAAGTTTCGTGGCCTGCAGTTTGTCAGATAGGAACCTGATCCAAAGTTTCAGAAATCAGTTCATCTCACCTTTAGCCACAAGGAAATGTGGATGCTATTGCAGAAAACCAGCAGACATCTCAGTATTGTATAGGTAACCACTATTCGCATCAACAACAGCCCACGTCACAGGTGGCAACAACCTTGTCCCCTGCTGCATTTTTACCTATACTGCCTCATTCAACGCAAACTGATGATATGTTCCAAGTGGTGGGTAATGTGTAATAGATTTCACAAGATTGGATTCATTGCTTCTGTATGTAACTCCTTTCCAAACCTGAGTAAGGATGAAATAAAAATGGGTGTGAACACTGTGTCAGCAGTGACAGTGCCTCAAAGCAAGTTATACATTGAAGTTTGTGTAAAAATAAATTTCTTTAATGTATTACAGAATTTAAATTCTCAGAATGGATTCCACATTTTCCACACACATTTAAAGAATGTCAGACAATGTTTTTGAAACTTTTGGTATATCATGCTACATTTTTCAAATAGATAGTAGCTGGTCTTAAGGCTGCACCTTGAAATGCAACTTAGTTCTGCCTAGCAGAGGTCTGGGGGCATGGCATCCTTGGAGTAAAGCCCTTATGGACGTCCAAAGGTTCTGCTCTTTCAGCCTAAGGTTGTCCTACCAACCTGCACTCAATTTTCACATTCCACTGCTTACATCAAAAGGGAATGAAAGGAGTTTCTGAAACTTCACTATTAAATCCCTGTCTCTGTGTGTCTCTCTATTATATCTGTTGTGTCATCAATCTCCATTGTATTATTGTTTTGAGAGTGTTCCAGATAGTTTTTCTGTTTCTGTCATTGGCCGTTCCACTCATCTTTGGAATAAGTTTGCAAATATTTCACCAGACTGCACTACAGTATCATAACCATGGAGGTTAAAGTGTCTTTGATGGTAACAAGTATAACAAGTATCACTACCTAGCAACAATTTCATGAACGACTGGAAGATAAATGTGCAAAATATCTCCCACATGTGGAATATGTTCCATTACTTAAGTTTTCTTACTTGCTGAATGCGTTTGTGGGTAATGTGCATTATTGGTAAGTTCCTTTTTGTGAGTGTATTGTGCAGGAATTCAGTGTACTTTACTTTCTTGTCAATAACTTTAGTATACCATGAGTTCAAAAACAAGACAATATAAATTCTGTATGCAATTTATCAGATAAAATTTTGGAACTTGCAGTTAGGAGAAAGTGAAGAAACTTGGTGTGCCAAGACCCTATCTAAACATCAATCAAGAACAAAAAAAGTGTAAATCCAGGCAAGGTTATATAGACATTTTTAACAGAGAAACTGAGTAGTTGCTTGGTTGGTAGTTTTGAAGTGAAAAATACATTTTTCTGTTTCACATGTCTTGTGAAAAATAGTAGTTATAGTGCTGGATTGTGAATTGTGTCACAGACTCAAAAATTTTCACTTAAAAGTGAAAAACAAAATTCCAGTGAAAAAACTTTAGGTAGTTTTATTTGACTTTCAGTGCTAGGGAAAGTGGACAGTATGTGTCAGCCACATAGTGCTTACCACCTCCATGTAAGGACATGCAATGAAAATCTTTAAAAAAATTGACATACACTAAATAAACTGATAACTATATTAAATTTTGTGGCAAATTTGAGCTTGTATTAAGCGGCCATGATGAAACAGAAAATTCCAAGAACCCAGGCATTTTTCAAGGTTTAGTTGATCTGGTGACAGAACTGGACACCGTCGTCAAGCAGCACACTGAAAAACTGGAAAACCAAGTTTATTTTAGACCTGTCCAGAACAATTGAAAATGAACTGCTGGAATCAGTTCATGAAGTGCGCCTTAATCTCACCAGCAGTGAAGGATCTAATACCGATTTCTTTGTAATGGAAGTTGACAAAACCATTGACTGCAACTTTGTCACAACTGGTTGTAATAATTCAGTATGTGTTACTGGGGAAAATAAACAAAAGATTTATTTTCTTCTGCTCAATCTACTACAACAAAGGAAGATGCATCTCACACTGCAGCTTCTGCCCAGTATGTTAGGGTCTCACTTGACACTGACAATCACTGAGAACAGGAAGAACCAACTGCAAAATGGGGACATTTCGTTGAATCAAGAATGGTGAGTGAACAAGATGTCTGCAACTTCATCATGACTCAGATCAGTGATTGATTCAGTTTTAAGGAACACTTGTCAATTGCGCAACTGTTTGAACCATTATTGCCATTATTGTTTTCATAACATAAAGGTGTCTTCCCAGAAAGAGAACTGTTAGTTAGTTTAAATTACAGCCTTCAGTCTTTTAACTCCTATGAAAACAATTTGGTGAAAGATTTTCCTGCAGGTAATACTAACTTTTCAAATGACGACAGGAGGGTCATAATGTTGCTTCTCTGAGTTAAAGAGAGTGAAAACATTCATGCATAATACGGTGAATAATGACAGAATTCATAGGCTTGCAATGTGTTATCTTGAAGAAGAATCACTGAATTACCGAAATCGCAATGCAATGGTCATAGACCATTTTGCAGTACAGAAGGGGAGATGTGCCGATTTAGTCTATAAACAAATGAATTAATAGGTAAGCAAAAGTGCATTAATAGATGATAAGAACCAATTCCTTTACTGCAACTATCAATTTGTTTCACAAAATTAAGTGCATGAAAAGGATAGTGACGTTTTTAACCACCGACATCATCTTTTACTAAACGTGTCTTCTTAGTATGGTTTGTGGTGCTTAAGTGCCACATTTTTTGACACTTCATCCTAAGTAAACATATTACAAAGGACATGTTTGAGAAAGATCTGTAATCTGCTATATCACTTAAAACACAAATATTTATAACACATAAATGTAAATACAACAAAAATGGTATGTAAATTAATATTGGAGTTTTTCAGGTTGCTCATGCCATCAATCACAGCACAGGTCCTGTGGCATGATGGAAGCATCACTGTATTATACCACAACATTATAGATTTCACAGTTTGTGCACACAAAACATTAAATATCTGATATTTAGAAATGAAAACACCAAAAACATTAAGTATGTGGTGAAGCTAACATATGCCACATTAAAGAACTGTAGGAACTGGGCAAGCAACACGATATTCATGATGTCTAATGACTGCCAACATTACCGATTCACATACACATAATTACACAATATTTATTTACAAACATTATGTGGATAGATACAACTTAAACACTTGGTGCCTTAGAACACAATGTCCAGAGTCCAGAGATACTGTTTTTGTTGTGATATTCTTTGTGGCAGAAGTCCAAAGGGCTTGTGCCCCCCCCCCCCCCCCCCCCTCTCCCCCAAAGGCATGGAGTGCTGAAGTTGTGTTGTGGTGTGGTGCAGGTCATCTCTACAGTTGCCATCTAGCTTGTACTGATCTAGATGTCTTGGTCAGCACATTGGTCTGCCTCTTAGTTACGTCGGTACTGGCTAAGAAGTTGGTGCTGGAGGTGCCATCATTAGGTCACCCACTAGTGGTTGTACATGATCCTGTGGTGGGGCTGCAGGCTGATCCTGTGTCTGGTTTTCCATGTTGTGATCTGGGGCTGACACATGTAGGATGTCATCCCTGGAGAGCGTAGATAACAGTGCAGCTGTATCAACTAACTGTGGTACTGGTGCAGAGTAGTACAACGATTATGACACTGTGCTGTTACTGGCCTGTCAGTTTTCGTTTGTGGCAGATACCATGATCAACATGTCATGTAGAGACACTGTGAAAGATTTTCCTGAAAGTGTCAAACCTCTGCAGATAATACTAACCTTTCTAGTGATGACGGGAAGGTCATAACGTTGCATGAGGTCAAAGGGTTGGTATTGTTTCCTAGCATCTCCGTCAAAGTCCATTGACAGACATAGTGGATTTGCTGGCTAGCATGATTTCAAATGTGTTGGGTTCTTGTCTTAGTGCTTTATATGGTCCATTGTACGCTGGGTGCAGCACTGGCTTGATGTCATCTGTGTTTAGTATTATGTGAGTTTTCAGGTTTTTGTGCACAAATACAGTGTGTGTTGTGTGGTGTGACGGCAGTGGGATTCTGATGCTGCATATCCATTCTCTGTCTGGGAGGTCCTTGTTGCCTTCATCCATTGTCTATGTGATAAGTTCCACTGGGAGGCTAATCACATTGCTGTAGAGGATCTCCACTAATGAGGCATCGAGGTCCTCTTTGTGGGCCATTCTGATACCCAACAGCACCCAGGGTAGGGCCTCTGACTATTCATTATTGTGACACACCAGTGATGTTTTCAGTGTGCAGTACCACCGTTCCACTAGGCAGTTTGACTGTGGATGGTAGGTTGTGGTATGGAATTGATGGCCACCGCAGAGGCGGCACAGTTGTGTAAGTAGGATTGATTCGAACTGTCTGCCCTGATAAGTTGATAGCGACTCAGGGCAGCCAAATCTTGCTATTCATAGGTTGATGAATGATCTCGCCATTGTCTCCACTAATACATTCCTGAGCAGAGCGGCCTCCATCCACTGAGTCATTTGGTCAGTGACCAATAGGAATAACAGAATCCATTAAATTCAGGTAGTGGCCCCACTAAATCTATATATGCGTGGCAAACATAGCCCTTTGGCTGATTGTGTCATCCTGTCTTCACCCTCTGGTAAGGAATGCACGTTTGTGTTCAAGTGGCACAGACCCTCTTCATATTCGGCCACACATAATGCTCCAAAACTAGTTTCATCGTGGGGCACACTCTGGGTAGAGCTAAGTTATGGAGCAAGTTGAATATCGTTCGGTGATAGTTGGCAGGGACAAAAGTTCATTGCCTCCCTGTTGACATGTCTCACCAAACTAGTTTGTCGGTTCTGGGCACTGGGCATTGTCATAGTTGTAATCACTTGTCACTGCCTGGCAAGAGTCATTCCAGGTCCATATCTGTTACTTGTGCATCTGCGAGGTTATCGAAATCCAGTTGAGTGGTCATGGTTACTAAGCTGGGCAGGTAGTCCACAACAATACTGTCCACTCTGTGCATGTGGCAAACGTTTGCTGTGAACTATGAGATGAGGTCCAAGTGCCTAAATCTGCATGGTGTGGCACTGGCAGATAGATTCTTTACTGCTTCAGCTAATTGTCGATGGTCCGTATAGATAGTAAGTGATCTACCTTCAATATCATTGCAGAAGTAGTGCACTGCTTCGACATGGTCAGTAGTTTGTGGTCCAAGATTGACCACTTCCTTTGAGAATCTGTCAGTTTCCTTGAGAAAAAATCAAGAGTTGTCTCATCCCTGGCACTTCCTGCTGTATTGAAGTGCATATCACTCAGTCGCTCATGTCCGATGTAGCGATAAGATGAGCATCCGGTGAATGTATTGTGAGAGTGACAGTGTGGGCTAGTTGAGCTTTAATGTTGTTGAATGCGGTTTGTGTCTCAGCTGTCCATGTTAGCTTCCTCTTTCCCTGATGAATTTTCCCCCCGTAGTGCTTCTGTGATGGGAAGTAGGGCTTCAGCTGCATGTGGTAGATGTTGTCGTTAAAAACTGACAATGCCAAGAAATTTACATAGTTCTTGGTAATTTGTGAGACAGGGACAGTTAGTAATCTGCTCAACTTCACCCTGTGTGGGCCATTTGCCTGTTGTGTCAACTAGGTGGCCGACAAACGTGATGCAAAGCTGTTGCAGTTGGCATTTGTCAGTATTAATTTCCACCCTGTGTTATGACAGCTTGTCATATACTCCAGGCAAGTGTCGTTTGTGTTACTCTGTGGATTTTGAGAATATAATTAGATCATCTAAATAGCAATAGCAGTATGGCACACTGAAAAACAACTTATCAATGAATCTTTGCCATGTCTGTGCAGCATTTTTCAACCCAAATAGCATGAATAAGAATTCATATAAACCAAACGGAGTGATAATGACCATTTTGTGAACGTCCTTTGAGGCCATAGGTATGTGGGAGTGCACTCTTTACAGTCTAGTACGCTAAAGATAGTTGCCCCTGCCAACTCATGTGCAAAATCTTGGGTATTTGAGACCGGGTAGCTATCTATAATCATTCTGGTGTTGAGGCACCAGTTGTTGCTGCAGAGACACCATATACTGTCTTTGTTTGGCTGCATAGTGATAGGTGATGCCCATGCAGTGTCTGAAGGTCTGATTATACTGCCTCGGAGAAATTCTTCAATGGCCTGTAGTCAAAGCAGAGGTACCATGTACTGTCTTTGTTTGGCTGGATAGTGATAGGTGATGCCCAAGCACTGTCTGAAGGTCTGATTATACTGCCTTGGAGAAATTCTTCAATGGCTGCCGTGGCCACCTTGGGTTTCTGGGAGACTAGGCAATATGGGCAGCAGGATACGGGTGGTACCAAAGTCATATTAATTCTGTGGACAGTGCCGTCCATAGCTGTGTTAACTGTTTTGTTTGGTAGGAGTGGTCCAGGAGGCAGAATCCTGTTGTCTTATCTGTCCAGGGTGGTAGTCTTATCAGTGGGTAACATGCTCATGAGAGCAGAAATACTGTCGCTAACCAACCTGTTCGTGAGAGCGTAAACATTGTCACAATTCAACCTGCTTGTTAGAGGTGCATCATCAAATATAATAGGTACTGTACTAACTTGTGTATCTGTGCTAGTGGTTGTAAAGTTATCCTGTGGGTGTGCCAGACCATCTGTAATTGCTGCTGGGTTCATTGTCTTGACTGTCCAGTTTGTGCTGAAGCTGTGTAGCTGCTCGTTCCCTGTATATGTTTTGTTGCTCTCTTTGCAGAAGTTCTTGTAGGCCAGGATCTTTTTGTGGAGTTTGTCATATGATGTTGCATGTTGTAATGTGAGATGCGCTACAGTCTCCATGTCTAGCAGTGTAGGGGGAGGGTCTGTGGTGGATGGCAGACTGTCACTGCAGATGCTCTCTATAGGGTGTAGTCCGTCGCCTTGTAATAAGAGAGCCCTCTTGAGATCCAGTATGAAGGATGGAGGAGCTCCACTGGTTTTACCATCCCAGTGAAAAAAAAAGTCTATGGATGGTGTGTGGTCATCTAGCCAAAGTGTCGCAGAGGTTGTCCCCCTTACCGTTATTACTGATTCATTTGCCACTCGGAGTTGTATGGTTGAGGGCTTGTAATCTCCTGTGGTGAGAAGTGGGGGTAGTGTGCTGATGTCCACACCAGTATTGACCAGCAGGTACTGGTGTAGCTGGCAGACAACTGAACAGTCGTGCACTGTGTGCCCATGTGTGTGGCGTGTTATGTGCTTTGGTAACTCCAGTAGAAAGGCGGCTTGTTTTAGGGAGGTGGGCTGGTGCGCCTAGACCAGTCCACCAATGTAGTTTGGGTAGCCACATGGCTGTCACCAGTGGCTTGTGTTGGCGTCGAATCATCTGTGAAACCATTAGTAGCCGATTGTCTTTTTGTTTTGGCTGGACTGGGCTGTGTTGTGGCAGCTCGGGCATCAGCCGTTTCCCTTGTTTGTTTATTTTCTGCAGGAGCTGGGTCCATGCACCACATTTGTTGTGGTACTGCAGCGGTCGCTGCCTGCAAATTGGCTGGGGTCCAGTTGCTGGGTGAAGAGGAGGTTGTCCGGGGTCTGTGCATAGTGTTTTGCGCTGTGTGTGATGCTGCTGCTGTCGTATGTCGTGCACCATATCCGTCGCTGGCATGGCGGTCATAGATAAGTGTCCTGGCACTGATCAGTGTCCAGTGGCATCCAAGCACTAGCATCCTACTGGCCACTTGTAGGTGCGATTCCAGTGGTGTGTCCGCATGTTCTACAAGTGTTGTCTGCATTTGCTCTGGGAGCTTGAGTAACCATAATGACCATAGGGCCTGATCTGGTAGTAGGTTGTTATCAATTTTCAGGCACAGTTTGTGCCATAATGCTGATGGTGTGGCATCGCCCATTGTCATCTCATTTATGGTGAGTGTGATAATCATTGCAAATATTAATGACTTCACCATCTCATAAATGTGCGCAGTTGGTGTATTTAGCACCATATCACCGACAAGATCAGCTTGTTCACTGAGATGGTTGAGAAGTATTAACAGCTTGCTCTGGTCATCCTTGATCCCTTCTGTCCTCATCATACATTCACATAGAGCAAACCACACTTCTGGTGAGTGTGTGACTGGGTGGCAGGTGGAGTTTGATAGATGATGGGTGGTTCCTGTAGTTGTCGTTTCATGTTGGTTCTTCTGAGTTGTTGCCATGGCATTGCTCAGACAGACTGTGGTGGCCTGGTAGGGCATAGCCACTGTTTGTTGATCTCTCAGAATGGTGTGATGTGATATTCCGGTTGGAGCTGTGGTCCGGCATGCACCGCGGCCGGCTGGGCGGTGATGTCACACCTGTGGAGTGGTGAGTGTTGTGGCGCAGCTGATACCCCTGTATCTCTGTGCTGTTACTCATGTGATGTACAGAGACATTGGCAGACTGTAGAGAAATATAATTCTGTCAAATATCACAGTTTTCTGGTGGTGTTTGTCCATGTGTCCACTGTGCATACTGTTCTGTTAGCTGTGTCGCGGCTATCGCAAATTGCTGTAGTGGCATCAATGTGTGTGCAGTGTGGGTGGTGTAGCAGGTAAGTCTGTGTTAATGGTGTTGCACCGCTTCTTCATAACATGCGTTGTGGTAGGTAGCGTGAAGTCACCGTTGATCAGATGCCATCGCAGTGTGGGGTGTCTATTCGGTTTGCCTACAGGATTGGTGGTGGTCATGTAATCGTCATTGGCTGGATAAATTCATGGTAGATCATCAGCCCACATGGTATGGGGTTCACTGTAGGTGTGGCGGTGATGTCTGGCTTGAACTTGATGCCCTTTGTTGTCAGTGTAGGTGGTGTAGCAGTCAGGTTGTAATTCTGATATCCATCTTGTGGTCATAGTGCTGTTGATGCATCTGTTGTGGCATCCTGGTAGCTGTTGATGCATGTCCTGTTAAAATGGTTGTGTTGTTCATCTGTACCAGCATGTAGTGAGCATCAGCATATCCAGGTGCAAGCTGGGGTGTGGGGAATGGTGCAGCCAGTGGGGCCGTGACATCGCATCCGAGGTGTGCCATGGTATGAAGTGTGGCTGCTGTGACATCACCTGCATGACATGTGAGAGCAAAAGCGATTTGCAGAAATATGCCATTCTGTTCAGAATGACTGTTAATTAGCACTATCTGTCTGAGATCACCAAATACACAGACCAGCATGTTTGTTTGTTGTCACTGATTGTTCAGCATTTGTTCAAATGGTTCAAATGACTCCAAGCACTGTGGGACTTAACATCTGAGGTCATCAGTCCCCTAGACTTAGAACTACTTAAACCTAACTAACCTAAGGACATCACACACATCCATGCCTGAGGCAGGATTCAAGCCTGTGACCGTAGCAGCAGCACCTAGAACTACTTGGCCACAGTGGCAGGCTCAGCATTTGTTATGTTACTGCAGTTGGTGTCCATAATTAGCCTGTCAATGCCTCACATCTCAATAATGGTAGAGGCACTCGGTTGACAGGGAGACTAGTGAGTAGCATTAGTACTAGCTGAAAGTATGTCAATTGGAATATTGCACTCAAGAATGGTGGGGGCAGCAGGGTAGCATCATTGTTCATTACCACCAATTGTTGTTGTCCCTTTGTTATGTAGTCAGATGAGGTTAGTGTCCACATAAGCACTATTTTCAGTGTTCATTAAAGGCCCTGTGGTCAATGAAGGTTCAATATTATAGTCCTTATGTGTGAGCTGATGTGACAATGGTTGCACTGTTAGGTGGGTATTAAACACAGAAGTATTGCAATATACAGATTGAATAACATCAGGTATAGGCTACAACATTCTCACACTCCTTTTCCAACCACAGCTTCCCTTTAATGCGCCTTGACTCATATAACTGCCATCTGGTTTCTGTACAAATTGTAAATAGCCTTTCACTCTCTGTATTTTACTCCTGCCACCATCAGAATTTGAAAGAGAGTACTCCAGTCAGCATTGTCAAAAGATTTCTCTAAATCTACAAATGCTAGAAATGTAGGTTTGCCTTTCCTTGATCTATCTTCTAAGATAATTTGTAGGGTCAGTATTTCCTCACATGTTCCAAAATTTCTACGGAATCTGAACTGATCTTCCCCACGGTCGGTTTCTACCATTTTCTGTCTGTAAAGAATTTGTGTTAGTATTTTGCAGTTTTTAATTACAGTGCCTTAAATTGCAATTTAGAGCCACATCTGCATATTAAATACAATTATTGGGAGCATTAGCTGCTAGAATGTGAGGAGATTATTTAGAAACATTGACTTTTACAAGCAAAAGTCTATTGAGCAATGGTTACACAAATAAAATTTACAAATTGCTATTATTAGTGAGATAAAATAATAACTTGTCCATTATCAGTAAAAAGATCCTCAGGGTCACTACCAGGTTTCTAAACCATGATTGCTAAGAGACAAACAGAACTGGCCCATAGACTTGCATGTGAGGTCCATAGTGCAGTTATTAATGCACTGGGTGATTGTCAGCTTGCTGGCAGCGCAGCAGAGAAATACACTGCAGATGACTTGCAGCATATGTGGGCAGTAGCATGGATGCAGCTGGCAGTGCATGTCTTTGGCAGCTGGTGGTGCTGGATGTCCAGCATTGGTGGAAATGAGTCTCAGATAGCACATCTCTTCATGGCCATCATCAAAGACGCTGCTTAGGCATCTCCAAGTGAAGTGCACTCTCTCATCTCTCACAGGAAGTGTCTGCTTTGCAAGTGTCCCAACAGGCTGATCTCTTCACATTTTACAGACCTACTCCTTAGGTGTGGCCATACTGCACAATGACTACACAAATAAAATTTACAAATCAGCATTATTGGCGAAGTAAAATAATAACTAGTCCATTATCAGTATAAGGATCCTCAGGGTCACTACAATGGTTTTAAACTGTGACTGGCCACCTCATATTCCTCTGCTGGCAAACTAAATTATTGTTCAACATCCTTGGTAAATATTTTGTACTGCACCTGGCTCAAGATGACTGGGTGTTTGTGTTGTTCTCATCATTTCATCACCATTCATGAAAGTGGCGAGATTGGACTGAGAAAAGGTTCGGAATTTGAGCAGGCACTGATAACTGTGCAGTTGAGCACTCCACAAAGCAAACATCATCATCATCGTTTTGTACTGCCTGTGATTCTAATGATAGGAAACCACACACTGCTTATTGCAGCTCCCATTACTTCATTTGCCGAACTGCATGTTGTCAGCGAAGTATGTCCCATGTCCTGTGAACTCTTCCTTTTCTCATCTTTTCCCCTACATCTGTAAAGACATCCTTATTTGCAGTTTGACAATATGTCACAGCAAAAAGACAGAATGCAGGCATCAAGAATGTTAATTCTCCTTGAAACAGAAGTTAAGACCTTTACCATTTCTTTAATGTTTATTACTACCAGATTCTTACTCACATTTAATTAGCTGACAATGTAATAACATGTCAACAGTGATCCTAAGCAGGGCCAAATTGGGCGCTATAGGGACTGTAACATTTTTATTGGCTGAGGCACCTATGAATTTAACTATCTAGACTATGACATGTTTTATGTAGATCAGACAGGTAGGAATGCAACCAGTTGATTAACAGAGCACTCAGTGAATTGAGTGAAAGTGCCCTTGGTAATCATCTGAAGTCCCATAACCATATAGTTGGCCTTATACAACACAGCTTGGAAAATTGACACAAGGCTCTGAAAAGCTACATAGTGGAAGGAATGAAAATCTTCCATGGCAAGAGAAACACATATTCTAGCAATAAAGCGAGCATGGCAGTTGATTTTTAGTTATTGTTCGGTGAGTGTATGTTGACCACAAGCCATAACTTGTTTGGCCACAACACCAGTGGTACCAATGAACGCCCAACATTTCATTTTAATTTTAATACTTTTGCTACATATTGCAACAATAAAATCATCATTATGTTACATCATTTCTAGTGTATGTAAAATTATCTTTTGTATTCTTTATAAAGAATTTGTGCTCACTTTTATAATGTTGTGTCATATGGTGAAATGGAACTACTGTGACCATGGTCCATAGTACACTTTGTTACAGTAATAGATTTATTTCTTCAGTAGAAAATACCTGTTTGTCCAATACTAAAACTTTGAGTTTGCAATATTTGAAAGTATGTCTGTACTAAAGGCATCTAACATCCACAGCCATCAGAAGCATTATTCATACATTAAGTTAAAGCAAATAACCTTTAATGTGTTGGTTGGCACCACTGATGGTAGTATATTCAGGAATATTGTTGTTTGGAGTCTTAGGCTTTGTCACAGGTCATGTTCTATTATGACACATCAAGCTGCTAATGAGGCAAAGTGACACATAGGAGTAAGAGTAAATGTTTCTTTATTTTTGCTTATTAACATGACATTTTTATGCTGTAAAATCCACAAAAAGTATAAGTTATCTTTTTATTATATCTTTTGCAATAAAAAGATTTAATGAACATGTAAAAAATTGCAACAAATTATGTCACACATTTTTAAAATCTAGTACAAAGTAGTTTTATTCTAGGAAGTATGAAACTTCTTGAAACAAGTTCTTTTTGAACTAAGGCTCAAGAACAGCTTACATTAAGAACACCTAGCATTTGTTAGCTTTAAACAATCTAGTCCCCTGTACATTGATCTGTTCTTTTTTTTTTACCACATCCGTATCTGGTATGTGCACTGCACATTTGTATCTGTTGGCTATTGCTGAGATCAACTTCTCATTAATGTATGGATTACTTATGATGGTGTTTTTTCCAGTAGTGTTCTAAATATGATTTTTAGAAATATCCGTCTCAAAGGAAAGCTATAATAGTATATGTTACCTTGCAGCATTCATATATTTAATGTGTGATACAGTGATTTCAAAACAAAGAAAAGTATACATATTGTCCACTTTTTCATTCTACTTCTCATGTTGCATTTGCTAATGACTCTATTCAGAAGTGCCACATGCCCCACATGAGATTTGTACATCTTTACTGCAAATGAGCAAGGAATCTCTACATGTTGACCCTGCTACTTGTTTCACTTCTAACAAGTTTCAGCAGCATTTCCATAGAAGGTAGAGGCCAAATGAAAAGCACAACTATCATGTGATTTTATGCTGCAGTAGCGTCACCACACATCACTATTTCCTCAAAATTTCCTCCTCCTTCATGTTTGAGCAGTCCAGTCTTTTTCAAATCAATAATTATTTGTGACTTTGAAGCCATTATTGTTCCCAACCCTTGTATTGATCTGCAATCGAGGGGAGAACTCAGAAAAGGCAAATTCTACCGAAATTTTTACAAAGGCACGGACGGTGTTTAGAAAGGATCGACTGCATGCAACCGGTCATGGCATGTTTGTGCTGTTAGTAGTAGTTTATCCTGTAGTGAAGTAGAAGTGGATAGTTCCTGTGAATTATTATGGGTGGAGGTTACATTCAACAACCAAACTAGGTTAATAATTGGTTCCTTTTACCGACCTCCCAACTCAGCAGCATTAGTGGCAAAACAACTGAGAGAAAATCTGGAATACATTTCACATAAATTTTCTCAGCATGTTATAGTCTTAGGTGGAGATTTCAATTTACCATATATAGACTGGGACACTCAGATGTTTAGGATGGGTGGTAGGGACAGAGCATCGAGTGACATTATACTGAGTACACTATCTGAAAATTACCTCGAGCAATTGAGCTGCTCGGGGGAACAAAACGGTAAACCCAAAATCACAGTTTTGAGATACAGCACATCTAAAGTTTCAATTGATCTGCAAATCTGAATAATTTTTTTTAACAGTCCTTTTACCCTGTAGCGATTCTAACATCTATCTTCTATTTAAAGACATAAACGAAAATCAGAACTGACTAAAACAAATGAAATATACAAAAATTATTACATTACCATACACCATTAACAACACATAGTGATAGAACATTACATATTAAATCTTACAGTAAGTCTTCAACACTTTACTGAAACTGCAAAATCATTCATCATTCTCATTACTAATGTCTCTTTCATCTAAAACTGTTGGCTTTAGTGACAGGAAAAATCCATGGTGGACAGGAGGTACATAATTTAGGAGCGACAGGACATCAGCAACTTTCTTCTTTTCAATAAGCCTTGGCCCATTGTATTTAAGTCGAAGCGTAGGAACTGGTCCTAGCCTTCCATGTTTCCTGAAGTTTATTTCATGCCAAATGTCATGACAAAATGTCTCGCTGATGAATAAAGATGATGGATATTCGGGGGTCACCATCCACCTACATATTTCCCTTAGGTTGACATCTCGATCATCAACTGTCTTCTTTCTGAAGACAAACGCTTCTTTAGAGTGTCGTATTTGATAGAAATCCTCTCTTTTCATATTATATACAAGCCAACTTCTTGATGATCTTGCACCACTTATCTGGACTGTACACATCTTGTACTTGTCGGCAAATGTAATTTTCAATTGTACTTCATGAACATAATGGTATGTACATGCACTTACCATTATATTCGTGAAACATACTAAAGACAGTATATTTACATAATAACATACCTCCGAGTCATCTGAATCATTAGGAATGTATTCTGGATCCCTCTCGAAGATATTAGTATCATTGGAAGTATATTCCTCATCTTCTGCCATGTTCACTGTTGCCATATCCACAGAGATGTGTTTACTTGCCAGCATTCTGTCTGTCACTTACTATTATGTTTCCGCAACAGATGGACAGTGGCGCTTACCATTAAGCTCCTCCCTGACATCTGTTGAGTGAATTTGGAACTACTAGTAAGTTTACTACATTGTGCATCCCACAGGTGGTGTCATTAGCCATCTACTGCAAAATACACGGCGATGGCGCTTACCATTATGTTCCCCCGAGCAGCTCAATTAAACAGAGAACTGACTCGTGGAGATAACATCTTGGACCTACTGATAACAAACAGACCCAAACTTTTCGACTCTGTAAGTGCAGAACAGGGAATCAGTGATCATAAAGCCGTTGCAGCATCCCTGAATATGGAAGTAAATAGGAATATAAAAAAAGGGAGGAAAGTTTATCTGTTTAGCAAGAGTAATAGAAGGCAGATTTCAGACTACCTAACAGATCAAAATGAAAATTTCTGTTATGACACTGACAATGTTGAGTGTTTATGGAAAAAGTTCAAGGCCAATATAAAATGTGTTTTAGACAGGTACATGCTGAGTAAAACTGTGAGGGATGGGAAAAACCCACCGTGGTTCAACAACAAAGTTAGGAAGCTACTGCAAAAGCAAAGAGAGCTTCACTGCAAGTTTAAACACAGCCAAAACCTCTCAGACAAACAGAAGCTAAACAATGTCAAAGTTAGCATAAGGAGCGCTATGCGTGAGCGTTCACTGAATTCGAAAATAAAATTCTGTGTACCAACTTGACAGAAAATCCTAGGAAGTTCCGGTCTTACGTTAATCAGTAAGTGGCTCGAAACAGCATATCCAGATACTCTGGGATGATGAGGGCATTGAAACAGAGGATGACAAGCGTAAAGCTGAAATACTAAACACCTTTTTCCAAAGCTGTTTCACAGAGGAAGACCACACTGCAGTTCCTTCTCTAAATCCTCGCACAACTAAAAAAATGGCTAACATCAAAATAAGTGTCCAAGGAATAGAAAAGCAACTGGAATCAGTCAACAGAGGAAAGTCCACTAGACCTGACGGGATACCAATTCCATTCTACACAGAGTACATGAAAGAACTTGCCCCCTTCTAACAGCTGTGTACTGCAAGTGTCTAGAGGAATGGAAGGTTCCAAATGATTGGAAAAGAGCACAGGTTGTCCCAGTCTACAAGAAGGGTCATCGAGTGGATGTGCAAAACTATAGACCTATATCTCTGATGTCGATCGGTTGTAGAATTTTAGAACATGTTTTTTGCTCACGTATCATGTCATTTCATGAAACCTAGACTCTACTCTGTAGGAATGAACATGGATTCCAGAAACAGCGGTCATGTGAGACCCGACTCACATTATTTGTTCATGAGACCCAGAAAATATTAGATACAGGCTCCCAGGTAGATGCTATTTTCATTGACTTCCAGAAGGTGTTCAATACAGTTCTGCACTGTCACCTGATAAACAAAGTAAGAGCCTACGGAATATCAGACCACCTGTGTGGCTGGATTGAAGAGTTTTTAGCAAACAGAACACAGCATGTTCTTTTCAATGGAGAGACGTTAAAGTAACCTCTGGCATGCCACAGGGGAGTGTTATGAGACCATTGCTTTTCACAATATACACTCCTGGAAATGGAAAAAAGAACACATTGACACCGGTGTGTCAGACCCACCATACTTGCTCCGGTCACTGCGAGAGGGCTGTACAAGCAATGATCACATGCACGGCACAGCGGACACACCAGGAACCGCGGTGTTGGTCGTCGAATGGCGCTAGCTGCGCAGCATTTGTGCACCGCTGCCGTCAGTGTCAGCCAGTTTGCCGTGGCATACGGAGCTCCATCGCAGTCTTTAACACTGGTAGCATGACGCGACAGCATGGACGTGAACCGTATGTGCAGTTGACGGACTTTGAGCGAGGGCGTATAGTGGGCATGCGGGAGGCCGGGTGGACGTACCGCCGAATTGCTCAACACGTGGGGCGTGAGGTCTCCACAGTACATCGATGTTGTCGCCAGTGGTTGGCAGAAGGTGCACGTGCCTGTCGACCTGGGACTGGACCGGAGCGACGCACGGATGCATGCCAAGACTGTAGGATCCTACGCAGTGCCGTAGGGGACCGCACCGTCACTTCCCAGCAAATTAGGGACACTGTTGCTCCTGGGGTATCGGCGAGGACCATTCGCAACCGTCTCCATGAAGCTGGGCTACAGTCCCGCACACCGTTAGGCCGTCTTCCGCTCACACCCCAACATCGTGGTGTCGCGACAGGCGTGAATGGAGGGACGAATGGAGACGTGTCGTCTTCAGCGATGAGAGTCGCTTCTGCCTTGGTGCCAATGATGGTCGTATGCGTGTTTGGCGCCGTGCAGGTGAGCGCCACAATCAGGACTGCATACGACCGAGGCACACAGGGCCAACACCCGGCATCATGGTGTGGGGAGCGATCTCCTACACTGGCCGTACACCTCCGGTGATCGTCGAGGGGACACTGAATAGTGCATGGTACATCCAAACCGTCATCGAACCCATCGTTCTACCATTACTAGACCGGCAAGGGAACTTGCTGTTCCAACAGGACAATGCACGTCCGCATATATCCCGTGCCACCCAATGTGCTCTAGAAGGTGTAAGTCAACTACCCTGGCCAGCAAGATCTCCGGATCTGTCCCCCATTGAGCATGTTTGGGACTGGATGAAGCGTCGTCTCACGCGGTCTGCACGTCCAGCACGAACGCTGGTCCAACTGAGGCACCAGGTGGAAATGGCATGGCAAGCCATTCCACAGGACTGCATCCAGCATCACTACGATCGTCTCCATGGGAGAATAGCAGCCTGCATTGCTGCGAAAGGTGGATATACACTGTACTAGTGCCGACATTGTGCATGCTCTGTTGCCTGTGTCTATGTGCCTGTGGTTCTGTCAGTGTGATCATGTGATGTATCTGACGCCAGGAATGTGTCAATAAAGTTTCCCCTTCCTGGGACAATGAATTCACGGTGTTCTTATTTCAATTTCCAGGAGTGTATATAAATGACCTAGTACATAGTGTTGAAAGTTCCATGTGGCTTTTTGCGGATGATGCTGTAATATACAGAGAAGTTGCAGCATTTGAAAATTGTAGTGAAATGCAGGAATATGTGCAGCAGATAGGCAGTTGGTGCAGGGAGTGGCAACTGACCCTTAACATAGACAAATGTAATGTATTGCGAATATATAGAAAGAAGGATCCTTTATTGTATGATTATATGATAGCGGAACAAACACTGGTAGCAGTTACTTCTGTAAAATATCTGGGAGTATGCGTGCAGAACGATTTGAAGTGGAATGATCATAAAAAATTAATTGTTGGTAAGGTGGGTATCAGGTTGAGATTCATTGGGAGAGTCCTAAGAAAGTGTAGTCCATCAACAAAGGAGGTGGCTTATAAAACACTCGTTCAACCTATACTTGAGTATTGCTCATCAGTGTGGGATCTGTACCAGATCGGGTTTACGAAGGAGATAGAGAAGATCCAAAGAAGATTGGCATGTTTCATCACAGGGCTATTTGGTAAGCGTGATAGTGTTATGGAGATGTTTAGCAAACTCAAGTGGCAGACTCAGCAAGAGAGGCACTCTGCATCACAGTGTAGCCTGCTGTCCAGGTTTCGGGAGGGTGCGTTTCTGGATGAGGTATCAAATATATTGCTTGCCCCTACTTATACCTCCCAAGGAGATCACGAATGTAAAATTAGAGAGATTTGAGCATGCACGGAGGTTTTCCGACAGTCGTTCTTCCAGCGAACAATACACGATTGGAACAGGAAAGGGAGGTAATGGCAGTGGCATGTAAAGTGCACTCCAACACATGCAGTTGGGTGTCTTGTGGAGTATAAATGTAGATGTAGATGTAGATTAAATGAAGTAGTAGTGCATGAAAATTATTGTTCCTGCAAGAAATCTGTCAGGTGGCTTCAGTACTACTTTTCCTCCAGTACAGGGTAACCTTGCATAGTGTGGATAATTCATTCTGGAATCATACTCACAGTGCAAAACACTCGTTAAGTGAAACAATTTATCTCGTATAAATTGATGTAAAATATGATAATGCATCCCATGGTTAAAAAGTACATAAAGTTGTATCTTATTAATGCCATTTATTCAAATAAATTTATGCATACAGCATTATGAACTTTATTATTGATTATATATAACTAATTCTGTTTCACTAGGAAGCTATGTATAAAAATTTGTTTCTGCTGACACTTCAACACTTGATGAAAATGTGACACAGAATCATTTAAAATAAATTTGTCGTGCGTATAGGCACAGCTTTATTGGAGTAATGATTTTCAGTGTATGATGCAACCAATTCCCATGCTTTCAGAATTTCTCTTATTGTGCCAGAAGCTTGCTGCTTTACTGTGAGTAATGATTTTCAGTGTATGATGCAACCAACTACCATGCTTTCAGCATTTCTCTTATTGTGCCAGAAGATTACTGCTTTACTGTTACCACCTCCTCTTCCTCCTTCTCCTCCTGCTCCAAAGAAGAACTGCTCTCCACAACTTCCTGCTGTGAAATACTCTGAAGCTTACCTGTGTGTCCTTCATTTCCTTGTAGTCCAAGACCCATCAAGTAAATTGCATAACCTCTCGTCTGCAAATTCTGGTTTTTGTTTGGCTTGTGCAACCTCAAAGTAAGTTATAAACAATAACCAGTTACACAGTTTATGTAAGACAATACAAATTATTAGCTTCATCAGACTAACAAACATTATTAATATTTGCCATTCACCTACCATTTCTTTTTAAAATTCATTACAAAAGTTACTAACTACTTCAATGAAATCTCTGCTTATTTCCTCAGAATTATAGTTTTAACAAACTGAAACTTCACACATTTACCAAAGGTGCTCAATGAAACCTACACTTTCTGCTTCAAAATTATTTCTTTAACAAAAATGAAACTACTTGGGTTTACTGAAGTTAATTAATGAAATTTATATTTGTTGCTTCAGGATCATTTCTTCAACAAAAATGAATTTGCTTATACCTCAAAAATAAAGTGAAGTTAATTATTTAAATTTCAAAGTTGACACATATCTACTTTCTTTAAAAAAACACAACTTTCATACATTCACATTCATTAATCACTGTATGGCATTCTGTTAGTGTGGAAACTGACATATGGATTCATTATCTTTTTTTTAGCTTACATGCACTATGTTAGACCTGAGAAATCCACCAATACTGAGTGATTCTCTCTCTATTAACCATGCCAGGTGCAAATTCCCTCCAATCTAGTCTACAGTGGTCAGCTAAAATTCCTAATTTACCTACCCTTAGCTTTTCACTCATCATAAACTGTCATCTATTAGCTCATTTATGGAAATCTGTGCTCCTCTTTCTCAATACATTGTGGATCCTTCCTGCTTCGAAATCATAAATCTGTAACAAAATCACACATATAATATGTTCACAACTTACACTTAAAATTATTCACCACATTAGTCTCTCTTTCTCAATTCATTGTGGATTCTTCCTGGTTGGAAATCATAAATCTGTAACAAAATCACACATTTAATTTGTTCACAACTTACACATAAAATTATTCAGCACATTATCCATTGTTTTCTATAATTTAAATTTACCTGTTCTTTCTTTTTTTGTTCCTATTTTACCTCTGATCAAGTTTCTTCATTACCCACTGCCTGTTGCCATATCTACTGGTTGATATGAGATTTTATCCTTGCAATTTTTCCTTTTTTAATCTTCATTTTGGTTTTGATTCTATCACAAGATCGTTGCCTCATACAGCTTACATCATATTAACAGTACTTGGGGCTCCATAAATCCGTCACATCTTACTCTCATTGGCACATAAAATACTCATTCAAATTAGAATATTGACATTCTGAAGTAGCCACAAAGTGGTTCAAAGCAAACAAAATGAAATTAAATGAAGATAAAACTCAGAAAATATTATGCACACTTAGTGAGTGTGGAGCTATAGCAAATGCTTATACTGTTAAACTCCTGGGAATAACAATTGAAAAATAAGCTGACATGGATCAAACACACTGCACATGTGTGTTGTAAGCTCTCAGGAATCAGTCATCTCCTCAGGAAGCTCGTGTGTGTGACAACAAATCAGTACTTAATCACTGCATATGTTTCCGAAGCCACACCACATAAGGATTGCTTCTGTGGGGAAACTCTACTGGAAGTAGACATACTGCTCTAACAAAAGAAGACTGTAAGAATAAAATCTTCCAGCAAGAAATTTGGCCACTGTGCACCAATTTTCAAGGAGTTGGGAATAATGAAATTATTTAGCCAGTTGTTTTCAACTCTTTTGCCTATATATAAGAAAATCAAGGATCCTTCTGTAAGATACAAGAGGCTCACAACTATGACACATGAAATAAGGCTGACTGATATGCCAGGTTGTGACCTAAGTAAGACATTGGACAATTTTCCAACAGCAGTCCTGAAGATGTTCAACCACTTACCACCAGATGTTTGAAAATGGCCTTTGAGGATGTTCAAAAGATGCAAGTGCTCAAACAACAGCTATTATATATTCCAAATGAATTATTGTCTGCAAGTGCCATTGTAGACTGGTCAACATGTTACTATCACATGTGAAGCCACTAACTGGAAACATTTAAGGGCTGAAAATTGTTGTTCAAAGTGTTGTTTATAGCATTAGTGTCATGTAATGCTTCTTGTCTGTTATCTTAGATTTAGTAGTGGTTTAAATATATAATCACTAAGCTGTGACACAATCTGTCTGCTCATGGCCAGTAAAAGATGAAAACTTTGTAATAGCAATAGTAATATGTTCTAGTATTGACTGTCTTATCACTTTTGTTTTACATTGTCCATTTTAGTATGATAGTTCAGACTGCAATATTACATTCATTTTATATGTTATATATTACTGTAAACTTGATGCTGCCTGTCCAACAATGGCTAGTGAATGACCAGAACTGGTAATAAAGATAATAACTTAACACCCTCTACAAAAAGTCATAAATGCCAGTGTGCTTTGCATTCATTAATACTCATTAAACCTCATCTCCCACAAATCACAGTACATAATTTCTCACTACTTGGCATAAAACATCATTTCTCGTAACAATTAATCCTCTATACACATTTATGGTCCGCAGCTCGTGGTCTCGCGGTAGCGTTCTCGCTTCCCGAGCACGGGGTCCCGGGTTCGATTCCCGGCGGGGTCAGGGATTTTTCACCTGCCTCGTGATGACTGGGTGTTTGTGTCGTCTTCATCATCATCATCAATCATCCCCATTACGGTCGGAGGAAGGCAATGGCAAACCACCTCCACTAGGACCTTGCCTAGTATGGCGGCGCGGGTCTCCCGCGTCGCTCCCCTACGCTCGGTAAACGGAGTATGGGACTCATCATCATCATCATCATCACACATTTATGAAGTTGTGCACTTACAGTCAACAATTGTCCAATGTTACTCTTCTTTGTAGAAGTGTAATCAAAATTTAGAGATGGAAGTATCCAAGAAAAATATTCAGGAAACAGAGAACTGCAAATAGATGGAAGAAATGAATCAGAGAGATTCTGATGTATTTGAGGAGTGCAATCAGGAAAGAAGTAATAATGAGGTATTGGAAATTGAAACAGAAGGAATGGAGAAATGTGAAATCTGATATGGGAAAGTTAAAGATAGAGAACTAAAAAGAATAGAACAGAGTGGTGCCAGTCATGAATTGGTGCTGTTGTCATCTGCAGCATTTGACTTTTGGACTCCCTTACTAGAACAGTATAAACAGAGGAAGTCAGAAGAAAAATGATAAGCAATTTAAAAATATTGAAGAGAAAAATGACAAACAATTTAAACACACTGCAGAGAAAAATGATGAACAATTTTAATATATCTAAGTGAAAAATGCTGA
Source organism: Schistocerca gregaria (assembly GCF_023897955.1). Taxonomy (NCBI): domain Eukaryota; kingdom Metazoa; phylum Arthropoda; class Insecta; order Orthoptera; family Acrididae; genus Schistocerca; species Schistocerca gregaria. The sequence goes on from NC_064924.1 coordinate 417,765,868, forward strand.
ACAATTTGGAAACTATGTGGAATTACTTGGGAAAACTAAGGAGAAGAATGAGGCACTGTTCAAGACATTAAAGGAAGAAAGCAATGAACAATTAAACTCTTTAAAACAAAAACTATATGATCAAATAGGAGCCATGAATAAGAGGACTGAAAACCACATTAAGGAATGCAAAGTGAAATGAAAAAGTATGAATTTATGGCAAAATACAAAAAATAAATTTGAGAGTGCATGTTAACACCAAAGCCACTGAAAAGATTAATTTATAGAAGGAAGAATATGCTAACTCACAAAAAGAAATGGAGACTGTCAATGACAATAAAATGTCAATTGATGGAACATGGAAAATCAGACTGCTGCTGTCAACGATTAGGATAGTGCGTCTCCAGTGTTCTTGCTCAGATTGTGTTTCTACTGATGAACCTGCCAGTTTAAAAAACTTTGTTAATACAACATCTAGTTGACTATCCTTAGATTTTTAAATGTGTGAGGGTGGACAAAGATCAATCAGTTCAGAGATGAACCCATGCCTCAAACGTTAGATACAGAGGATCATCGCTTAACAAGCACCTTCCATAACATGCAATTCACATAATGAGCAAATAAAATTGCAAAAAAATGACTCACTTAACAAACAATGTTTTGTGTAATGAATGATGATGATTAATGTGATGTCACCAGCTGTTTGTGTGCAGCAGGGGAAACATTCAGTAAAAAGAACACCTTTCATTGCTGCCAGTGGCATGTGAACAATGTCTTTAGCACAAATCTCAGTCTGGGTTTAGCAATCATTCTGCTAACCATCTCAGTGCAGCTTGTGACAACAACTTTTTTTAACTTTGTGTTCACATAGTGTTTTTGTGTGTGCAAATTTTAGCAACCTTTGTAATAATGTTCCCAAAGATAAAACTGCAAGAAAATGACCATGAGAGAAAAAAGAGGCCTTAGAAATGAAAAACAAAACTATTGAAAAATGGAAATGTGGTGTGTGCATTGCTGATTTAGCATGCACATACAATCAGTTTACAACAACTATTTGCACTATCCTCAAGAACAAGGACAAGATTAAGGAGATAGATGCTTCAAAGGGAGTGACAAGAGTATCTACACAATGGTTTCATATTCTAGGTGATGAGATAATTGCAAGATGACCCTGTTAACGAGAACATCATTTGTGGAAAAGTGAGAATGGTTTCTGCCAACCTTGTTAAGAAAACACCAAAATCGTCAGCAGCCGAAAAGTGTTTAAGGGAAGCTGTGGGTGGTTTGAGACATTTAAGAGAAGAATCTGCATCTAAAGCATTGTGAGGCATTACAAAGTAGCCAGTTCCAACAGAAAGGCAGCAGCGAACTTCATTAGAAACTTCAAGATGTTCATAGATTCTGAGGGTTATCTGCTGCAACAGGTTTTTAATTTTGAAGAGATGGGACTATTAAGAAAAAGATGCTGAAGAGTAATCTTCATAACAGCAGAGGAAAATGCATTGCCAATGAAAGACCATCTCACACTGATATTCTGTGCCAATGCAAGCAGTAATTTGAAAATTAAACTACTGCTTGTTTACCATTCAGAAACTCCATGAGCCTTCAAGAAGTTTTAAGTCCATAAGTGTAGGTTAAATGTGACATGGAGGTCCAGCAACAAGGCTTGGGGGATACGTGATTTTTTTTGTGATTAGGTCAATGAAGTGTTTGGACCTTCGGTGAAAAAATATTTGCTTGAGGTAAAACTGTCACTCCACATCTTACTTATTATGGACAACACTCCTGCCCATTCTCCAGGCCTATAAGACCACCTCCTTGAAGAATTTAAGTTCATCAGGATCCAATTTCTGCCTCCCAAGACCACTCCATATCTCTAGCCTATAGACCAGTAGATTAATTCTAAGAAGCTCTGCACTAAAGCACTCTTTGGGCATTGCTTTGAGTTGACTGAAGCTACCAATCTCATTCTCAGAGAGTTTTGGAACTATCACTTCAGTATTATTGCCTGCATTAAGATGGTCAAAGAGATGTGGGAGGGGTTTGCCAAGAGAACTCTCACTTCTGCTTTGAAGAAGCTTTGGCTGGTGTGCGTTGTTTAATGTGACTCTGAGGCATTGGAATCAGTACCTGTGGAGCCTGTAGTCAATTATATGTGTCTTTGGCCAAGAGAATGGAACTTGAAGTGGATAATAATCAATGAACTTGTGGAAGATAACAGCCAGGAAATGACAGCCAAAGAGGCACCCTACCTAGCCTTCTGACTATATGTTGAATACTATCAGCCCACAAGAGACCACACATGATGTTGAGAGAACATTTTAACACCATGTTTCACCATGATGCACTTATGAACTACTTCAGCAATAGTGGCTACCAGTAATACTAAATGCTGGAGGTCATTAAACCTTCATCAGTTGAAAGACAATCCTTGATGTGATCACCACTTGCAAATACAAACTTTTATATACTTGATTACAGATGTGAGCAGACAGAATGTAATTATGGTCACTTGCATTTCGAGAACTTTAACTTTGAATAACAACTGTGTGTGCAATGAATGTGGGAGGACTGGCATACTATGAATGGCAACCCATCAAATTAAATTACCTCATTCCAATTTGAACCCCTCTGGGATGATAAGAGGAAGAGACTCTAAATGAACAGTGACTGTTGAACCAGTGAAACTCTCTCATATTTAATCAGTGCCAGTGATATCTCAGGTGACAAACTAGCTGTGCCATGAACCAAGGCAGATACTTTTTGTGTTTTATGTGACAGTTATAAGTAATGTACTTGAATGTTATGAGAATACTAACGGTTTTATTCAGAGAAAGGACAAAAATTTGTGCATGAACCCCACTTGACAATAAATGAAAAGGTACAGGTTAGTTAAAATTTATATTTACAAGCATTTACTTTAATCACAAACGGTAACACAAATGTTGCTCTAGAGAAATGATAACTATAAATATTGAAGTTCCAAGAAGTTGTATTTAATAAATAGTTTACTGTGAAAATGTTATTTAGTCTCATATCTTGAGTTCTACAATTGATGTTTTACAATTATGTATTTTCTATTAGTTATCTTATCTTGTGACATTTATTTTTTAATGACCTATAGCCACAAATTGTATATGATTTCTTGTGAATAATGATGAGATTTTTTTATTTTGTTAATGACCTATGATAATTTTTGTACATTTATGGTAATGTTTTGTGTTTATTATGTATGATTCATGTTTTGATATTATCAGTTTTGATTTCTAATATTATTTAATAGTTAAATAATGATCTTAAGTATAATGCAGTATGAAGAAACGAATGAGTAAATCAGAAAGTTGTTTGGGGAATGAATGTAGTTGATTATTGTTTCAACAACAGGACTGAATGTGTGAACAAATCAATATAATTTTATTACAGCTTATAATGTTTTAGTATAAAAGCAGATAAAATAAGATTTAATGATGACGATTTTGGTGAATGTGGATGAGTGTAAGCTGGAAAATTTATGATATCCAAAAGATTATTCTAGCAGTAACACTGATGGTTGAAAGAGCTGGGATTTGCTAGGGTAAAGAAGAAATAAACATACTACCTTGGCAATATCCACGTCCCAAACTGTCTCTTTTATTAGTATGTAAACCAAATACCATTTAGGAGACAAATTTTCTCAATGCAGTTGTACTTCGAGTACAACTACCTCAGCAAAAAATTTAGACTTCAAGGAAAGGATGTTGTTATGGGGCAGTTTCTCAGAACAGTCACACAACATACACTGCTATGAAAAAAGGTTAAAAGAAATAAAGAAAAATAGTATGCCAGGAAAGACAATATCAATTTTGATCTGATGACAAAATATGCCACCTGGTAGATGGCAGATGTGTTGATAATGATTCCAACATTGTGTGTCAACAGATAGTGCAGTGGTACAGTTATCAGAGTGCCGTATATGTCTACCCTTTCATAGGAAATGCTTGCAGCCAGAAGGCTCTGTGTGGGATAGATGTGTGAAGCAAGCACACAACATGCCACAGAGATTCTCTCATGCATCTATAAGCAACTGAGCAATTTTGAAAGGAGTAAAATTCTGGGCTTCCGAGTTTCAGAATGTTTCTTTCAAAGAACTGCCACAGAAGTTGGACATGGTGCACCAGTTGTACAATGATTTTGGTATCAATAGTCACGTGAACACTCTCATACCTGCAAATTGTACTGCTACTACAGGACAGATAAGTAGGTTTGTGTGCCCAGACATGTCAACAGTAGCTGTTGCAAACCAATCATTAGCAGTTGGACTACAGGCATACACATCTCTAGCCTGTCTTCCACTCATGCCACAGTATCAACATGAAGGGCTCAACTGGTGCCATTAGAGGATCACTTGGAAGATGGAAGGGCATGCTGTGGTCTTCAGAGTTGAATTCAGATTCTGCACATAAGCGATGGTCATTTATGCATAAGACATAGTCTTGGTGAACCCTGTCTTGTAGAATGCATTTGCCCAAGACATACTGGCCCCGTCCCAGGCATTATGGTCTGGTGTGCAATAAGCTACATGTCTTGTTCACAGCTGGTGTTCCTGGAGGGGACACTAACCAGCACTCAGTATCTGCAGAATGTTGTTAGACCAGTTCTTTTGATGTTCTTGCAACAAGAAGCTGATGTGTTTTTACAATAGCATAATGCTTAACCATGCACTGCTTATGAAAGTTAACGTGCTCTGCAAAATGTGCCAGCACGACCTCCAGACTTGCCTCTGATCCAGCACATGTTGGGTATGATGAGATGAAAAGTGACTCATGCAACTAATATGGCAACAACTCTTACAGCAGTATGTGAACAGGTTAAGCAGACATGGCATAATGTACCCCAGGACAGTATTTACCATCTGTATGATTGAGTGGATACCAGAGTCAGCACCTGAATTGTGTCCATGGAGCCTACACCATGTATGAATATGGATGTTTCAATGTGGATCGATACCTGGTACCTCAGAACTGTTTGTGCTATTGACCTGTAAATACAATAATTTCATGCACTGTTGAAACAATAAATCTTGAGTGACTTGGAAACCTCTAAAAGGATGTACCAATTTTTTGGGGGCAATGTATATTCATATAAATTTGTAGTAGAGATTGACCCACAATCTGATTAATTGATTACAGTCAAAGAAATGAACTGACATTAAAGTCAGTTTCTGTGGTAATATAAAACAGATTTGGATGCTGGTTGAAAATAAGTGAATGTTTTGGATGTACAATGGGCAACACAGGCCCAGTTCCGAGCACCAGGAAGGCCAACCAGGGGAAGGCAGTCATGAACATGGCTGGGTCCAGTATGCACACCTGTGATACCCCATGGAGCCACCATTCAAGTGGATAACAGTTAGGACATCCTGTAGCAACCGCTCATAATAATGTTTTGTAAGGTGGAGAGAGAAGAATTTTTAGCAAATGGCACTAGTTTCAGTCTAACATAGGCAGCCACCTTTTGGGAAGGATGCTCGAGATCACTATCTTGCTTGTGAAGAGAGAGCCCCCAACCCAGGCCTTTTAAAACTGTGAGACACCACTGAATGCATAGCTCTTACAAAAAACTTCATTTAAGAATGCAAGACCTATGGACAACAGTTCATGTATACTTTTCCAGAGTTACAGATGAGAGTGACAGTGCCAGAGTGAAGATGCCTCGTTGGCTGTGGAGAGAGACAGGAGTGGAAAGGAATTACTTTTTTCAGAGGAGAATGGTTGAAAGGAAACCATTGGCTAACCAAGTAGAATACAGCCTGGTGAAGGGGTACACACTCTCTGAGGAGCATTTTTATCAGTTCGAGTTTGAAAGATTCAGAGCCCAGTCAGTCAGTTTGAATATGCATCAAAAACATGGCAGAATGAGGGTTCCTTGTCAGGTGCTCTTGTACAGGCATCACTCCACTTCTTCTTCTCCTACTGCTGCCACTCCACCATTTTCGGCTTCATCCGCCACTTGATCTGATACATTTGAGGGTCTCAGGGACTTAGAAAGTTTTTTAGCCATCCAATGCTTAGCTGCAGGAGAGGGCTCCTGGCACTGCCGTTGAAAGAAGTTGCAGTAAATCAGTCACTGACAGTTACACTATGGTGAGACTAAGCCATTACTGCCTGAGGTACAGGAAATTTCATGTTTATTTATAATTTTACTCTCCTAGAACCTCACTCTGCAGAATTGTGAATTCATGAACAGTTGACATCCATAACTGGCTACATGTGTGATATTTAACCTTCTGTAATTATATATTGTACTTTCAATAATTTTATGTATTACTTTCAGTAATTCTAGTCTACGCTAACCAATTTCTGTTGTGCTTCACATGGTCTAAAAATACTACCACTGAATAGAAGCAGTGATCTAATAGCAAAGCACTTAGGGATTTATAAAACAGTGAAAATGAATAGTGACTTTTATTTTATGTGGCAGACCTTTGTACGTTTGCATAGCACTATTTGTAGTGGAGGTTTCAAAGGCTTATGTCCTTATTGCCTGGATAAGGAGTTTGTCTTTTTCCCTAGTATTATGTTAATGTACATTGGAGTTTTTATTTATCTCTTTTAAATTCTTCCTCACATATTTACAAGTTTCTAGTATAAAGATGCATGTGAGGGGTAGGATCAAAACCTTCTGAAAGAGGGGCCTGCCAGATTCCATCTGTCTTGTGTGATGTAGTGCTCATATAGCTCTTTTTGAGTCAGTAAGATGACTGAGCTAACAGTTGTGCTACCTCAGAATATAAATCCTTACTGTAGAGTTCATGTTGAAGCCATATGACTAAAAATGTCATTTCCAGTGAGGATGTAATTACAAAGACATTTATTGTCAAAGAGGTATTTAAGGTGTTGAAATGAAGAAGTGTTGTTTTGGATATATTTATTGTTAATTTATTTCCTTCAAACCCGTCATTTAGCTGGTCTCTAACTTTATTTATGTTTTCTTGTAGTAGTGTTGGGGTTTTCCTTGTCAGAAGAATGCTAGTGTCATCTGCAAACAAAGTATTTATTAGTGATTTAATGCATAGAGCTAGGTTATTTTTGTACAGAAAGAAAAGAAAAGGCCCAGGAACGAACCCTTGAGGGACTCCAATTTTTATTATTCATGTGTCTGAAAAATATGTTCTAGTGGTATCATTTAATTCATGTGTCATTACTACTTTCTGTCTCTAATTTGTCAAGTATGAGGGGAGCAATTTTAATGCAGTGCCTGTAATTCTGTGCTTTTAAAGCTTATGCAATAACATTCTATGACCCAAAATGTCATGAGCTTTGCTCAGATCTAAGAAAATAACAGAAGTATTTAGTTTTTTGTCCATTGCTCCTAGAGCATCTTGCAAGAATTTACAGTTGTGGATTTATTTTTCTGGAAACCATGCTGGACATGGGTGAGGATTGGGTTCTTGTGCAGGAATTTCATTAATGTTACGTGTTATTCTTTCAGTGAGTTTGGCGAAAACTGATAATAATGATACAGGTCTACAGATTTCCCTACTTGCTTTGTCACCTTTGTTATGACTAGGGAACACTTCGGCAATTTTAATACAAGAAAGGTTCTTGTCAATGGGAATGGGTTAATTATCTCTGTAGGAGATGTTGCAGTGTTTATACTGTTTCCTTTTGTGATGGAGTGTGGAATACTATCAATTTCTGAGACATTCATAGAAGGTTTTTGCTATGTGAATGATTTCATTCAGGGCTGTTTCATATATATAGAGGGTGAGTCACCTAATATTACCGCTGGATATATTTCTAAAACCACATCAAATACTGACGAATCGAATCCACAGACCGAACGTGAGGAGAGGGGCTAGTGTAATTGGTTAATACAAAACATAAAAAATGCACGAAAGTATGTTTTTTTAACACAAACCTACGTTTTTTTAAAATGGAACCCCGTTAGTTTTGTAGGACATCTGAACATATAAACAAATACGTAATCAGTGCCGTTTGTTGCATTGTAAAATGTTAATTACATCCGGAGATATTGTAACCTAAAGTTGACGCTTGAGTACCACTCCTCCCTCGTTCGATCGTGTCTATCGGAGAGCACCGAATTACGTAGGGATCCAAAGGGAACGGTGATGGACCTTAGGTACAGAAGAGACTGGAACAGCACATTACGTCCACATGCTAACACCTTTTTATTGGTCTTTTTCACTGACGCACATGTACATCACCATGAGGGGTGAGGGACACTTACACAAGTGGTTTCCGTTTTCAATTACTGAGTGGTATAGTGTGTATCCCGACATGTCAGGCCAATAGATGTTCAATGTGGTGGCCATCATTTGCTTCACACAACTGCAATCTCTGGGGTAATGAATGTCGTACACGCCGCAGTACATCTGGTGTAATGTAGCCGCAGGCTGCCACAATGCGTTGTTTCATATCCTCTGGGGTTGTAGGCACATCACGGTACACATTCTCCTTTAACGCACTCCACAGAAAGAAGTCCAGAGGTGTAAGAGCAGGAGAACGGGCTGGCCAATTTATGCGTCCTCCACGTCCTATGAAACGCCCGTCAAACATCCTGTCAGGGGTCAGCCTAGTGTTCATTGCGGAATGTGGAGGTGCACCATCATGCTGATACCACAGACGTCGACGCGTTTCCAGTGGGACATTTTCGAGGAATGTTGGCAGATCATTCTGTAGAAACGCGATGTATGTTGCAGCTGTTTGGGCCCCTGCAACGAAGTGAGGACCAATGAGGTGGTCGCCAATGATTCCGCACCATACATTTACAGTCCACGGTCGCTGTCGCTCTACCTGTCTGAGCCAGCGAGGATTGTCCACGGACCAGTAATGCATGTTCCGTAGATTCACTGTCCCGTGGTTTGTGAAATCCGCTTCATCGGTAAACAGGTGGAACTGCAACGCATTCTCTGTTAATGCCCATTGACAGAATTGCACTCAATGATTAAAGTCATCACCATGTAATTGCTGATGTAGCGACACATGAAACGGGTGAAAGCGGTGACGATGCAGTATGCGCATGACACTACTTTGACTCAGTCCACCGGCTCTCGCAATGTCCCGTGTATTCATGTGTGGGTTCATGGCAACAGCAGCTAACACACCGACTGCACCCGCTTCTCCTGTGACGGGCCTGTTACGGATCCGTTTGCCTGCTACGACCATACCTGTTGCATACAGTTGGCGGTAGATGTTTTGCAATGTGCGGCACATTGGATGCTCTCTGTCCGGGTACCGTTCTGCATACATCCTGCAGGCTTCAGCTGCATTTCGTCGACACTCGCCATAGATGAGTATCATCTCCGCCTTTTCAGAGTTCGAATACACCATGGTCACAGTTCCTACAACACTACACTATCACAGACGTCTGGTAACACGGTGTACTACAGTTGCTGTGCGTGCGGAAACGAATGCAGAATAACAATAGCAACAAGCGCTACATGCGGACACTGCGACAGCTAGACCAAACGACAACAGTGCACTACAGCCACACTCGTAAACACGGTCGTCATCGTAAACATGTCCCTGCAGATGCCTCTCGCTACCGTGGCCTGTGTTTGTTACAACACGCATCTGAACGTCGGAGGTTTCAAGCGTCAACTTTAGGTTACAATATCTCCGGATGTAATTAACATTTTACAATGCAACAGACGGCACTGATTACGTATTTGTTTATATGTTCAGATGTGCTAACAAAACTAACGGGGTTCCATTAAAAAAACGTAGGTTTGTGTTAAAAAACATACTTCCTTACATTTTTGTATGGTTTGTATTAAACAATTACACTAACCCCTCTCCTCACTTCCGGTCTGTGGAATCGGTTCGTCAGTATTTGATTTGGTTTACGAAATACATGCAGCGGTAACGATAGGTGACTCACCCTGTATAATAGAAAGAAACATTCCACATGGGAAAAATATATTAAAAACAAAGCTTCCATGACTTAGCAAACGGGAAAGCGCTGGTCAATAGACACAATAAAAAACACACAAACACATATACAGATTTTCAAGCTTTTGCAACCAACGGTTGCTTCGTCAAAAAAGAGGGAAGGAGAGGGAAAGACGAAAGGATGTGGGTTTTAAGGGAGAGAGTAAGGAGTCATTCCAATCCCGGGAGTGGAAAGACTTACCTTGGGGAAAAAAAAAGACAGGTATACACACACACACACACACACACACACACACACACACACACACACACACACACACACACACACACATTCCATCCACACATATACAGACACAAGCAGACATATTTAATGGCAAAGAGTTTGGACACAGATGTCAGTTGAGGCGGAAGTGCAGAGGCAAAGATGTTGTTGAGTGACAGGTGAGGTATGAGTGGCAGCAACTTGAAATTAGCAGAGGTTGAGGCCTGGTGGATAACGGGAAGAGAGGATATGCGGAAGGGCAAGTTCCCATCTCTAGAGTTCTGATAGGTTAGTGTTAGTGGGATGTATCCAGATATCCCCAGACGGTGTAACACTGTGCCAAGATGCGCTGGCCATGCACCAAGGCATGTTTAGCCACAGGGTGATCCTCATTACCAACAAACAATGTTTGCCTGTGTCCATTCATGCGAATGGACAGTTTGTTGCTGGTCATTCCCACATAGAAAGTGTCACAGTGTAGGCAGGTCAGTTGGTAAATCACGTGGGTGCTTTCACACGTGGCTCTGCCTTTGATCGTGTAAACCTTCCAGGTTACAGGACTGGAGTAGTTGGTGGTGGGAAGGTGCACGGGACAGGTTTTACACCGGGGGCGGTTACAAGGGTAGGAGCCAGAGGGTAGGGAAGGTTGTTTCGGGATTTCATAGGGATGAACCAAGAGGTTACGAAGGTTAGGTGGATGGTGGAAAGACACTCTTGGTGGAGTGGGAGGATTTAATGAAGGATGGATCTCATTTTGGGCAGGATTTGAGGAAGACGTATCCCTGCTGGAGAGCCTCGTTCAGAGTCTGATCCAGTCCCGGGATGTATCCTGTCGCAAGTGGGGCACTTTTGGGGTTCTTCTGTGAGAGGTTCTGGGTTTGGGGGGATGAGGAAGTGGCTCTGTTTATTTGCTTCTGTACCAGGTCGGGAGTGTAGCTGCGGGATGCGAAAGCTGTTTTCAGGCTTTCGGTGTAATGGTTCAGGGATTCAGGACTGGAGAAGATTCGTTTGACATGAACATTATCTTCCCTACAGCCTAGTCCTTCGTGGCAAACGAATCTGCTACAGTCCTTTCCATACAGCTTACCACTATTTTTCTTAGAATTTCGAACATCTTGCACCTTTTGACACTGTTGAATGCTTTTTGGTGGTCAACAAATGTTATGAACATGTCTTGATTTTTTCTTTAGCCTTACTTTCATTATCAACTGCCTCTATGATGCTACTACATTTCCTAAAACCAAACCAATTGTCATCTAATACATCCTCAATTTTCTTTTCCATTCTTCTGTACATTATTCTTATCAGCAACTTGGATGCATGAGCTGTTATGCTGATTGTGTCATAACTCTTGCACTCTTTGGCTCTTGCCGTCTTTGGAATTGTGTGGATGATGTTTTTCAAAAGTCTGATGGCAAGTCACCAGATCCATACACTCTACGAACTGATGTGAATAGTGTTTTTCTTGCTACTCCCCCTCCCCCCCAACCCCCCTCCCTATCCCTCTCAATGATTTTAAGAATGCAGATGGGAAGTTACCTAGCTTTCCTGAGTTATTCAATCTTAAGTTTTTCAATGCTCTTTTAAATTCTGATTGTAATGCTGGATCTCCAATCTCTTCTGTATCGACTCCTGTTTCTTCATACAGCTCATCATCAGACAACTCCTCCCCCTTATAGAGGCCTTCAATGTTCTCTTTCCACCTACCCACTCTCTACTCTGCACTTAACAGCGGAATTCCCATAGCACTCTTAATGTTTCCACCCTTCAGTGAAGGTTATTTTGATTTTTCTACATGCTGAGTCAGTCCTTCTGACAATCATTTCTTTTTTCATTTCTTCACATTTTTCATGCAGATGTTTTGCCTTAGCTTCCCTGGACTTTTATTTATGTAATTCCTAAGTGAGTTGTACTTCTGCTTCTGTGAATTTCACTGAACATTCTTCTTTCATCTATCAACTGAAGCACCTCTTCTGTTACCCATGGTTTCTTTGCAGTTGCCTTCTTTGTACCTATGTGTTTCTTTGTAACTTATGTGATTGCTCTTTTTAGGATGCCCACTCCTCTTCAGCTGAACTTCTACTGAGCTATCTATTATCATAGTATCTATAGCTTCAGACAACTTTAAGCGTATTTCTTCATTGCTTAGTACTTCTGTTCCAACTTCTCTAAGCACTGATTCTTCCTGACTCGTTTCTTAAACTTCAGCCTCCTCTCCATCACGATAAACTTGTGATCTGAGTCTATATCTGCTCCTGGCTATGCCTTACAATCCAGTAACTGATTTTGGAATCTCTGCCTGACCATGATGTAATCTAACTGAAATCTTCTTGTATTTCCCAGCCTTTTCCAAGTACACCTTCTCTTCTTGTTATTCTTGAATGGTGAATTTGCTGTTACTAGCGGGAATTTATTGCAGAACTCAGTCAGTCTTTTTCTTCTCTAATTCCTAATACCAATCCCATATTATAACATAACCCTTTCTTCTACCCCTTCTTCTACAACCACATTCCAGTCCACCATGACTGTCAAATTTTTGCATTCCAATCCACCATGACTATTAAATTTTCATCTCCTTTTACATACTGGACTACCTGTTCAATATCCTCAGACACTTTCTTTATCTCTTCATCTTCAGCGGGGCAAAGTCGGCCTGTATATCTGAACTACCGTTGCCCGTGTTGGTGGGCTGTCTATTCTAATGAGATAACCTCTGTCACTGATCTGTTCACAGTAACACAGTATGTACCCTGTCCTCCTATTCATAGCAAATGTTACTCCTATAATAACATTTTCTGTTGCTGTTGGTATTACCCTGTAATTATCTGAGCAGAAATCCTTGCCTTCTTTCCATTTCAGTCCTGACCGCTACTCTATCTAGATTGAGATGGATGCATACAGTGCAGATATTGACACCACCCAAAGATAGGTTAAGGGAGTGCATTATGTGCCTCAAAGGCTCTCTCGATCAAAGATTTCGAGAAGTATTTGCTCAAAGGTGTGGGCTTTGCTCTACACTCAGTGCACCAAGCAATTTGCATGAAGAGATGTTACGCATGAAGTGCTTGATGAATTAGATTACAAGGCCATGAGGTACACACAGCACTACAGCTGAAATCTGGGCTGTTATGTCACGATGACAAATGGTTCATCTGTGAGGAGTTGGACTGGCACCCTTCCATACTCACACTATTCATTTGGATGATTGTGTGTGTGTGTGTGTCATAGAGAGAGAAAGGATGTATTTATACTGTATGTGTGCATGGGATAGTAGTATGGACCATTTGTCATAGGTGTGTATGTGTATGTATGTACATTGAGTGCTATGTACAGGTCTGTGTGATTGTGGTTTCTTCTTCACCTGGTGCTATTTGTTCCAGTAAATCTCGCTTTTCTCATATATTGTTGATTTTGTACTGTAGTATGCAAGAAACCAATGAGAAACAAAGCAGTGTCTCTCTGATGATCCCTGATTGTATATATGTTCTCAGTTAAAGTGAAGACCAGTTCAACTGTAAAGTAACATCGTAAAAAAATTGTGTTTTGTAAAAAAATAAACCAGAATTTTGCTATATCCCTGTTGTTATTTAAAAAAGAAAGAGCCTGATTCCTTCACCACTGAACACAGACCACAAATGGAAGGCAATAACAATAAAAAGAAGGGAACAGGAACTTCATCCCTATTGACCGACTCATCTTGGCATATGTAAACAATAGTCCCTCCCAATTACTGGCCCTGGAATTTAATGACCTGACTGTGGGTCAGAAGGAGGGGGGTTGGGCTTATCTTATTGGTGACCTTGCTATATGTGAACAATGGACTCCTTTGTTCCTGTACTGGCACTGATACACTACTAACATCTTAGTCCTGCTGGTACAAACAGGCCTGAACTTCATGACTTAGCCCAGAACAGGGACTCGAAATAGGAATTTAAAGAAAAACAGGAAGGTCTTTTTGTTTAGCAAGAGTGGCAAGAGACTGATTTCACATTCTATGATAGGTCAACAAGGAAATTTCTTCTCCAGCACTGAGAATGTTGAGCATCAACGGTAAGAGCATTCTACAATACACTTTAGACAAGCATGTGCAGAACAAAAATGTGAGAGATGGAAAAGACTCACTCAGTTCAACAACTGTGTTAGAAAGCTACTAAGAAAGCAGAGAGAGCTTTACTGCAAACTGAAATGTAGCCGAAGCTCACAGATAAACAAAAACTAAATCAAGCCAAAATTTGCATAAAGAGATGTTAAGCATGAAGTGCTTGATGAATTCGAAAGTAAAATCTAACTATCGACTTGACAGTTTGGTCATATGTTAAATCAGTAAACACGTTTGAAGCGATCTATTCGTACACTTCGTGACCATAATGGCGTCGAAACACAGGATGAAATGGAATAGGCAGAAATATTAAACTTCTTTTTTCCAAAACTGTTTCGCACAGGAAGATCACACTCTAGTTCCTCCTTTAAATTGTCGCATGAAGGACAAAATGACAGAAAGCGACATACGTGACCATGTTATAGAAAAGCAACTGAAATCGCTCAGCAGAAGAAAGACCACTGGACCTGATGGGAAGCCAGTCTGATTCTACACAAAGTACGCCAAAGAACTTGCCACTCTTGTAGCAAAAGTGTATCATAGGCATCTAGAGTAACGAAGTGTTCCTAATGATTGGAGAAAAGCAGAGTTCATTCCCGTTTTCAAAAACGGTCGTCGAACAGATGCACAGAACTATAGGCCCATATCTCCAAGTCGGTCTCTTGTAGAATTTTGGAACTTGTTTTATGCTCGCATGTTATGACATTTCTGGAGGCCGAAAATCCCCTGTGTAGGAATAAAAATGGATTTCAAAAACAACGATCGTGAGAAATCCAGATCGTTCTGTTCGTCCATGAGACCCAGGAAACAGTAAATATAGGCGTCAAGGTAGATGCTGTCTTCCTTGACTACCAGAAGGCGTTTGATACCATTCCGCACTGGTGCCTAATTAACATAATCTGAGAGTGTGGAATATCAACCCACCCGTGTACTGGACTGAAAAGTTTCTAGCAAACAGAATAAAGCATTTGATTTTGGATGGGGAGAAGTCTTCAGACTAAAACTAAGTTTGGGGGTATCCCAACTGAGTGTTATAAATCATTACTTTTCACAATATATATAAATGACCCAGTAGATCACGTCGGAAGTTCCATGAGTCTGTTTTCTGATGCTGCTGCTATGTACAAAGAACAGAGGAGGAGGAGGAGGAGATTAATGTTTAACATAATGTCGACAACAAGCTCAATAGAGACGCAGCACAAGCTCAGACTCCGGTAGGACACAGAAAGAAGTCGGTCATGCCATTTCGAAGGAACCATCCCAGCATTTGCATTAAGCAATCACAGAAAACCTAAATCAGGATGGCCGGACGCAGGCTTGAGACGTAGTCCTCCCGAATGCGAGTCCACTGTGCTTAACCACCGCACTACAAAGAAGTTGCGATGCTAGAAATGCAGCAAGACTTGCAGAGGATCGAAGCTCGGCGGCAACTGACCCTCGGCGTAAACAAATGTAAAGTATTGCGAATACATGGAGAGAAAGAGCTTTTACTGCGCGATTGCCTCCCCCCCCCCCCCCCCCCAACCCCCCTCCCTGGTGCGTGACCGATCTTTTTTTTTCCCCGACTGCTGTAGGGGCTGATTGCGTCGGTCTATCTAGTATGTTTTACTTGAAGTCGAAAGTGTAAACAATGGCACGCAGTTTGATGTAACAATTCAAAAAGAGACCTTGAGGCCTCTTCCAAACTATTGAAGAAACCTTCTATTGATCTCAATGACAGTGCTACACACGTCAAGAACACTCACTGTCGCTATTCTTGTCAGTCGTCGAGAAAATTTGGCCACTAGCTTCAGTAACGTCTTGAAGCGTGCAGAGAAACTTGTGGATCGAGCTCAATATTCCTCGCTTACCTCGCCACGGTCGACGCCAAGTTTATCGTGACAACCCTCAAACAAATTCGGCAGAAGAGTATTACAGAGTAACAGTCTATGCTCCCCTATTGGACTACATTATAACTGATTTACGAGAAAGATTCTCTGCTGAAACTTTGGATGTGTTCAACCTTCCTGTTTTCAGTCCAGATAGTATTGTGAAGATCTCTGCACGTGAAACTGAAAAAATTGCAGAGTCCCTCACCAACCGATTCGGTTCGTTGTTTGACGTGGCCAAAGGCATTGCTTCTCTTCTGTTACGGGATGAAATGTTGTTGTGGCGAGAGAAATGGGATCAAGAAAAGGAACGACAAAAAGAGCTTCCCACCATCGCCCTTGACATATTGCCTAGATGTGATAAGGATGCATATCCTATAGTACGTAAGCTTTTATTGGTCCTGGCAACGCTTCGAGTGGCAACTGCATCTGCTGAAAGATCGTTTTCGTCGTTGCGGCGCCTGAAAACTTATTTAAGAACATCGATGAATGAAAACCGCCCCCTTGGTCTTGCACTTATGCATATTCATTACCATATTCCTGTAGAAGTAGAAAAGATAATTACAAGATTTTCAAAAAATGGTCGTAGAAGGAGATTAGAGTTTAATATTTAAGAGCAGTATTGTGGATATACATATTTAATATTAAATTTCATTTTATTTATTCTTTTGTATTTTTATTTTATTTCTTATTTTTTTTACAAGAAGAAAGAAAGAAAGAAAGAAATTTCTTATTGTTAATATTTACATTCACGAGGAAAAACAGCTTATTATGAGCATTAAATGACGTAATTAACAATATAAGATGATTTCCTGAACACAGTCAAATACCCTATTATAACTTTTCGCAGTCGTATCGTCATTGCTGCGTATAAACACATGCGCTAATTCGATGGCAACATTCTGTCAAATGATAGGAACTGGGGAACTAATTTCGAAGATTTAAGAATGGAAACAAATGAATAATAGCATTTTTATAGATTATCTCACATTAGCAGACAAACACAGAGTTTTTCAAGTGCACGTGTCGCATTTGAAGAATATTTTTTAGGTAATGCAGTAAGTTGTTTCATTAAACACACTTAACACATAGCGATAAACAATTAAACTATGTGTATGTATGTATGTGTGTGTGTGTGTTGTGTGTGTGTGTGTGTGTGTGTGTGTGTGTGTGTGTGTGTGTGTGTGTGAGAGAGAGAGAGAGAGAGAGAGAGTATGTGTGTGTGCACGCGTGGGGGTATAGAGTACTAATGGTTTTATTTGGAATTTATTTTTTGGAAGGCAGGTACCAAAAAAATTGCCTCCCCCCTGACCGAGATCCTGGATCCGCCCATGGTCAGTATGGCCATCCATACCAGATAGGGTTGATAGAAGAAATAGAGGAGATCCAAAAAAGACCAGCACGTTTCGTTACAGGTTCGTGTAATAAGTACGAAAGTGTCACGGAGATTCTCGGCCAACTCCAGGGGCAGACCCTGCATAAGAGGCGTTCTGCATCATAGTTTGGTCTACGTTACCTAGCAGATGGATAGCCTTCGATACTTTGGGTCAAACTAACGCTGCTCCCACAAACTTGCCTTGTATATCGCCCATCTAACAAGCAGACCGCGTGCAGCTATGTGGACGATACACACTTCAGCGGCCTCTATAGGCGACCGCAAATCCCCTCGCAGAATGGGCAACGAAGTGGCGTCTAGCCTATAACGGTGGCAAGTCGCTAGCTATTATCGTTGCAACACGCCACTTTCGTCAAGACTCTCCCACAGTTTCTGTCTGAGGAGTCCCAGTACTGTAGAGTGCAACAGCAAAATACTCAGGCATCACGCTGGATCATAGTCTGACGTGGAGCCAACACATTCACGATAGCAGGGGAAAAGCACTGGTGTGACTCAGACTGCTCTACCCCTTACTCAGTCTGACATCCACACTTCCACACCACGTCGGCCTTACCCTGTACAAGGCCGTCATCCATCCTCTGCTCGATTACGCATGCGTGGTATGGGATAATAGGGCCGACACCCGCTTAAAGCGGTGCCAGACAATCCAGAACAGGACGCTTCAATTAGCATTCCACCTCCACAGAAGTCACGCAAGGGGGATCCACACATGGTCGTCAATGTCTTTACCCACTAAGGAAAGGCTGAGCAATCGCGAAATCCGCTGGTGCCTGAGCTTGGTAACAGACTCCACTGGCGAGCATCCCTATGTTTGCAGGATTTGCTGTGCTATCAAGATGATGCAGAACATCTTTCAGCTTTCCGCTTGCAGATGTAGGAGCCATGCAAAATTTCCACACACATGAAGTTGCGGCAACCTTCATCATCAGAAGTTCACGAGGCAGAGCAGCCTAGCAAACCAAGAGCTTAGAAACTAATGCGAATAACATCTCCATGAAGGCAAAGTTGCGAAAGGCAACCAGAAGTTCACCCACAACCCAGAGAAATCCCACTGACATAGAAGAATTCTCTCACCATTATGCAGTAGCCTTGTAGATCGTCAGCGATAATTAATTTTGCCACACGCTCGCCTAGGGAATGGGATGGGTACCTACAGCGTCCTTGAAACAGCAATTTCAGTGCACAAAAGTTCCACATTGCTCTCACAAAGGCTCTTTAATACGTAACGAGTATCTGTCTTTTTTTTCTTTTTTGCTATGAGTATTAATGAATGAGCTACACACTATCTGGTCAAAAGTAACTGTGCACCTATTAGTGGACAATAATACGGAGCGAGTCGATTCTTCACTTTTACGGTGTCGTTACCTCTGATGGAGGCTCTTTCAATGAAATGTTAGAATGGTTCAAATGGCTCTGAGCACTATGGGACTTAACATCTGTGGTCATCAGTCCCCTAGAACTTAGAACAACTTAAACCTAACTAACCTAAGGACATCACACACATCCATTCCTGAGGCAGGATTCGAACCTGCGACCGTAGCAGTCTCGCGGTTCCGGACTGAGCGCCTTAACCGCGAGACCACTGCGTCCGGCAATGTCAGAATGTCTCTGGAGGAATGGCAGTCCATTTTACCTTAAGAGCAGAAATCAGAGAAGGTCGTTTCCAGTCATACACTGCCCACTGGTGTCGCTCTTTGCACCACCTCAAGCGTCAGTTGACACTGATGACAGAAATGTTTTGAATGATGGGGTCTAAAGTGAAGTCGACACTCTAACTTATACCAAACGTTTTCCACTAGGCTCAAATCTGTGCACATGAGTCCCTTCCAGAAATGTTATTATCCACAAAACATTGTCTACAAATGTTACTTGATGGCTAGAGCACATTGTCATGCTGATGCAAACAATCATGGTATCCAAATGGTACCTCTACCCCACGTGACACACAATGCTGTAAAATGTGTTCACATCCTTCCGATTTAGCTTTTCTCAAGCACAAAAGGGAGACCGTACCATAACCACGAAAAACACCTCCTATGAGAACACCACCTCCTCCCTACTTCACTGTTAGCGCTGCAAGTGATGGGGGGTAACGTTGCCCAAAAAATCGCCATGGCCAATCCATTCTATCGAATTATCACCGTATATAGCGTGATTTACAACTCCAAATCATTTGTTTCCAGTCATGGTATTTTTTGCAACCATCCTCCGCAGTGCTTGACGGTCATTGTCCGGCAGTACATAAGGTCCCCCTGATATTGGTTCAGCTGCGGTTGTTACTTCGCATTTCCTCTTCACGATCACATCACCAATAGTCAACTAGAGCAGCTTTAGAAGGACTGAAACGTCCTTGATGAATTTATTAGTCAGGTGAGATCCAACGACTAGCCCATGTACGGAGTCACCGAGCTCTCCTAACCCACTCATTCTACTGTCACTGCTTACCTACTAAGAAAAACAATGCTCCTTGCATCTTTTTACGGTGGCAGATTCGCCTCTTGCGACATCTAGTGGCCAATTGAGCATTATATAGCGGTGTCCAGATACTTTTGATCAAATAGTGTGTTTCCATGATTGTTTTGGCAACATGCGTGTGAAACAGAAGATATAGACAAGCAGTGAAGGAATTTTAAGAGTGAGTGTTGTGATTTGCAGAAGACTTTTAACGAATGAATCGCAGCGCTGGTAGCTGCTAATGTAGACGAAATGAAGTGGTGCGTGTCTAAAGTACTTATCTGGCGTGAACTTCGAAATAGCCTTTTTTAGCGCTGGGTGTCCGCTGGTGTGAAATAAGGTCAGTTGTTCTTAATCACAGTTTATGTGACATCACCATACCTGTTCAGTTTACGACCTCGAGGTGGCAAGTATGGCAGGACCATTACGTCGATGAGAGTGTCAAGGAAAGCCGCTATAACATGCTCCGTCACCTGTCCAGGGGCTTGGAATTAGGGGTAATTTGCGATTACATGAAGAAGGAATTCATCTCAAGTTTTAGAAAGGCCACTGAAGTTCGTATTGCGTAAGAAACATTGGGCTTATAATAATTTCAAAATTGTACCGTCATTGGGTAGCTGAAATGACTTCAGAGCGACGCAAAACAAATGTTCTTTTCGTTTGAGGTTGGTGAGTAATATTTTGCGTCTTTATCTCGGGCTAGAAATACAAACGACAGAATTCGTCCTCAGCAACTGTTAACGTTTGACTTTTTCTCGTGCCTTTGGTTCACAGTCTTGTAACTTTTATTAAAGGACGTCATGGGCGTCTTTTACCAAGTGGGACACCGTTGTCTTGTCCCTCGTAGATCACTTACCCTTTCCACTGGTCGTGTTCAGCCTCAGTAGCACTTTACTCGTTTTTAGTTTCCAGCGCTAACTTTTTTTAACGAACGTCATGGTAACCTTTGACTTTAGTATTTAGTATTAAAATACACTACTTAAATTTCGGCGGTGTGGCCGTTACCAAGTGGTACACAAGCGCAATTTTCGAAGAATTTCACTTGGTAACGGCCACTTGACCAAAACTGCAGCTGTGGATTTAATAAATGAATATTTTTACAGTCAAATGTGACCATTATGTCCCTTAAAAAAGTTAATGTTGGAAACTAAAAACGAGAAAAGTTCTACGGTGGGTGAATGCGCCCAGAGGTCCACGAAGGACAGGACAACCGTGTACCACTTGGTAAAAGACGCCCATCACGTCCTTTGGTAAAAATTTACGCGCTATATTAAGTTTCAGCTGTGGATTACTCTTCGCTAGTTATTTCCACACTGTGAAAATGCAGGGCTTCGCACAGCCAACGGAGCAAGCTTTCTACCAATACACTTTCTGATAGCAACTTAATCGACCTCCAATTAGCCTTACACTTTCCAACCAGTTATTATTCGTCGGGAGACTTCCCCTGAGGCAACTGTTGTACACTGACGAAAACAATAAGACTGAGGAATGGTTCTCCACGCAAGCAAGACATTCCTCGTTTTTATTTGTTTATATTTATAGTCATCTGACTGATTTGATGCGGTAGGTCACGAACTCCTCTCCCGTGTCAACCTCTTCATCTCAGACTACCACCTTCATCTTCACACGACGTCTTCAACTATCTGCTTAATTTATTCCAATCACTGTCTTCCCCTAGAGTTTTTACACTTTATCGATCCGTCTAGTACAATGTAAGTTATTCTTTGACGACTTGACACGTGTCCTATCATTCTGTCCCTTCATCTTGTGTGACACAGTCTGTGATTCACTACCATACAACGCAGTGCTCCAAACGTACGTTGTTAAATTAAGGCACCGAGAAAGGTTAAGCGGTGGCTAACGCACTACTCGCATTCGGGAGGAAGACGATGAAAATCCATACCTGGCCATCCACATTTAAGTTTCCTGTGATTTTCCTAAATAGCTCCAGGCAAATGCCACAATGGTTCCTTTAAAAAAGCAAACGGCCGATTTCCTTCCTCATCCTTTCGTAATCCGAGCTTGTGCTCCGTCTCTAACGACTACGCTGTCGAGGACAAACTAAACTCCTAATCCTCCTTCCTTATCAAATTAAGTCTGTTGTTTGATACTAGTAAATTTCTTTCTGCCAGGAATGCCCTCTTTACCTGTGCTATTCTGCTTTTCATGTCCTCTAACTTCGTCTAATTCGTGATCAATTTTGATGTTAAGCTTCTGGCTTTTCTCATTTCTGCTGATCTCATTACTATCTTCTTTCTTCGGTTTTACTCTCAATCCATAGTCAGTATTCACTGTTCGTTTCATTCAACAGATCCTGTAGTTCTTCTCCTTCACTGAGGATCGGAATATCATCAGCGAATCTTATTATTCATATTATTTCACCCAGAATTTTAATCTTACTCCTTTCTTGTATTTCCGCATTGCTCCCTTGATATATCGATTGAACAGTAGAGGAGAAGGACTACTTTCCTATCTTACCTCTTTTTCATCTGAGCAATTCGTTCTTGATCTTCCTTTATGGTTCTTGTACATATTGTTTGTTATCCGTCTTTCCCTATAGTTTACTCCTATTTTTGTCAGAATTTCGATCTTCTTGGACCATTTCACATTGTTGGACGCTTTTACCATATCGACAAACTCTTTCGATTTTTCTTCAGTCTTGCTTCCATTATCAAACGCAACGTCAGCACTGCCTCTGCTCTGTGGTGCCTTTACCCTTCCCAAACCCAAACTGATCGTCACCTAACACATCCTTAACTTCCTTTTCCATTCTTTTGTATGCTATTCTTGTCAGGAGCTAGCTTGGATGCATGAACTGTTACACTGATTTTGTGGTGGTTCTCGCACATGTCTGCTCTTGCGATCTTCGAAGTTATGTGGATGATATTTTTCCTACGTCTGGTGGTGTGTCTCCAGTCCCAAGGAAGCTACACACCAACGTGAATATTGGTCTGGTTTCCACTTCCTGCAATTATTTTATAAATACTGAACGAATGTTACCTATCCCTTCCGCCTTGTTTGATGTCAAGTCTTCCAAAGGCCTGTTATATTCTGATTACTCGATCCCACATGTCTTCCACGTCGACTCCCACTTCTTCGTCGATCATCTCGTTAGACAAATCCTCTCCGCCGTAAAGGCCTTGAATGTACTCTCTCCACCTATCCGCTCCACAACACTGGACTTCCCATTGCCCTCTTAATGTTGGCGACCTTGCATTTAATTTCGCCGGAGGTTGTTTTGACTTTTCTATATGTTGAGTCTGTCCTTCTAATGACCCTTTCTTTTTCGATTGCTTCACATTTTTCCTTTAGCCACTTCGCCTCAACCTCCTTGTATTTCTTATTTGTTTCATTTCTGAGTGTTTTACATTAGTACATTCCTGTCTTTCGCTGGACAAGCCAATATTTTCCAGGGAATCTTTCTTCTTTTGCTTTTTCTCTACACACTGAATTATTCATTCAGTATCGAGCGGGACTAGAACTTACAAAAACATACCAGACGATACGACGAAAGGAATGAAGAAAACTGTTCATTGCATTGTTTACATTGAATTTATTAAACTGGATTGGAATAATTGGATAAAAGAATCGACCTCAATTTTATACAAGGAACTTGAAGCGGTAAGGAACACCACAGAAACATAAGTCAGGATTACAGGACGGGAACTGACGCAAATCCTTATTTTGGATGTGAACTCGTCTTCCACACCATTGTCTCACCGAACTATGTAACATGAAGAATGCTTTTAATAAAACGAGAAAATGTGTGGGGAATTTTATAAATACACCAGTAACCTAAGGAAAAGTAGCTACTCTAGAAATATTTAGTTGTTAATTTCTTTCCTTGCAGAAGAATGCAGAAATTGTCCTGCCGAGGTGCTACGCTTTTTTATCTGTTTTCATGTAGTCGTGCCCTTCTCTCCATATTTCTTCTTTAAATAAATGCACAGTGTAATTTTTACAAATTAAAAAATAAATATCACTGCATAGTTATTTTATTCTCTATGTCGTTAGGATTAATGTGCTGTAGTTGCTTACCCAATCATATTCTTATTCACCTTCACAACCTTTACTAGCCGAAGTGATTTTGAAACGATAAAAAGATATTATTACCAGCAAATTACACTTGATCTCTAACTGTTCTATCTGGTTTAAAGATAGAGATAGTGCATATATATATATATATATATATATATATATATATATATATATATATATATATATATATATATGTGTGTGTGTGTGTGTGTGTGTGTGTGTGTGTGTCAGAGAGAGAGAGAGATAGAGAGAGAGGGAGCGGAGAAAGAATTCTAGAGCTATGGTAACAATAAACATAATTACTTTAAAATTTGTAAATCTGTTTCTGCATATAGCCTGTGGGAGCAATTCTTAATGAGCTCTAGACACATATTTATCTGTCCTTCACCAAATAAGGTAAATGATGATCATTTTGTTACTTTTCTAAATTACACAGGGAATGTAAATATTTTGTTAGAACTATATAAATACGTAAATATATTGGGATTACCATTACGAACAACTTTAACTGAGACCTTGTCATAGAAAATTGTGAGGGAAAGCAAATCAAAGACTGCGTTTTATTGTCAGAAGACATAGAATATTCTATTAATCTGCAAAAGAGACTGCCTGTGGTACGCGTTTCCGTCCAGTTCCGGAGTATAACTGCGCCGTGCAGTGTCTTCACCCAATATGGAAGACGGAAGCCATCGAAAATATTCAGAATTGGGATGCTCGTTTTGTACTATCGCAAAACAGGAACAAGAGTGTCACGGATACGGTACGCGAGTTGCAGTGGCAATCAATAAAACACAACTGTTTTCCGTTGCGGCGGGATCTTTTCACGAAATTTCAGTTACCTTCTATCTCCTCTGAATGGTAAAATACTTTGTTGACTCCCACTTACAAAGGGAGAAATGACTATCGTAATATAATAAGAGAAATCACAGACTGCACGGAAAAAATTTGGTGTACGTTTTATCCATATGCCATTCTAGAGTGGAATATTAGAGAAATAATCTTAAAGTGGTTCGACGGACACTCTGCCAAGGGCTCAAATGTGAATTACAGAGGAGTCATGTAACTGTAGATGTAGATGGCATATTCATATTGATATTCATATTTACAATTCCTTGTATCTACTGTAGCTATTGAAACTGAACTGGTCAATTAAGAATAAGCTGTTATTTCTCACTTGTCACATTAAAATGTCGTTATGGTAAAGGTCTTGTCAACAAACAGCAGATTTATAATTAAAGTTGGAAAACTTCAATATTACTTCGTAACATTTTTCGAACTCTTTATTGGTCGTCTCAGACCGCAGTCCTGTAGTCCAACTTGCTGCTAATATTTTGTTTGGTGGTTTATTTTTCTTTCACCTATTTTTATGTCTCTGGATTTAATGCCGTTCTTCCAATTTTCTTCACTAGAGGCTTTTTTGCCAGCATTAGGTTGAGTAAATTGAAACGCGAAACGATCTCATGTTGGAGCAAGGACGAGTGCTGATGCAGCGTACAGGAAAATGTCGGCCACATAATTTCTGGCAGTATTAGGTTTCAGTGTCACGCACTCAGATGTGGATAGGAAGACACTGGCCTATTGCTGAAAGAAAGGGAACTGACAGAAAGTAGAGGACATCTGGCCATAATTGAGAAGCCTACAGCTTATGACAGAAATTGAGAAGCGTTGGACACTGGAGAGATAAACGGACAAACGACTATCTAAATGTTGGAAAGAAGAGTATCTCAAGTCAAACGTATGGAAAAACCAAACCGTGCAACTCTTGAGTGTGACAAGAGGCACGATTCGCGTTGTCTCTGGATGTCTTTGTGTCTCATATTATCTTCACCGAATAAAGAGAACGGACACTTGATTCTGTGGGAACATTGGATCACCGTAGAACTATGGGACGCCAGAACGAGATGAATGACAGACGTCGGTTGGTTGATTCGGGGGAGGGGACCAAACGGCTAGTTCATCGGTCCCATCAGATTAGGGAAGGATGGGGAAGGAAATCGGCCGTGCTCTTTTACAGGAACCATCCCGGCATTTACCTGAAGTGATGTAGTGGAATCAAGGAAAACCTAAAGCAGAATAGCCGGACGCGGGTCGAACCGTCGTCTTCCCGAATGAGAGTACAGTGTTCTAACCACTGCGCCACCTCGCTCGGTAATGACAGACGTATCAAGAAATGCCTTTCAACAGAGCACGAAATATGTTAAAATAAGGAATTAAGTACTGAAGGTAGAGTCAAATAAAACAGCCGATAAATATTTTTCAAGGCAGTTGGTGAAAACACAGGCCCTGAGAAAGTCGAGATGTACTGTCTGTATAAGCGACAGGGGCACCAAACTAGAGGTGTCGGCAGAAGGCAAAATGACGGGAGGCGAGACAGCTGAACACGAGCTATGACGGCAGTATCCACTAGAAGAAGCTGGTGGAAAAATGCTACCATAATGGTACAAGACGCCACAACAATACACAACCTACCTGTACCTTGTATATGAGATCTCTTCCTATAGTGTTGATTTGCTCTCTACATTATATGTACCTACATATTTAGCAGCAATGGCACTAGTTAGTAAGAGTTACAATATTATGCAGCTTTATGTATTTTTAAATATATTTATATACATTTATAAATTTATATTTTCGTTCTCAACTATTAATTAACATTTTTATTAACACGCCATAGCTTAGTGTTGTGTAACTGAGAATGCTGCTAAGCTCTTCTTTATTATTAATTGGAAGAAGACAGCACACAAGACAAATGTAGAACTGGGAAAAATGATACAATTATATATTTTTATGCAACCTGCTATGTTATATCTAGTCTTCAAAAACCACACCCGAGCTTCTTATATTCTCTCCCTTGCTACACGCAAGCTATTAGTCCTACAGAAAATTTAACAGCAGCCTTCTGTAGGAAATTTAATGTAGTTAAATTGTGTGACTGAGATACGTTTTCGTCGGAGGCAGCCTTTTTGAATTTTTCTAGAGAAACGTACAAAAGTGATATTCACTCGGACCCCCAGTCTCACACTCAGCCCCTACCGTTCAGGATTTCTATTTATGTTCTTCATGCCACTCCCTCCTACCATTGTACAAACATTTGCGATTTCACGAATTATTTCCCTCATTCGATCTTTTTTGTCTTCATTGACTAGCCTTATTACGCCATCTGTTTAGTTGAGCACGTTCAAATTGTAAAATTGACGTTTGCGTGAATTTTACTTAGCAACCCTGTGAATTTCGACGTCATAAAATAAACACTTGTATCGTGTATTCATCAGGTCTTCTCACTACGAAAGTACTGTGCTTGTAAAGGTCAAGTTTGGATTGACTTGTCAATGCAATTAATTTTAGCATAGCGTTTACGAAAGTCGTTTTTCTTTCATAACCCTCACGGGCATGTTTAAGTTAATAACGCTAACGAAGTGGCAAACTATGCTGGTGTTATAACAGCCCAATCAATAAAAAACAGAAAATGTCAAATATCAGGTATAATTCGTGTATCGGAAATTTTCGTACAGAAGTAGGAGGGAGTGTCATGAACGACATACTAGAAATCCTGACTGGTGAGAGATGAGTGTGGGGATGAAGGTGCGTTTGAAGATCACTTTTGTATGCTTTTCTTGAATAACTCGAAAACTGTTGTCTCAAGCGAAAACGTCTCCCAGTACGCAGCTTAACTACATTCAGTTTACCACATAAAGGTCTTGCTCGTTTTTTCTCTAGGACTAGGAATTTGTGCGTAGCGAGCGACACAATATAAAAATCTCGTGCGTAGTTTTTGAAAGTCAGATATAACATTGCGAGTTACATAAAAAGACATTGAATCACCCTGTCTGTATCATCACTGGCGCTAGTTCACCTGAGTTACGAAATTAGACAGCTTTGCTCTTTTATTCAAAATTTTCTTCTTAATTAATAGGTGATCTTTAATATTAATTCATCACTGTCATTAATACACTCCTGGAAATTGAAATAAGAACACCGTGAATTCATTGTCCCAGGAAGGGGAAACTTTATTGACACATTCCTGGGTTCAGATACATCACATGATCACACTGACAGAACCACAGGCACATAGACACAGGCAACAGAGCATGCACAATGTCGGCACTAGTACAGTGTATATCCACCTTTCGCATCAATGCAGGCTGCTATTCTCCCATGGAGACGATCGTAGAGATGCTGGATGTAGTCCTGTGGAACGGCTTGCCATGCCATTTCCACCTGGCGCCTCATCCACTCCCAAACATGCTCAATGGGGGACAGATCCGGAGATCTTGCTGGCCAGGGTAGTTGACTTACACCTTCTAGAGCACGTTGGGTGGCACGCGATACATGCGGACGTGCATTGTCCTGTTGGAACAGCAAGTTCCCTTGCCGGTCTAGGAATGGTAGAACGATGGGTTCGATGACAGTTTGGATGTACCGTGCACTATTCAGTGTCCCCTCGACGATCACCAGAGGTGTACGGCCAGTGTAGGAGATCGCTCCCCACACCATGATGCCGGATGTTGGCCCTGTGTGCCTCGGTCGTATGCAGTCCTGATTGTGGCGCTCACCTGCACGGCGCCAAACACGCATGCGACCATCATTGGCACCAAGGCAGAAGCGACTCTCATCGCTGAAGACGACACGTCTCCATTCGTCCCTCCATTCACGCCTGTCGCGACACCACTGGAGGCGGGCTGCACGATGTTGGGGCGTGAGCGGAAGACGGCCTAACGGTGTGCGGGACCGTAGCTCAGATTCATGGAGACGATTGCGAATGGTCCTCGCCGGTACCCCAGGAGCAACAGTGTCCCTAATTTGCTGGGAAGTGGCGGTGCGGTCCCCTACGGCACTGCGTAGGATCCTACGGTCTTGGCGTGCATCCGTGCGTCGCTGCGGTCCGGTCCCAGGTCGACGGGCACGTGCACCTTCCTCCGACCACTGGCGACAACATCGATGTACTGTGGAGACCTCACGCCCCACGTGTTGAGCAATTCGGCGGTACGTCCACCCGGCCTCCCGCATGCCCACTATACACCCTCGCTCAAAGTCCGTCAACTGCACATACGGTTCACGTCCACGCTGTCGCGGCATGCTACCAGTGTTAAAGACTGCGATGGAGCTCCGTATGCCACGGCAAACTGGCTGACACTGAGGGCGGCGATGCACAAATGCCGCGCAGCTAGCGCCATTCGACGGCCAACACCGCGATTCCTGGTGTGTCCGCTGTGCCGTGCGTGTGATCATTGCTTGTACAGCCCTCTCGCAGTGTCCGGAGCAAGTATGGTGGGTCTGACACACCGGTGTCAATGTGTTCTTTTTTCCATTTGCAGGAGTGTAGTTTACATGTAGAAATCTTCCTGGAACCCTACATGAAATCCTCTTCTGCCTCTTATATTAGGATTCCACAACACTGCCATTGTTTTATCTATTATCCGCTCGGGTGTGCTCTTTGAGACTGTATGGTACTGTCTGCCCTATAACCAGATTGGTCTTCGCTCTGGATCACTACGTTCAATTCTCTTTATGAATTTTTCATCTTTGGTGCATGAACGTCCTCCTGTAAAATCTTGTATATATTTATGCAGTTTAACCTACAGGTCGTCTAGTTTTAACAACTCAAGCAATAGCTCTTCTGCATACCATATCGTATTAACCATTGTTTCGCAATTGGTCGCATAGTAAGCATTGCTACTGGGATCACGAGTTTGTATTTGCTTTTTAACCACATTCTTCTCAATATCGCTACCACTATTTCTTTAAGTATCTTCGTACATGATACATTGGTCTCAAAATACATTCATTTCATAACCTACAAATGGATTTCCTCAATCGATAGACAGCGTGAGCTTCAATTCTTTTGGCAGATTTATTTTCTAGAAGTGTTATTACGAAATCGTGTGTGTGTACACACAATCCTTTCTGATCAACTAAACTTTTCTTGCTGTCTGGGAAAACCAAAAGTGTCCCTGATTGTTTGTCATACCATTATTCCTAGGAATCCATTCTACAATCTCTGTTCTATTCAACCTTCCAGTATTTTCATTTTGTCATCAGTTTCCTGCTCCGTTTTCAGAAGATAATATCATTTCCGTTATAAGCAGTGAACTCTTTCCTTAACTCTAGTGACCCGTCTGTGTAGTTACCAGGTTGACTGTGGTTTCTCTCTGTACTTTCTTCAACTACTGCTTGATCCATTTCGTCTGCTCGGATATAAAACTCTTGGACACCTCTGAAATTTCTCTTGTTTCGCTTGTTCTATCACAAACTTCTCCTTCCCACAGATTCTCCCTGTTCTTTGTGGTTCAAAAATGGTTCAAATGCCTCTAAGCACTATGGGACATAACATCTGAGGTCATCAGTCCACTAGACTTATAACTACTTAAACCTAGCTAACGCAAGGACATCACACACATCCATGCCCGAGGCAGGATTCGAACCTGTGACTGTAGCAGCAGCGCGGTTCCGGACTGAAGCACCTAGAACCGCTCGGCCACAGCTGCTGGATTGTTCCTTGTGTCCAGTGTAAATTTTTTCTTGCAGTTTCTGTTTTAAACGCTCATTTCTTCGAATACATTCGTGATGAGACACTGAACCCTCTCGATCTCCGTGATGAGGGCACAACTGATTTCATCCAACTGTTTCTGTGTATCTGGTAGTTATCATCCGCATCTCTAGCAGGAGAATATATGTTGCTGTTCATTTTATTGAGGCATTTGTTCTGCAGTTCACCCTCCTGGTCTTATACAATTTAGACAGTCCCTCATTTGTCTACCATTCCGACTGTCTGCGATCCTTGTGTCTTCT
Organism: Schistocerca gregaria; assembly: GCF_023897955.1. Taxonomy (NCBI): domain Eukaryota; kingdom Metazoa; phylum Arthropoda; class Insecta; order Orthoptera; family Acrididae; genus Schistocerca; species Schistocerca gregaria. The sequence continues at coordinate 417,796,646 of NC_064924.1, forward strand.
AGGTAACGTCTGCCGATGCATAATGCTACTACACTTCGGTTCCACGAATCACCTTATCTACTATCTGGTCTACTTACACTACCTTTGTCTCCGTAGACTAGCTGTAGATTTCAGAACGTTGTCACCTAAAATGAGGAAGTTGCTAGTTCTGGTGTACGCGAACGATTTTATGTTAATGCATGCGCAATCACTCCATAAGGATCAACTTAATAATAATGTTACATGTACAGAATCATGATATCTGACTACATTACTGAATAAATTAATTGAGAAGTGAAGCATAATGTTAGTTGCCACTTTCTGGTACACTCACTCGTCCCGGTTAATAGGCTTTGCCACAAGGTTGTCACTTGCTGCTAATGTAATAAATTAGTGATGGTTGTTAATGATTCTAGTGATTGAATAGTGTCTCTGACAGCAATGACTGTGAACTGTGTGTTTAGTGATCGATTACAGTGCGCATATCTGGACATCTGCAAGCTCTGCTCGGAAAACACTACTCCGCTTGCTATTAATGGGATAACAATTCGTAAAAAAAAGGCTATTTGAACGGTTGCACTGGTATCGGAAGAATATGCAGTGTCAGCAGCAGCGGATACATATAGTGTGGTCACAAATACTTAATTTCTTTCGCTAAAGAAAGAACGCATAAAAACAGTAATTACGCAAATACGTTTCTTAGTGTATGAATTGTGCACGGGTTTAGTGTAATCTACAGCTAGTAGACAGCTTAACGTTTTGGACCAACAATTTTCCTGCTTACTTTTGTCTCACTGACATTCATGTAGGATGACGATTTCTTACAAGCTCTAATGATCGAAGAGTATACTATTTTTAGTAAAATATAGCGCGCTGTTCCGCCTTCCAAGATCAAAGATATGTGTCAGCTGGTCACAGCACTGGTTCATGAATAATTTCTGTGAGATTACCTCAAAACTAACGTCTTCCGTATTTGTTCAAGTTTTTAGTGATGCTCCGTGGGGAGTTATGCAGTCAAAGAAAAGTTTGTTCTCCTCTAATATCCGGATGATTCAGTGTTGACGTATGACATATTAAATTAATATTCTTCCTTACCTTAAATTTGTAGTCTTCATTTTCTCACAAACGAAAGCACGATGAGAACTTGTATGAAATCGAACATAATTTTACACGTGATCATTTGCGCCTTTACATCCTGCCACGCAGAATGCGCATTTCACGTTACACTTCTTCCAGCATGGTAAATGTCCACTATGGTTTTCAGATATTCGCATATGCAAGTATAGGTATACTTTTGCAGCCTCCGTATCAATTGCCGCAGCAGGCGTGTGCGGAGAGGGGTTATATCGGCCGACACTGTGCACAGCAACATAACGTGGTTGTAACACATGTTAAAAATTTTACTGCCAAAATGCTCCAGAGTTGCGTTTCCAAGGCGCGGCTGTTACCTGCTACTGCTACTGCGTCTCGCTATTTGTCGCTCAGGTAAGCGGCGACGCGACTGCCACACCGCCGGAGCCGCTTGTTCCACAAGGAGCCGACTCAGCCGCAGCACCAGTGGGGCAGTCGATGCCTAGACGGAGAAGAGCACAACCGAATTGGTTAGTAAATGAGCTAACTGACTGGTCCCTTCAGTGTATTTTAATCCACGGCTTCAAGAATCTTTCCCTGACGTAGACTTTTCTGTGCTTCGATTTTCTATTATACAATGGATTTTTAGACACTTTCGCTATACTCGCATTGTCAACGTAGAGTGTAGGAGGTGTCACTTGTTTCGAAGTTCTGATCTGTTCCTATAGTAACTTTTCCAGACAAAGTGACCCCTTTGCTCCTTCACATGCTGATATTATTTCTGCTTCTATAGTGGAAGTTGCTACTGCCTTTTGTAGCTGACTGGTATGTGATACAGCCCCATGACTGTGAGTTGCGACAACACCTATCGTTGAACGCCTCGTGTCCTTGTCACCAGCATAATTTGGATCATTGTAGAACCTTTAAACTTTATTTACTCTTGTAGATAATTCCATAATCCACTGTATTCTTCAGGTACCTAAAAATTCGTCTCTCTTGACTCCAGTCTTGAACTGCTGGATCTTCCATGGTTTTAGCTGCTTAGTTCACTGCGAAAGCAATGTCCTGACGTGAGACTGCAGTCAAATACATCAGATAACCCACCACCACGCGATACGGTACTTTGGCTGTGGTCTTCTCTTTGACATTACTTTCTTCATGCCAATTGCAGTAGAAACTCCATTAGACTCAGCCATTACAAATTTTTCCAGAATGTCCTTTGTATATCCCTATTGGTTAAAATCTAATGACCCATCTTCATTTTGCTGTTATCTTCGTATCAACAAGTTGTTGAGATACCTCTAGGTGTATGAGACGCAAGTTTCAACATTTTCATGAACTCTTCAATGTCTGCTGTGCTGCTGTCCACAACTAGCCCTCTTGGTTAAAAATCTATCGACCCATCTTCATTTTGCTGTTATCTTCCTATCAACAAGTTGTTGAGATACCTCTAGGTGTATGAGACGCGAGTTTCAACATTTTCATGAACTCTTCAATATCTGCTGTGCTGCTGTCCACAACTAAGACATCATCAACATAGATTGCAACATATAAACAATTCTCGTTGCTCCTACGGTAGAAGACACGCATCAGACCGACTGTTTTTAAACCCACTTTCGTCATGAAGTCTATGAAACATTTCTTCCAACAACGTGGTCTATGTTTGAGACCGTATAGATTTTCTTCAGTAAACATATACGTTCAATACCATCTTAAAAACTTTTGTGTTGTTCCATATACATAACTTCTTCGAGTAAGCCTTTGAGAAAAGCTGTTTTAATGGGAAACTGGTCGAGGTTCATTTTCTCTGCAGTAACTACTGCCAACAGGGTTCGAATGGTATCATAACGTGCAACAGGGCGAAATGTTTCTTCATAGTCAGTTCCCTCCCTTTGTACATATCCTTTGGCTACAAGTCAACTCTTGAAGCGAAAATTTCGATTTTCTGTAGTGTTTTTTTTTTTTTTTTTTTTTTTTTTTTTTTTTTTTTTTTTTTCATATGATCCATTCGAATCTGTACACCACTTGGACGATTAACTAACACCTATGTATTATTCTTTTTCAGGGACTGTTCTTCATGAATGGCCTCCAGCCACAAATTTTTATTGCTAGACAGTAAGGCTTCAGTATAAGAACTTGGATCCCTACCCCTCAAGACAAGAGCTCTAGCCAGATACATGTAATCTCCACTAATTATCCATTCTGGTTTCTTCTTTTTGCATTTGCTCCTTCGTTCCTCACTTGATACTTGGCTTCGTCCGGAACTTGATGTCGTTTCCAAATCTTCCTTTTCCGTACCAGAGGTCTGCTTAGTCGACTCTGTCTAGTGGTTTCATCAAGAGCAGCTTCAGATTCGGTAACATTTGCGCGCAGATTGCGTAGAACTTCAGCTTGAATTTTACATCGTGACTTAAAACAATTTTCCTCTGAGATGGAATCCAGACCTGAAGACGTCTCTCCTGTCACGTACCCAACCAGATGTCCATGCACAGCCTCGTAGTCAAACTTTGAACGAAAATTCTTGTTGACATGCACACAACACTCTACTCCAAAGATTCTCAGATGGTTCAGGCTGCCCACTGGTCGTCCATACCACAGTTCACAGGGAAGTCTGTTCTCAGTAGAGGACTTCCCTGTGCGATTAAAAAGATGTGTAGCACTGCTGTAGGCCTCTGCCTACAGTTCTTTTGGCAGTTTATTCGAGTTCAGCACAGAGTGTGCACACTCCACAATGGTGCGGTTTGATCTTTCTGCAACCCCCTTTTGCTGTGGTGTTTAGCGTGGAGTGATGCAATGCTCTGTGCGTTTGTTTACCATCACTTCCGAAACTTTCTTCTTATCGAATTCCTTGCCTCTGCCACACCTGAACTATTTGATAATATGGCCAGTTTTCTTAGTTCCATTCAAGAACTGTTCTAGGACGCTGTTGACCTCATTTTTCTGCTTCAAAAAGAGAAAAAGCACGTTACGAAATTTGTTAAAAATCATCTTTGAGACATACGTAGTAATGAGCTTTTCCGAGAGTCTCTATCGAAATGGATCCACTTACGTCAGATTGGATTTGTTCACCAGCAAAAATCGGTCGGTTCTTTCGATTCCTGAAAGGCAAGCGATGCATTTTTCCCATTGCACATCCATCGCAGAATTCTCCTTTGCAACCTTCCACATTAATATTCATTTGATTCAAGACGCATTTCACGTGTTGCTTTTGTTGATGGTCGAATCTCTCATGATAAACTTGCACCATATCCGACGATATCAAAAATTCACTTGAACCGGTTGTGCTGGTTTAATGATACGTATGTCAAAAACATAAACTCCATGGTTGACGTGACCAGTCATTGCTGTTTCCCCAGTCTTTTTGTATTCAGTTCAGACTCTTTTGTTATCAAGTCTCATGCAAAAACTTTTTCGTGCAGCTACTTTTACGGGTAACAAGTGAGCACTTGCTTCATGAACATAAAGCACTTCATTCACGTCGGCACTTTTTTTTGCATTATTCAGATTCATTTGGATTTTCACAGTTTCTTGTCCATAGGACTACAGGTTTACGCCTCTCTCTCTAACTGAAATATTTTCAAGAACAGCGAATTTTGTGTAAGATACAAAATATTGTATATTCATAATAATGTGAGCTGTGGAATCACTGTCGCAGAACCAGCTATCGACTTCAACACAGTTATTGAGAGGCACCAAAAAAATACTTGTATGACAAAAATGCAACATTGTTTTCACACTGTTTGATGTGAATGCTACTGTCTTTTTCACTGAACACTCTGCTGCCCGATGTTCTACCTGCCCACGGCTATGGCATGGGAATTTTCGATTCACCTTTATTTCGCTGAATTTTCTGTTTAGCACCACTATGTGCAACAAACGCAGCTGACTGAACCGCACTTTGATCACGCAGTTCGACTGTGCACAGTTTTACAAGCAAAAGATTCATACTTTGATTTTCTGATGGAATCGTGTCCTACAAGTCTTTAAAATTGTCACACTCTTTGCGTAGCGCGGATAAAATACGGTCATCTAAAATTCTTTCAGACAGAACATTTCCCTTGTGCTTCTGCAATTCTTCGTTCAAATTCACGAACAGCTTCTGTAACTTCACGACGGGAGTGCTAGTGTCCTCTGTATCATCAACTTGAACGCCGAAAAACTGCTTCGATCTACATGTTCAGTTGGTGCATACTGCTACGTTCGAATCGCGCACGTAACTTGTCCCGAATTTCACTTGCGTCGGTGCATGCGAACATGTGCTGGGCTACAGATTTCTCCAGCGCACTTGCTAATAAAGTAGCAGCTTTCGAACCGTTTTTCAATTATTGCTGATGTGCCGCCTTTTTTCCGCGGTTGCATCTTTCTTCATTTCAGGACACCTGTACATAACTTAAACGATGTCTTCAGATGCATATGCTCGGAACAGCATCAACACCTACCATTTCTATTTTGACCAGCCCTCAGGTCCTTCGAATTTTTCCACTTGTATTCTGTAGTCACCCATGTCGCCTGCGATTTTCGTCGAACACAGTAAAAAGGGCAATTCACTTTATTTCACGAAAATGTAGTCACGAGCGAAAACAAAGTTTTTCGCCACTTTTCATGGCATGCCTGGGCCCATTGCCTATAAAGATTATTTATTTCGAACAGACTACAAAATATTTACTGAAATATCGTTCACCAGAGATACATCAAGGAGGCTGAGATACACACACCACAACATATAACAAAGACAGTTTCAATTTTACCAGTCTATAGATTTAACTGCATTTACATAACAAAGATATAAAATGTCACATTACACCGAAATGACAAAACACTTAATATTATTTTCAATATTAACAAATAGTTTCACTGTTCAGACGCGATTAAGTGAAGTTGTCTGTTCAGATAGGTTGCACTCAAAGAGTTACAGATTTACCTCTCCTTCACCACTCTTTTAACTCATTTCTATGCAGAGTCATATATTTTATAAAACGAGTGATTTTTGTAAAGACAATGGCAATTGTTCAGAAATCACAGCGTCAATACAATTTTTCAATGATATTCTGTTCTACGTCGTTCATTAAATTAAATAAATTTGCTTAATTTATTTAGTTAGTTTATGTTCGACAATTCACAGGTCACTTGGAGACTGTTTTTATCAGACAGCGTTTTCCTAATTACACCACTTGCATTGTTCAGCATTACAACACACAAACACACACAAAGTTATAAGGAACAGGAAACCAGTTCAATTTAGTTCAGTTTTGGTTCACAACATAAAACCTTTTAAATAGGTTACACTTGGCGAACTCTTTGCCTAGAATGTGAGGTTTTAGGAACTTTCTGTGATTTGGTACTGTCTCGATACTGAAGTTACAGCAATCGCTTTGAACAATAACTTAGGCGCGGGCTGCTTTGCTGGCTAATTTTAGTGTAAGAATCTTTTGTACGTATTATTATTTTCATTTTAATGATTTGTGCTGTTTTGAGTGCTTAGCATTTTGGTAATATTGCTAAAAAGTAACTGTGTAAACTCAGGTCATTGTGGAGAATATTTTACGCATTTCTGTTTGATATAGACAGGATTTTTATTAGTCGTTCCTTATTTGGAACAGTTTATTTTTTGTGAGTAGTCTATGACTGAAATTTTCATTTTCTTGGGTAACAGAAATTTTTGTGATATTTCATTTTTTTGTCACGAATCAGCATTGTGGCTAGCAACACTAGATCCAGTCATCGTACAAAAGAAATGAGAGAAGTTCAAAAGGAGGATTCTATGCCAAGAGAAATTAATTTTGCCCCACATTTATCACAAATTAGTAACAAGGTCGAAAAATCTGGAAAACATCGTAAACATGCAGGCTTGCATTAATCCATTATAGAATCAAAGTACTGGGTAAGGCATTGTGAGTGGAAGTTTAGGCTTTGATGAAAAATCCGTGGGAGATGACACACCACAACACAGTGAAATTTCGCAGAAAACTCAGATAGCCATGGTGGACTCCTGTTTTGCATCAACTTCTTTTGGGTAAACAGTACCTTCGTCGCCTTGTGTTGGCACTATTGTCGAAATTGCCGACGGCGGCATCGTAGAATTCTTGCTAACGATGAGGAAGGAAAGTATTAGGTTACAGGAACGGCCACAGGAAGAGATGAAATCGTATTTTAAGGAAGAAAATACTAGGTAACAGGAAGAGACGAGATCACAGATGCACATCGGTCAGTTGAAATCAGGAAAGAGCTTGGTGAGCATTTCCAACCAATATTGACTAATTTAGAGCCGAGGCTCCGTAAGGTTGAGACAGAACGGCGCCAAGAGAATAAAATACTTTTACAAAAAGATAAAGAGTTAGAAGAGAGGATTTAAAATTCTGGAACAAACCGACTTCAGCATAAATGGAATTGTCAGCAAAGATGAATAGCTTAGTGCCAAGTGCTTTGGTAATTCACGTAAAAAACAGAATGTGCAACACGATACTACCATTCGCGAAATAGGTGATCAAATTGGAGCAGTGAAACTACGGTCAGAAACAGAGAAAGAACAATTAGGTGATACTTCTGAAACAGCCGACGAACTTGTGCAAAAGTGACAAATTTGTCAGTAAACACAGATAGGGATTCTGACAATATTTTACTGTATAATTTTTAGGAAAGAGAAGAATACCAAGCTTTGAAACGATTTATAGAGGGTCAAATGAAAATCAGTCGACAACAGAAACGGGAAGTAAATACAATACGTGATCGGCTCATACAAATCGAAAGCAAACATAGTAAATGTGGCGATTTTAGCGATTTTGTTCATTTTCAATCAGACAATTTAGAGGAACATGGATACTTACAGTGTTTAGGTAATCATCCTGCGGAACAAAATCACTTGCAAAGACGAGATAGTGGACAGCCAATGTGGCGTAGCGAAGAAAATTGCAATAAACTGAAGAGTGACAATTTCTATTACAGGCATTTCTTGACAGTTAGAAAATTTAAAGTTCGAAATTTTGGTAACAAAATTCATGCTCAAGCTTTGCTGGACCTACTGTATTTGAATATTCATTCCCACGTAATAGGGCAGCTTGTCACAAATTAGAATTCATATTTGGATACCTAGAAAATGAAAGAGCTAAAAGGTCATGCGAGATAACGTCTACAGTTTTATCATGCATTTGTATCTGCATATTTGTTACAGGCTACACAAGTTTTCGTAAAATACGGAATCATCATGTTCAAAAACATTGATCAGTCAGAATTTTCAAGTCCCATATATGATTTTGATGATTTGATGCGAAATAACCAATATTTATGAGACCATTACAGTCCATGTGGGTTCATATCTAACTGTTTGACAAAACTGGTAACACATTTAAGAATAGTCGTACTTGCAGGAAGATAAAAAGACAATTTGGAAACATTTCGAGGTTTACTGCAGGAACTAGAGCTAGGTAGTGACGAATGCCTGACAAGAAACAGTCTCGATATCTAGCAGTGAAATCATAGCAGACAACATCATTCCCCACGGAACGAACACAGAAACAGTTGGCATCTGCGTATAAATTTTGACATTCGGGATAATTTCAGACATAAAATAGACATCAGCCACACAAGACATACAAAGGTAAAAAAAAATCATATCCTAGGTAGCTTCCATGGCAATGATAGGGTACATAGTTCATGGCAGTATAGGAACTATGGTAAAGAACGTCACTTTAATCACAACAATCAAGGAGATTACAGACAAGTTTCTGGTCCAAACTGGAGGTATAATAATAAAGTGAGTCCATAGAGACAACTGGAACTGATTGAAGTTGGGTCGGCTAACTCAAGCGATAATACATGTTACGAATGTCGAGCAGGACAATGATTTGCAATACTACCAGCAAACAATATGCTAGATCAGACAGAAAATATCGCTGCCAGATCTTATTAAAAGAATTTGTACTTTTTCCTACATCACAAAGCCCGCATCACAAGAAAGTAGTTGATCTGCCTTAGAGTAATAAAATAAAGCTGCTGTAAGACGAGAACAGTTACAACCTACAAGAGTGAATGTAAAGAAATTATGTATTGGACAGAAGATGTAAGTGAAACCTGTATGTTTTTCATTACAAGTAAAAGCCTGAGTCACAATCTTTTTCTTGTTTGTTATGGCTCTTACTGAATACGTACGAGGGGCGTGTGAAAATTCCGTGTAAAAATAAAAACTACTTACGTATTTGGGGTAAATCTTTTTTATTTTTCGACATAGTCTCCTTTTAGACTTACACATTTCGTCCGACGCTCTCCTAATTTGTTGATCCCTTCCGAACAATAGGAATTGTCCAAGTCTGCAAAATAGTTATTAGTTGCTGCAATCACCTCCTCGTTTAAATAAAATCTTTGTCCCGCCAGCCATTTCTTCAAATTGGGGAACAAATAGTAGTCTGAGGGGACCACGTCTGGAGAACAGGGTGGTTGTGAAACAAGTTGGAATCCCATTTCTATTAATTTTGCGACCACAACTGCTGAGCTGTGCGCTAGCGCACTGTCGTGATGGAAAAGGACTTTTTGCGGTCCAATCGCCGACGTTTTTCTTGCAGCTCGGTTTTCAAACGGTCCAATAACGATGAATAAAATTAACCTGTAATAGTTTTACCCTTTTCCAGATAGTCGATGACGATTATCCGTTGAGAATCCCAAAAAAAGTTGCCATAACCTATTCGGCCGACGGAATGGTCTTCACCTTTTCTGGTGCAGATCCTCCCTTGGTAACCCGTTGTTTAGATTGCTGTTTGGTCTCAGGAGTATAGTAATGTATCCATGTTTCATCCACAGTGACCTAACTATGCTTAAAGTCCTGCGGATTCTTCCTGAACCGCTGCAAACCATCCTTGCAACACTTCAGACGATTCCGTTTTTGGCCAAGCGTGAGCAATCGCGGAACCCATCTTGTGGTTAGCTTTCTCATGTCCAAATGTTTATGCAAAATATTATGTACTCGTTCATTCGATATACCCATGGTATGAGCAATCTCACGCACCTTAACTCTTCTGTCATCCATCTGTCATATCATGGATTTTATCAATGATTTCTGGAGTCGTAACCTCCACAGGGCGTCCAGAACGTTTAGCATCACTTGTGCCCAAATCGCCACTCCGAAAATTTTGAAACTACGTATAAACTGTTCTAGTCAAAGGTGCAGAGTCACCGTAATGTTTATCAAGCTTCTCTTTAGTCTCCTGAGGCGGTTTTCCTTTCATAAATTAATGTTTAATCACCACACGAAATTCTTTTTCTTCCATTTTTTGACAATCTCTCGACTTCCTTGATTCACACGAATGCCAAACACAAAGAAATAGACCAATATGGCTGAAACTTGGTGCAGGATAACTTAAGACCAATCTTAACAAAACAAAGAATTTTTTCCTGTATCTAATACTTTGGATAAATTTAAATCGAGTCAGAAGGAAATTAGGTCTTAAGAAGAAGTAAAAACAAAGAGTGCTGTTTCAAGATATTTGAGTCGACCTGGCATTATACATCTTAAATCATTGTCGCTAGAAGCTCTCTTCCAAGTCAATGCAATTATAGGATAATCGCAAGCCTACGAGCTTTCAGAAGCTGGAAAGGCAAATGAAATACGAACGAGAAAACGCAAAGGTAACAGAAGTGTTAGATTACTACAAAATAATGGAAGCAGGGAAAGCAGCAACTATTTGAAACACGAGAGGTAAATGGTACAAAGATGATACAGAAAAATATTACCCTGATTGACTAAAGTTTGTGCATTTAATTCACAGGACACTTTTAGAAAAGCACTTTGGTTATTTATTCTTTCAAAATCTGATTTTCCATTTTACCTAAAATTTTTATTCTGCTAGCTTGGAGTATTGGAACTGCAAGTCACATATCATCATGTCTCGCATTGTAGTTCCGGTCAACACACTACGCAATACAGAACTTGACAAATCAGCTTATTTAATATACAGTTTTACGTGTTTGGTTATTTGGTAAAAGTTAATTAAAATACAGGTACACAATTTCAGACATATGGCGACTCTTTTACCCGATGGGGTTTTCATAATTATATTACTTGTATTGTTCAGGATTACAACCCAAAAACACACACGAAGGTATAAAGAATAGGAAAAATAGGAAAAAATTGTGTTGAGTTCAGTTTTGCTTCACAACGTAAAATCTTTTAAACAATTTAAACTTTGTATTAAAAACAGTACATCATGCATCTGAACATGACCAGTCTCTGTTCTTACACTTAAATTTCTCAATGTCACTAAATTTATTATTTTTGTTTGTCTCAGCTAGATCGGTGGGGTGGCATGTTGTCACAGTCATAGGCATCGGTAGAAATAAATCTACATAGTCCTGCTTTCCAGTTGCCCTAGGTATTTCACTTAGCTTTTCGCACATACTGCCTTCCTTTCGGTTTGCCTTTTTCAAGTGGGAGGTACAAGTTGTCATCGGCACATGTCTTCTTCCTCCTATGTTAATTTGTTGCCGCTGGTATCAGGACCTTGGTTTATCTGTATGGAAGCGATACATTATGTTCATCTGGATATTTGATTTCGCTTACAACTCTCGCATCTGTGGCTCTGTGTTAGAAAGTATCCTACGTTAACCAATCAAACCTCTAAACATCTTGCCATCCCCAAAAGTGTGAAATTTTAACGCAATACGCTCATCAGTGTTTAAGTATGTGCACTTCTAACTACGTAGTAAGAAGTGTAAATTACAAGTATTGAAGGTCCAATAACTCTAGTAGCGAAATTGGGACTAAAGCGTCTCCTTCCCTGTGCTATCGACATCAGATAAGGAAAAGCTGAATAACATTTTTTCTCTTATATCACGAGAAGTCGTGAGGAATTGAAAGCAGCCATGTAAATGCGCACCAAGAGATCTCTGACTGTCAATGATAACAAATTTCTACTCCGACCTCACCTGAAACGCAAGTAACAATTGTTTAAACAAAATAATAATTCTTCGTGGACTAGTATATTGTCCCTAATGGAAGCAGATATCTTTTTAATTATTTTATATGGCTGCTTCCATTCAATGTCTACAATTTCTGTGGCTGAAGACCATTATATTTTCTTCCATTATTATTTCGTTATCTGTTCATTTAAAAAAAATATTCTTTCCATCTTTGGGAAGGGGAATACGAATTGTAGGTTTTATCGTTACACCATTCACATAAATAATTCAAAATATGCAATATGCATTCACAGAACTGCTCTGTGTCTCATGCATAGTTGTATTAAATTTTTTTGTCCTGAAAATATCTTGTTTTACATAAAGTTCTATTTTTTACTTATGACTGTTGTTTAGCATGACATTGGTATGTGACTTTGAAAATTGTTCGGTTATTATTTTGTTACACTAATTCAATTTTTACTCTTTTGTTTTTACTATGACAGCTTGTTGGTTAATGCTAGATATTAGATTCAGCAAGTCCCTGGGTTGTTTTCATCCAGACTCACTATTCAGTTTTTTCCTGAAGGAAACCAGGGCAAAACAACAGGAGAGCCCTTCAGCCATTCATCAATTGATTCTGCATGATGTAAGGGTTAAATTAGATTGTGGCGGTTGTCACAGCATTTCTTTTTTTCACTAACGTAGTTTGCCTATTCATAGCTGCTTTGTTTTAGCATATGCATTAGCTAAAGTTTCTCTTTCTTCACTTGTATTAGCGAAGGATTTGATTTTACACAGTGTAATCTCAATAACGGATTAAGTTTCCAACGGTTTAGGACAGTGTTTTTATCATTTTACAACATTTTGTTAAGTTTTAGCATGATGTTGAGACAATGTCTGCATCTGTTTTTGTAGTTGGCTGTTGGCGATGTGTTCTGGCATGTAGTAAAGTAGATAAATGTGGCTTACAGGATTAACAATTTGTATGAAGTGTCACGTTTGTCTAATAATAAGTGTAGAGTATGGAACTAGTGCTTCTGGTTTCTTTCGTGTTTTAGTGTATATCCTATTACATGACAATGTGTCGTCCCTCATCTTTGTGTTATCCGATCTAGTGTGTTCTTATGTTGATCTATACGATTTCTGCCTTTCTTATGATGACTGTAAGTGTAATTTTTGACTGAAATAATAATTATTGACAAGATTCAGCAAATCTTCTTTACATTAGTTCGTGTTTTTATTATACCACAGTACCGAAAAGTAGATTTGGACACTGTAATTGGGGAATACTGAAGAACGAGGTAGAACCCATGAGCTTTGATGTTACCTGTTACCACAGAAGATGCATTGCAGAGATCTAAAAGCATAAAGGAATGTTGAGAAACAAAGGAATGCAAGTAGAGAGAAAAAAAGATTGTACGCGTATATAATGTACATCCATTCTTTGAACGTAATGTTATGTGAATCACTTTTCTGAGTCCAGTTAGCCTATTCTTCAGTTGAACTATATAGCTCAACTGAAGAGTAGGATACTAGTGTTAAAAAAAGGCATATGTAACATGAGTCTGAAGTACCTCATTTGGCATATATCAGTTATATGCAGAACTTCAGCTGGCTCGAGGCTAGCTTCGACTTCTCCAATAATAGTCAGCCAAATGACTACAGTGCTGAAATGCGTTGCTTCCCTCTCCCTACAACAGATTTTATGGCTCCCCAATAACCCTCTACACTATTTACAGAAGACCCAGCAGTTGAACTTCTGAATTCAAGAGTTATTATTATTGACAACGAGGTGTTTAAAGCCTCTTTTCCCCAAAACCCTTTAGCCACATGCTACTCAATTAATTACCCAAAACTTTCTTCGTTCGGCAAGGAATCACTTAGAAAACTACACGAGAACACTCCGTACCTAAATTTACCGTCCCCTCCCCGCAACCCATAGTCCTACCACTTGGTTTTTCCAAAAGCGGTCTCAACAGTTTCGACAAAGATCCCTCTCCTCTCCGCCCCCTCTCTTCCAAAGGTCCGCCCCCTATATTTCATATGTTGCCACAGAATTCCCACCAAGAAACAGTACCAATCAAGGACGGAACGGTCACTCACACAACATTCAAGAACATACAGCTGCACAGGATACCTCAAACACCAACAGTATATGATATCGCTCGAGGCCAGCTTAGACATTTCAAACCAGGCTTCTCTTCGAACTGAACGCCATAATCTAATTTTGCTGCTCCTCAAGACGTATAAATAACGAGCACGGAGCGCTGAAACACTAATCAGCTATATATGTTAGCCACACTCACGACAATGAACAAAATCAGCCATAAGCCCACAATATTGCAATAAACGGTTTATAGACGACATATCTACACCTAAAGCCCCCTTGATGTCGTCTGTGTTCATCGGAATAGATAAATCAGTACCTACAAAGGAACAAAAAAAAAGTAAAAATTGTCCAGAATGAAAAACAATTGTTCAAAAATATCTCAGAAATTACTTCCTGACACTTAAATCTGTACTCGATGTTCACAAATTTCTCTTTTTCAGAAACGCTTTCCTTACCATTGCCAGTCTACATTTTATATCCTCTCTACTTCGACCATCATCAGTTATTTTGCTCCCCAAATAGCAAAGCTCCTTTACTACTTTAAGTGTCTCATTTCCTAATCTAATTCCCTCAGCATCACCCAACTTAATTCGACTACATTCCATTATCCTCGTTTTCCTTTTGTTGATGTTCATTTTATATCCTCCTTTCAAGACACTATCCATTCCGTTCAACTGCTCTTCCAAGTCCTTTGCTGTCCCTGACAGAATTACGATGTCATCGGCCAACCTCAAAGTTTTTAATTCTTCTCCATGGATTTTAATACCTACTCCAAATTTTTCTGTTGTTTCCTTTTCTGCTTGCTCAATATACAGATTGAATAACATGGGGGAGAGACTACAACCCTGTCTCACTCCCTTCCCAACCACTGCTTCCATTTCATGCCCCTCGACTCTTATAACTGCCATCTGGTTTCTGTACAAATTGTAAATAGCCTTTCGCTCCCTGTATTTTACCCCTGCCACCTTCAGAATTTGAAGGAGAGTATTCCAGTCAACATTGTCAAAAGCTTTCTCTAAGTCTACAAATGCTAGAAACGTAGGTTTGCCTTTCCTTAATCTTTCTTCTAAGATACGAGATGCCTTAAGAATTTTAAAAGCTAAATTATCATTAAACATATAAGAGAAGTTAGTTAACGTACCGGAAACAGGTTTAAAAATTTTTCTGGCGCTGCTGGATTCTCTAGATTTGTCACATGAAGAAGCGAAACAAAATAATAATAACAGTAATGGACACGATTATCAACCCACGAACTCTGGAAAGGGCAGTAATAATAGGAAGAGAAACCGTAATTTTCAGAACAATAATTCACAGCCCAGGGATGACAAAACAACAATTTCCGTATTCAGTTTAATAAGAGTCACACACTCAAAGGCAGCCAGAGATGCAGATTTGATAACAAATTCCACCCAGTTCAGTATGACAACAACAACAGAAATCAGTGTAACAACAGATAACAATATAAATATGCAAGGCATCCTGCTCAGAATGTACCAACACATAACCATAATGTTAGATTGAATCAGCAACAGAGTCCAATGCAAAACTGGCAACCTCACACACACAATGTTCAGATAGCTTAAGCGGTAGAAGACAACCATCCAAACATGTCTGGACAATCAGATTGAATGATGAAGAAATATGTACTAAGGCAAAGAAATGCAAAAAGTGGTATGGTGAGTTAATACAAGCAGCAGTAAAACCAAGTATATGTAATATTCCGATAACTATGATTCTGGATACTACAGCTTCCACAAAAGTGGTTAATGATGCTTTCTGTACGAAGGTAAGTTGTGGGAATCACATACCTGAGTTCCCCATACAGAATTGTAAAGTGACTGGGCTAGTGGTGCCAATTCGCTTTGTGTTAAGGAGAAAAACTTTTAAATAACTTTTTTGTCATAACTGTTCTTCGCGTCATTGTTGATGTGAACAAAATGGCTTTTTAATACATTTAGGTCAATTTAATTTTTGTTTTATAGGGCTAGCGGAGGATAACAAACGGACAAGGGAAACAAACTGTTCCATGATAAGTGAACTACAAGCACGGGTGAGCGGTATAGAGCAACAGCTATCAAGCCCACACTGTGAAATGACAAGCAAATGAACAATGTTGAGCCACAGGCATCATCATCAAAACATAAATCCAAGGTAAGACAATTGCCGGAAGCTTAAAATATGTATGTGGTTGAAAGGGCAAGCGCGACAAAATCACTTCCGAAAAAGGTGCCAGTAACATCCCCTTTGCCGAGCAGCACTTCTGATATCAGTTGAGATTTGTCATCCGGCTCAAGTGACAATTATCATACATCAAGCAGCAATGAATCGTCTAAATCAATCGCCCGTAAGGAAAAATCTTCCATTAAAAAGTCTAAAAAACCTGGGACAGAATAAAAGCCAAGACGTTGAGAAACATTGGGAAAAGTTATACATCACGTACGGGTAACATTGTCAAGGCTCGAAAAATGGTTGGTCCGTGTACTGATAAATGTATCCTCTCTTGTGCAAAGAAAGTAACAGAAGACTATATAGATGTCAGCTGTTCACGAATTACTGAGCTCTGAGATCGTTACAAATACAACGGGATCTTCTAAATACATGCACTGAAACACTCGTTCTCAAATATCGTCGCGTTACTGCCTAAGAAGCCAGAAAGCGGAATTGCGTTTTCTACTTGGTGAAAGATGAGCAGAAGATTCGAGTGTGCAAAACATTTCTGATAAACACTTTGGAAATAACCGAAAGGCAAATCCATACTGTTATCGATGCGAAAAGGACTGGGACTGGGATGACACCTGTGGACAAAAGGGGACAACATGGAAAACACTGTAAAACTGATCCAGAAATCTTGGAGTCAGTTAGGAATCACATAAAATCAATTCCCCATATTGAAAGTCACTACATAAGAAGTGACACAACGGGAGTATTCATCAATGGTGGCTTATCCATCGCAGAAATGCACAGAAATTACTCTTCAGAGCGATCTTCCGCTAACCTGCCAGCTGCAAATTATGATGCCTATGCGCATGTAATCAGTACTGAGTTTAACATCGGATTTTTTGTTTCAAAGAAGGATCAGTGGCACCAATGTGAAGCTTACAAAAACGCTACATATGAAGACAAGGCAAAGCTGAAAGAAGCATTTCAAGAACATCAGGAAGAAAAAGAATGAAGTTGCGTAGAAATAAACTTGGATAAGGAGTTGGCTCAAAATAAGAAGATACAACTAGCTGTTTATGATTTACAAGTTTTCTTACCTGTACCAACTGGACAAATATCTGCCTTTTCTTACAAGTCGAGGCTCAACTGCTACGAAATCACAGTGAGTGTTCATACATACCTTATTTTCACTATCTGTTATTACTCTTGAAGTCTGTTCTACTTATTTTTATTGTTTGTTGCAGGTCACTGAGATTGGAAACCACAAAACTACCTGTTTTTTCTTTTTTTTTTTTTTTGGCACGAGGGCATTGGAACCAGAGGCGTGATAGAAATAGCAACTTGGGTCTTACAATATGTTGAAGTTTTATCCAAGAACCTTCCTGGGATGGATGTCGTATTTTACTCCGACAATTGTGGAGGGCAACAGAAGAACAAGTAAGTACCGAAAACTCAGACTGTGATTCGCAGAAATCATGTAGCAAAATGTTTGTGTTGTAAAAATCACATTGATTAAAATGTTCATTCTCTTCTATTTCAGATACATGATTGCAAGGTGTTTGTAGTGGTACAAAGGCTCGATAATCAGTCCATTATGCACAAAAATTTGATTCGTGGTCACACCCAGACCGAGGGAGACGCAGTACACAGCATCATTGAGAGAGCAGTTAAGAGTGCTAAGAAGTCAGGGCCAATTTATGTATCCGATGGGTACATATCAGTCATCCGAAATGCAAAAAAGAAGGGAAATCCGCTACATCTTAGAGAAATGGGTTTTTCAGATTTCAATGACATTAAAGCTTTGCATGATGAGCTTACAGAGTGTCGCACCAGATTTGTTACTTCATCCAGGACTTCTCTGCAAATAGAACTCCACACGTCACTCTTAACGCCGGCCGGAGTGGCCGAGCGGTTCTAGGCGCTACAGTCTGGAACTGCACGACTGCTACGGTCGCAGGTTCGAATCCTGCCTCGGGCATGGATGTGTGTGATGTCCTTAGGTTAGTTAGGTTTAAGTAGTTATAAGTTCTAGGGGACTGATGACCTCAGAAGTTAAGTCCCATAGTGCTCAGAGCCATGTGAGCCACTCTTAACGGAAGAAAATCGACAGACGTAAAATTAACTTCAGGAGTACCCCAAGGAAATGTAAAATGAGCCTTACTGTTTACAATGTAGGCACATCATCTAGTGAATAACGTCTAAAGCTGCATGATGCTGTTTACAGATGATGTCTGTAAGAAGGTAGAAACGCCAGAAGACTGTAAAGAAATGGAGGGTAACAAATTTGCAAACGAAGTGGTGAGATTTTCTTTGTTATCGATCATGGAACTTATGCAACTTGCGAATAACCATATGTCCAAAGCGATATTCTTGTTGCTGTCGTGTAGAGGTCGTATTGCTGCATCTCAATTAATGTCGTGGAAGAATCGTCTAAAAATCTTCCAGCATGTCAGGTGCTTAACTTCCTATTTGCGCAGTCCAGAGCTCTAATTATTGTTCGTACTGAAACCACAACAAAACGTTGCTGTACAACACTGCATTAACAGTGTCCGGGGAGCTGATTAATGTGGAGAATATCGGTGCACAACCATATTTTTATTCTTATAACCGGTTTTAACGTTCATACGATTCACTCACTATTAAATATTATGTAACTTGCTCAACTAGAAACTTCGTAGGTATCGATATTTGCGATAGTAGATGATTGATAGTCCATTTCTCCTTGAAGCAAGTTAAAATTAACTTTAAGATTTTAAACGATGTTTTGAACTGTGATTGTGTGTTAAGCACTGTCTTCGTTTTGTGACTGATGATGGCTGTGTGCAAGGACTGAAAGCCTTCTACCTTTATGATGTAATTAATAAAAGATTTCACCAATTACGTTTTTTTTCGTCCTTGGCACTACGGGTTGTGAGAATTTATTCTCATTGTCAAGTGCATTTACTTACATAAATATTGTATGAGATGTTTCTCGCTCTGTTTGTCATTCAGTGTAGTGCTATACTGATGCAAATTTGTTCCGTATTACTACGCGTAGTTATGCTAACTGGTTTTTGTATTATAAAGCTTGTGCAGTTTTAACCTTGTAACACTGACGCAGTCTATCCAGTCTAGTCTTGACTGGTGAAAGACGCAGCTATGGTAATAAACGGTTATAAACGGTAACGGACTTGTTTTCCTGCTTCTCCTGCACTGCAGTCGTCTTTTTGAGGTTATAATGCAATCAGAAAATCTGGCCAAATAAATATTGTGACGTTTCTTAGATTATAATGTTAGAAAAAGTAATTTTGTCCGTCTATTTACAGGTACGGTGTCTCCTCCATTAGGCAGACTACCACACAAAAGCAAACTATCACTCACACTGCTTGTTTCATGAATTAAAACATGCTACAGAGATATTACGACGGTTTGGATACAATCAGAAATGTTACATTTTCTATGATTTACATTATTTACATGAAATTGCCAATTACAAATTTATTTTACTGTTACTGAGTATGAATGATTCTTAAATTATCGATTGTGCTTTATATTCTATTTTTATTTTTTAAAATTTTTTGGTTTGTTTTGCAAATGCTGTGCAGGATCTATGAAGAAATGAACGTATTTATAGAAATTACTACAGCTATTACATACAGAAGACACATGTGAAACATTAATTGATTTACTATCTAGTTTGTAACTGTGAATATAACTTGCTTATTATGCTGCACAAAAACTTCCAGCTTCTCTGTCAAATCCACTGAATGCGATTTAGAAGTCATGGAGCATCTTCGGATCTTATTTTATATTTTTGAGTAGGTGTCCACTGTTTTTATGTGTGTTGCTATTGCTAATTTTGTGAATTGGTAATGTGTCTAACGGTTATTGTGTTCAGTGTACCTAACGGGACACTTCCTGTCATTCTATTGTATGCAGTACTTGGGCAAGTTTTACTTGTGATTTCCGTCTTTGTGAGTGTGAGAATTTATCTTTTTTTTATTTTTTTAAGGTGAACACTAATTTCTGCTGTAGTTGTTTGTTCGTGGGGAAAGCTACTTTCACTTTATCTGACCTAAATAGATCTGCTACTTTTTTTTAGAAATGTTGCCTAAGTAAGGTATGTTGGCATACATTTAACAGTATTCTTGGTTCCTTCTAAAGTGCCAGGAATTTCTTGTTTGCTATTTATTTCTGCATTTTGTTTATCATTGAGCTGGGGAAGCTATTAGCCATTGCAATTTGCTTAATGACGTGTAATTCCTTCTCATTGTCCTTCTTGCTCAATGGAATTTTGCTTGCCCTGATTACTGTAGTTTTATAAGAAGCTTTTTTGTGTACATATGGGTGACACGATGTCGTAGGAATTGTGTTGCTGGAAGATGTTTTTTTTGTGTGTCTTGAAATTGTGCCTGTCGTGATTTTCTTTGCACAGATTTAGAAAATTAATACTATTATTTTTTGGTATTCATTTGTGAAATTTATTTTCTTGTCTACTTATTAAACAAATTTATAATGTTACAGGTGTCATTGGGATCACTTTTGACCAAAATTAAGGTACCATCTACATATCTTTTGAAGTACACTGTATTTTTCAAGCAGGTTCCTGGCTGATGAAAATTTTCTTTTATAGGTAGTTCATGAAAATGTAGTCTTTGAACTGGGTACTTGAAATAACTTCAGTAAAAGTGCTCTGAAAATATACCCCTTTTGGACAACATTCGACCCAAGAATAACTAACTGTAAGCGCTATCTGAACACAGTTTAGTTGACATACTCAATAGTAGGTAATGCTTTCATTGTTCAACGATAAAGAAACGTGGACATGAATGAAAGAATATTTGAATGAATCTAAGATCACAGTAACGTCTAGCAGTATTATAACATGGTTTGGAAATGTCTTTGCGATCTCCCCGCAGCTCAAGTACTATAAGGACGTACAACCTCACACGTAAGCCTAACATCTATACACAATAAAGCAATTAAATATGTCACGTCGAATACAGTCTAAAACAGCACGAAGTCTCGTAGTCTCTGCAATGACGACTTACCTTACAGGCTGTAGAGGCATGCAGAGAACTCAAAATATTCAAGCTGGTGGCAGATGCTTTGACTTTGACTGTAAAGTTCATGCTCAAATCACACACAGTCTCAAGAAGGAATATAAGAACACTTGTGCAATCCTGGTATTGAACTGATATCATAAATAACTGCGAGAGGAAAATAAATTAGATGCTTTAGTGGAATTCCTCACTTTTAATAAGCAGTTTAGTAAGTAGCGAAAAACGACAAATTTAGATTTATCCTACGATGAACCACGTTGTGTGAAATCCACAACATATGATAATCAGAAGCGCTTTAAGTAATGTTACATGAGTGGGAATGTAATGAAGTCAGTAAGCTAACCTTACAGATGGATGACTGATATACTGATAGCGTACCGGAACCTTGGAACGAGTTCTGTCTCTTTCAATAAAGGATGTTAATTATGAACAGGACTGAAGGTACATCTATAGACCTGAAAACGTTGCAAACAACGCGATACACCAAGGTTCAAAAGCATGCTACGATCTCACAGCAATCCTCGTAATTTGCAGCATGAGGACGGACATCGGAACTCAATCTCAGATCAGCGTCCATAAGCCAGCACCGGCAATGCCGAGAAGCAGGAAACACTAGTCCGCAGCAAGGCGGTAAGAGCATCGGAATGAAGGACTTACCTGCAGGGGGAACGGCGACCGTTAGAAATAAAACTGTTTAGCACCGACAAGTGTCGCATAATCTTTTCTTTATCGCGCTTATTTCTGTTGTCAGACACGAATATCTTCAGTAATTTAGCAGCCACCGACTAACTGACAAACTTTCTATTGGCTTCTGTCTCGGGTTCTTCGGCCGACGTTCATCTGATGATTTTAGTAACGTTTCACCAGCACGAGTGGCTGGCATTGTCAAAGCTTCACCCTCCATTGCGGTTGTTAACTGAAGCCGAGCTCGCGGCCGCAGACTATATGTACCTGGCGCGGTCATTTCCGATGCGGTTCTCCGCGGTCATTTCCGATGCGGTTCTCCGCTTGCTATCTGCAACGGTCGTTTGCTGCAGTACGGGACGCCAGTATCCGTTTATCTTAAGGCTTTCCTCTTTCTTCTTGAAGCTGTTCGCGTGTTTTTGTATTTCTACAGCTTCTCTGAACAAGCGGGTGTGATAGTGCTTCTCTACAGCCAGAACTTCCGTGTCGGCGAATTTTATTACGTGGTCGGTCTCATTCAGTGCGTGCTCTGCCACGGCCTATTTCTCCACCTGCCCCAACCTCCCATGTCGCTTATGTTCTTTGATCGTGCTGTTGATTGATCGGCCGATCATCCGATATAAACTTTTCCGCATGTGCATGGTATGCGGTATATTCCCGACATTGCAAGTGGGTCCCTTTTCTCCTTTACCGACCTAAGACACTCTTTGATCTTCCTTGTCGGTTTGAAAATCGTATTTACGCCATGTTTGCGCAATATACGGCCGATCCTGTCCGTCACTCTGGGAATGTATGGCAGACAGGTCGTAGCCGACATTCCTTTTTCTGATTTCTTACTTTGCCGAGTGTTCGGCTCAGTTACACTTCTAATACAGTTTGTGGAGTACCCATTGCTCCTCAAGAAACTTTCCAGATGTTGCATTTCGCGTCCGAGGTGCTTCTACTCACATATTCGTCCTGCTCGAGTTACGAGCGTATTAATCATGCCTCTTTTCTGGCTCGGGTGGTGGTTTGATACTTTGTGCAGGTGTCGGTCCGTGTGTGTCGGTTTTTGATACTCGCTGTGTCCCAGGTTTTCGCCAACACTTGTGACCAGTACATCTAGAAATTGCAGTTTTTTGTGCTTTTCTACTTCCATGGTGAATTTTATGTTGGCATGGAGGCTGTTCAAGTGTCTTAGGAAGTCACCGACTTGTTCTTCACCATGGCTCCACACAACAACATACCTGTACCACATCTTAGGTTTTCAGGTCGCCAAGTCCAGTGCCTGTGCCTCGAAATGTTTCATGAAGAAGTTGACCACCACTGAACAAAGAGGAGTAACCATCGCGACGCCTTCCAGCTGTTCGTAGAAATTGCCATTCCACGTGAAATAGTTCGTGGTGAGACATGTATGGAAGAGCTTTGTAACGTCTTGCGGGAAAATGGAACCGATGCGTTCCAGAGCGTCACTGAATGGCACTTTCGTAAACAAGGAAACAACATCTAAAGCTGACCAGGATGTAATTTGGTGCAAGTTTCAGAGAGAAGCCAATAGGAAGTTTGTCAACAAGTGGCCCCAAAGCCTTAACAATTTTGTATCACCGACTAATTGTCAGTGATGGCAACATAGTGAAAGAACTGAAAGCGAGGTGTAGCAAAGCTAATGCAGTGAGCGCTCAGCTACGATCTACTCTCTTCTGCAAGAAGGAAGTCAATAACAAGTTATCTGTGCACCGTTCAATCTTTCGACCAACTTTGTTGTATGGGAGCGAAAGCTGGGTGGATTCAGGTTACCTTATCAACAAGGTTGAGGTTACCGATACGAAAGTAGCTAGGATGATTGCAGGTACTAGTAGATGGGAACAATGGCAGGAGGGTGTCCACAATGAGGAAATCAAAGAAAAACTCGGAATGAACTCTATAGATGCAGCAGTCAGGGCGAACAGGCTTAGGTGGCGGGGTCATGTTACACGCAAGGGAGAAGCAAGGTTAGCCAAAAGACTCATGGGTTCAGCAGAAGGAGGGTAGGAGGAGTCGGGGCAGGTACCTGGATTCGGCTAAGAATGATTTTGAAGTAATAGGTTTAACATCAGAAGAGGCACCAATGTTAGCACTGAATAGTGGAGGAATTTTATAAGGGGGCTATGCTCCAGACTGAACGCTGAAAGGCATAATCAGTCTTAAATGATGATGATGATGACTAATTGTCAGGTACACATAAAAAAACATGCACCACGATGGAGTTATTCGGAGTTGATCAGAAATTGATATTCATACAGGTATCGACGAAAAATGCAAAATTGTAACACACGGCGAGAGTTTCAATTGCTTGTCTTCGTGCTTGCCAAACCCTACCTCGGCCAACGAGGTCTCTCTCCAATTGAGGTCGTTTGGAGCGTTATAGGCAGGGCCCTCTAACCAGATCGAGTTTTTGAAGATCTACCGTACCAACAGGGCAGAATTTGGCAGGATAGCCGTCAGAGGGACGAACACTGTATCAGTCAATGCCAAGCCGAATAACTGCTTGAATAAAGACCAGAGGTGGATCAACGCGTTATTGACTTGCAAAATCTGTGGAGTTCTTTCTCATGAATAAATCATCCAAATTTTCTAAAGTTGTGATCGTTTGTTTGTCTCTACATGTACAGTCGTGGACAAAATGAGCGAGACCCCTCGCCTTTTCGTTATGCTGATCCGCACAGCTTTAAAGTCTGCTACACAGCATAACAGGCAAGGCGACGAAGTGCTACCAACATACTATGCAACTTCGCTCAGCTGATGTGCTGAGATAGCTAGCACTGGAGAAACTCGCGCTTCGAAGACGCCACAGCATCGTCTGCCACCACTTCGTGGGAAACGAAATACCTCAAGTATAAGCCAATGTGTTGTATTCGCATATCTGTGACTATGACTTGGATCTAAATTGTGATTATGGATAGTCCGTATACTCAGATTGAGAATCTAACATCATGCATAAAGACAAGGGGAAATGAATTAGGCATCCTTCCTCTTCCGTAACATCAAATATATTTTAGTTATTCTTTCTCAAATGAACTGCGCAGAAAATCATTCACCGGCAGTGAATAACTTTTTAGTAACACCAGATGATATTAACAGTTTACCGGCGCGGATTAGCTGTGCGCTCAACGGCGTCATATCGCGGACCGCGCGGCTCCTTGCGCCGTCAGTTCGAATCATTCACCCGGCATGGATCTGTGTTAGGTTAGGTAGGTTGAAGTAGTTCTAGATATAGGGGACTGATGACCTAAGCAGTTTTGTGGCACAGTTCTTAGAGCCATTTTTTGACCTTTCGCATAAATTTTCTTTACATAAACGGCCCTATTTTTAGATTGCGTTGACGTAGCTCACTTTTTTACACCGCCAGGGAACCGTATACTGCAGCAAGTGCGATATGTTTCCGCCTATTATGTCCGCTCGGGCTCGAGGTAAACGTGTTTTAAGGGTTGAGTGGACAGATAGACGAAAGTGAGACTAGTTCCACTTTTACCAATTTACGTGACGAAATCCTAACAACGAAAATAGTTACCACAGTTACTGAAGATGACGGCCGCATAATAATTTCCCCCACTCTTTATTCGAAATGTTCCAGTTGCAGTCGATACATCAGCATACTAATCGTAGCTACGCTTTCGATCCAAATCACGTTTAAAGGAATGCAAATAAAATCCATTTGCCTATACACGTGGTAATTCAGATCCCACTATTAATGCCACCGCGTTTTAAATGTGCAAGCAACCTTAAGGAACACTTCGGCTAATGAACGTTTTCTAGCTGTGGCACGTCTAATAGAGAATTCGAAACATTGTAGAATGCGTTTGGCAGCTACGTTGCCATTTATTTCCTGGGGTGGTGCAGAATTATCTTACTAAATTTATTTGCTCATAACAGTTTTCTGTTATTTCGATAAACATCCCGAATGATTGTCACATAAGCAGTGACATAAAGGTAGACAATTCATGTTTTTCAGCACAAAAAACTCTATGTAACAGAAAATGCAGATCATTTTGCCATTTTCATTGCGAAATTGCCAGCTTATTGATGTCTGGGGTAATAATAGAGGGCTGTTTGCCTGGTTGTCTGCTAGCGTAGTGGAAGGTGTTTGCTACTGCAAGGGAGGACTGGTTTGTTTTCGATTCTGATCACGATGGAGGCAGATAGGCCATCTGTAAAGCAATTTTAGGAAATTCTCGCGCCCCCAACTCTTGTAGAATTTTATACTTGTTACTGCCTACTTTTTCCGCTTCTGTCAATAATTGAATTGACTTAAGTGTGGCACTGAATGCTTTTTAACTGAATTTCGTTATGAATCTTCACGCATTGCTAAATTTGCACACTCTCATGGTAGGTCAGAAACGGTAATCCAGTATGACTGGTCTGAACGTTAACACAGACCATTTCGGGGCCGAATGTGCGTAATATTTTGCTAATTCGTAACGATCTGTGGTACTTTGTCTTACTAAAACAGTTATGTTATCTCAATAAGCTGAAATTCATTTTTAGTAGTACAGTTCAAACTAATTAGCGTTTCTTCTTTCATTTATATCTTATATTTAGGTGTTGTGGTTAACACACTAATCAGTATTAATATAGTCTTACACATGATTCAAAACAGTCTGACAAATGAAGGATAGTTTTTCATCTTCACGCCTGTGCATAGTATGTTGGTAGTACTTCGTCGCCTTGCCTGTTATAGCGTGTAGCAAACTTTAGCGTTGTGCGGATCAGCATAACGAAAAGGCGAGGGGTCTCGCTCGTTTTGTTTACGACTGTACATCGCACCTACCGATTTCCGTCGCATCCGAATAATCCCACCTTGGTACGTAGTTTTTTTGTCTTACAGTGTGTATACTGGCTGTGTATAGCGCAGCCTGTGGCTGCTAAATTCCTGAAGCTCGTGTCTGAAGAGTGAAATACACTCCAGGAAATTGAAATAAGAACACCGTGAATTCATTGTCCCAGGAAGGGGAAACTTTATTGACACATTCCTGGGGTCAGATACATCACATGATCACACTGACAGAACCACAGGCACATAGACACAGGCAACAGAGCATGCACAATGTCGGCACTAGTATAGTGTATATCCACCTTTCGCAGCAATGCAGGCAGCTATTCTCCGTATGCCTCCGTATGCCACGGCAAACTGGCTGACACTGACGGCGGCGGTGCACAAATGCTGCGCAGCTAGCGCCAGTTGACGGCCAACACCGCGGTTCCTGGTGTGTCCGCTGTGTCGTGCGTGTGATCATTGCTTGTACAGCCCTCTCGCAGTGTCCGGAGCAAGTATGGTGGGTCTGACACACCGGTGTCAATGTGTTCTTTTTTCCATTTCCAGGAGTGTATGTCAAATAAAGGAAAGGTATATGCGACTTATGGCTGCTATATAATTCTATTTGGAATTAAGCATGCTATCACGTCACTCCGCATTCTTGGGCCTCGTACTGGCCAGCTCACTATACCTCCTAAGTATCGCCTACATACATACCTTCCATTTATCTGTCAAAGACTTTGGTATGCTTAGCAATCGATAACTCTGTTACAGAATGACTTTTCTGTAGCTTAGCGACTCAAAACTCACTTAAAATGATGACATGAAAAATGATTTTTTAATGAACGGCATTCATAACTTACCGAGGGATCCTGCAATGATGTTACAAATTTTCAGGGGTGAAGGTGCATGGTAAATGTATCCGGTTGAGAAACGGGACGCTGCTACGGAAAGGATAGAGTCTAAAGTTATAAGCGAAAATCGTTCTGATGTCTGTGTCAGTGGAATACATGTGCCGGTACTATTGCTGCTAAGACTGTAGGGTAGGCCAATTTCAGAGGTGCTAATATGGACCAAAAGATGAAATAAATGTCTAGTAAACATTGGCTCTAAAATGCATTCCTTAGGAGCTTTGGGCACTTGTTCATCTTCGCTAATGTGAAACACATGTCTTAGACTGAACCAGTGCTTATAGTTCTTAAGGTATGCATTTTAGGGCCAATGTTTACTTAACATTTCTTTCTTGTTTTTTTTCCATACGACCACCTCTGAATGTTACTTGCCCTCCAATCTTAGCAAGAATAGGGCCACTACACGTATTCCGCTACCAGAATTATCAGAACGACTTTCGATTATAACTTTCGACTCGGTCGTTTACGGACCAGGGTCCCTTACCTCAAATTGATGCATTCATCCTTCTCCATCAACTCTGAAAGTTTGTAACATAATGACGGAATCATCATGTATAATGTATCTGAAATAAATGGGGGTTTGGAATAAACAAGTGAGTATGAAGATCACCTGCGTAGCTTCATCATTGCACATACTGTATTTGTATAATTCTCTTGATCCTACTACTAGTCTTCGGATGTAAATTACTGTTAAGGACCATATAAATGATGTTTTTGGGCAATTCAGTCGCCAACAAAGAATGAACCTTGAAGCAAGCTATCCGCACCATACGATATTGATCTCACGTGCGCTCTAAAAATTTTGGCTGTCTCCAGCGAAATCACAATTCATTGTCTTGCCCATGGAACTGTGGTTGGCAACATAGCCTTGTTTGAAGGATAAAATGGCATTTGTCCAGTGACCATACCACAGCACAGGGTTAACTGCTTTTGACAAGAGTGTATCACTCCGCTACGTACACTGTGAAGTAGGATTCCAAAGGAGATAATTACTTATGGTGAGCTACAGGTTCCTCCCATCACCAAGTTAGCATTTTTCCTGGTAAATATTCTCTACAAGATACGCCACATACGCTTGAATTTGAAAAATTCAAGAAAAATCGCTGATATTTAAATTTATACAAGATAGACTGTTTCTTTTCTTTCTCAAAATATTTACACTGTGGAATACGAAATGAAAGTCGTTCATCTAAAGAAGATATGGGATTATTCACGTGATTGGGCCATACGATTTGGGTTTTCTATGGTTTTGCCAAACTTTTCCGGCCGGTGATATGATGATTCATATTAGTAGGCTACGGGCAACATAATTTTTTTATATTTAATGTTAAGACTTGTACAATGAAACAAATGCTTATAGTGTGATGTTATTTTCACTATTGCTCTTAATTTAAAATTTAATATTTTCATGTTCTGTCAGTGAACAAGTTGAGGATTTGTAGTATATTAGTTGTTATTCTGTTAATAACCATGATGTTCAATTGGAGAGGACCTATGTTCATGGATGTGCTACATTGCATCGTATGTCAATAATATCCCATCATGTTTCACAACAAATGTTTGAACTATTTCTGAGCGTAATATCGCCTTGATGTATAGTAAAGGCATAATTGCAATAAATACAGATAATGCGAAGAAGAGTGGAAACAAATCGTGCTCACAGACTTGTACTGCGAGAACACAAACTAACGCTCGAGTGTGATTATGAAACTAAATAATATATGCATACTGTTGTACAATTACAGAAAAAAATCTCATCACCAAAACAAATTAATGTAGGATAATGAAATTTCGGGAATTCATCTGCCTAGGTAAGTGATTAACACTGCCAGATCCTAGGGTAATGTAACAGCGAGTCAGGCCGTTGCAAATATGGAATGCTGGTACATTAATAACCAGTGTAACGGCCAGAATGTTGAGTGCATGCATTGTGTTCTACAGGTGCCGGACATCAGTTTGTGGGAAGGAGTTTCATATCTGTTCCACTTGGTCGTTCAGTAGAGGGACGGTTAATGCTGTTTGTGGATGATACTGGAGTTGCCGTTCGATGATGTCCCATATGTTCTCGATTGGAAACAGATCTAATGGTAGAGCAGACCAAGGCAACATGTCGGTACTCTACAGAGCATGTCGGGTTACAACAGCGGTACGTGGGCGAGCGCTATCAAGTTGGAAAACAACCCCAGGAATTCTAGTAATGAATGGCAGCACAACAGGTCGAATCACCAGACTGACGTACGGATTTGCAGTCAAGGTGCGTGGAACAACCCCAAGAGTGCTCCTGTTGTCATACGAGAACGCACCTCTCACTATAACTCCAGGTGTAGGTCCAGGGTGACCAGCAGGCAGACAGATTGGTTGCTGGCCCTTAAGTGGCCTCCTTCTAAGTGACACACGGCCATCTTTGGCACCGAGGGAGAACCAGGTTTCATCAGGAAACACAACGAACCTCCATTATGCCCTCAAGTTAGTTCTCGCTTGACAACGGTGCAGCAGTAAACGACGGTGACCTGGGTTCAGTGTGTGAGTAGGCTGTTTAGGTTTTTATGTTGGTAACGTCACTTAGCGCTCTGTATGAAAATCACTGGCTGTGCTGTGTGCAGTTTGTGGCTGGTTGGCATTGTTGTCTGCCATTGTAGTGTTGGGCAGTTGGATGTGAACAGCGCACAGCGTTGCGCAGTTGGAGGTGAGCCGCCAGCAGTGGTGGATGCGGGGAGAGAAATGGCAGGATTTTGAGAGCGGACGATCTGGACGTGTGTCCATCAGAAAGAGTACATTTGAAATATTGGATATCATGAACTGATATATAGGTAAATACATTGTTTGTTCTCTATCAAAATCTTTCATTTGCTAACTATGCCTATCAGTAGTTAGTGCCTTCAGTAGTTAGAATCTTTTATTTAGCTGGCAGTATTGGCATTCGCTGTATTGCAGTAGTCCGAGTAACGAAGATTTTTGTGAGGTAAGTGATTCATGAAAGGTACAGGTTATTGTTAGTCAGGACCATTCTTTTGTAGGGATTATTGAAAGTCATATTGCGTTGCGCTAAAAATATTGTGTGTCAGTTTAGTGTTGATCAGAATGAGTAAAGAGAGAAATGTCTGAGTACGTTCAGTTCTGCTAAGCTGTGTGCAAATCAAATGATGTGAGAGGTTTATCAACAGAGTCATTCATAAATTTTTCTAAGGGGACGTTTTAAGTGCAATGTACGTTGTAGGGCGTCTGGCTCGGATATCTCCTTAAAGTAACCGATTTTTAGCAGTTCGTTGTGCACTGTGGTCCTAACTGCTGCTTAGATTACTGCTGCAGATGCAGTACGATGCGACAGAGCCATACGCTGAACATGATGGTCTTCCTCTCTCGCTACTGCCATGTGGTCGTCGGGAACTCAGTGCTTCTTGCGACAGTACATTCCCGTGGCCACCGCTGACAGCAGTCAAGTACAATGGCTACATTCCCGCTAAATCTTTCCGCAGTATCGTAGTCCTATTACGCGACCTCGTTCAAACTGAGTGAGGTGTTGATAATGGCGTCTTTGTTACCTTACATGTACTCTTGACTATCAACAACTCACTACGCCCAATATCAAAAGTAAGTAACGTCCAAGACCGTACAGCGTGTATTTAAAGTAAACATAATTTGCATCCTCACAGTGACGCTACTAGCACAATTCTTATGCGACTGGCGTGAAATTTGAACAGACGTCATTTTTCACATGTACGAACACACCTACTAACTTCCGTTTCTGTCGCACAGCTCTTTCTTGGTGTTGCAATTTTTTTTTCCTTGAGTGCAGTTCAGAACGCTCGCAAGGCAAAGCTTCATAGACAGAGAAGTAAGCCGGCCGCTGTGTCCGAGCAGTTCTAGGCGCTTCTGTCTGGAACTGCGCGACCGCTCCAGTCGCAGGTTGGAATCCTGCCTCGGGCATGGATGTGTGTGATGTCCCTAGGTTAGTTAGGTTTAAGTAGTTCTAAGTTCTAGGGGACTGATGGCCACAGATGTAAGTCCCATAGAGCTCAGAGCCATTTGAACAATTTTGAACAGAGAAGTAAATAATCACACTGATATGGGGTATTATACTTTTTTATTTTTTGATTAAGTTGTTATAATCAAATATTTATGACATTCGTCGATAATGATGTACGAATATACTATTTGGTAACATTAAAAGGTTGTTTGGCAACAACCACCCTAGTAGTGCGGGTAGAAGGCCCTGTAGAAGCCGTCGATGGCCAGCGTCTTGGGGAAGATGACGTCGAAGGGCACCGTGCTGAACACCTGCTGGGCGCGGCTGCGGTAGATGTCGGCCATCCACGCCTCCACGGGCGGCGCGATCAGCTTCTCCACCACGGGGGACGTCACCTCCGTGATGAACTTGCCCAGGGCCTCCACTGCGCACAGCGGACACAGAAATACGTCACACTTGCAAACGCCGCACCACGTTAGAGGGACTCGACATCGGAGTGTAACGGAACAAAATTACTGCTGTATTATCGAAAGACAAGTAATTTCAGAGTTGTGTTTACATCCGTTACGTACAAGGTAATTCACCTTCAGAATCTGTCAATCTATTGCTGGGGAGGACAGTTGAGGAAGCGAATATGGTATTTACCTAAAACAAGAAGAGTAGCTAAAGTAAAGTGTTGTGTATTAAACGCCTGTTTCCACAAAGGGAATGTCTGACAGAAGCATATATTTCAAATCCGATGGTCTCCAGAGCTGTTCTTCGCATCGTGAAATGGGAGAGGAATATTGAGTTATGTTTTTTCCTTTTTTTTTGCTCCTTCTGCAAGAAGAGCCCCGTGTTTCAAAAACTTGGTGGGCCTATGTTCCTTTTCTTTTCAAACTGTCTTCTTAATAACACAGTATTTCATTTAACCGATTATTGAAATGTGTTTTTTTGTTGTGACAAAAGTTTCTATGTATTTAATCTCTAGCTCTTCTCTTCATCTTACTCGAATGTAAGTCGTACTTACCAGTACGGAACCCTCGGGTAAACTGCACATTTACATAGTACGTTACTGAATTTAAGAATGAAATTGTATTCTTCAGTGATACTGTGCACGTAAGTACGTATTCAGTTCAAAGAATATAAAACAACCCCATACTCGAGTTAAAAAGTACTGAAAGGAAACTCCATACTACCATACTTAAAACTGAGTGTAATTCGATCTTGCTATGCAGTTCAAGTCCTATACTGTTTAGACCAACTGACCGACGCTTGGTAGGTACTGAACTCACATAGAAAATATTACGAATGGGCACCTTTACTGCAAACATTACTGAAGGAATCGACACGGAAATTTAGCTTCATAATACTACCAAGGAGCATTTAATAATATGGGTTGTTCCGACACAGCAAAGTCATGAAACTCCGTGTTGGAACTGGACTCGGGCTTAGGGCGTGGAACCATTTCTCCGCAATATCGTCTCTTCCAGGAGTTGCTAGTTCCGCAAGCCATGCAGGAGAAGCTCTCTGAAGTTTGGAAGGCAGGAGAGGATGTGCTGACGGAAGTAAAGCTGTGCGGGCGAGTCGTGAGTAGGGTTTGGATAGCACACCTGAGAGAGCAGTTGCTCGCTTATGGTAGATGTCCTAGGTTCGAGTACCGGTGCGGCACACTGCTTTGAACTAACAGAAATTTTCAAATCGGCGTGCACTCCGCTGAAGTGAGAAATTTTTTTCTGAACATTATTTTCATTAGAATGTGTGGTACTGAATTATTTGGCAACTATAAGACTTTGGCTCTCGGAAGAAAGTAAAAGCACATAATAATATGGGTTGTATACACACGAGAAGATTATTAAATTGTGCACCGATCTGGTTGTCTAACCTGGGACCATTGCCATTTTCAAAAAGTGACAGTTTGTTTCAGTTCAGGAGTTCCAACATGGGCTCTCAAAAGAAGTTAATTGAACACCTTTCACAACAGTAAGCGACGAGATGTTTCGCTACATGTGCGTAATTAGTGGTACCTCTAGCTTCCTGAGGAAGGCATGTCACTAGAGAAAAACCCGATACAGATCTTACTCCTTTTTCTTTTTAGAAAACGACGTACGTATCACTGCACAACAGTGACGGGCTGAGGTCTAGGTAGAGTCCCTATTGCCCTAATAGCCTACTTCCACACACCTCCTATTTACAGCAAGGTCGTCTATAAACACTTTTAATGGACGCCATCTGTACAAAATTTAGAGAGTTGGCCAAACATTACTATCGGGCCTTGCTGTGGGTGGGTTCTCAACTCTCCATCTGGATCGTTCTTCTCATCTTATTATCTAATACTACTATGTTTTATTTTAAATGTGTAATGGAGTCTGTTCCTAAAACTGCACATACGCATCGTTTTTGCGCAATTGTGGCTCATCAAGTAATGTCAGTCAAGTGCAACAGATTTTGAGACTTACCAAATGGAGGGTAGTCTCCGTAGACACCGGTGAGCTTGTATGTGGTCGCTCCGTAGTCCAGCTTGCACTCGCCGCTCGTCAGCTGCAGGTAGGTGCGGCCGTCAGGGCCCGGCACGGGGTGGCCGGAGTAGATCATCTCCACGCCGGAGTCGACTGCGGACAGAGAATAACCCTTCGTAAACAATTATCCAAAGACTTCGACGTCACCAACATCCTAAAATGTCGACTGGTAAGCTGCCAAGTGGATACTTAAACAACAGGCGGAGAAACAAGCCCCTTCTCTCCTTAAGTTATCCCGAACCCCGCCCCTCCCCCTCCCACCCCTTCCCCACAGCTAATCTCTCTCCACAACGTCATTCGTGTCTACTTATTTGAACTGCTTAAAAGAGAAATTGCTATTACTGTTTACCAGGCATGTAAATTAAAGGCACGCACGTGATGAAAAGTATCCGTGCACCTCTTAGTGGACATTAACATGGGGTGTGTTTGCACATCATCATGACTGACCTCCCTCAACAGTCTCATCAAGAGAAGGTAGTGATGTTGGACAATGCAGTCCGGAGGAAAATCCACGTCCTAACTCATCTCAAAGACGCTTCATTGAGTTCAGGTCGGGACTCTGAGCAGGCCCGCTGTTTCAGAAATGATTTTGTCCACAAATAATTGCCTCACAGATTGAGTCACGCCGATACACTGTCATGCTGATACTAACAGTCAGTCCCCGAGCTGCTCATCCACTGTACGCAGCACACAATGGTGTGAACTGTGTTCATATTCTTCTGTATTTAGCGTTCTTTTAAGTGTCGTAAGGGCACCACACCCAAGCCACAAGAAATACTCCCATTCAGTAACATCACCCTCTTCGCAGTGCTCTGTTGGGATTACACATCACAGCAGGTAACGTCTTCAGGCTTTCGCCCAATCTAAACCCTTTCATCGGATTGCCAAATAATGCAGTGTGGAATTGCCACAGGATACTGTGTGATTCTTTACTCCAAATCACTTGTTTCCAGTCACCCAATACTATATGGCATTGCTCTTTGCACCGCCTCAAGTTTCGTCTGACACTGACAACACAAATGTATGGCTTATGAGTAGCTGCCCGACCATTGTACCCCATTCTTTATAACTTCCTAAGCACAGTAGTTGTGCTAGCATGTCTGTTGGTAGCACTTTTGAACTCATCAGTGATTGCATCCACCCTGCACAATGTTCGACGCTCCCTACCCGTCAATACATAAAATATTTCTGATCTTCGTTAGCTTTGATTATTCCTTTGCATTTACGATACATAATAAGATGGCCAACGGTATCCTACGATATCCTTGGAATGGTTAAAACGTCCCTCATGGATTTGTTACTCAGGTGACACATTCATATATATATATATAGCACTCTCGACCGACCCATTCTTTTGTTACTGCTTCACTACCTACAACACAATACTCCTCGCCTCCCTTTATGTTGGCGGTTACACGTCTTGTCACATGTAGTGTTCAATTCCGCAATACAAAAGAGTGTCCAGATGATTTTGATCAGGTACTGTAACTTTCAAATATATTGCCTTTACGCTTCTTAGTTTGGGCCAGAAGATTCAAGACTACTCTGTTAATGTTGTAGGGAACATTCTTTTTCGTATTTCAAGTCTTCTTCGAATTACTCTCTTACTTCTTTCACAAGTAAGATAGATGGTGGCGGAACCCTCCCTTACACCTTTCCTGATATCACACTGTTTTTACTTACTTTCGACAAGCGTGAATCGTCCACTGCCCTTGTAAGGCACGCCAAAGACGTAGGCATCGATGGTATGGTCACCGTCGAAAATGAACTCGCCAGGGACGTGGGTCAGCACGCGAATGGTGACCGCATTTGTGTCCACGCTGCAAAAATACAAACAAATGTTCTTTGCTCATTTCACCTATTATCTAAAGCACAAGGAAACTGAAAAGCCGAGATGTCAGTGTCATGTGAGTAGAATGCGATATCTTGGTTACGATTAAGTTTTGTACTGTCTAAATTGTTTCCTAACATTATTGGATAATAGTCATAATAGTGGATCAAGCAAGTCTGATGCTTACTTCAGTAGTAGTAAAATGGTGAAATCAGTGAATGATTCGGAGAGCTATTTACAAAAAAAAATCGAGGAACGGAAAAAATGGTCAGTTCTTTTGCACACACTGGTTAGTTTAAAATTAAGTGGATGAATATTGTAGGGCAGTATGTGCACAGAAGTGAGCGGATTTACGAAAAAACGCGATGGAGGACACAGAAATGAGAGACGCTCTTAGTGAAAGTTAATATCTTACTGTAAAGCAGTAGTACCATAAAAGCGAAGGAAAAGGAAATCTCACTTCATGAATGTAACATTTTCTGCTCATCAGTTGTATGAGACGACATTGAAGCCTCTAATGCAAATGGGTAACAGCAAATGATTTGATTAACTGCTTGAGAGGAGGATGAAAGTGAGTGCCTGTTGATTTCGGGTAGACTACAGTATAAAATGTAACATTAAACTAAGGCGGAACAGAATGCTTTATTTATTATTTACATAGTTTTGTATCACAGTTGCGTCTTCAATGGAGCGTGGTTTCGAACAACTGCGTTCATTTTCAAACCGTTATCAGAATCTGTAATATCTGAATGTAGCTTACTTCCAGTGAAACATTATTAAGACTTTTTCATACACTAGGTCAACATAGCAAACTTTACGTTAAAGTTTAAATGTATGACAGCTTAAATGGAAAACTTCGCCATCATTTAATAAATTTATGGCTCTTGTAGCCACAATGAAGAAGAATTGTGGCACGCATGGAAGGTGTTACACTTACAAGATCAACTTACAACAAGGGACGGATACTCACTTGAGATCCTCCAGAACAGCGCGTCCGTGTCCCAGCATCCTGCTGTTCTTGAGCTCGAAGTTAATGGTGATGCCAGGCTGGTTCACGTTGAACACTAGCGGCGGCAGGTTGTCCAGGGGGTCAATTGGCGATGCGCCGATGCTCGGTATACCTGGAAAGCGAAATGTGTTGGATATATGACGTGAAAGAGGGCGTGTCTTGAGGACTAAACTTTCTTTAGGAAAGGTTAAATGTGTCTGTATTGTTTTCCGAATCCTTTCCTTACGGGTTTGGTAGAAATTTTCATCGCTTGTCTGGGAGGTAAGGGAGGAAAGATAAGGATACATAGTGTTTGACCATCCGACTGTGTGCCAATATCATGTGTCTAAGGACAACATCCCTGCATTTCCTCCTGCAGTGAAGCTATGCGACAGTGTTGATGTTTCCGTCGGATGGGAACTTTAATCTCAATGCTGCGAGAGAGGGGTAGCCGTTGTGCGAGCAGCAAATTTTTTATAAGAACACAACGTATGTACTGCAGCCATTCGCTACAGCCATCTACGCAAGGAACATACTAGTACACATACGACGTACTTCTAAACGTACACTGCTCTGCGAAACTTAAGGATAGATGAAGTAGCATAACATAGTATCAACTCGGTGAAAGTGAATGAAACTGCGGGACCATGTGGCCAAAGGTCTCCTAGTCGTGCTCAGAAATCTGGGCGTCACTTGATGTGAAGTCAGCGTGCCTATAACGTCAAATGGGCTGGCCCTGCAACACGAGGCAAAAGAAGGAACGGGAAAAGAAAGGAGGTCTCAATCAGAGAGCAGTTATGGTGTATTGTGGTGGTGCTCTTTATTACAGCAAGTCCCAGAGACAACACATGGTTGAAACCACACGGGAAGAATGATTGGGAAACTGGAAGCAGGACGAAGTGTGACGATTGTACCCTTAGAATTTGGTATTGCTCACAGCACTGCTTCAGATGTATGGGCAGCGTTCCAACCCATGGGATAGGAGTCCACCAGCGTCAACTTCGACAGAAGATGATTGCTACATAATGGAACGGGCAGAAAGAGAACCTACGTCAAACAGTAATGTGCAATTGCAATCACATTTAACAGGACTGCACGGCACGTAATCTCAAGCTCCACAGTGGCACGGAAGCTGAATAGGGGTACGAAGACCAGTACAGTGCGCCCCGTTGACATCCGATCATTGGCAGCACCGTTGTGATGGTGCCAACAGCATAGGGACTGAACCAACAAGGAGTGTGGTCGGATGAGAGCAGGTTCAGTCAGACTAGAGATTCTGGTGGTACGCCCGTATGGCGACAACTGGGAACACGTAAAGCACGCATGAACATTGTCGAGCATGATCGTTTTGGTGGTCTAGGTGTTCTGGTGATGGTACGTATAGTATTACATGAGCGAAATGGTGTCTAAATCTTTGAATATAGTACGCTCACTGGTCGTGTTACTGTAACACTGTACTCCTTTCGCATGTACGTCTTTTCGGTGTTGCGTTCGGCCCTGACTTAAGCTGTGAACGGCAAAGCGCCAACGCAATTAACTGCGCAGGTGGAGAAGCTCATTCAACGAAACAAAATCGTAACAAACGGAACAAAATCGACAGATGTAAAGGTAATATCCGGAGTACCACAGTGTTATAGGACCGTTGCTGTTGACAATATATATGAATGATCTAGTTGAAAGTGTCGGATGCTCTTTAAGGCTATTCGCAGATGATGAAGTTGTCTCTACCAAAGTAGCAATGCCAGAAGATAGTAAGAATTTGTAGAACGACCTGCAGAGAATTGCTGAATGGTGCAGGCTCTGTCAGTTGACACTGAAAGTAAATAAAAGTAAGATATTGCGGATACATCTGAAAAGAAATTCACTACTGTACAGCTACACTATTGATGACAAATAGCTAGAGACAGTGTCTGCCGTAAAATATCTAGGCGTAACTATCCAGAGTGACCTTAAGTGGAATGACCACATAAAACAGATAGTGGGAAAAGCAAACACTCTACACAGATTCACTGGAAGAATCTTAAGGAAATTTAACTCATCTGATTGTTCGACCGATTCTTTAGTGTAGTTCATGTATGTGGGATCTCTATCAGGTAGGACTGTTAGAGGAGATAGAGAAGATCCAACGAAAAGCGGCGCGTTTCGTTACGGGATCGTTTAGCTGGCGAGAGAGCTTTACGGAGATGCTAAACAAACTCGCAGACGTTACAAGAGAGGCGTTGTGAATCACGGATAGATTTACTGTTGAAACTTCTGGACAGCTTTTTTAGGAGCAGTCGGACGACATATTACTTCCTCCCACATATACCTCGCGTATTGTCTTCCCACGCATTATAGTGGTACCGAAAGTGCCCTCCGCCACACACCATTAGATGGCTGGCGGAGCATAATGTAGATGTAGATAAGAGGATGTTCGGCCTTTGGATTGGCCTACCCATTCCTCCGACTTAAATCACATGGAGCACTCGTAGTATGCATCGGGGAGACATATCGCAGCATGGGGGAGACATATCGCAGCGTGGGGGAGACATATCGCAGCGTGGGGGAGACATATCGCAGCATGTCCACATGCACCAACGACCATGCGTCAATCGTCAACCTCGCTGGCGGAGCAATGGAACACCGCACCACATGAACTCCTTAACGACGCCGTGGCCAGCACGTCAGCTTGTTGAAGAGCATTTACTGTAGTCCGTGTCGATCACACACCCTTTTAAGAACCATGACCCGAATTTAGTAATATCTAGCGGACCATCATAATTCGTGGTGACTGCAGTGTAGTTATTGTCATTGAATAAAAGTGTCACTTTTGTCTGTCTCATAGCGTATTTCCTCTAGTTACCTTCTGTACTATACTGTTGGTGTTGTTTCTATGTTCGGTCCAAGTTCCAACGAGCTATGTTACTTGGCTGTGACACATCATGCGAACGTTTCTTTCATCTTAAGTTTTGCACACCAGTGTATATTGCCTTCACTGCCGCGAACAGCGACGTTTTTGCATATTTAAGATATGGCCCACCTGACACAGAATTCAATAGACACGTAACTGTAGTCTACTATATCCTGGTCAGTGCCCGTTTATTGCTTCAGCAGTTTCGATACCACTGACAGCGTCCTTGATGAGAAACGAAGTAGTAGAGCGTATATGTCCAGGCGCTGAGGGTGACCTTCCTAGAGCTGTTGTCGGGAACGCAGACACTGGCCCCGTGCCCGCTACAAGAGGTTGTGGACGTGTTTGCAGACCAGCTGGGAGAGTAATGCACTTGCTATCCAGTCATATCCACGTTACTATCCGTGTAAGATGTGCCGTTCTATAGAACTGAAGCCGGGCTCACGAAACCAGTTGCGCTGTCAGCTGCTCTCACTTTGAAACGACTCGGCTTTACGGTCCACGTGCTGAGCTGTGCGAACGTGCTCCCAGTATCATTTGCGAAGTAACTGAACGACACTTGTAGTGAACTAATATTACATTATCAAAGCTGGATCCCCTTGAACTCCGTGCTTGTTCTCAATTAGCGAGTGCTTTCAACAACTTTTATTCGAATGCAGTTAGCATCGAGACGAAAATATTCAATGTAGCTAGCACAGTTAGCTTAAGTGCACAGTCACATTTTAAAATCACCATTCAAATTTTGTGAAGACAGAATATCCCCAAGAGCGTACAAGCGCTAGACATTGTCTTACAATCTGCAAGGTCTGGACATCACGTACTTCCCGTCAACAGATGATGTTATCTGACAAATAAGAATGGCGAGCGTTTTTGAGAAGCAGCTTCCTCGAGGGTTGACGCCAAGCGGTATGGTCAAGTTCTGAGGTAGTGCTCTCGTATTCAGGACGAGTAGCGATCTATTTCGTCGCCGAGATGTTTTTCCTTAAACACTTCCGGCAAATGCCGTGACAGTTTTTTCGAGAATATCTTGACTGATTGCCTACCTCATTCTTCTGCACCGATCCTGTCCTCAGAATCTAATTAGGCCTCATTGTAGCGAGTTAATCGTTCTACACTTCCGACTGTTGACAGTGCTGAACCTCGCGAGGAAATGAGTTCAGTGCATATTCAGATAATTAGCAGAGTTCCTTAATAAATGAAAGGAATGTTGCTGTTGTACAGAAAGTAGTAATTGGTGAGCACGGAGTGTAATACTACATTCACTTATTTTTACGTTCTTCTGTCTTATGCCCCCAAAATATCAAACGTAAAGTGAGGCAATGCTGTTATTGTAGGTGTCCATAACTCACGAGAAGGCAGTAGACAACACATCACGCCTCTTGGAAGAATAAATCGAAGGTTTTATGTCTTGGAAGTCAGATTAGTTGGTGGCACCAACGCAGCATGTCATTCTCAATGGAGAGAAGTCTTCCGACGTAAGAGTGATTTCAGGTGTGCCGCAGGGGAGTGTCATAGGACCGTTGCTATACACAATGTACATAAATGATCTTGTGGATGAGATCGGAAGTTCACTGAGGCTTTTTGCGGATGATGCTGTGGTATATCGAGAGGTTGTAACAATGGAAAATTGTACTGAAATGCAGGAGGATCTGCAGCGAATTGACGCATGGTGCAGGGAATGGCAATTGAATCTCAATGCAGACACTTGTAATGTGCTGCGAATACATAGAAAGAAAGATCCCTTATCATTAAGCTACAATATAGCAGGTCAGCAACTGGAAGCAGTAATTCCATAAATTATCTGGGAGTACGCATTAGGAGTGATTTAAAATGGAATGATCATATAATGTTGATCGTCGATAAAGCAGATGCCAGACTGAGATTCATTGGAAGAATCCTAAGGAAACGCAATCCAAAAACAAACGAAGTAGGATACAGTACACTTGTTCGCCCACTGCTTGAATACTGCTCAGCAGTGTCGGATCCGTACCAGATAAGGTTGATAGAAGAGATAGAGAAGATCCAACGGAGAGCAGAGCGCTTCGTTACAGGATCATTTAGTAATCGCGAAAGCGTTACGGAGATGATAGATAAAATCCAGTGGAAGACTCTGCAGAAGAGAACCATTATCATTAAGCCTTATTTATTATGGGTCCTCGAATACTGAGAGGAAGAAATAAACAAAATAAATGAAAATTTAACCCTACAGAGAACGGAAATATAAATACACGAGGTACTGCTCTACGGTATCATTGGTGGAAAATGAGTATCAAAAGTAATTCATGTGGTAGGACCGTCTGGCGCTCTCGTTCACAGCAGGAAGAAAGAAGAAGTTATAGCAAGAAAAGGACTGGAGAAACAGATACTTGGGCAGAGTGCGAGTCAGACAGAAAGACATTGGACACGGGAAGGTTTCCCTATGCCACCTCCATTAGGACCTTGCCCTGTACGGCGGTGCGGGTCTCCCGAATTGTTCCCCTACGCTCTGCCAAGAAGCATAGGACTTCATTTCCATTTCCAAAACTAGAGTTACGCTGCTCGGCGATAACTGTTGTACTTGCTGGTGAGACTTACCATGCGCCAGCATTGGTATGGCCTGCTGCAGCGCGTTCTTGCGACAGATGGCCACATCGGGTTGGTCATCGGCGCACACCTTGACGCCCAGCCCAGAAGCCGGCGCTGAAAGAGCCGCCGGCGCTGAAAAAGACACTTCGTTCAGGAGTCGAAACAAATCAGTAGAGGTATTTGTAAGAAAAGCAGTAAATGTGTGTCGTGTGGTAGCTGTGCGCTGTTGACCACGGTTCTTAGAAAAAAATGTGTATTTTTGACAGTTTCACTCTCAGATGAAAAATATGAGGATTTGTGATTCTTCAGTTTTATTGCTCGAACAGTCCACGGGTATACTGCCGGATCATAATGTCCAACGGGCACAATATTTCGGCGGTCAGACATGTCACCATCGTCAGCGCACCTGACGATGGCGACATGTCTGATCGCCGAAATATTGTGCCCGCTGGACACTATGAACCGGCAGTATACCCGTGGACTGTTCGTGCAATATGAGGATTATTTTACTCTCCATCGGATGCACAGTCTATGAAAAGTTTACTGAGAACGTATTAAGTGCCTGAAGTGTTCGCTGAGAAATTTAAATGCAACTTTGACGCATTAGAGAATTTCAGAATCGTGTAACGGGTTATAGTATTACTAATTCCTTAAAGTTATTTTGTCTCTACGATTTTTCTCAACGTAAATTTTCTTAACGTTTGAGATAGTGCTGGATAAATGACGGGAATAGCTCACGAATAACATGAACTAAAATTAAGACGAAGACTGGATAATTTACTTTAGTCTGCATTTTTCCTAAGTACGCAAGTTAGCAATTGTATAACTACTTTACATTAAGAAAATATCCAACAAAATGTATTCTGAAACACAACTTACCTGTAAAAAGTTTACCACGTTACGCTGTAGAGAATCATGTAAAGGACATTGGAATTTACATTTTTTTTTGCTGAGCGTAATTTTATGCTTCGACCATTTTACGTTTATAACGAATCTTCCGTGGCGACGATCGAGTATATTGTCATGTAGGTAACACTACTTTAGTGAGATGAATGATGAGGTACATTCAGAGCAGGTTTTTGTCTTTGTGCTGCTCCTGCATGCCAGTTTCTATTTCCAAGCGATGCTGCTGAATATGACTGATTTTCTACGTTATCA
Organism: Schistocerca gregaria; assembly: GCF_023897955.1. Taxonomy (NCBI): domain Eukaryota; kingdom Metazoa; phylum Arthropoda; class Insecta; order Orthoptera; family Acrididae; genus Schistocerca; species Schistocerca gregaria. The sequence goes on from NC_064924.1 coordinate 417,840,155, forward strand.
GTTATCATGTTAGGGATCTTATGTCAACACGATGAATTTTGATATACAAGTATATGTGACGCATGTACTAGAGGGTAATTATCCGAAGCTAGTACGAGTAGCACTGAGCAGTTACTTTATGAATATAGATCAGGAGCTGAACAATAATTACGGCGTACAGTGCCAGTTCCGAAGTCAGCCATCTTTGTGTTTGTGTATCGCACAGCATTTTAGTAGCATCTTTCGTGCATGCGTTTCTACCTGCTGGATCTGTGTATGAGGCACATAGTAACGGCACTTTGAAAACACATAGCCATGCTCCAGGCGGTTACGGAACAGCGACCTCCAGTTTACGAGACCTCGACGTGGACCGGACATTACAGGGGCCGGTTAGAAAGGTTAATGTAGCACAATCGCAGTTTTAAAGCATAAAGTGTAACAGGTATTGCCAACTAATAGTAAACTGTGAAACCAATTACACCGCCAGCAGGTGCGTAAGCGGTTACACACCCAGCTATTTCCATTGAAAATTATTCAGTCTTAATGCATAACACAGACTGATTAACTGTTTATTGATATTGGGATAAAGATGTATTATTTACCACGTCTGTCAGTGCATATTCCTTTACACTTACAGATGCAGAAAGACCTGACAACCCGCAACAATCTCCTCACATTTAGTGTTCTCTGTTTTCGTCACCGCTGCCAGAACAAACACGGCGCGCATTTATTTCTATTCCTCGCGTATTTAGTTCGCTTTCCACGACCGAAGCTTCTTAAAATATACGTGTTAATACTAAAATTCTTTTACTGTCTTATTTACATCGTTTTTCATAAAAGGAACCTATTTTGCTATTTAAAAGGCGAATCAGATGTTGTGGGCTCAAGTATGGGGTTTTGTCACGCGTAACACAAATTATTAAGCTAAAGAGAGAGAGAGACTAGGATTGTACAAGAGGGAAGTAAGAAGTAGTATCTTGGATAGTGATTAGCACTATGTTTGCATCAGCTGAAGACAAGCGTATTTCGTGTAATCTTGTCTGGAATTTGTACCAATGGTAGTATAGAACACTCTAAAACGGCTGCTAACACAGACAAAACACTTGACACAGTACAGAGAGAAAAACAAAATGTGTAGATGTAGCTGAAAGTCTGTAGACTAAAACACGTTACCCAGCATTTTAGGTAAGCACGTATGTCTCAATTATCGGCAAATTCGACGATTTTTCGGTTCTCCAAGACTGAAGGCATTATGTGTCACATTCTAAAAGACGACACGTATTGTTACTATAACAATATTAACAGAACACATTTTTATGCAGCACACTACTGACGAAAGTGATACTTGTGAAAGTCGAAATCTAAGAAGGAACAAGAATTTGAAATCAAGAGAAACAAATACATCAGTCGATAGGGATACGTGTAGATAATGTAGAGAATTTCGAAAACAACAGAAGTGTTCTGGATGATGTTAGCAGGACGCGAAATTTCTTGACTGTGCGTGAATAAGACAACGGGTTCTACTCGTATATGGGAATGGTGAAGTGCTGGAATTTAAGAAATAAGATTAAGTAGTATATAAATTGTGCATTAGCTGGTAATTTTGTACTATAAATGACTGTCAAGCCTTTGAATGTAAACTATTGTCAGTTGAAAGCTGAGGGTTGTACTTAATTTTAATAACCTCATTTTAGTACGTCCCTCCCGTTTAACCACCACACATTAGGATGGTGATGTTTAGTTGCTAAACAGATCATTGTATATTGTACTTGTCGCATTTCGCAGACGAGTCTACTATCTTAATAATAATACTAACAGTAAACTTGTTTGTTAAAATTCGCGCCTCAAATATGCCAATTCGTATAGAGATGTGTTATGCATCACTCGGTTTGTTAACATAGCAATGTATAATACTGTATCTTTGGTTTGTTTGGTTCCATCGCGGATTGAACTAATTGTAACTGCGAAAGTGAGCACATATAGTGTCCAGGAATGCGCCAATAGATTCAACGAGGACCTTTACTTAGCTAATATTATATTTTCAACTTGCATTTGCGTGTTATCGCTTTCGAAACTGCCTTGACAGCTGCTAATACTCGGATAAACTACGACATGTTGTTAGTACCTTTGAGTACGAATTTTAGTCTGGACCACATGTATTATAGTATGTTAATAAGCCAAACATAAAATTTCCTGCATTTGTGATCTTTTGTAGACAAAGGTTGAGAATGGCCTATGAGGCTGAAATTGGCCAGTCGTAAGAAACGTAACGAGGTAAATACTTGCATATCTGTAGCAACATTGAACCGTAGTTCGTAATAACAGAGATACTGCTATTTCGTATTTATACACCAATACCAGCCCTCGACTCTCAATAAATTTGTCCTTCCTGGACGGAAAATGTAAGTAACGTACGAGTGCAGGTTTGGCACATGGACGACGATATATGGAATTTTGGGTCTGATTGTGATTCGTGCACTGATAGCCGAAGCGGTTAAAGCGGTCGCTCGCGTTAAGTTCTCTCTAGTCATTCTAATATAAAGCCTTTGGTGGTTCATATTCGCATTTGCGAATACATATCCTGTAAGAACTTTTGTGTTCACTGACGGTGAAGGCAGTATATTCTAATAATTGGTGTTTTCTGGTGGAAAGTGATGTCGAAGGAACATCGTTCCTACCAAAGGAGCCCCTGAGTGATAACGCTGAGCCGACGCAGGTTCCCCCGGCGACTTACCGAAGTAGGCGCCGGCGTCCACCGCGGCGGCGATGGAGGCGGCGACGAGTGCGATGATGGTGGCGGTCCTCATGTTGACGGCTGCTCTGCGGGCAAGCTGCCTGGCCCTCGGCCGGACCGCCATTTATACACGGGCAGCCCGCCTTCCCCCCAGTCACGGTTAGCAGGCTACAGCCACTGCTTTCGCAACATTCGCCGTCAGGTAGTCCCTGAACGGCACACACAACAGCCTGCGCCAATAGCAGGCCGCCGCCGGTTGGGCGTATGTGTGAGACAGGTGTGTGTCTGCGTGTGTGTGTGTGTGTGTTGCCGTGTTCGTGTGTGGGTCGGCACGTGCGTGCGTACGTCTGCCCTCCAGTTATTGGCGAAACTTCGCGCCTACAAGAACAACTATGGTCTACCTTGAAACTTCATCGTGAGGCTGGTGACGTTTTTATCCAAAGCGGATATATATCTCAGCGAGAAAGTTCTAAGAACAATCTATTTCTACGACTCAAAGCTATCTAGAACTATGCTATTTCCTCGAGTTTAACAAATAATCTTACGTGCACCAATTCTTTCTTCCTTTCATCACAGAACAGCTAATGATGCGGCGAAACATTGCCTTAAAAACCACTAAGCTAGTCCACCTGCGGTATGGTTTGCTTTTCTTCGCATTTTCACGCATTACCTCCTCTAAAAAAAATGGCTCTGAGCACTATGGGACTTAACATCTGAGGTCATTAGTCCCTTAGAACTTAGAACTACTTAACCCTAACTAACCTAAGGACATCAGACACATCCATGCCCAAGGCAAGATTCGAACCTGCGACCGTAGCGGTATCGCGGTTCCAGACTGCAGCGCCTAGAACCACACGACCACTTCGGCCGGCTCCTCTAAAATGTATCTAATTTCCAGCTACTTAACATTCATTTCATACTTCATATTTGTATCATTTAGTACAATAAAAAACAACGTCTGATTACATTAGGTCAAAAATAAAAAATGTGTGAAATGGTTCAAATGGCTCTGAGCACTATGGGACTTAACTGCTCAGTCCCCTAGAACTTCGAACTACTTAAACCTAACTAACCTAAGGACATCACACACATCCATGCCCGAGGCAGGATTCGAACCTGCGGCCGTAGCGGTCGCGCGGTTCCGGACTGAAGCGCCTAGAACTGCTCGGCCATTGCGGGCGGTGCAACAAGAGTATTGAGCCTTTTGAATTATGGTGCTACAGACGAATGCTGAAGAAGAGATGCGAAGATTATGCAACTAATGAGGAGGTACTGAACAAAACTGGGGAGAAAGGAAATTTGTTGCACAACCTGACAAGGAAAAGCGATTGGCTGATACGACAGATTCTGAGACATCAAATGATCACCCGTGTAGTGATGAAGGGAAGTGTGGGCGGTAAAAATCGTAGGTGGAGACCAAGAGACGAGTACAGCAAGCACGGTCAAATCGATTTCGGTTTCAGTAGTTACTCGGAGATGAAGGAGATTGCATAGGAGAGAGTAGCATGGAGAGCAACGAAAAACGAGTCTTCGGACTGAAGACCACAAGTCATTACTCCATATTATGTTTCCAAGCCTTTTAGAGTCATATTATTCATGCCATATAGGGAAATCTAAACTTGTGTCTTCCTAATCATTGTTCAGAATATCATCTTTGTGCCCAGTGTTAGAGGATCTTCATATATAGATATTCTGAGGTGGTCTCTCTCTTTTTTTCCTCGCTCTATAAAGTGTGGATATGTTTTGTGAAAATGACTACGAGGAGTGCTTGTGCAGTGTAACGTGTTGTTTATGTATGGTGTCATAGAAGATTATGGAAGGAAAAGACAGGGAGAAGGCGGGGACTATCTGTCAGGCAGTAACGTACTCTCTAATGGTACCAAGGGATTCTAGGAGCAAAGTGTCCCCAGACAAAGGACTTACTAACATCAACGACGTCAGGGGGTCGCATTTAATGAAACTGGACACTGGGTAATAGTTTGCTAGAACTGTAAACCATCACCTCTCATCCTTCGAACATGACATGATATTTCTCCACCAATAGTATTCTAAACGGTTGCTTGTTACATAATGGGCATGGACTGTCAGTTTTAGGGATCTCGGATAAATTGTATATTCGTTACAAGGTACTTCAACAGTTTCACGCTATTTGGAATTTATGACTCTCTCCTCTTCCTCTGTATGGTAAAATATACACTGAAGAGCCAAAGAAAGGGGTACATCTACTAATATCGTGTGTGGCCTTCACGAGCACGCAGAAGTGCCACGTGGCATGGACCCGAATAGTGTCTGAAGTAGTGCTGGAGGGAATTGACACCATGAAACCTGCAGGGCTGTCCATAAATCCGTAAGCAGGTTACAACAGCACGTTGCAATGCATCGCAGATATGCTCAATAATGTTTATGTTTGGGGAGTTTGGTGACAGCGGAAGCGCTTAAACTCAGAAGAGTGTTCCTGGAGCCGCTCTGTAACAATTCTGAACGTGCGAGGTGTCGCATTGTGCTGCTGGAATTTTTGCAAGTCCGTCGGAATACACAATGGTCAAAAAGGATGCTTACGTACCTGCAACTGTCAGAGTCGCATCTAGACGTATCAGGGTCCCATATCACTTCAACTGCACACGCCCCACACCATTACAGAGCCTCCACTGGCTTGCACGGTCTCTGCTGACATGCAGGGTCCATGGATTCTTGAGGTTGTCTCCCTACGCTCGATACAATTTGAAACGAGAGTCGTCCACCTAGTAAACATGTTTCCAGTCAACAACAGTCCAACGTCGGTGTTCACGGGCCCAGGCGAAGTATAAAGCTTTGTGTTGTGCAGCCTTTGGCTCCGAAAGCCCTTATCGATGATGTTTCGTTGAATGGTTCGCACGATGACACTTGTTGATGGCCAAGCACTGAAATCTACAGCAATTTGCGCAAGGGTTGCACTTCTATCACGTTGAACGATTTTCTTCAGTTGTCGTTGGTCCAGTTTTTGCAGGATCTTTTCCGGTAGAAGCAAAGTTGGAGATTTGATGTTTTATTGGATTCCTGATATTCATGGCACACTCGTGAAATTGTCGTATGGGAAAATCCCCACTTCATCGCTACCTTGGAAATGCTGTGTCCTATAGCTCATATGTCGACTATAACACCAGAGTCAGAATCACTTAAATCCTTATAACCTGCTCCTGCAGCATCAGTAGTCGATCTCACAACTGCACCAGACATTTTTTGTCTATATAGGTAGCGCTGTATTCTACCTATTTAAATATCTCTGTATTTGAATACATATGCCTGTACCAGTTTCTTTGGCGCTTCAGTGTAGGTACGAGTAGTCCTACTATGCTTCTTTACTAGAACAAAAATATTGTGATTCTTCTGATATGTAATGAATACCATGCAGAAGATTTGATCATGGTATTATTAATCCTCATCTAGGTCTAAATGAATGGCAATTGCAATGTTCATTCTATGAAGAAGTCTCATGTTTTAGATAAAGTATATTCACCCACCACCTGCGACAATAGTATTGGGGCAAGGCGGTTTCTGTGCCACTTTCCATTATTGGCAGATGTATCCAATATGGCGGCGATGACATCATCCTAGATGGTGGCGTGTAGACTTGGCAACAGTGCATGACATCATCCAAGATGGCTGCTGTGATGTCATCCAAGATGGCGGATTCTGGCAGGAAGATAGGTCAATTGAGCTGCCTCCACTAACCTAACACCCCTCAGCTTCTCTCTGCCAGAAAAATGGCGGGAAGTTCAAATTCCAACAAGATAATGCATCACACAATGGTTATATCTACTGACGTATGAAAATTGTGGGAAGATAGGTCACTTGCGCTGCCTCAACTGCCCTAAGTCAATCTACGGTCACCTCTTCCTAGGAACTGGCACCAGGTTTGAATTTTGGTGGGCTACCTCCACTAATCTAAGTCACCCGACCGCCACCTCTTGCTACGCATTGGTGGGAAAAGGACACAACCTATGATGGGCTGCTGGAGAGAGGAAGGTGTGTACTTTATTTATTTTGGAACAATTTATTTAGGGACAGATTTCGAGAGATAGTATATTTATTACACTGATACAAAACACATGCTCGTACATGCTTGGGGTCACATCACACAGCCTACAGACCCGCAAACCACCAAAAGATTCTGCAAACATGCTTGCTAATTGTCAAATGTCGAAATCATGCACCAGTCTTTATTCAAACAATTTGAGGCACTACAGCCATCCAGTGTGTTCGCCACGAGACCCAGAGCCCACCTAACCTAGTTCACAGTACCACCACCAGAGGGTGCTGTCATCCCTCCTGTGATGTAATCCAATATGGTGGTCTGGAGGGGGAAAATGAAGTGAAAATGACTCAACCTGCACTGAGCTACAGCAGAGAGTAAAGAAGGAATGTACTTTATTTATTTTGGAACAATATATTTAGGGATGGAGTATATTTATCACACTGATACAGAACATACACTGTTGGGTTCATGCCACACAACCCACAGACCTGTAAACTACTCCTAAATAACGCTCTGCAGACATGCAAAAAACTCCTAAATTACCGAAATAATTTCAGTACAGACATGCAATCTCAATCTAAATAATGGAGTACACAGATGTGCAAATACGAAATCAACTTGTAAACTGTCCAAATAGCGCTTAGCACAGCCTACAGACCTGCTTGCAAAATAGTGCAATGGACACGCAATCAACATGCACAAGCACCGTCCACCACCCCCTGTCCAGTTGGCCGTACGGGAGGCTACCTGCAGTCCCGTGAAGTGATGTGGCCAACAGCTCTTAAACGACGCACAGGTGCCCTGAAGCATGAGGCGGCGGTTTCCCATTCATACTTGGCACCTGAAAAATTCCTCTCGAAGTAAGTGTTCATCTAGGCACCGTTGCTGATGCGACCAGATGTGATCGCAGACACAGCCATGAGACCCTGCTGGACACAAGCCAGCATGACCCATTGCTCTCACGCCGCTGCACGTGAAAGCTTCTTCTATTTTCCAGTATAGTCAGTGTTATACTGACATCAGAGAACTCCAAGGCGCTCTCACGCCACTCTCATATGCGAGACACCTCTGGGCACCAGGTGTGTTTATTGTTGATGACAGTGTAGTACAGTGTGCATTGTTCCTAGCTAGACATGAGAGCTGTGTCTAACCGTCCTTAACTGCCCAGTGTGAGAGATGCAACACCGTCTGTCTGTCTGTTGATGTACCAGTGATACATGCGAGTTGACTACTGTATTTGACGCTTTTCAGGAAGACAGAGAACCACCCGCCTCTAAACTTACATACATCTGTGTTAAAGGCTAATAGAGAGGGGATGGGGCGATTGATTGGGATGGAGCTGTAATAAAGTACGATTTAATGGTAGACTAATGATGCACTCTAGGGAGGGGGAAGTTGCTGCAGGTCAATTTTTCCACCTGTCAGGATGCATAAGTCGCTTGGCATAGCTTGCATTCGACTCACAGACAGCCACATGTTCTGTATGTGGTACATAGCACTGACTACTTGCGATCGTTAACAGTAAACCTGTCGGTCATCAGAGGACTTCCATCTCATGTGTGGTAAAACGTGGTACATTCCTCTAAAAGAATTATGATATATGCAATGTACTCCATCCCACCGTCGCATCTTGGGTGCAAAATCAAGACTTCAGCTTCATAACTAAGTTAGTGATAGGTGTTTGTGAGGCATTGCAATCCCCATGTATACATCTGCCTGATACATGTGCTGTTTACAGAGTTAGTGATGGAATGACTTGTAATTTTCACCTTTCGGACACTGCTGCTATGCGTTTATCTGTTTCCTTTAAGAGGTATTCACTGTTACTAATGATCATTTTATATAGGGCTGATGCATGCAAAAGTTTAATTTCCGAACAGTGATCGGATGTGAACAGTGGGCGCTATACATCTCCAGAAAGCTACATTGTACTTGTATCACAAGGAGCCCATATTTTAAGGAAGTAGTTTTTTTGTTTTACGGTTTGATAACATAGTTTATCGTAGAGAAACCAGGAAGAAGGATGTATGTGATCTGCTTGAAAAATATTTCATAAATTGGAATATTAATAGTGCACAATTCCACACGACTGACAGGTCAGAAATGTGTGGAAAGTTGTAGCCTTAGGAGTGCATGTGTTTATGTTCTCTCTTACCACTATTTTCCAGCTACTGATACTAGACTCTCGAACAATACTTAAGAGTTGATAGCGTGGTTGATTTATGTAAAAATGCATTGAAATCCATCTGCCTGGAGCTCCATCACGCATAAAAATAGTTCGATTCTTGTTGTTCGTAACTATGTGCTATTACATCGTGACACTTCGAAATTTGTTATTAAACATCGATAAGGAATACTAAACTCCTCAACATGGCTGCATATCGAGAAATCTTGTGCACTTGGATGGGGAGGACTCGGAAAGCTCCATTCATTCACGCGACTTGGAATGTAGTGGTCTTCTTCTGGTCGGTTGCACATTAAATCGGTAACGGTGTTGCAGAGCTGGTTGGTCAATGACAGTGTGAGGAGGGTCTTTCACTCTCTAATCTTACCATAAGACAGCTAGAATGCTCTGTGACTTCCATACGCAGAGAGATTGATCATAAATTAATCACTGTGCTCGAGGTGTTCGAAACATGTAGAGCGTTGTCTGATATACTTTGATTGTGTATGTGTTCAAGAATTACCAATGAATGGTGGTACTGCGCAGTCATCTATCGACATTCTCAATGATACTTCCAAAGTCGAGAAGTGGTGGTTTAGCTATAATACTGAAATTGGGAAACATGGTGTCATATCACTGGTTGGTGTTGAAATTAATGTAATATTGCTAAAAACTGTTTGCACTGTCAACTGTGAGGCTTGTAATTAGGGTACATTTATGGTGCCTTTTACATAGTATCTGTGCACTGGCATGCTGTTGGTTACCACATAATGATTGGCTGATACCGCTTGTTTGATTTGGAGAAAGAGTTTTGGTGGATGGACAGCAGTAGCAGCTTCTGAGGTGGATAGCACTGAAACAGTGATCATGTATCCAGAATAAGATTTTCACTCTGCAGCGGAGTGTGCGCTGATATGAAACTTCCTGGCAGATTAAATCTGTGTGCCCGACCGAGACTCGAACTCGGGACCTTCGCCTTTCGCGGGCAAGTGCTCTACCAACTGAGCTACCGAAGCACGACTCACGCCCCGTACCCACAGCTTTACTTCTGCCAGTACCTCGTCTCCTACCTTCCAATCTTTACAGAAGCTCTCCTGCGAAACTTGCAGAACTAGCACTCCTGAAACAAAGGATATTGCGGAGACATGGCTTAGCCACAGCCTGGGGGATGTTTCCAGAATGGGATTTTCACAGGAGTTTCGCAGGAGAGCTTCTGTAAAGTTTGGAAGGTAGGAGACGAGGTACTGGCGGAATTAAAGCTGTGAGGACGGGGCGTGAGTCGTGCTTAGTAGCTCAGTCGGTAAGTTCGGCGCTAGCGGCCGTGCGGAGCGGAGGTCCGATACTTCCGCCTGTGCGGCGTGTACGAGTGTTTGTTTACTTGTGGACTTAGTCTGCGCGCGGGCTAGTAACAACGATCATGGCGAACAAGTACAGGAAAACTACATTACGATTCAATTTCTGCAAACACTACGAACGGCCAAAGGCTTTAGCAGTGGAACGATTCATACGAGAGGACGTCAAGATACCTCCAAACGATATTGTCGGAATTCACCTGTCCATCGTTAGTCCCACGGTGTATGTTAAGATGGTAAATGACGCGGCGTGTGAGAGAATTCTACAGGCGACAAAAGCAGGTCTCCGATTTCGCCATCGTGACGGGAATGTCGGCACGGTAACTGTAGAACATGCTAGTTTGGGTGTACGGACATTACGTGTTTTTGAGCTGCCATTTGAGCTCCCGGCTGACGAAGTTATTGAGGCTTTTAAGCCATACGGCACGGTACATGGTCACACAGCAGAACGCTGGACACAATTCGCCACGTAACCCGTGCTTAACGGAGTGAGACAGATCACTATTGATCTTCAGAAGCATGTACCGTCCTATCTGACAATTGGTGGTTGTCGGGCGGTGGTGATTTACGATGGGCAACCACGTACATGTTCTGGCTGTGGCCAGGAGGGACACCTCAGGTCGAACTGTATGCAACGGCGGATTACGCAACTGCCTTCAGATGTGCGGGAGCCGTCGCCGGCGATGACAGTACTACCGATCACCTATGCCAAAGCCCTCACTGCGTCCGCTGATGACCGAAAGGACACAGCCCCGGTGGAAGTTCCCGATGGTACTCTCCGAAACCTTGTAGCAGACATCGGGATGACAGAGGATGTTGCTCCATCGAGCATACAATCTAAGGCGACAACATCAGTTGAGACCGAACTCCTACCAAGCACACCGATAGTACACGAAGCAGTTCCAGCCACTACGGGTGCTGTTCCGTCTGGAACGCACTCTGTGACGACAACATCAGTTTCGACCGAACTCCCGCCAACTACAGCGATGGGACTCGAAACACTTCCAGTTCTTACGGATGCTTTTCTGTCGGGCAGCCGTGATTCCCTACAATCTGAGGACACGGAAGGAAGATCACGCAAACAACGTTTCCCGAAAAGGAGGAAACGGCGTCGTCGCACGACATCTCCTAGGGATGACTCCCCTTGCCCCGACGACGATGTGCCTGTGGACCAAGACGACACAACAGCCTCTACGAAACAGGATGAGGCAATGGAAACTGTTCGATCAGACCCGCAGCGGTCTGTCACATTGACGGTAGCGGGACTTGGTGATGCTGAAGAGGAACCACAACCAGTTGGCTCTCCAGACGCAGATGCTGTGGCTATGGACACGAATATATCACTGCCTGCAAAGGTGTGGTATGACGATATTGAGGAGGCGCCGGACGTCATACAGAGGCAGCCGGCACTCACAAAGACGGCCTAGTAATTGCTGAAGGTGAAGAGAGAGGGGCGAGAGAACATCATCTAACTCAGCCCCCAGCGCCGATGCACGGAGATATTGTTGCGCTTCGACAGAGTGGGATTCAACGCCATGCGAACCGTATTGCGACGTTAAATATAAATGACGTGCGTTCACCGGCCAAAATACACCTACTGAAGGAAACGATTTGGGCATCTGATGTGGATATTGCTTTGCTGCAGGAAGTCCACATAGCTGCACTCCCACACATCGCAGGCTACCAATCCTATTCGTCACATGGAGATCACAGTGGGAGTGGGCTGGCAGTTTACGTGCGAGATGGCTTCCCCGTGGAAAACGCGTGTTACCTTCCGTCGGCCAGGGGAATGGCTTTCACGACGTTTGGGACACGCATCATCAATCTTTATGCACCGTCGGGAAACAATCGGCGGCGGGAAAGGGCGCGATTTTATGCAGAAGATATTGCCCCACTTTTCCATGGACGTTATGAATGTTTAATAATTGGTGGAGATTTCAACTGTGTTCTCAGCCAGAAAGACCAATGGCCGCAAGCAAACATCAGCGAGGAGTTGCGAATCGTTGTCAGCGACCTTGTACTTAGTGACACGTGGGAATTACGACATGGAGATGCACCGGGATACACCTATGTGACAAGTCACTCGGCGAGCAGATTAGATCGCATTTATATCTCACGGGCTCATGCAAATGATGTCCAGGACGCGGAACGCTGGCCATTGGAATTTTCCGATCACAGCGCTTACATTTGTACGGTGCTTCTTCCCCGTAGAGAGGTGTGGAACAGCAAGGCCCCGTGGAAATTAAACATTCAACATTTACATGATCCCGAATGTCGTCAACGGATCCTTGAGACATGGACGATGTGCGAGCGAAGGGTTGGAAGGTATGCGACGAAGCTTGATTGGTGGCTGACTTGTACTAAACCGGCGCTTCGCCGTACGTTCATCTCATATAGCAGGGAGATGGCAGAATGGCGCCGCCGTACGACCGACTTTTATTTTGCAGCGCTGCGCGACCTGGACGATGGTCCGCCGGGACCGGACGTCTGGATCGAACGCAAAAGGATAAAAGCTAAACTAGTGGCTTTAGCTCGGAAACATCTTCAGGGAACCATGGTGCGCGCCAGATGTCACTATACGATAATGCACGAGATTCCTTCCATGCACCACGTCGTGATCGAACGAAAGCACCGACGACGCGTTTTGGTACGGGAGTTAATTACCCGCGAAGACCGAAGAGTGACGCGTCAAGCGGACATTGTCTCTGCATTCGTCGACCATTACAGACACATCTATCGGGAGGAAGCAGACCGTGTTGATGACCTCGAATGTATAGCCACATACGTCTCCTGTACACTAACGGTGGAAGCTGCTGGAACCTTACTGGAAGCTATTAGCTGTGAGGAAGTACATGATGCCATCGCAAAGGGTGCGTTGAATCGCTCCCCAGGCATTGATGGACTTCCTGCTGAATTTTATCGAGAATTTCGTAACGAAATGGCACCGCGATGGACGGAAATGTACAACGAGTTGTTAAATTCCGATGCGCCTATTCCACCGGCTTTTATGGAAGGCCTCTTGGTGCCAGTACATAAACCGAAGCCAGGAATTACGGTCACACATTATCGCCCCATCACCCTGCTTAATGCAGACTATAAGATCTTTACACGGTCGCTAGCGTCCCGATGTCGTATGTTAATTCGTAGCGTTCTCTCTCCAGAAAAGACGACACCGGGTGGATCGGTGAATGTGCAAACAGCTACTGGCGAATGCCGTGATGTGATAGCGCTGGCGGAGGAGTGCCGGCTTAAAGCGGCGATGGTGACGGTTGATTTTGACAGTGCTTTTGATAAGGTGCGCCACAACTATCTGTACGCTGTACTGGAACAAATGGGATTTCCAGACTGTTTTACTGGTCTCATTAGAAGGATTTATGGGAGCGCACAATCCTTGGTACAGGTTAATGGGTGTATAGCAGGGCCCATTCAAATTCGACGTTCCATTCGCCAGGGCTGCCCTCTTTCGATACTGCTCTTCGCGATAGCGTTGGAACCATTAATTGGGAGGCTAACAAATTCTCTTTCTGGGGTGGAACTGCGGGGCTACACCTTCAAATGTCTTGCTTATGCGGACGACCTCCTACTGCTCGTTCGTTCTGAGGAAGAGGTGAAGACGGTCCTTCAACTGTTGTTGGACCACAGTGTGACGGCGGGTAGTGCAGTGAACATGAACAAATCGGCAGCAATGCCGGTTGGAAGGGGCCTTACGCCGGAAGAAATCAGTCCTTTTCCTTATGTGCTACGATTCCGCTATCTCGGCATAGACTTTACCTCACCTGTGAAACATACTGCGGCAGTTAACTACCGACGAATTTTACACACAACATGTACCATGGTCCGCCAACATCTCCTACGGCGCCTTGATCCTTTGCAGCGAGTCGAATATCTGAACACTTATGTGGTTTCTCGAATGGTGCATATTTCGCAGATCCTGCCCCTACCACTCACGCTCGGGCATCGACTTCAATCAGCACTAGGCTATTTTGTGATGATTGGGTCGCCCCTCAAGGTGCGATACGCAACGCTCACGCTCCCTACGGACAAGGGGGGACTCGGACTTACGAATGTTCGCTGCCGAGCGACGGCGCCCCTTCTAGCCACGATGTACAAGCAATGGCGTAGCGGGCGTGATTCCCTTACATTCCGCCTACTGGATCTCCTAGTTCCAGCGTCCCTCACACCTCCGGTGGCGGTGGGCAACATTACGCCACATTTTGCGCATGTATCAACATTTATCGTGGAACTTAGTTATATCAGAGACGAGCTTCCGCGCACGAGACCACCATGCGCGAAGGATTTTTATGTTTGGCTGCTACGACGGATAAGTCGTAATGTCATTGAACTGAAACACCCCACGTTGCATTGGCCGAAGATTTGGAGACATGTGCACCAAAAATTCTTTCCTACCTTCGTTCGGGCACTGTGGTTCTCTGTGACCTGTGGCAAGTTCAACACCAACCAACGACTCCATGCAATTGGACTAGTGGACACTCCACTGTGCCCGAAATGTCGCCAAGTGGATGACGACCTTCACCGCTTAACTTGTATTGCGGTAGATGATGTATGGCTCCTAGGACGACAGATGGTGGGTTGCTACCTCCGTGTGACCCCGCAACATATTACACCTGCTTCCTTCTTACATTCGGAGAGTGACTACTTTCCGGCGACTAAATCACAGTCGATCATCTGGGTCAAAGGTTGGACGATCGCGTACCTCTATGGGGATGCAGCCAAGTCGCGACTCGACTTTTGGTATTTCTTACAGCAAGCCCACAATGAGGTTCATAGATGGTCACACTATCGGAAAATCTTTGCCACCTATCTTCAGGCAGTCTTCCTCGACCCCACACGCAGTTGGGATGTGCCGGGTGCAGTCGGTGTGCACATTTGACAGCTGATAATGAACCTCACGCTTCTCTCACCGCTCCATATGTAATGCACACACTATACCATGAAATGATCTACATGATCTACATGTTACTTTTAACAGGGTGATTGTGGAAAATAAATAAATATAATAAATAAAAACAACATCCCTGTATCCCTGTTCCTTTACATTTGTGATTTGTTTTACAATGATTTTTTTGTTTTTGTTTTTGCAGAAAAAAAAGTTGGTAGAGCATTTGCCCGCGAAAGGGAAAGGTCACGAGTTCGAGTCTCGGTCGGGCACACAGTTTTAATCTGCCAGGAACTTTCAGTGATCATGTACATGATTGCAATATGATGAATGAGTCGAAACGCAATGTAGAGTCTTCAGCTATTCCATGACTATGACAGATGAGTTTAAATGTATTTTGGAGACCTACACCAAATCTGTAAAACTCGTCTAGTTTCCTTATGTTGTAACTGTCTTTTATTTAAAATAATCCACCATGTGTTGCGTGTTATAGTAGCCACAGCAACAAAATGATTTACACTGTACGATGTCTAGTTTTCTGCAAGAGGTCGTGGATCAGAGTGTCTTAATGTCAGTTTAGGTCCTGGCACAGACATCGAAGTTGTGGCAGAAAAACGAAATGTATGGCAGTGTACAAAGCGTGATAGAAAACAATGTTTCAAACAACGTCACAGGGTCACAGGGAGCATCTCTTATAAGTTACAGTATAGTCTGTGGTATATGGTCATCATCCAACAGTACGGGTGATGAAACCTTAAACTGCCCACTGCAGTGGATCAAAAGCCATATATTTAATAGGATCGTCCGGCAAAGGAAGCAGCAGCAATTTGACATGTTAATTAGATGATGGACAGGGTGTTTCATTAGGGATGCTAGAAGGAATGCTATTCTGGGAAGCATTGTGACAACTCTCTCTCTGCACCATATCCACATCTCAGCTATGCGTCTTCACGCCTGCAACGACGCCTAGGTGAGTTCTTTATCGGATGGAGTTAGTGTAGCATTTATAGTTCGTAATTTTTGTCTGTAGGATGGTACAGAATAACGACGACTGCATGTTGGGCTGAGAGATGAGAATGGACGTGGACCTGCTTCACACAGTAGTACCACGGTACGCGCATTTCCACCAAATGGTCAAACCACAGTCCTGTTGCTCTAACTCAGATCGTTCTGTTTCTACATGATTTGCAGAAGTGGTAGATATGTCTGCTCAGTTCCGACCTAAATTGGAATGATTAAATGCACTAAGCTGTAAAATGGGATCAGTTACTAGATGTGTCGAGGCTGACTAAAGCCACATTGTAATTTTACTGTAGCAGGCATATTCGAGAAAGGTGTCTCGTTTCGTGATATGAGAGCGCCAGAAATATGATTCACTTGTGGGTGTGATCCAACACAGGTATGTCGTTGAATGGAAAGACTTGATTCCAATTAATGGACATTATTCCTTGCAGATAGTGTAACACTAGAGATCTGAGAAGCTAGTGTATATTTTCTTATAACCTCAATCAGCACATTATCTACTACTACTGTTTGTGTTCCTTCTCAATCACCTCATCACCTATAACTCAGTGGATATATTGCAGAACCTCTGACGTGGTATCATGTCAGAATACGTTATAAGTACTATAGAAATATTGGGCTGAGGAAGTGTGAAGGAGTCGCAAATGACACTTACATACCATGTCCCTTAGCTGAATCACTTTTAAAATTCAGCGATTTTATCATGAGTTTGCATCGTGAGCTACGTGTAACCAGAGTGCTGGTGTCATAATATACACTCCAGCGATCACCGTCTTGGTATGTGTCCGGATAGAAAAACCACCTCATTCAGAGGTAATGTCATACATCGATTTATAAAGCCAATATAGCTTTTATCATGGACACTTGTATGAACCTGTAGAACCATGACCGTAACATACAGTAGTTGTTGTGGTCGGGTTTCTTAACATCTGGCCGATTACGTCTCTCTTTCTGGAGGGTGAAGTGCTAGCACCCGCAAGAAAAACGTATGAGACACGTCCAGCGATCCCTGATTTTCTCTCAGCATTATTTCTATCGTAAGCAATCAGTTACTGACGAAGTATTATATTTAGTACTAGTAGGGGCTGCGTGATAGATTCACCTTGAGCATCAGGCTTATAAAGTATGTGCTTGTGTTCCAAAATATGCAAAGCGAGGTGTATGTCAAGTCATAAGAATGGGTACCAATATTTCCAGAGCCGCAGCCACCAGCATGGTGTATTTCCAATACTTTCTCACTGTTGAGTGTCATTCAATGAGACTGCAATGGTAACATTTAGTTGTAAGTACAGGGATAAAATATATATGTGAACGATTTTTTAGGATGATGATTCTGCCTATATGTGCTCAGTATGCACTATAGGTGACGTGATTCACATTTCCCATTAATGGAGGCAGCCATCTGAATGCAGAGGCCTGTTGGAATGGAGGAATGTAGATGAATTAACTTTGCCGTCCTCTCGATGGCAGAACAGTGAACCAATACTTAGGATGTGTTGGAAAGCTTTCGTGACCGCATAGAAATTTGAAAAGATTGAATACGGAGGTGTGTTTGCACTGGACCGTTATTCCCTTCCATGTAAATTGTCTGGTTGACTGCTTCTGCACATTTCGCGCCTTTATTTAGCTGAGGGATCATCGATTGTGGTGTGTGCATTTAGCAGGCGAAAGAGACGTTTGCTTGTTCTCTAACATGAGAAACACCTTAGTTGAATTTTTAAATTATAGGTATGATTTGGAGTCTGTTATATCACCGACATAGTTATTTGTGAGTGGAAATATCATTTTCCTCTGTTTGTTTCGAGTTCTCCCGTAAAGGTCTTCACAGATAGGATCTAAAGTTTTGGGTTTCTAGAGAAATTGGTAGGCTTTTGCTGTATGCAAACCATGTGAAAATACATGTGTTCTTGTAATCCCAGAGTCTGGAGACGGGTGCAGGAAAAAGCAAGCAAGCAGGTCCAGACCAGAAACAGTAAAGCCTTTATGCCGAGGGGAATGACCCCGCACTTGTAGAACAGTTCTGAGAGTGACTTCGATCCACTGAGGGCGCTCTGGTCACCCATCGGGGGTGGATGCCCTGCCAACTTCACAGGGGCATATCTAGTGCTATGAGTGTACGTACTGTGCTGTCTGTTTTCGTGGTATATGTATGACTGATGTAAAACGACTGACTTTGAATGGTGCAGGAGAGGAAATGTATGTTTACTACACCGACATGGTACGCGGTGAGATACTGATTTTGTTGGAGATGAGTTTCATGTCCTAATATTCAATCTCCTGTCCTTGGTGCGAGACCAGTGTAATTGAGTACGAGTCTTTCTGTGTTTGACGATATATAGGACACTTTCAGGGTTTAATTGTCTATGCAATATGGCGATCAGTATAAAATAGCTATTTACCGCTGAAAGTCTCATCTGCAGAAAGAAAAAGAAATGGTGGACCGTGCTTCCACACCGATGGCATCAGTAATTTGGCAGGTAAATTCGGTAAGATCTTCTGTGCTGGGATATAGGAGTCTCTAAATAGTGGAGGGAACGTTTGTGCATGTGGCGAAAGCAGGAAGGGTAACATGTGATGGGGAATGCCACGTTAGGACCGCTAGGAAGACTGCATTCGATGTTATTCTGCGCTGTTTTTGTAAACAGGTTCTGTTAGGGCAAGAATTTCCGTATATAGAAGCTGACATCAAGGAAGCGAGCATTAACTATTTCTGGGACACTATACACCAATAGGTCGACTTGGTTCTGATTTTGCATAGCCATGACACATAAGTATAAGATTGAGAACCCTGTTAGATGTACTTGCGATGGTTTGTAGCTATGCATACATACTTCACGGTGTTGCGTCTGTCATGCTGGGCAGTTAAGCACAGTTAGATGCAGCTCACATGTCCAGCTGGGAACAACGCACACTGTGCTACACTGTCATCGACGGTAAACACACGGGCCGCCCAGAGGTGTCTCTCATATAGGAGCAGTGTGCGAGTGCCTTGGAGTTCGAGTATACACTGATTGTATACTCGAAAATATAAGCAACTTCCACCTGCAGTGGAATGAGAGTAATGAGTCATGCTGGCTTGCATCTGACGGTGTGTCGGCGTTCCTGTCCAGTCACATCAGCAATGGTGCCTAGGTGAACACGTAGCCTCCTGCGTGGTCTACTGGACAGGACAGGGGGCAGCGGACAGTGCTTGTGCATGTTGATTGTGTGTCTGTTGTATTATTTAGCGAGCAGGTCTGTAGGCAGTGCTATGCGCTATTTGGACGGTTTACTAGTTGATTTCGTATCTGCACATCTATGTACTGCATTATATAGGATGAGATTGCATGTCTGTGCTGAAATTAATTCGGTAATGTAGGAGATTTTTGTGTGTCTGGAGAGCAATATTTAGGAGTAGTTTACGGGTCTGTGGGCTGTGTGGCTTGAGACCAAGCAAGTAACAGCATGTGCTCTGTATAAATTTGATAAATTTACTCCATCCCTAAATAAATTTTTCCAAAATGAATAATGTGCACTCCTTCCTTACTCTCTCCAACAGCCCAGCGCAAGCTGAGTCATTTTTGTATCATTTTCCTCCTGCAGACCACCATCTTGGATTACATCACAGCAGGATTGACAGGATCCTCTGGTGGCAGTACTGTGTACTAGGTCAGTTGGACTCTAGATCTCATGGTGAAGGCTCTGCGTGCAAAATAAAGACATATGTCCAGCACAGGTAGAATCGTTTTTCCTCCATTTCCCCCACCCAAGACCCTCATCTTGCGTTGCACCCTCTGATGGCAGTACTGTGTACTAGGTCCAGATGTGGTGAACAAACTGTTTCTCGCCAGAATCTGCCATCTTGGATAATAGCACTTACGTCATCAGCTGGCGTCACAGCCGCCATCTTGTATTACGTCACAGAATGGAAGACAGCGCACTCTGGTGGTGGTACTGTGTACTAGGTCAGGTAGGCTCTGGCCCTCATGGCAAACACACTGGATGGTTGTAGTGTCTCAAATTGTTTGAATAAAGACTGGTGCATGATTTCAACAGTTGACGATTAGCAAGGATGCTTGCAGAGTCCTTTGGTGATTTGCAGATCTGTAGGGTGTGTGGCGTGACCCCAAGCATGCCAGAGCGTGTGTTTTGTATCAGTGTAATAAATATACTATCTCTCGAAATCTGTCCCTAAACAAATTGTTCCAAAATAAATAAAGTACACTCCTTCCTCTCTCCAGCAGTCATGTGCAGGTTGGGCTCTTTTCCCACCAATCCCTAGGAAGTGATGGCAGTCGGTGATTTACGTTAGTGGAGGTAGCCCAACTGCCCTTTCTTTCCCACCATTTTCTTAGGTTAGTAGAGGTAGCACAAATGATATTTCTATATTTCTTTACCACAAAAATTCAAACTTGGTGTCAGTTCTTAGGAAGTGGTGGCGGTGAGATGACAGGTTTGTGTAGGTAGCCCAACTGACCTATCTTCCCTCAGTTTTCTTAGGTCAGTAGAGATAACTGTGGTGTGATGCATTATCCTCAAAATGGTTCAAATGGCTCTGAGCACTATGGGACTCAACATCTGAGGTCATCAGTCCCCTAGAACTTAGAACTACTGAAACCTAACTAACCTAAGGACATCACACACATCCATGCATGAGGCAGGATTCGAACCTGTGACCGTAGTGGTCGCGCGGTTCCAGACTGTAGCGCCTAGAACCGGTCGGCCAGATGTATTATCCTGTTGGAATTTTAACTTTCCGCCATTTTTCTGAGGGAGGGGAGGGGAGGGAGGTTAAGTTAGTGGAGATAGCCCAATTGACCTATCTTCCCGCCAAAATCCGCCATCTGGGATGATGTCACAGCCACCATCTTCGATGATGTCATGCGCTGTTTCCAAGTCAACACGCCACGATCTTGGATGAAGTCATCGCCGCCATATTGGATACATCTGGCAATAATGGAAAGTGGCGCATGAACTGCCCTGCCCCAATACTCATGCTGAGACATTACGACAGTGTTAATACAGGTGCAACTTATTCCCCTCTATTTTCTCACTGTAACAACAAACCTACATTTTCTGGATGAAAGAAGAGTGGTGTTGTTATAAAGTAGAGTAAGGAAGTATGAGTAGAGAAAATATTTCATAATCGTTATATAAAAACAATTAATGCGAGCTAGCCGTGGACTCGAAATACGATCTCTATAGAATAATATACAGCTAAACAATCCCACTTGCCATTAATGTGCTGCACCACTAAGAAATAATAGACAATCCGAAACGCTGATTTTTTTTAGTGTCTATGGTAACGCGAAAGGAAACTTGGAAAAGAACAGAATAGACCTGCGAAAACTTTTAGTTTCAGCTGCTTGTTTCATAAGACTGACTGTGAGACGATCTTTAGTCGATAGCAGCGATACTAACCTTAAACGTGAGGTTTGCCTCGCGAATAGGGGGCGGGATGGGGCCGCATAGTTTTGAAGAGCACTCACAGGCCGACTCGACACGGTGTGTGCTCGGACCGCCAAGTGAGCCTCAATGTGGTTTCTCTGGCAGTGTACTCGTGCATGGCGATTCATGCTGTCGACAACGCTATGTGGAATGGGATATGTGATTAGCAATGCTACTGAAGTTACGTGAACCAGTTGCAGGGTACCTTCTGTAACGACAAGCGACCACGGCTGTTGGTTCGGTCCTGTCTGGAGTGCGTCCATTTGTACGGAAGTAAACATAGCAATCTACTTAATTGGGGGTGGGGGTGGCTTTTATGCTGTGCTGCTGAAAAGGTGCTATTCTGCATAGGTTACGGCACTGTGTTGACTTCACCTTCGATTCAGGATGTGCGGACAGTGAGATTGGTGCAGTCATGTCAATTGTGCTTCACAGCACATAACGAAAGAATTAAAAGATCGGGCTTGTTGTCGCCCGGAATGGTTTGGTGGCTTCTATTTGAGTCGTCATCTTAAGTGATCGCTAATGGTGTTAATTTGGACGTTTTAAGGCTTTTAAGTGTTTTTAATTTTTAAGCTAAGAGTGTTTAAACATGGAGGGGCCTTTGCAGTTGTTGGGTGAATAGCTACTATCTAAATCTAATCTGCAGTTTCTACTACAGCGTAAATTTGATTTCTATTGTACGATTATAAATATGAAACATGAATTGATTTAACTGAGTTTCCAGTGTTTAAGGTCGGTGAGCTTTTGCAGTTCTCAAGTGAATTAAAAAACTAAAAACTAAACTCCGTCAGAACAGGCCATGAAGGCCCAAAGGTATCGATCGGCCACCGTGTCATCTCAGCCCACAGGCGTCAATGGATGCGGATACGGAGGGGTACGTGGTCGGAACACCACTGTCCCGGCCGTATGTCAGTTTACGAGACCGGAGCCGCTACTTCTCAGTCAAGGAGCTCCTCAGTTTGCCTCACAAGGACCGAGTGGACCCCGATTGCCAACAGCGCCCGGCTGAGCGGGTGGTCACCCATTCAAGTGCTAGCCCAACCCGACAGCGCTTAACTTAGGTGATCTGGTGGGAACTGGTTTGACCACTACGGCAAGGCCGCTGGCTCTCAAGCGAATTACTGTCATCTAAATCTAACGTGACGGTTGTTGTACTGCATAAATTATATTTCTGTTGCAAGATCATGAACATTAATTATTCATTGATTTAATTGATCTTTCAGCTGTCTTACTGGTAATTTGAAATTTATTAAGGTTTTGAAGTTTCTTCCTTTTTTTAAGGTAAGATTTAAAGTTACTTCATGCATGGCGTGTGTTTGGTACAAATATTTCATTATTGTTTGGGTGTTAAAGTTCTGCTTATTCTGTTTTAGATAACCAACTGGTTAATGTTTTATATGTTATTTGCCTGACGGCAGCCGGTATTGGAGTCGTCTTGGCATGTTGCGCCCGTTTGCAAGAAAAGGAAAATGTGAATTTGAAATTTAATTCTTACGTCCATATGAATGTGGACTGATTATTAATCCTATTATAAATTTGTAATAAAGAGTGTAAATTGTTAAACTTATAGCCTCTGTGTTGTGGGCTTGGCACCTCTTGATTTGAACGCTTTGTCTTTCTGATCTTTTTTTTAAATTGTTTACTCAAATGACTTTAAAATGTTGAGCAGTACTTAGTTAATTTTACCATATGGTTTATGTTATAAGGCTTATTTTACATTATTTCTCGAGAAACATAGGGGAGGGGAGAATATGAGACTGCCACTCTTAAGGACTTAGGCATAATTGATATATTTCGCGTATTTCCATTCATTTATGTGATATGGGAAAACACTTTGAGTTAACTTCCCGCTTAGGCAAATACATCGTAATAATTATGTGAAGGAAATACTACGAATTATGCAAAGCAAATGCTACAAAAAGTACGGTGCGTATGTATTTACAAGTTAAGACTATTGCGCAACAAGGGTGGTGCACTGTGAGAAGAGAGTATATGTTTCCAATTTTCTGCAGACACAGTTCTGATTCGGTACAGATTAAAGGTGCAGCACAGTGTGCGATTGAAAAGCCGCGGCAACTGGATACGTATTCCAAAGGTGAGGTATGCGGGACTGAACAATTCTTGTGGACAAAACGTCTAAGTTGCTCAAAAATCACCGGGAAATTGCAATTCAGTGTCGTGTCCATCCGCAGTGTAATGCCGCCAACAATTTGACTAAGGCTGCACCGATGTTAGTGATGCTGATCTTCAAATGGCTCTGAGCACTATGGGACTTAACATCTGTTGTCATCAGTCCCCTAGAACTTAGAACTACATAAACCAAACTAACCTAAGGACATCACACACATCCTTGCCCGAGGCAGGATTCGAACCTGCGACCGTAGCAGTCGCGCGGTTCCGGACTGCGCGCCTAGAACCGCTAGACCACCGCGGATGGCGATGCTGATCTTGCGTGATGCAATTTCCACCTTATGGACAGGCTGAAAGAGCTTCTGGGGGGAAGAGATTTTCCAACGATGAGTACGTTCACACAGATGATCGCAAATGGCTCCTGACCAAGGAGCGGATTTCCCTCGTAGAGTAACTCAACGATTGGTAGAACATTTCGACCCTTGTTTACAGGCCGGCTGGGGTGGCAGAGCGGTTCTAGGCGCTACAATCTGGAACCGCGCGACCGCTTCGGTCGCCGGTTGGAATCCTGCCTCGGGCAAGGATGTGTGTGATGTCCTTAGCTTAGTTAGGTTTTAGTAGTCGTAAGTTCTATGGGACTGATGACCTCAGAATTTAAGTCCCATAGTGCTCAGAGCCATTTGAATCTTGTTTATAGAGACTTAGTGACTGCGTTGAAAAATAGTATCAAGTTGCCTGAAATGTTGGTGCAAGAATGGTTGGGCGGGGGGGGGGGGGGGAGCAGGGGGGGGGGGGGAAGAAAGGAAAGGAAATGGAAGGAATTAATTATCACAGCTGCATCAGGAATCATGTGGAATCAACGACGACGAGTGAAAATTTGCGCCGGACTGACATTAGAACCCAGGATTGAATGCTTATAGCCGGCCGCGGTGGCCATGCGGTTCTGGCGCTGCAGTCCGGAACCGCGGAGCTGCTACGGTCGCAGGTTCGAATCCTGCCTCGGGTATGGGTGTGTGTGATGTCCTTAGGTTAGTTAGGTTTAAGTAGTTCTAAGTTCTAGGGTACTTATGACCTAAGATGTTGAGTCCCATAGTGCTCAGAGCCATTTTTTGAATGCTTATAAGGATGTTACGTTAATCACCGCGCCACGGGCACACATTGTTTATCGCAATTGCGTGGACTATCTCCGTACTCCCCACGCGTGACCCACATTCCGACTTCGCCCCACCTGTCAGTTGCCCCTACCCATGCCCCCCTTGTTCGCTACTTTGAGATTCCAGCAGGAGGCCGAACGTGATTGTGGATTCGTACTGCAAGTGGTGGATTCATAGCCGATCGGGGCTAATCAATTATACTAATGCATGATGTCAACTGTCTGTCTCACTTAGAAGTGTAGTGCCGGATTCAGTAAAAGTTACTTTGGTTGCAAAATAATGCGTAACTTACTTTTTGAAGTCTCCGTGTAGCTATGAGTAAGATTTTTTAAATGCAGATTTGTAGACATCTGTTAAAGCGTTTGGAGACATTAACTGAGGGTGACCCGTGGTCGAGGACTGAGAACTCACACTTAGACTCCAAGGTGCTGAATATTGGCCCTTCGCCTTTTCGGACCACTGTGCTTACGTGTTCAAAATTCTTCTCCCGAAACAAGTGGTCTAGCGCAGTCGCACACTGTGGAAGTTAAACACCTCCCAACTGCTCGATCCCTAACATCTTCGATGCGTTAGCCGGCCAGTGTGGCCGATCGGTTCTAGGCGCTTCAGTCTGGAATCACACGACCGCTACTGTCGCAGGTTCGAATCCTGAATCGGGCATGGATGTGTGTGATGTCCTTAGGTTATTTAGGTTTAAGTCGTTCTACGTTCGAGGGGACTGATGACCTCAGATGTTAAGTTCCATAGTTGGGTTGGGTTGTTTTGGGGAAGGAGACCAGACAGCGAGATCATCGGTCTCGTCGGATTAGGGAAGGATGGGAAAGGAAGTCGGCCGTATCCTTTGAAAGGAACCATCCCGGCATTTGCCTGGAGCGATTTAGGGAAATCACGGAAAACCTAAATCAGGATGGCCGGACGCGGGATTGAACCGCCGTCCTCCCGAATGCGATTCCAGTGTCTAACCACTGCGCCACCTCGCTCGGTAAAGTCCCATAGTGCTCAGAGCCATTTTAATGCATTACCGGGACATGGGCCACCATGAGCGTCGCTTACATAAATACTGCAAAACCTTGGCTTCGTCGCTGGAATGTGTTGTACTGCCATTCGATGTCCTTTGTCTCAGTATGGCAAGGATGTAGCTGCGAGGCTCTGGCCCACGACGGACTATTTCTTTGCCGTTCTCTACGACCTAGAAGCCCAACCGCCGACCCCTGCATCCTGGAGGGAGCGCAGTTGGATTAAGACACAAATCGTGACACTGGCACGCTGCAGACTACACGGAGTGGTGGTGAGGACCAGACGTCAAGATTCGACGGAACAGGAACATATCACCATGGAAAACGATGGAAAACAACGACGACCACTAATCACCGAGATCTACACCTGTCGCGTGCAGCACGTCACTTATCAGGTCAATGCCTTTGTAGACCACTCTTGGAAAATGTACCAGGAGGAGCGTAAGAGCACCCGTCCTGAGGATGTTGTTGCCTCACATCACACGCACCCTCGCTGCCAGCCAGGTGGAAGAGCTGGCGGGGCTCCGTGTGCTGTGGGGTCCACGATGCAATCAACAAAGATACTTGAGTAAGTCGCCCGGCGTCGACGGATTGCCAACAGAATTTTATCGCCCCTTCCTTGAGCTAATGGCGTCGTGGTGGACGATACGGGTTTATGATCTATTGACTTCAGACAACGTCGTACTGTCAGCCTATGTCACCCACCCACAAATCGACGCCGGGAGCGACGACAGGACATTACCGCCCCCTGACTCTGCTTAACGCGTTCCTGCGAAGTACTGCCTTAACATTCTATCCCCAGAACAGAGAACGTTGGGTGGCTCAACCAATACACAAACGGCCACAGGGGAATGTCGCGATTTAATCACACTGGCAGCGGCGTGCAGACTCGGCGCCGCGGTGCTTGCACTTGATTTTGGCATCGCATTTGACAAGGTGTTGCATCGTATCCTATTCTCCATAATGCATTTTCCACCCCTCTTTATTGCAGTTATTCTGCGCCTGTATGGCAGCGCCGAGACCTCGGTTCGGATCAATGGCAATGTGGCCGGACCAGCGAACATACGCCACTCCATAAGGCAGGATTGCCCATTTTTGTCACTACTCTACCCCATAGCACTGGTATTTCGGTCCACGTGCGGACTAAGAGGACTTAGTCCACTCGTGGACCGAAACACACGATGGTACTCGATTTCATATCAACATATGAACTGCAGTGGGCAGTACCATGAATGTGGCTAAATCCTCTGCAATGCCCATTGGACGTGCCTCTCCCATGGCGACTTAGCACCCCTCCCGTGCGTACAGATCCTTTGATACCTTGGTACAATTTTCACCTCCACTATACGCTGGTTCGTTGTCATCAATTTTCTGCAGAATCTCCAACTCATCTGCACAGAAGCGCGACACAATCTGCTCCACCGACTCGATTCTTTATAACGTGTCGAATAGCTCAATCAACATGTGGCGTCCAAGATGGTCCACATCGCACAGGTATTCCCACTGCCATAAACTATTGGACGCAGCCTCCAGACCATGTTCAGATACTTTCTTACAGCTGGTACGCCCTTTAAGGAAACGCTCACCATCGCCCCATGAGCGGAGACGTCGGCGTAGTCAATGTTGCGCCACCGAGGGGCATCTTTATGCAAGGTCACTATGCAAAAACAGTGCATAGGTGGCGCCTCCCTTACGCACAGATTGTGGGCATTGTTGTGACCACGACTATACCCCCACAGGTGACAGTAGCCCACATTACGCACCAAACGGTGCACATTTCTGATTTCATCATTGACTTCAGTTACACTCACACTCAGTTACCGAGCACTCACCTTCCTCGGACCAGAGATTTATACACCCACTACTTTGCTACATATGCTGCAACAACGAACTCAAACGTCCAACGACGTCGTGGCCCATGGTTTGGCGTCATGTCCACCAGCAATTCCTTCCCTTCAACGTCTGGGTAACATCGTACCATATCACATGTGGAAAATTTGCCACAAATCAACATCTCCACTCAACCGATTTGTCGGACACTTCACACGGTGGAATTTGCAATCTAGTTGATAACGATGCCCACCAGCCGACTTGTGGTGCCATCAGTGCCGTCTGGAAACTCCGTGTTCTGCCTCACTCGATTGACCAATGGACTTCTATCCATCCTGAGGATACTCATTTCCCCGCCACCAAAAATCGTGCTATTGGTTGGGTCAAGACACAGACGATCACTTACCTGTATACTCATGGCGGTAAATCACACCTTGACTTCTGGCAGTATTTACAAACCGCCCAAAATGAAATCAAGCACCGACTTCTTCGCTATCTTTACATCACCCCCACTCAGCTGGATAGTGCCACACGCAGACGACATACTCACTCCGCCCTCCCCCCCCCCCCCCCCCCCCCCCCCCACCTGTCCCCTTCTGATGTCTGAGATTCCCTGTGCTACATTTCGTACCCCACAGCAGGGTAGGTGCATGGACAAGTGCCCCTTTTCTTCATGCACTATACCAGATCAAGCCAGTCGCTCCCCCATTTCTACTGTATCCTCCTTGGCTTCCACCCTCCTTTCGTGAACTTCTGCCCGCTGCTGGTGCCTGAGACACCGTGACCAGGCCTCTCATGTTGACCCCTGTCCACTCTGCCCCATGGCCCATCTGCCGAGCATAATGATGTTCCCTCCAAGTGTTATCATGCCTTTGCTCCTTCTTCCCTCTTTGTCTACGCCGTCATACTTCCTAGTCCGCTTTCAGTTTTTTCCATTGCCCTCTCTCCTTCTTAATAAAGACTTCTACTTGCCTCGTTTGAGGCTAGTGTCTAATGTTGGTTCTGCCAGAGGTAAGTCTTCACGTTGTATTTATATTTGTAAGAGTAAAAAAGAAATCGGTGGTGTGTGGTTCAGGGACGGGACAAGTAATCAAATCGTCCTATCTTCCGGGTTCACAAGCCGGATGTGCTTAAATTCTGAATGAAAACCGTCCGCAGTGGCGGCCAAAGAATTCCGGCATAAGGAGTCGTTTTCGTTCCGTGGATGGCCTTTTAAAAGAGAGCAGAGGAGCGGATACAGGTGGGTAACTGCCCCTAAAAGGGCAGCAAAATCAGCAATGTTCAACGCCATGAAGATTCAGAAGGCTATGGAAACGAGTTAATTAATGAAACACAATGTGTATCAGCATGACATGTGGTCTGCAATTGAAAAAGTATCATGATGATCTCCTTACTGGCCAAAGATTCCGGATTAGTGCTCCATTTGAATTTGCAGGAGAGCACTGCCAAGGGGGAGGTAACCATGAGAAAAAGACTGAGTATCCAACGAAAGGGTAACATGCTGCATATCGGAGAATGGAATGTCGGAACTCTGAATATAGTAGGGAAGCAAGAACAACTGAGAAAGGAAATTCAGAAGCTCCGTATAGATACAGTAGGGGTCAGTGAAGTGAAATGGAAAGGCAGTAAGGATTTATTACCAGATTAATACAGGGCAGTATCAGGAGCAACATAAAATGGTCTAATGGTTGTAGAATTCGTCACGAAAGGGAAAGTAGAGGAGAGAGTGAGTTCCTACAAACAGTTCAATGATAAGGTTTTTCTTGTCAGAATCGACAGCAAACCAATGCAAACAAAAGTAATTCAGATATACATGTCGACGTTATAAGCAGAATATGAAGAGATATAGAAAGTATATGAGGCTATTTAAAGGGTAATTCAGTATTTAGAGGGAGATGAAAATCTGTCAAGCATGAGGGATTGAAAAGCGGTTGTCGGGGAAGGATTTGAAAAAAAGGGATGCAGGACAATATCGGGCAGGCAGTAGGAATGGAAGAAGAGAAAGTCTACTTGTGTTCTGCAGTAAATTTCAGATAGTAACAACGAATATTCTGTTCAAGAATCACAATAGGTGATGGTATACTTGGAAAAGACCCAGAGACATAAAAAGATTCCAACTGGTCTACATCGTGGTGAGACAGAGATTCCGAAATCAGATATTGGATTGCAAGGTGTTTCCAGGATCAGATATAGCAGTTTAGTAAAGATAAAAAGCAGGCTGAAATTTGAGACTCATAAACAAGAAACAATGTACAAATAAATTGGGACTGAAGTACTCAAGAATGATGACATGCGTTTGAAGAACTCTGAGGATAAAGATACAGCGAAAATTAATACCCCAGTAGGCAGTTTAGATGAAGGTATCTCTAAGAAGGGCAGCTAATGATGGCGGACAGACAAACATAGATATTAGGAAGGTAGAATCCTTGGGTAACAGAATCAATGTTTCCATTGGAAAAATGTGAAGAAATCTAAGAAAGGAAAGGTCATTGTGAGGACTGACTGAGCATACAGGAAAGTCAAAATACCTTTCGGTGATATTCAAGGCAAGGGTGTGCAATGGGTATTCCACTTTTAAGCACAGATGAGGGAGGAAATAGTTGGAAAGGGTACTTGAAGGCCTCTACGAGGGGGAGGAATTTTCAGCTAACGTGATGAAGAAATGAGAATCGATATGGAGTATACAGTGGATCCATTACTAGTCAGCGATTAATAGAGCTTTCGAAGACTTACGATCAAATAAGGCAGTGAGGATAGACAACATTTATTCGGAATTTCTGAAAACACTGGACGACGTGGTATCCAAACGACTATCCAGGTTGCCGTGCAGAATCTATAAGGCTGGAGACATACTAACAAACTATATAAAAATTTGATCCACGTAGTTTGGAGGATAGCGATGGCTGGTAAGTGGAAGAACTCTCTCAGAGTTAGCTTAACAACTTATGCATTCAAGTTGCCGACATCTGGTCAATGGCGAGGCTGAATGGTGAGCCAGTGGGACCCAGTGACAGACTGGTGGTTGAAAAAGATACTTTATTGTTTTTAATTACGACATTTCTCCGTTTTGAATGAGAGCTGGCCATGCCACATTCGAGCACAGCAGGCAGGGGCAGCAGGATATCACCCCAGGTAAGACGGTACTTGTATCAGCAAAAAGCGATACTGACCTCAGACCTCGGAAGCAACCAGTGGCCCGTCAGTAGGCCAAGGCTCTGATGTCTGTGGTGAGCTCCTTCTTCTTGCTGCGTCGGCCCTCTTATGTCGAACGCCCCTGCCCAGGCGACCCAGGTATGGCTCTCTTCCTCCACTGTAACGAGGGGTCACTGCCGTGCAAAGGATCATGGTTGGAGTCTAGCGGCAGGTCCGCTGAACTGTGGCACCAAGTCCCCCACGCTGGACTCAGTGCGTATGGCTGCTGCCCCGTGCTGCTCTTGAACCCATGGTTGCAGCTGGTGACACCGTCATCTCATTGTCTGGTGTAGGCCTTGCATCACGATAGTACTGCTGGGCTCTGAATGCATCTGTCTCAAAAGTTACTTACACTGCTCCAGGGTGCATTTGTAGCACTATCGCCTGGTTCCTGGTCACATAGCTCATGATATAGTTTTAACCGTGGTGTGGTGAATCATTCAGCTTGCTGGCTGTTACTGCTGTGCAGTGCAGGTTTTGAAAATACAGCTAGCCTGTCTTGCAAACCTTTTGCGTATCTACTGCTGAAGCCTGTAAGTGGTCACTGTGCATAGAAGCACTCCATTGCAGCTTGTTACAAATTTCCCCTATGTCTAGGTAGTGGTGCTAGATTGTCGCCCTTGAAGGGAAAGATCCAGTCACTCAGGTCTTGCTCAGGACTGGTTTCTCACCGTGAACTACTTCCACCAACGAACAACAAAACATGTGACACAGACCTAAGATTATGCTAGGTTAGAAATCTTAAATACTATACATTTCTTAGACTATATTAGCCTTCATGACTGCTTGCTTGTAACCCCTTCAGCAGATTCATTGCTTCCTGTATCTGTGCTCACTGTACAGCTTTGCTCAGTACAAGTCTTTCTTCGCGCTTTTAATCTTCCTTAAGTCTAACAAATTCATCTTCTAAAAAATACTCTCCACATCACGGTTTTGGGATACATTTCACTACGACCTGGATTACCCACAGGTCAGTGTTGAACGGCTCTCCATCTCAAGTAAATAAAAGCTATACAAAATGGAAAATAAGCCTTAATGTTACTGCTTGCATTTTAAATAGATTGCCTACTATGATAGAAACTCCTTGGGACAGATCAAGATTGACAACAGCTTGCCTTACCAGGAATCTCTTCCCACTAAGTTCTACCACACGTTGTCAGCGATCAATTATGGCATGCCCTGATGCAGAAAATCTAACTCTAGGATCATGCTTTGGCCCTCATTCACATGAGACACCATTTCTACACAATGCGTAAACTTGGTTGCCTCCTGTAGAAAATTCTCCATTACCGACCCCAGTGACTGTTTATTGTTATCCCCCAACCCAAACAACCTATAACATAGTGGGTCCCATTGCCTCCTACCTACTAAATGTCTCAAGGCCACTGATACTTTCGTCCGTGTGTCCAACAGAAGCTTAAACCTTCTTCCACTTACTATACCCATTATGGCACACTCTGCTTCTGCATTCGCATTTCCGGCATGCGTTTTTACTTGGGACGCCTTTCGGCTGTTCTTGTGTTCTCTTCTGAGTTTAACAGGTGCCTGTTATTACCCTGCCAACCCCTCTTGGTATTCCCATAAAACTGCTGATGGTTTATACCACTCCTATTCCTTCGTGGCTGGCAATAGTGCATCTGCAGATGTCCCATACGTCCGCAACCGGACGTAAACAGATTTCGTCTATCTCTCACCCCTGTTGCAACAACAATTTCTTAAAATTCCATCGCCAGTCTCACTGTTGCGTGGAGGTCCTTAGCTGCACCAGTGCCCACCCTCCTAGAAATTTCCGGTGCTAGACGTCATAGGAATGCATCGAGATCGCTTTGCTCGGCTTCCTGTAACACTTTATTCTCCTCATCACTCTGCGTTAATTCGTATGTACACACGTCAGTTTTCTGGATTCTCTCTGAAAAATCCTGTATGGCATCTTTAGACCTCTTAGAAATAACACTCAGCTGCTCACAAAAAAAGCGTGCCCTATTCTGCTTTTTGTACCTTTGCAATAATATTTTCTTTAGCTGCTCAAAAGTTTCTGCCTTGTATAGCACTTCTATGCATTATACAGTGACTTCATTTCTCCTGAAAGGAGCAATACAACTACTTACAACTGTTTGTCTTACCAATCTCGTACGTCAGCAAATGACAAAGAGTCCTTCACAAACGATAACAGATCCTCAGATGTCCTACTGCAAACAGGAGAAACAAGGTTCGCAACAGCTGATTCCAATGCTAGACTTAGTGATCTTAATAATCCCAACTCCTCATTCCTCGCTGTCAGCTCATTATTTCCAAACGCATTTCCTGCTCTTAATTGTACTACTTCATGAACACATCTTCTGACGACACCTTCTGTCTCTGATTCCACTGTTGCACTACCATTACTAATATCTTATGAACCCAATTATAACAACAAAAACAATCCTTAAGCACCTTGACCAGAATACTTATATCTTATGTCTAATCATGAGCCATCTGAACTCTCTGTATTGTCTCCCTCTATGGCCAA
This sequence comes from Schistocerca gregaria, assembly GCF_023897955.1. Classification (NCBI taxonomy): domain Eukaryota; kingdom Metazoa; phylum Arthropoda; class Insecta; order Orthoptera; family Acrididae; genus Schistocerca; species Schistocerca gregaria. The sequence continues at coordinate 417,873,580 of NC_064924.1, forward strand.
AATTGTGACACGTATTTCAGACAACTGCCACTGACCAGGCACAAGGGCCTGATTGCCCAAGAAGATTACACTGTGCATCTCTCATGGGTTTAAACAACTGATCCCTACAACTACCGCAGAACTGAGAAATTTCCACAGATTCTTACGGTTTCACAAAAGTCGTGATGACCTCCAATTCTCGACTCTGTATACGCCACGAACCACAAACAACAGTTTCAATCACCTCACAATGAATATACTGAGGGCGGTGGGTCGGACGTCGTTCTATGGGTGGTAGCACGCCCTCCTCTGCCCACTGACGGTGAAGTCAATTTTCCTGACACAACATTGCAGGGGGCATCTGCCTGAGGGTGAGGCAGAGTGATGGGACGATGGGGCTGCGTGGCAGGCTGTTGGCTGAGAAGGCGAAAGATCTGATTGAGAACCGGAGAAAATTCTGGTCCTGTGCGAAATCGCTAAACGAATCTAATTCTTCCATCCAGTCACTCGTTGACCACTCTGGTGTTGCAATATAAGATGTTGTTGTTGTGGTCTTCAGTCCTGAGACTGGTTTGATGCAGCTCTCCATGCTACTCTATTCTGTGCAAGCTGCTTCATCTCCCAGTACCTACTGCAACCTACATCCTTCTGAATATGCTTAGTGTACTCATCTCTCGGTCTCCCTCTACGATTTTTACCCTCCACACTGCCCTCCAATGCTAAATTTGTGATCCCTTGATGCCTCAAAACATGTCCTACCAACCGATCCCTTCTTCTAGTCATGTTGTGCCACAAACTTCTCTTCTCCCCAATCCTATTCAATACCTCCTCATTAGTTACGTGATCTATCCACCTTATCTTCAGTATTCTTCTGTAGCACCACACTTCGAAAGCTTCTATTCTCTTCTTGTCCAAACTAGTTATCGTCCATGTTTCACTTCCATACATGGCTACACTCCAAACAAATATTTTCAGAAATGACTTCCTGACACTTAAATCTATATTCGATGTTAACAAATTTCTCTTCTTCAGAAACGCTTTCGTTGCCATTGCCAGTCTACATTTTATATCCTCTCTACTTCGACCATCATCAGTTATTTTACTTCCTAAATAGCAAAACTCCTTTACTACTTTAAGTGTCTCATTTCCTAATCTAATTCCCTCAGCATCACCCGATTTAATTTGACTACATTCCATTATCCTCGTTTTGCTTTTGTTGATGTTCATCTTATATCCTCCTTTCAAGACACTGTCCATTCCGTTCAACTGCTCTTCCAAGTCCTTTGCCGTCTCTGACAGAATTACAATGTCATCGGCGAACCTCAAAGTTTTTACTTCGTCTCCATGAATTTTAATACCTACTCCGAATTTTTCTTTTGTTTCCTTTACTGCTTGCTCAATATACAGATTGAATAACATCGGGGGGAGGCTACAACCCTGTCTCACTCCTTTCCCAACCACTGCTTCCCTTTCATGCCCCTCGACTCTTATGACTGCCATCTGGTTTCTGTACAAATTGTAAATAGCCTTTCGCTCCCTGTGTTTTACACCTGCCACCTTTAGAATTTGAAAAAGAGTATTCCAGTCAACATTGTCAAAAGCTTTCTCTAAGTCTGCAAATGCTAGAAACGTAGGTTTGCCTTTTCTTAATCTTTCTTCTAAGATAAGTCGTAAGGTCAGTATTGCCTCACGTGTTCCAACATTTCGACGGAATCCAAACTGATCCTCCCCGAGGTCCGCATCTACCAGATTTTCCATTCGTCTGTAAAGAATTCGCGTTAGTATTTTGCAGCTGTGACTTATTAAACTGATAGTTCGGTAATTTTCACATCTGTCAGCACCTGCTTTCTTTGGGATTGGAATTATTATATTCTTCTTGAAGTCTGAGGGTATTTCGCCTGTCTCATACATCTTGCTCACCAGCTGGTAGAGTTTTGTCATGACTGGCTCTCCCAAAGCCGTCAGTAGTTCTAATGGAATGTTGTCTACTCCGGGGGCCTTGTTTCGACTCAGGTCTTTCAGTGCTCTGTCAAACTCTTCACGCAGTATCGTATCACCCATTTCGTCTTCATCTACATCCTCTTCCATTTCCATAATATTGTCCTCAAGTACATCACCCTTGTATAAACCTTCTATATACTCCTTCCACCTTTCTGCCTTCCCTTCTTTGCTTAGAACTGGGTTGCCATCTGAGCTCTTGATATTCATACACGTGGTTCTCCTCTCTCCAAAGGTCTCTTTAATTTTCCTGTAGGCAGTATCTATCTTACCCCTAGTGAGATAAGCTTCTACATCCTTACATTTGTCCTCTAGCCATCCCTGTTTAGCCATTTTGCACTTCCTGTCGATCTCATTTTTGAGACGTTTGTATTCCTTTTTGCCTGCTTCATTTACTGCATTTTTATATTTTCTCCTTTCATCAATTAAATTCAATATTTCTTCTGTTACCCAAGGATTTCTAGCAGCCCTCGTCTTTTTACCTACTTTATCCTCTGCTGCCTTCACTACTTCATCCCTCAGAGCTACCCATTCTTCTTCTACTGTATTTCTTTCCCCTATTCCTGTCAATTGTTCCCTAATGCTCTCCCTGAAACTCTGTACAACCTCTGGTTCTTTCAGTTTATCCAGGTCCCATCTCCTTAATTTCCCACATTTTTGCAGTTTCTTTAGTTTTAATCTACAGGTCATAACTAGTTGATTGTGGTCAGAGTCCACATCTGCCCCTGGAAATGTCTTACAACTTAAAACCTGGTTCCTAAATCTCTGTCTTACCATTATATAATCTATCTGATACCTTTTAGTATCTCCAGGGTTCTTCCACGTATACAACCTTCTTTCATGATTCTTAAACCAAGTGTTACCTATGACTAAGTTGTGCCCTGTACAAAATTCTACTAGGCGGCTTCCTCTTTCATTTCTTAGCCCCAATCCATATTCACCTACTATGTTTCCTTCTCTCCCTTTTCCTACACTCGAATTCCAGTCACCCATTACTATTAAATTTTCGTCTCCCTTCACTGTCTGAATAATTTCTTTTATTTCATCGTACATTTCTTCAATTTCTTCGTCATCTGCTGAGCTAGTTGGCATATAAACTTGTACTATTGTAGTAGGTGTGGGCTTCGTATCTATCTTGGCCACAATAATGCGTTCACTATGCTGTTTGTAGTAGCTTACCCGCATTCCTATTTTCCTATTCATTATTAAACCTACTCCTGCATTACCCCTATTTGATTTTGTGTTTATAACCCTGTAATCACCTGACCAGAAGTCTTGTTCCTCTTGCCACCGAACTTCACTAATTCCCACTATATCTAACTTTAACCTATCCATTTCCCTTTTTAAATTTTCTAACCTACCTGCCCGATTAAGGGATCTGACATTCCACGCTCCGATCCGTAGAACGCCAGTTTTCTTTCTCCTGATAACGACATCCTCCTGAGTAGTCCCCGCCCGGAGATCCGAATGGGGGACTATTTTAGCTCCGGAATATTTTACCCAAGAGGATGCCATCATCATTTAATCATACAGTAAAGCTGCATGTCCTCGGGAAAAATTACGGCTGTAGTTTCCCCTTGCTTTCAGCCGTTCGCAGTACCAGCACAGCAACGCCGTTTTGGTTAATGTTGCAAGGCCAGATCAGTCAATCATCCAGACTGTTGCCCCCGCAACTACTGAAAAGGCTGCTGTCCCTCTTCAGGAACCACACGTTTGTCTGGCCTCTCAACAGATACCCCTCCGTTGTGGTTGTACCTACGGTACGGCCATCTGTATCGCTGAGGCACGCAAGCCTTCCCACCAACGGCAAGGTCCATGGTTCATGGGAGGGCAATATAAGATAGTAAAATGAAATCCGAGGTTTGAAACTTCTCATGCAAAGAATAATTCACGCAGGAGAATCGTAGAGATTCACGTATGGTTGACATAGTAATATGCATCCCTGGCGAAGAGAAACAATTGAAAAGGTTGAAAACAAGTAAGACGCCAGGTCTGGATGGAATCCCATTTCGACATTGGCTCCTCACTTAGCTTGCATTTATCCTGAATCTTTCGATCAGCGTAAGATCCGAAGCGATCGGAAAAAAGCGCAGGCGTCTCCTACACAGGGTGAGTCACCTAATATTACCAGTGGAAACGCCTCCCAAACCACAAAAAACACTAAGTAACCCATTCCGCAGACCGAAAATGAGGAGAGGGGCTGCTGTAATAGCCGGCTGGGGTGGCCGAGCTGTTCTAGGCGCTACAGTCTGGAACCGCACGACCGCTACGGTCGTAGGTTCGAATCCTGCCTCGGGCATGGATGTGTGTAATGTCCTTAGGTTATTTAGGTTTAAGTAGTTCTAAGTTCTAGGGGACTGATGACCTCAGAAGTTAAGTCCCATAGTGCTCATAGCCATTAGAACAATTTTTTTGCTGTAATAGGTTAATAAAAAACCCTGAGAAATGCACAAGTCTGATTTTCAACACATACACTCCTGGAAATGGAAAAAAGAACACATTGACACCGGTGTGTCAGACCCACCATACTTGCTCCGGACACTGCGAGAGGGCTGTACAAGCAATGATCACACGCACGGCACAGCGGACACACCAGGAACCGCGGTGTTGGCCGTCGAATGGCGCTAGCTGCGCAGCATTTGTGCACCGCCGCCGTCAGTGTCAGCCAGTTTGCCGTGGCATACGGAGCTCCATCGCAGTCTTCATGCCGCGACAGCGTGGACGTGAACCGTATGTGCAGTTGACGGACTTTGAGCGAGGGCGTATACTGGGCATGCGGGAGGCCGGGTGGACGTACCGCCGAATTGCTCAACACGTGGGGCGTGAGGTCTCCACAGTACATCGATGTTGTCGCCAGTGGTCAGCGGAAGGTGCACGTGCCCGTCGACCTGGGACCGGACCGCAGCGACGCAAGGATGCACGCCAAGACCGTAGGATCCTACGCAGTGCCGTAGGGGACCGCACCGCCACTTCCCAGCAAATTAGGGACACTGTTGCTCCTGGGGTATCGGCGAGGACCATTCGCAACCGTCTCCATGAAGCTGGGCTACGATCCCGCACACCGTTAGGCCGTCTTCCGCTCACGCCCCAACATCGTGCAGCCCGCCTCCAGTGGTGTCGCGACAGGCGTGAATGGAGGGACGAATGGAGACGTGTCGTCTTCAGCGATGAGAGTCGCTTCTGCCTTGGTGCCAATGATGGTCGTATGCGTGTTTGGCGCCGTGCAGGGCCAACACCCGGCATCATGGTGTGGGGAGCGATCTCCTACACTGGCCGTACACCTCTGGTGATCGTCGAGGGGACACTGAATAGTGCACGGTACATCCAAACCGTCATCGAACCCATCGTTCTACCATTCCTAGACCGGCAAGGGAACTTGTTGTTCCAACAGGACAATGCACGTCCGCATGTATCCCGTGCCACCCAACGTGCTCTAGAAGGTGTAAGTCAACTACCCTGGCCAGCAAGATCTCCGGATCTGTCCCCCATTGAGCATGTTTGGGACTGGATGAAGCGTCGTCTCACGCGGTCTGCACGTCCAGCACGAACGCTGGTACAACTGAGGCGCTAGGTGGAAATGGCATGGCAAGCCGTTCCACAGGACTACATCCAGCATCTCTACAATCGTCTCCATGGGAGAATAGCAGCCTGCATTGCTTCCAAAGGTGGATATACACTGTACTAGTGCCGACATTGTGCATGCTCTGTTGCCTGTGTCTATGTGCCTGTGGTTCTGTCAGTGTGATCATGTGATGTATCTGACCCCAGGAATGTGTCAATAAAGTTTCCCCTTCCTGGGACAATGAATTCACGGTGTTCTTATTTCAATTTCCAGGAGTGTACTTACGTTTTTTTTAGAAATGGAAACCTGTTATTATTTTTAGCAAAGATGCAAATAGAAATAAATATTTAATCAATACCGTTTGTAACACCGTCAAATGTTAAGTACATCCGGAGTAATTTGTAACGTAAAGTTGACGCTTGAAACCTCAGACGTTCAGTCGCGTGTTGTAACAAACAAGATCTCTAGGGGTACGTTTACGATGTTTACGGGCTTGGCTGTCTCTGTGTCTGCATGCTGCGCTTGCTGAATTAGTCCTTGTACTCAGAATAACTGTAGTACACTGTGCTACCGGACGCCTGTGGTAGTGTGCTGTACACAAGTAAGAATAGAAGTACGCAGAGTATGAACGTGGGAAGGTCGCAAGTACAACAGTGTGTACAGTGTCGTAAGAACAGTGAAAACTGTTTATTTTAACTCTGGAAAGGCAGAGATGATACTCATCTATGGTGAGTGTAGACAAAATGCATCTGCAGCCTGCAGGTTGTATGCATAAAGGTACCCGGACAGAGATCATCCAGCGTGCCGCATGTTTGAAAACGTCTACAAACAACTGTATGCAACAGGTAAGGACGTAACACGCAAATGGGTCTGTTACAAACCTATCACAGGAGAAGCAGGTGCAGTTGGTGTGTTGGTTGCTATTGCTGTGAACCCACACATGAATTCACGTGACATCGCTAGAGGCACTGCAGTGAGTCAAAGTAGTGTAATGCGCATACTTCATCGCCACAAATTTCTCCCGTATCATGTGTCGCTGCATCAGCAAATACTTCGAGATGACTTTAATAACCGAGTGAATTTCTGTCAATGGGCATTTGCAGAGAATGCGTCGCAGTTCGACGTGTTTACAGATGAAGCAGGTTTCACAAACAACGGTACAGTGAATTTACGAAACATGCGTTCAAAAAAATGCCTCTGAGCACTATGGGACTTAACATCTGAGGTCATCACTCCCCTAGAACTTAGAACTACTTAAACCTAATTAACCTAACGACATCACACACACCCATGACCTGCGACCGTAGCGGTCGCGTGGTTCCAGACTGAAGCGCCTAGAACCGCTCGGCCACTCTGGCCGGCAAACATGCGTTACTGGTCCGTGGACGGTCCTCCCTGGCCTCGGCAGGTAGAGCGACAACGACCGTTGAATGTAAATGTATCGTGCGGAGTAATTGGCGACCATCTCATTGGTCCTCACTTCATTTAAGGCACCCAAACAGCTGCAAAATACATCGAGTTGCTACAAAAAGATCTGCCAACATTGCTAGAAAATGTCCCTCTGGAAACGCGTATGTGGTATCAACATGGTGGTTCTCCAGCACATTATGCAAGAAACACTAGGCTGGCACTTGACAGAATGTTCAACGGGCGTTTCATAGGATGTGGCCGAGGCTTAAATTGGCCAGCCCGTTATCCTGAACTTGCACCTTTGGAATTCTTTCTGTAGGGTGTGTTAAAGGAGAGCGTGTAACGTGACGTGCCTACAACCCCAGAGGATATGAAAACTCGTTTTGAGGCAGCCTGTGGTAACATGACACCAGATGTACTGCGTCGTGTAAGACATTCATTATGCAGTAGATTTAGATTGTGTGTAGCAAATGATGGGCACCATTTTGAACATTTATTGGCCTGAAATCTCAGGACACACTCTTTAACAATCTGTAATTGAAAACAAAAAAATTGTAAGTTTAACTAAATTTTTCTAACAAATCAGTGCTGTACAGTATACTCCACAGGAAAAGATTAATAAAAATGTTAGCATATGGACGTAACGTGCTGTTCAACTCACTTCTGTACTTACATTGCATCACTGTTCTTTTTGTATCCCTAATTAATTCGGTTCTCTCCGATACACACGATTGAGCTGCTGAGGAATTACTCAGGCGTCAACTTAACGTCACAAATTACTCTGGGTGTAATTAACATTTTACAATGTAAGAAACAGCAGTGATTAAGTTTTTTCCTATTTTCAGTTGTGCTAAAAATAATAACAGATTTTCATTAAAAACATACGTATGTGTTGAAAGTCATATGTTGAAAGTCATACTTCCGTGCATTTCTCATTGGTTTGTATTAACCAATTACACCAGCCTCTCTCCTCACATTTGGCCTGCAGAACTGGTTATACCGTGTTTGTTGTGGTTTTGAAGGTGTTTCCAGTGGTAATGTTAGGTGACTCATCTTGTGTATAAGAAGGGTAAAAAATGGACCCGAAAAATTACAGTCTAATATCCGTAACATCGGTTTCCTGCAGAAACCTGGAAGATATTCTGAGTTCGGAAATAACGAACTTCCTAGGGACGGAAAAGCTTATGTCTACGGTTCAACACGGCTTTAGAGAGCACAGCTCGTGCGAAACTCAGCTTGCCCTTCTCTCACATGTTGTATTGCGAAGTATGGATGAAGGGCAACAGGCAGATTCCATATTTCTAGATTTTCGAAAAGCATTTGAGACGGTACGCTGCTGCAGACTATAAATAATGGAAGGAACATATGGAATAGGTTCCCAGATATATGAGTGGCCCGAAGACTTCTCAAGTAATAGTATCAAGTAAGTTGTCGTCGACGGCGAGCGTTCATCAGAGGCAAGGGTATAGTTAGAAGTGCCCCAGGGAAGTGTGATAGGACTGTTATTTTTTTTTTTCTCATAAACGATCTGGCGAACAGGGTGGGCAACAGTCTGCGGTTGCCTGCTGATGATGCTGTTGTCTACAGGAAGGGTTAGTCGTTAGGTGACTACACGTGGATACAAGATGATATGGAGAAGATATGGACAACATTTTTACATGGTGTGACCAATGGACTGAGGATGAATAGGAAAAACAAACCCTTAATGTTCGAATACAACATTAATAACGTTCTATTTAACACAGTCACGTTGTCTAAACATTTGGGCGTAGCGCTGCTATATGAAATGGAACGAAGATGTGAGTATTGTGGTATGGAGGGCGAGCAGTCGACTTTGGTTCATTAGGAGAATTTTGGAAGTGTATTTCATCTGTAATGCAGCCTCCATATAGGACGTTAACGCAGTCTGTTCTTGAGTACTGTTCTAGTGTTTGTTATCCCCACCAGGTCGGATTAACGGAAGACATCGAAGCATTTAAGAGGTGGGTTGCTAGACTTGTTACCGATAGACACGAACAACGTGCAGGTCTTACGGAGACGCTGCAGGAACTCAAATGGGAATCCATGGAATGAAGGCGACGGACCGAAATTTAGAGAACTGGCATTTGAAGCTGACTGCAGAACGATTCTACTGCCGCTAACGTGCATTTCGTGTAAGGTCCACGAAAATAAGATGCGGAGGCATGTAGACATTCAGTCGATGTGTTTGCGAGCGGAACAGGAAATGAGATGAGTGGTAGTGGTACAGGGTACCCTCCGCCACCCACCGTATTGTAGTTTGCGGTGTATGTATGCAGATGTAGTCGCGATGTGCGTGTGACCTGTTGTGTAGCGGTGGCCGGCAAGTGTGCGGCGGGTTTGCCTACCACCAGCCCGTAGTTTGTTCCACTTTAAACAAGAATAACTTGGAAGACAGCGGCGCAAAGCAACTATCACCAATGCAAATAGAAAGGTACCGTTTTCATAAAACGGCTTGAAGATCTTTCGCAAGACAATGGTAGAATAGGTGTCCGTTAGGATATTATTGGAAATCTTGTATGAGTCATATGACCCTGGGAATCTTAATGCTCGTAAAACAGCTGCAGCTCTTTATCATTTGGTTTGCAAAACTACTAGGTAAATGTAGGTGAGTATCACTAAGTGTCTATGCGCATATTTCGCATTTCTTTTAGCTTACAAGGAGGCGGTGTATCTTGCACAGAGTGACAGTCAGTGACAAGCCAGATGTCATCAATAGGGTAGATACATGCAGATTTATGGGAAAGGATGTCACCTACAGCTCGTTTGCGAGAAGTACAATCAACTGCCACAACTTAAGAAATGCATGAGAAGGCAAGGTGGACGGTCCCATAGCACAAAAATGTCATCTCTGACCTTTGTTCGTATGGTAGTGAATCCTACTATGCGTCTGCAACTTTATGCGACAGATATAATGATTCATCCAACAATGCAGCAAATTTCCACTGTACACCAACTAATAATGACGCAAATGTGCCCATCTCAACCCCAAATGAAGAGGTGATGCAACTTCTTGGAACGCTACAGGAAATGTAAAACAGATGTCTGACTCGATGTATGATTGTTGAGAATGCTGTTAGCTGCATGCGAGGGAACGAAGAAATGTTTGCATTTAGCATTCCAATGCCCTCTTCATAATCCTTAAATGACACAGGGAAGTTTATAATTCACTGCTCCGCCCTTTTTATTCATTCATTCATTCGGATACTGTGTTTCATAAATTGACCATAAAGGATATTCTTCGGGAATGTGAAACAGACTAGTTATTCATTAGTTAGGAGAACCAGCCATTGGAGGTTACTTCTGTAAAGTATGATAACAACAAACTATGATTAAGTACTTGCGTTGATAGTTATATGGATTGCTTCACGTTATTTTGTGTATATTCAGAGAGAAACGAGTATGTGTACTTTGAAAAACGCTGATACTCATCAGCCTCTCTTATATTTCTTAATTACTGTTTTCTACATTTTTACAGTGTCAGTTACACCGTCAGTGAGAGTGCACCGTGAGTCCCTGATGCTAATAAGTCGAGTACACCGTTCGTTTACCACACATTTTTATTCCATAGGCACGCAGTCTGATTAGAAGACGCTTGCGAGGAACGATGTCGAGAGCCTTCTGGAAATCTAAAAATATGAAATAAATTTGACATCCCCTGTCGATAGCAATCATTACTTCATGAGTATAAAGAGCTAGTTGTGCTTCACAAGAACGATATTTTCTGAATCCGTGTTAAGTGTCAAATAAATCGTTTTCTGTGTCGTAATTCATAATGTCGAACACAGCACATGTTCCAAAACCCTACTGCCTATCGACACTAGTGATATAGGCCTGTAATTCAATGGATTACTCCTATTTCCCTTTTTGGATATTAGTGTGATCTGAGCAGTTTTCCAGTCTTTAGATGCGGATCTTCCTGTGAGCGAGCGGTTTCATGTAACTGCTAAATATGGAGCTATTGTGTCAGCATACTAAGAAAGGAACCCGACTGGTATACAATGTGGACAGAAGGCCTTGCCTTTATTAAGTGATTTAAGCTGCTTTGCTACACCGAGGATATCTGGTTCTATGTTTCTCATCTTGGCAGTTATTCTTGATTGGAATTCAGGAGTATTTACTTAGTCTTCTTTGGTAAAGGAGTTTAGGAAAACCGTGTTTAATAATTCTGCTTTATTGGCACTGTGATCAGTGACTCCACCGTTGTTATTGCTCAGTGAACTGCGCCTTGCCACTGGTGTACTTTATGTATGACCAGATTCTCTTTGGATTTTCTGCCAGATTCCGAGACAGAGTTTGGTTGTGGAAATTATTATAAGCATCTCGCATTGAAATACGTGCTACCTTTCGAACTTCTGCAAAACTTTGCCAAAATTGAGGATTTTGAGTTCTTTTAAATTTGGCATGCTTTTTTCGTTGCTTCTGCAACATTGATTTGACCCGTTGTGTGTACCATGGGGGATCAGTACCATCACTTATTAATTTATGTGGCATATTTCTCTTAATTGGCGTTGATATTATCTCTCTGAAATCATTGCACATCTTTTCTGCGCTTACATGATCAGAATGGAAGGAGTGGAGACTACCTCTTAAAAAGACGTTGATAGTATTTTTATCAGCTTTTTCAAATAGATGTACTTTGCGTTTCTTTTTGATGGTTGTGGGTGTTACGGTAATCAGCCTAGCAGCAATCGCCTTGTGGTCGCTAATCCCTGTATCCGTCATGATACTCCCTATTTGTCCAGGATTATTTGTTGCTAAGAGGTCAAGTATGCTTTCGCAGCCATTTACGCTTCGAGTGGGCTAATGAACTAATTGTTCAAAATGATTTTTTGAAAAACCATTCAGTACAGTTTCGGATGACGTTTTATGTCTGCCGCGAGCTTCAAGCATATAATTTCTCCAGGATACCGGGGGTAGATTGAAGTCACCACCGACTATAATTGTATGACTGGAGTACCTATTTGAAACGAGACTCAAGTTTTCTTTGAACTGGCCGACAACTATATCTGCTGAGTCGGGAGGGGGACGCGGAGAGGGTCGGTAAAACGATCCGATTAATAGTTTAGTCCGATTGTCAAGTATAACCTCTACCCATACTATTATGCAGGACCTATCTACTTCAGTTTCACTACAAGGTAGACTACTTCTGAAGCAATAAATACTCCACCAGCTACTGAATTTAATTTATTCTTTCTGAACACTGTTAGGTTGTTTGAAAAAATTTCGGCTGAACTTAATTCCTTCATTAGGCAGCTTTCCGTACCTATAACTAGTGCTTTCTATTATGGCTTGGAGCTCTGGTTCTTTCCCAAGACAACTAAGACAATTTACAACTACAATATCGACCGTTTCTACAACTACGTGCTGTGTTTTACCAGCCCCATTTTAGACGGAGGACCTTTTAATTCCCATTACAAGTAGGATGATTCCAGACAGTCCGCTCTAGCATATTTTATCAGTATAAAGTTGTTATTGGTCTTAAAGATTTTTTTTGTTGCTGGCTATGGGTAAATACAGAGTAACCCAGAATTACGTTAACATTTGAAAATTCAATACCTCACGGAATAACATAGCGAGAGAAGTAAATATGACACACATGCTCGAAATGGCATGTGGTGTTGCCGAAACCGAAAACGTCTACTAAATGACCAGCAGATGACGTTTCACATGATACGAAAGCAATAATTAGTGCAACAACTGATTTTTTACAAAGACGACGTTCTATATAACAAATGCTCAACGCGTCGACCTTCATTCAGCAACAATACCTGTAATCGAGGGGATTATATTGTGAACAGCATGTGCCATCCGCATGACGTTATTGTGAAAATTTAAGAAACTAGTGCGACGATATAAAAACAATCGAAATAACGAAAATATTGATAAAAGCCATAATGACGATGTGTTGTGATTATTGCAGTGAAATATTATAAAATGATATAGTAAAAGAACAAAGAAAAATACTATTAATGCGAAAACTATGTATTTTAAGGGTAATCTCTGAACAAAGATAAAAATGAATAGACAGTCCACTAACGAGAAAGGTAGAGAAAAAACTAACTGCTCTTCGTTTTGTTCTTGATTGTAGAAGGACGTCATTGACGATTTGTGATGAGAATGGTATGTGTTTGTTATTAATACTGTAAGAAAAAGCATTCTTATGCTAATAATAATTAATTCTATAAATGTGTAAAACTGTGTTTTCCTTTCAATAGTGCAGCGAAAGGCAAACCATAATTATTGCTGAATAATTTGCAGTTTTCATATACTGAGCTGATTTTGTTTCAAAGACGCCATTATGGGCGAGAACATAATTTTAAGTTTTTCATTACGCCACACGGCTTAAAAATAGGAACTCACTCGCTGAGAATGATCTGCTTGAGTGTTTCACTTGAAAGTGAATTGATATTTCATTGTAGAAACAGTTTTTGTGTTAGCCTGGACCAGACTGCACGGATCAGGTCTCACACGATTCACTAGATAAAAAATAATTGTAATTCAGATGTAAATAGAAAATAGCTTTCAAAGAATTTTAATCAGATCTATACCAAGATTTCAATGCGAATCTCACAGAAATCCCAGAGTCTCTTCTCGTTAACAGAACAATGAAACTGGTCGGATTTTAATGTGCGCGACGTTTAGCTTTGCTACATTTCATGTCTAATACGTCAAACATGTTACACTGATTAAACTCGCATTAGCATTACTCGCACAACAATCAAATCCTTTCACGTAACCATCAAGATTTTGCAGCACTTTAACACAGCATATAAGCTTCATGTTGCAGAGCGACACTTCGCGTCTGCAACCCACGAAAGGTACGTCAAACGTAATATTCTAATAACGACAGGCCATCAGAAATCTTAAGTGTCTGGGGCTAAGGCACCCAAGAAAAGTACATTTTTTATTGAAAGTAGCAAAGCTCCATTAAGGGGGCTTTAATGGTGCTGCACTTTCTAATTTGCAGTCTTTCATATCAGAGAACATCATTACGTGTTAGTAGAATTGAGTATGCTGCATTTACAACTACATTTACCATTGATACTGAGAATAAGTCCTCTTAATGATTTCTTATGCTACACGAACATTGACAATGACATCGTACAACTCGGATAGTAGCACAAATGGCACCCATAACGTGGGGCCAAATTCTTGGTATAGACTTCGAAGAACATTTAACGAATATAGAAAACTTAAGTCAACTTAAGAACATTTGTCTCAGCGCACCAGCTTGCTGATATAGTGACTAGTAACTTGCGCCACGTCATATTTACATGTAAATTGCACTAGTGTGCATTGCTTTGCGTGTTCTTGACAGCAGATTGAGTAGCACCTTAAGTGACATTTTCCCATTTTTAGCTGTGTATAACTTTTTGGAAGGGAAACCAGTGGTTAAAAGACTGAAGGGGAAAGTGAATATATACCGTGTGACGATATCTGTGATTTCATTGTATGTAAGAGAAGTTACCTAGTTTAACATCAACTATGGTTCGCCCGAAGGAGGTAGTAATGTTAGAAAGGGAAAACGTAGAGGATACGGAGCATAGTGTGGAACATATACCAAAGCAAAACGATGCTTAGACTATCAACGAGGAATCGGATATCCAGTCTACAAGGGGGGAATCCCATGCGCAAATCCCTTCTAGGGATGTTGATGGGCGTATCGAGAATATAGTTGTGAAAGATGCAAAAACAGATTTACCGGAAACTGGAACTGTTAGTAAACCTCAAACACGAATGAGTTCCATAGAAAACCTGATGTGTGAATTTCGCAGGAAACTAGAATTAAAAGAGAAAGAACGCGAAGAAAGTTTAATTAAAAAAGTAGTATTCGTAATTGATGAAAAGGACAAACAGCACGAACATAGGAAGACAGCGCGTCACAAAAATCTGTCAGGAGAACTCAACGCTGTCATGGAAGCGCATGACATGGCGATATAATTCCATGTACAAGCGGAGGTCAGCAGGGTACGAACACAGGATGATTCAGAGGCTGGCCAGAATGATGTAATGGCTGCTCAGCCGCACAATGTCGAGCGTAAGAGCAAGAAGTAAATGTCGAGAAGTTACCACGAGTTGAAGCGAGGTGTAGCTGCGAGAATAGTTGCTCCAGCGAGCAGCGTGAAAACAAGACGCGATACGGTAATGCACCGATCGTTAACGTGCACGGCAACGATAATCCTACCCGGCAGCAAAATAGCAATGTTTGCGAAACAAACGAAGGAGATGGTAATGCAGCAGTTGTGGGCGAGATTGCGCCTACGCTTGCGCGCATGAAATTAGATGAGTCGATGTTGAAACACAGATAATTCCCAATCTTTAATGAAGACAAGAAAACGACACACCGTGTAGTCTTTGTAAATGCTTTATAAAAGTAATGCATAGCTACTGGTCAGAAAGACGAAAGATACAACTAGTATTATCGTACATTACAGGAGATGCGGCGCTCTGGGCTATGGGGGCTGCAGAAATGTGCGATAACTGCGAGGAAATCGAGAAGCAATTTCTTATTAAATACTGGTCCTTGAGTACTGAAGAAAGACTAAGAAAACAGGTCTATAATCCAGAGTTGTATACCGTTAAGAAAGGTTCATTACGTAAATATTTCGAAAGGTACGTGAGCATGACAAGGAAATGGACTGAACAGATCTCTACACGAGACATCTTGCGAATCTTAAAGGCAAAATTGCCTATTGCTATCCCGGGAAAAATTAATCAATGTACCGGATACTGACCTTGAAGAATTCATGTCAGTGATTGATTGGCTGGATTTAATTCAGGAAGACGCTAGACAAGCAGCAGTGCCTCCAACAAGCAGTGCCTCCAACAACAATAATGGCAACAGTAATAATGGTTTTGGAAGCCCACGGAAGAATGGGCAAGCGAATAATGGAAATAATTATAAAAATGGAAATTACAACAAGGGTAGTAATTTTCATAATCCACAGAATAGTCTCAATCAGACCCAAAGTGTAAACGGTAATAAACCGTATTTTAAAAGCGACAAACAAGATTATACTAGGAAGCGCCATAATGATGGTAGCTTCGGAAATAACTACCAGGCGAAAAATATGAAAACACAGCATGATCAATGGCATGACCACACACAGGGAAGTGTGCCGGTCAACATAATGAATGTACCGAGTACTTCGTTGGGAACAGCTTGGGCGGTGAACGCGCAAATTTCATACCGGCCCCAAGTCAAAATGTACATATAGTAGAGCACGTGACGGAGCAACAACAAGACTCCGCACGGACGTTAAACGCTCTGCGACCAGCATAAGTCCTCCATGCTTGGTTGATAGGAAGTTAAGTGGGTGCGAAGTTAGGGCACAGACAAAAAATGGTTCAAATGGCTCTGAGCACTATGGGACTCAACTTCTGAGGTCATTAGTCCCCTAGAACTTAGAACTAGTTAAACCTAACTTACCTAAGGACATCACACACATCCATGCCCGAGGCAGGATTCGAACCTGCGACAGTAGCGGTCTCGCGGTTCCAGACTGCAGCGCCTAGAACCGCACGACCAGGCCACAGACAACCGTGCAACGATGACATGGATATACGAGATGAACTCTCAAGGGAACCCGAAAGGCAATTCGTCAAAAGTAGAGAGTGTGTACTAGCCACGATTCAGGCGGCGATTAACAATGTACCGTAAATGTGATTATCGATACTGATGCATCGATAGCGGTCATAAGTGAGGAACTGCATGGATATATTGCTGCGGTGAAAACATTGCAAGGTCTTCCTGTGTAGAATTGTCGAATCCACGAGGCAATAAAAGGGAAAAATGAAAGTATAAAGTTTTACGCACAGGCGGAGGTAAGTGAGATGAAGTCATAAAATGCTCGTTCATGGTTGTAAAGCACCTCTCAGCCCCTTGTATCCTGGGTTTAGATTTTTTACGAGGCAGGTACGTGATTGTAGACTTGGCTCGAGCCTCGCCAACTTTCGTCAATGATGCAAGGCAGATGACTCTGAACCTTGCTAGGAACACAGTCAGTGATAGGATGGAATATGGGAGTCTCACCATAACCTATGAGGAGCTGCAAAGTATGTTTTTAAAGGGAGACGAACCGTTTCTTAGTCCCCCTTACATACATTAAGGGTACACAAAAAGAATTAAAAGACGTCATAGGAGAAACTGAAAGTAAAGTTGACGAGTCATAATATTTGAACTCGATTCAACAGCAGCAGTTGAAACACACCCTAACAAAATAGGCACCTGCATTTTTGGCGAAGCTCGGCATCATAAAAGGTTATGTCTACGATATGCAGGTCAATGAACACAAAACGTTTTGTCTTGCCACATATTCCGTTCCTCACTCAAAGAAAGTAGCTGTCTGGAAAGAAATAAAGAAGATGTTAGGATGGGGCGGAGGGTGATAGAAACCTCACTATCACCTTATAATAGGCCCATGCTTCTGGTTCTGAAGGCTGATGGCAGCTTAAGATTAGTACTGGACGCCTGGGATATAAATCAATTTGTATTGCCTGTACATACTCGTCCAGAGAACTTAGAGGAGCAAATTCAAAGATTTCAAGGAGTGATATTTCTTTCCACAATCGACCTTCGATTGTCCTACTGGCAGGTGCTATTATTAGAAAAGTCTAGACAATACACAGATTTCATATTTGCAGGACGAAGCTATCAGTTTAGAGTATTGCTACTACCCATGGTGGCCAAGCGGTTCTAGGCGCTTTGTAAGGTGTCAGGCAAATCCAACACCTTCCATGAAAACCCTGACATGATAAGCAAATCCAGTAGTATGTGACATAGCTCCGAATAAATCGTGACATTGAATTAACCATAGTAATACGAGTCACGAGTGAGCAAATGGAACACCACAGACTAACACAAGAATGCCTAAATGCATGTCATACCTTCCCACCGTGAGACAGACGCAGTTCCGAGGGGAGAAACGAGAACAGAAGCCGAGAGCAGAACCGTGTTAAGCTAGAAGGCCCTACGGTAAGGGACGGACTGGACACCCACGTCGCCAGCTGCAAGTTTTAGTGTGAGACTTTTTCGCGTCTCTGTTACGCCAAGGACCACCCCCCAGCCCATGTTAAAAGCTAGAGCCCTCCAGAAAAACGGTATAGATCTTACGATAATGCTAAAAGGACCACACCAGCTGCAAGTTTTAGCATGAGACTTTTTCGCATCTCTGTTACGTTGGAAACTTTAAAAACATTGCCCCACCACGAAAAGTATAACGTTTCTCATTGGATAGACAGAATTTTTGTAGGCGGAGCTTATGGTTAACATTGAGACCCTGATTGGTTAGATGAAAACACAGCCAGATAGTTTTTTTTTAAACCAACTTCGGTAAATGGTAGTAAGGAGAAGTTAGGAGAAGTTAGTTAGTTCTCAGACGGAGAGCTGGATGGCTGCTGCGCCGGCCGCTGTCGCCCTGACGCTGCCTAAACACCGCCAAGGTAATGAACGCACGCGATGCCGCATTTTTGAGCGCATAAAGCTTCACTCAGAACTGCAGAAGTCTCATCTGCTACACCTCCTTTTTTGCGTAATACTAGTGTCGATCGTCAATTAAAGCTCATGGAGTTCACATTTGCCACTTGAAGTAAAAATCTGAAACGCGGTGATTTTTCTGTTTATAGTTATTGAGAAGCCACATCAGCAACTGTAATTTACGACAAGTTAGATAAGTTATTAAAGATAATTGAGGGTCACTGTAGACCATTTTGATACTTTTCTCTTTTGTGAAACTTAATTTAAACCTAGATTATAGATGTGATATGGCATAGGTCATCCTTCGATCCATTGTAGAACTTGGAAAACCACTCAGGGAATATTCGTTTACATTTTTGTTGAACGCAGTTGGTTTTTACCACCCTGTATTAAAACATTTCCTTTTATCAATAGTGCAATTTATAAACGATGTTTTGTGAGTAGAATAAAATTTCCAATGGCAAACGTAACTGGTTTTTCGACGTTATTTTACCAGCTAACTAAAAATAGGAAAGCCTTGAACCCTTTCCACTAAATTTAGTTAGTATTAAGATTCTTTTACAGGAAGTGCAGTGGAGCGGACGCTGAGATCATTAAGTATTTGGTTATATCATCGCTAGTCTCACTGAACTCTTCTGAATTCTACATTTCATGTGTGGTCTGGCGTCTCCTTATCAGCAACAGGTCCCAGGTTCAGACTAGTCAATTCCCTAAAAAACACGCTCAGAGCGTCGTTGCGCGAAAGTGGTAAGGAGACACTATATAGAACAAACAGACACCCCCCAGAATGATAGAAAATGGCGACTCTGCCAGGATGGTAAAATACCATGATTGAAGGTGGCCCACATGCCTAACTAGGTCAGAAAAATACCTGCTGAAAAATTTTGGTAGTAAAAATTTTTTTCTTAAAGTTATACATAGTCGAAAACAGTAGCTGCAGCGATAGATAGTGAGAAAGTATTAAATAAATTGTGAGACATTGTAGCGGAGACAACAGCATAATTAAGTTATGAATTTTAATATTGTTAGAATTAAGTTTTCTCTCCAATGCAAGCGCACAGGTGGCGGATGCATCGTAGACAAGTTGGTTCTGACCCAATAAGTAAGTGAATTGTTTGTCAAGTCTTGTGAACAAAAAGTTTATGAAACGCGTGAGGTCGTATGAGCGCATGTTGACGCGAAGTAGGGCGCGTGAATTCCTTTTAAAACAGAAAATAAGGGATTCGGAAAGATTAGCAATGGCAGATCGAGTCCTTGACCGAACTGAGGTAGAGACCCAGCATGAAAATGGACAGAGAATAGAGGACAGTAAAACAGACGATGCAGTATCGCGAGAAATAGGACATATAACGCACCATAACGAGGATAATGTACGCCAAGGCAAAGAAAACCTAAGTCAGCGTACGACAGAGGACCAGGAAAGTAGTGAGACAGGCGATGAGGATTCTAACTTGCGTCTTGAATACGTAGAACCCATAGTACAAGTAATCAGAGCTCCCTCACCACAGAGTATAAGGAATGCGAGCAGAAACGTGTCATAGCACAGTTCAATGCAATCGGTTGCGAACCAACACTTGGGCGAAAACACAGAGCGTAGGACGTCGGCAGAAAACGCAATAGGATCCATCAATCTGGCAGAATTATTACAATTAATGACGTAAACAATGACAAGACAAAATAAAGAAATTGCAAATCAAATTAAAATTCAGAATGCAGAAACGACGAAACAAAATGCAGAAAACACGAGACAAATGCGTGCGATTAAAGAACAAAACAAAAAATTTCAGTTACACCTAAGTCATATTGAAGACGAGGCAAAACAATCTCGAGAAGTGATAGGAAACTTAATAACAGGTTACAATCAATTGAAAACAGATAATGACAAGGTACAAGTGGACGTACAAACATTGCGTAACGACACTCAAGACGAGATCAAAACATTTCGTAACAACACTCAGGGAGAAGTCAAGAAACTAGAGAAACAGATAAACGAAATTACTAGACAAGCAGCAGGTACAGCGCATGAAGTTGTTGAAAACAGTGTGTTACACAAACGTATCACAAAAACAGCGCTGAAAAGATATGATAAGCGCATAGTCAAAATAGAAGCGCAAACGAAGCGACAATTTCAGAAATTGCGAACAGAGTTGTTGCAAACCATTGAAGAGCGTAGTGAACAGGATCGAACAAACACAGAGTCTGCAACCACATCCGTATCTGTAACAGCACCGGAAAAAAAGCAATTAACGAAGATATTACGCATTTGCGATTCCAATCACAGGCAGAAAGCAACATAGTGAAATCAGACAGCCTGCACAGCAACAAACACGTTTCGAAATTCTTGATGAACAAACGTCATCACAAACACATGCGGAACCACAAATATATGTTCCAAGACAGTTTGGATCGTGCAATGAAGCAGCAAGGTTAGCCAGACGAGATACCCAACCAATAAGAGACAATGGAAAGCCAGGTCGCGAAGAGTACAGTGCAATGCATTCAGCTACACGTTCACAACCGATGGAAGGAAATTATTGCGTACCACTCCAACGATACTACGCAAGGGTAGGCGAAAGTTACAGTGGACAATATCCAATGGATCTACCACAACCGGAGAGAACGACGGGAGAAATGATCAGAAACAAAAGTGGCGAAGAATCGCGAATTTCATATGGAACTTTGACGAAGTACGACAACGACCATTTCCTCACAGTCAGAAAATTTCAACACTTTAGAGAAAGAAACTCATTACATCCACGAACTTTTATTGATTAATTCCGAGTAGGATTACCAGAACACTGGACGCTAGCACACAAATTAGACCTTATATGTGCACACATGTCAGGAACAGTCGCAGAAACCATGCAAAATGTTGCAGCGACATGCCGATCGTACAAAGATTTCAGAGTAAAGTTTCGCTCACGATACTGGTCCAGCGAAGCACAGAACAGAGTGAAGTACGAATTATTACAGAACCGATATTTTGAAAATTTAGGAGAGAAGAGTCCCGTGAAATTTTTCGAATTAATGGCAAAGAAAAATCAATGCTTAAATGTACCATACAGTGACGGAGAGTTGATTAAATTATGTGCGATGAAGCTACCATTGAAATACCAGCAATCATTAGTAGGTCGCGGAGGCAATGACGTAGAAGCATTTAAAGGTATTCTAAGGAACTAGAGTTCATATTTTCGGAAGATGACTCAAGAAAAAGACAAAGCGCACGTGAAAACGAAAGCAAAAAGCAATGGAATCCACAAGACACAGTACGAAGAAACAATAATTGTGAACCACGTGGTAACTTCGCACCAAGAAACGACAATAGATTTCAACAAAGAACCGGTTATGGATTTAGAAGAGAATACGGTAATAACTATTATTCACCCAGGAACGGTAACAACTATTACAGAGGGAATAACGACAACTGGAACGGGTACTGGAGAACCAATAGACCGACAAATTACCAACAAAGAAACCACTATCAACAAGCTGAACAAGAAAAGCGAATACAGATAGAAGAGGTGGAGGTAAGACCACCAAACACCGATAAACGTTCGAATTGACAGCTAAGTGCCCATGCCAAAGAGATTGACCCACCGACCCAGGACAATTGCAGCACCTTGAACAGAGAAGTAAAAATCTTATCATGAGAAGAGAAGAAGGAAGAAACAAATCCGCAGGTACCAGATGAAAACGAAGACAAGAAAATAACAATATCGTGGTGGGACGAAATTAATTGGAAGAATACTGACGAGGACGATGAATTACCAGGGGCATGCACAACGAATGTAGGAGGAAAGGACGAAGTAATGAGTATTGCAAGGCTATTTGAGATGGGACCAGGGAAAGCGAATTCAAGAGGTTAACGCGCAGTCGATAGAAGTTGAAAATAAATTACGAGTGGGCACACAACCCAACGTATATAATGAAGGAAGTTATGAAGCGATAATTAGAGCATTTAGATGCGATTATGTGGAAGTAGCGACGAAGAAGGAGTAGATAGACGAGGATGACGAAAAAGAAGAGGATGTAGAAGAAAGCGTAAATGAAGGAAGAAGTAGGAGGAAAGGACGAATGTAGGAGGAAAGGACGAAGTAATGAGTATTGCAAGGCTATTTGAGATGGGACCAGGGAAAGCGAATTCAAGAGGATAACGCGCAGTCGATAGAAGTTGAAAATAAATTACGAGTGGGCACACAACCCAACGTATATAATGAAGGAAGTTATGAAGCGATAATTAGAGCATTTAGATGCGATTATGTGGAAGTAGCGACGAAGAAGGAGAAGATAGACGAGGATGACGAAAAAGAAGAGGATGTAGAAGAAAGCGTAAATGAAGGAAGAAGTAGAGAAGAGGAAATAAAAGAGAGAGAAGTACAGAAAGTTCGAATTCACAAGGGAAATTCCAAAAAAGACTCATGTATGATTCACTGGAGGATTCGTTGATGCAAGAGAAGAACAGAACCAACCCTTTAAAATTCAACCAGTTGTGAAGGCCATGGTAAAGCATATCCCAGTCAATATTGTAATTGATAGCGGAAGTGAACTGACAGCAATCTCAGAAAATTTATTCATGCAGTGTAATGCCAATGACGAATTGCCAGTTCTGAAAACACGTAAGATTAAAGTAAGAGGTCCTATTAGAAACAATGCTGCGGAAGTTACGAGACAAATAAGGTTAACTATTTCGTGCCAAGGTCAAAAGATCGAAGTAAACTTCGTGATTATACCTAAACTAACTGTAGATTTGATTATAGGTGCAGATCTTTTAAATGAGAGACCCGACAGCGATACCATCTCCCAACAGAATAAAACTGTCAGCGTCACTAGGTCGGTATCGTCCTCAAACAACTGTAGTTTGAGGACCATAATACTGAACTCCACTTTGATGTCTTGGTAACCAGATTCACCTCATCTGAAAACCACTGGGACTTTTATTTAAGGCAGGTACGTTGCGTGTGCGGAGTTATCTAGTGACATATTCCTCCGGGAACCTACCAACGACATTTCGAATCTATGACACTCGGAATCACTGCTGTATTACATTCCGAAGGTGGATCAAAGTGGTTTCAAGCAGATGGTCATAATGCTTTGTCTCATCAGTTTATGCCCAATCTTTTAATAGCTGTGACATTGAGCCAACGAATTACTGGATCGTTAACTTGTGTGAGACACCTAACCACAAGGAACCGACCGGTGAATTGATATGGGGCGATTCATGGCTTTCGCGTAGCGAGCAAAACACAGCAGCGGGTGCTACTTGCAGGTTGGATGTGGCTGGGTCGGAATGGACCATGTGTCAAGCAGGAATAATCCTATCTTACACTCATCACCAAAGTCATAAGCACATGCTACCAGATGTTGAAGTGTCTTGATTGGTCAGCCCAGGTTTTGAGGCCCATCCATCTAATCGTTTTCCAGCAGCGATAGAACACATACTTCTCATAAATACTTTCCTCTGAAAGTGATCCAGAGTAATGATTAGTTTGTCTGAAAATCTGTAAACTCTATTTTCTGTGCGGTAACTTGGATTATGGCCATTTGAGAAATTATATTGTTGTGGAAGTTACTCGAAGAAAAATTCTCAGCAAAAAAAATAAAAAAATTGTAATACTTATGTATAAGCGCTGGGTAGTGCTTCTTATGCTGATGCTGCTAAAGGGAAGAAGCTTGTTTAAGATAGGTAAGTTGTTATATGGGTTCGCTCGTAAGGAGTTACGAGAATCTAAAATGAATGAGGAAAATTTTTGTGGGACTGGAACTGAGTTGTAATTCAAGGATTAGAGAGCAGAAGTGAGGCAGGGACCTGATTTTTGAAAGAAGAAGAAGATGATGATGATGAAAAAAAAGAAGAATGTGTTGAAGGAGGTTGGAGGGGGAGGTGGAGGAGGAGGAGGAGGAGAAGGAGGACAGTGCAACAAGAGAGGATGGAGATATTTGATTAGTGGGATCTATTTTATCATTTAGGCGTGGCAGTTAGTTTAACTCTGCATACGTCAAGCGTACATGTGTAGTATTGGGGCATTGTCAGTTTGTGTACTGCAGAGGAGGAAAATAAAGGTACTTTTTGTATCGAGTTTACGGTGCATAAGACAAGAGTATACGCTTGACATGAATGATGTTGGAGAGAAACCGTTGTGATCCGTCGGGTTTTTGAGGACGTAATAAAATTTTGAGGAGTTAGAAAGCCAGACAAGAATGACACACATAGGTATTTATTGGATCAAGATTTTATACTCGTGGATGCTGGATGAGTGATGTCTTTTCCATGTTTAGTTACTTACTGCTTTAGTCTCCTGTCGGCTTTCCGCTACTTTGTCAGTCGGTGGAGAATCAATGTTATCTCATGACCAAGTGTTACTCAACATTATTTAAGCGTATTAGTTGTATAGGATGGCTGTAAGAGATTATTTAGAGCTATTGAGGACGGAAACAACGAATAGTTCTTCCGTAATAATATTTTCTAAGGGAGTTTATGTTAAGGAGCCTCTGGTTTTTCCAAGATGTGAAATGTGGCGAGGCAGGGCGGGAAGGCAATGAGAAAGGAGAGGAAGTAGTGCTCATTTCCCCTTAGGCTTCGGACTTCTCCAGTGATTAACTCATGGGCTGTTAAGAGGAGACAAGGGTAAAATTTGACTTCAAATTATTACTGAGTTAAACATGCTGTAGATTTACAAACCACGTCTCGTTACACGGTGTCGTAAACTGACACCACCGAGATAGGACCGGCTATTGATATTACAGCCGTTGTGCGAGTTAAAGAGCTGATAGGGCACATAGGTCGGATAAGGATTTAATTAAGTTGCTCAAGATATTGGTCCAAATTTAAGGCAGAAGAACGACATTGTTGAGCTATAGTGCAGCATGTCTTGTGGTTCCTGAAATGGTTTCTTGGGTCCAATGTGGTCCACTGTCGCAGACTATCCTCAAATAGTAAATCTGCTAGCTAACAGAAATCTGCTATATAACAGAACGCAGCATGTCATTCTCAATAGAGAGAAGTCTTCCGAAGTGAGAGTGATTTCAGATGTGCCGCAGGGGAGACTCGTAGGACCGTTGCTATTCACAATATACATAAATGACCTTGTGGATGACATCGGAAGTTCACTGAGGCTTTTTGCAGATGATGCTGTGGTGTATCGAGAGGTTGCAACAATGGAAAAGTATACTGAAATGAAGGAGGATCTGCAACGAATTGACGCATGCTGAAGGAATGGCAATCGAATCTCAATGTAGACAAGTGTAATGTGCTGCGAGTACATAGAAAGAAAGATCCTTTATCATTTAGCTACAATATAGCAGGTCAGCAACTGGAAGCCATTAATTCCATAAATTATCTGGGAGTAGGCATTAGGAGTGATTTAAAATGGAATGATCATATAAAGTTGGACGTCGGTAAAGCAGATGCCAGACCGAGATTCATTGGAAGAATCCTAAGGAAATGCAATCCGAAAACAAAGGAAGCAGGTTACAGTACACTTGTTCGCCCACTGCTTGGATGTTGCTCACCATTGTGGGATCCATACCAGATAGGCTTGATGGAAGTGATAGAGAAGATCCAACGGAGAGTAGCGCGCTTCGTTACAGGATCATTTAATAATCGCGAAAGCGTTACGGAGATGATAGATAAATTTCAGTGGAAGACTCTGCAGGAGAGACGCTCAGTAGCTCGGTACGGGCTACTGAGAACATACCTTCACCGAGGAGTCAACCAGTATATTGTTCCCTCCTACGTATATTTCGCGAAGAGACCATGAGAATGAAATCAGAGCGATTAGAGCCCGCACAGAGACATACCGACAATCTTTCTTTCCACGAACAATACGAGACTGGAATAGAAGGGAGAACCGTTAGAGGTACTCAAAGTACCCTCTGCCACACACCGTCAGGTGGCTTGCGGAGTATGTATGTAGATGTAGATGTAGATGTAGATATGAAACGGAGCTCTGGGAAGCGCTGACGGATGTCTGCGAAATAAGTTTTAAACACTAGTTTATCGAGGACGTGAGCGGCAGTAAAGACGACTTCTGGTGTCATTGTATCATCGTTTCGTGTGCTGTATTTGAAGCAGCTTCTATGTATACCTTGTCTGGAGTGAAGCATATAAATCAGGAAACCTACACACATCAACAAACGTTGTATTCTTATAGCTTCGAGAGAGATGAATTGGTCCATGCCACATGATAATGAGTCACCGTCCTAGAGAACACAGAATGGTGTAGAAAATGACAAAAGAGCTACAACTGAAAATAGTACGAGATTGACATAAACAAGAAAGCGTCCACTAGCGTATGAGTAGCTTTGTGCTCCTCATATTAGACGTCTCTCCCGCGTCTTTTGGTTACAACAATCTACTCAATAAGAGCATATTCTTTAATTTGAAATCGTTTCCTTTCTCACTTGGTTCCAGTTTCCATTTCTCACTGCGAAGGCGAGTGTACAGAAATGTAATTTTTATTTCGTACCAAGATCAGCAACAATGTTATCTTGGCCGACCGGAGTTCGGTTCTAGGCGCTACAGTCTGGAACCGCGCGACCGCTGTGGTCGCAGGTTCGAATCCTGCCTCGGGCATGAATGTGTGTGGTGTCCTTAGGTTAGTTAGGTTTAATTAGTTCTAATTTCTAGGGGACTGATGACCACAGCAGTTTAGTCCCATAGTGCTCAGAGCCATTTGAACCATCTGAATGTTATCTTGTTAATGTAACAATACGAGAGGAGGAAAGTTGCTACTCACCACGTAACGGAGATGCTGAGCCACGATAGGCACAATAAAAAGTTCACACAATCATAGATTTCGGCCATTAAGGCCTTTGTCAGCAGTAGACACACATACACACACTTACACACACACACACACACACACACACACACACACATACACACACTCACGCACCGCCAACTTGCACACATATCTCAGAGAGCTGAAACTACACTGTGTAGCTTCAGCTCTCTGAGACTGCAGATGTGAGTGTAAGTTGCGCTTGCGTGAGTGTGTGTGTGCGTCTGTGTATGTGTGTCTACTGCTGACAAAGGCCTTAATGGCCGAAAGCTATGATTGTCTGAACTTTTTATTGTGCCCATCGCGGCTCAGTATTTCTGCTACGTGGTGAGTAGCAACTTTCCTTCTCTCGTATTGTTACATTCTATCTTGGATTTTCCATTGTTTGGTTATCTTGTTAATGATCAGTATTGTCTTCACTGGTCGATTCCATTATTTACAGATATTCCTTGGTTTCACTAGGCAAAAGGAAAAACTCGCACTGTAAACAAACGCAGCTACGTCAGCACTATATGTCAATGGTTTTCTGTAGGCGGCCTTGAACAACGTTTTCTCTTCACCTACGCCGACACTACAACGCGTATCGATATTACTACCCGTAAAATCGTACCCAATATCTTAAAAACAATGACATTGTAAACGCAGTAATGAAAAAACTTGGAGCAATATCTGAGCCTCATTGTCGACGCCCTTGAAAATGACTCTGTTGAAGTCTAAGTTTATTGAACGGCAAAAACAGTACTTACAATGTGTTTCACTGCACTCAGTGCCAATCGCTTCGGTGTTGTGTAAAATATCGGATAGCTTACAGAACAGCTGCTCTGTTGTCTTTAACAGTGTTTCACAATTTGTCTACTAGGAAATAAGAATGCACAAGAGATGATATACTGGTAAACTTCCTGGAAACAAGACCGAGAAAAGATTATAAACTATGTTCTGTCCGCCAATAGTTTCATTTATTTAGCTGTAAAATACTTAGAAATTGCTAATGTAGATTCCAACAAGACCAACGTATGATACGCAAGTGTTACATTAAGATTGGAGAAACATGTTTTTCCTCATTATCCAGCACCGATTTGTGTAGTAACTTCTACATTTGTTTCAAAGTTAGTTTATCAACACCAGATGCCCTGTTGGGCTTCAAGCCAGAGACGTCCAGTACAAGTTAAGTTATTGCGAATGCATCTTTGAAGAAATTGTTTTCTCTCCCCAAATCCCATACAATGCATTCTCGAGGAGTCCTGTGTTGGTTTTGCGTTAGAGCGGCAGTTCTCTTGCAGTCACTTTTGATACGCCACACGTAGGTGTTGACAGTACTATTATAGATCCTTGGCAATCTCATACAGTCGTGGAACATATTCTCTTCTGCTTCTTCGTAGTATCCACCGCGTTATAATGTGCTTGGTAACGTCAGTTCAGTACGCTATTTCTAAGGCATCTGTACTGTCTCTGTGTATAGGTACTGGTTCACACTTTCAATTGATTTTTCTGTAATTGAATCTCCTCTTGAAATGTTTCAGCTCTCGCGTCACCATAGGACTGACAACGTTAAGATTGTCATTCTCTTTTTCTTTTTTTAAATTCAGATTTTGCTCACAGAGTCCTTATGTGATCTTTTTTCTGCTAGTTGTTTTAAATATCAATTCTTCGTTCATTATCACGGTATTTTGATATGAAACATGTTTTAGCATCTCTGGGGTGATTTGTTGCCTACTTTGGAGTTTCTTGACTTCTATTCCAGTGCCTGCACAGGGCAAATGGTGCTCGGTTCTGGGCTTTTTATACAAATCTTCATGTTCTGTAATTTTTGACAGTTTCCTATGATTTGGAAGGCTCTATAAACAGTCCCCCTCTTTAGTCAGTATCTCAGTGCCGTATCTGCCAACAGCATTGCCTTTTTTCCTTTCTATGTCATAGCGTTTGAATATAAATAAAAGTTTTTCTTTTCTGCTACATACGTTAATGCATGGTCTTCCCTTAATTTTTCATACGCTGTTATTAGCTTGCCATATTTTTCGTGTGAAACGTTTGGTTACAGTACTGGGAGGAAAAATGAGTGTATAGTCTAGTAATTCTGTGTATTTCCCTCTCCAAAGATTGCAATACATTTATATCATTATGTGACGAGGGTACTACAGCATAGTCAGCAGCAACTCGTTTAACCCTTTAGGATACACTTACGTGATTTATGGAATCTTTATTATATTGGTATTACTCTGACGGATTCTTTCCTAACTATTCGCAACCCAGAGATACGGAGGGGACAATAAGTTGCTTTTGGAATTTTTTTTGCGAAGGAAGAGAGATAGCGTTTGTAATATCCATGACTACATTATACTCAGAATAATTTTCGCGACAGAACTGTGTGTGGAATTTTACCGAACATTATCGTGTTGCCCCTCAAAAGGAATTCATCGACACTAAATAATAATAATAAATAATTATTATTTGTGTAATAATTTAATTTTCTGGGTCAATAATATCTCAGACAATGTTCATGGAAAATAGACAATGCAAATCATCTTTGGTTATCTCTGTTGATTGTAGATCAAGGACGCTTCTTTTGCGAACCAATGAACTGACTGGACGCGATTGATGTTACACTGAGGTCTGTAAGAAACTGTAATGTGTTGTTAATTAATATTTGCAAAATTGAGTTACTATGGATGTGAATTTTTTTATTTATTTCAAAGTTTAATCCATTGTAATTCTCATACTATGTAAGTGCTAATTTTTCCGCTCAGCTACTAAGGAGCGCAGCCATTAGCGTAAATGATTTGCAGTGCAGTTTATTAATAAATGGTAGAAAAGTAATAAGCAATTTTCATAGAGAATATTTTTAAATGTTAATACATAATGAGGCTAAAGCAAAATGACTTAATATATATTATTTGTTTGTGGTAAAATTGGGTCTGAAGCGACAATCGATAAGTGATTGTCTCATGTCAGGCACCATCTTAGTAAAATATTGCAGCGGCAGTTTTCAATAGAAATTTTATCACACTCAAATGTTGTTGGTTATAAATAATTGTGGATTGGTGGCAGAGAACGTACTTTTAAAAGACAAATTCAACTTATATTGAATCTTTAAATACAGTGCAGATTGCACGTTACGTTATATAAATTCTTATCTGCCAATGTATGAAGCCTGATTATTTGCCACTACTTTCATGAAGATTTGAACAGGGTTGGGTTGGGTTGTTTGGGGAAGGAGACCAGACAGCGAGGTTATCGGTCTCATCGGATTAGGGAAGGATGGGGAAGGAAGTCGGCCGTGCCCTTTCAGAGGAACCATCCCGGCGTTTACCTGGAGTGATTTAGGGAAATCACGGAAAACCTAAATCAAGATGGCCGGACGCGGGATTGAACCGTCGTTCTCCCGAATGCGAGTCCAGTGTCTAACCACTGCACCACCTCGCTCGGTTTTTAGCAGCAAATACGTCAGTGTTGTACGCATGTAGTATTCTTTGACACACTGTTTATTTTGTTAGAGAGAAGTGCTTCCACCTCACATAACAGCAGTATTAAATTTCATAAACGATCTACAATTTAGTGCCATTTACACTACTTTACAGACAACATTGCTACACAGATCTCTTTAGCAAAGTGGCGATTATTAGCCGGGAAAAGCAATGTCGAGATCAAACGACTTGTGTGTTGATAATACGTAACTGGTTTTATTGCTGAAATAGCACTACACATAATCAAGCCACGAACACTGCTCACGCCACATCTTCCTGGCTGAATATAATTGCCTTTTCGTCCGCAGTAAGTTGAAACACTGAAGACTCAGAATACGACATGGGGTAAGTTGACAGCCGCAGATGGGATTGCTTAGCTGTGGAAGAGCCCCTATTTATCTCTGAATACTCTTCGGATGACTTGCACCATGGGCCATAAACGGGTGTGGTGTCACGTAACGTGAAGGCAAGCATGTGAATTCTTTCCTGCTACAAAACATGTTCGCTGTGGTTATCTGTGACAGCGCACGTCCGTGAGCGCAGTGTGTTTTTATCGTGTGTTGGTGTTACAGGTAGCGGGTTTTCGCCGGACACCCGATGTTCCCACTTATTGGCCGTCGCTTTGGACGCAAAACTTCACAGAGGACAGCCGCCTAACGGATTGCAAGGTTAACATAACTGCGCAGAACAAGTGAACAGGAGCTGTAACCCTTTTGTAAACATATGAGCAGTGGGGACAAGTTTTCATTACCAGATAGTACTGAAAAGCACAGTGGTCTTTTAACTATGGTGGTTGTGGATGAATACTAGATTATAACGATGCTGATGGTGAACTTGCTGTGAATAAGGAGAAAGAGAAGAGATAAATAAACGGTGACTACAATTAAAATTTCACTACATAAAGTTGTGAACGGGATATTATTTACCGTATGGGTACGCAACTTTATAGGAGTGATTTTCAGACTGCAGGATATGAGTCGTTGGTACCGTCAGGATCGTGACATGTCCTTAGGCGTCGGTAGTGGTGTCGCGACGTAGTGCTGGAACACAATCATCAGCGTGCATTACAGCTGCAGTCATCCAACATGGATCTGGACAAGATGAGCGGGGCTTTATTCGTAAAGCTGTTTTATCAAAACAGCAGCAACAGTGCTGCTGCTCTTCGCGAGTATATCCGCGTTAAAGAAATACGGACTGGCCCTCTCTCCGCACAGGGGTTGAAGAACATGAGTCGGAAGTTGGAATTAACTGGAGATTTGGACATTGCTCTTGGAAGAGGCCGACGGCCAATTGTTGAAGGTACTATTGCCGTGGCTGAGAATATTGGACGCAATGTACGAACTTCAAGCAGTGCACGAGTCGTGTCACGAGACGAAAATTGCTGCAAATAATTGTGGCTCTAGTGGGTTTCCTGCCTGTTGTGGATGCAGATGTTCGTCATATTAAGTAACGTTTGTAACCTAAATAAAATGTATTCTTTTCAGTGGTTTTTCGTTATTTCTTTTTCGCATGCCCTAAAAAATGTTTCATTGTCCTACGATATCTTGTTTTTCATGGATGCCCTCTCATGTAGCGGAAGTTTAATTATATCCACCCTTTGTATAGATGTAGTGGACAGAGAGCTACGTACGGTGTTAAGGTGAGAGTAGTAGTGAAACACCAAGATAATCTGGTGGTGACTGTAGGAACAGTGTGTCGGCAAATCACGGTTATGTAATTATGTTGTCCTTGGCTATGAGTGCTTTCGTTAAATAAATTTGAGCTGTGCGTGGCTCGTGTTCGTGCCATATCTTATTTAACATCTTGTTTTTTACCGTACTGCCACCTCGTTACGTTAATTTTCAATTACTGGTGTCACTGAGTTGCTGCCTTGCCTACCTGCGGCAGCAGCACCGCTTATCGATGTAGGCCCTGCCATACAGGGTGTCCGAAAAGTCTATCCTTGATTACATAAATTGATAACTCAGGCTAGAAGTAAGATACAAATATGAAACTGGCGTCTAATTGTTTACAAACTATCAAAGTTTTTTTCACACATCAGTAAACTTCCACATGAGCACCGTTGGAAGCACGTAGCACATATAGGCGATATTCAATTTCCGTCCACACATTAACCAACATCACTGGAGGGATCGATTCAACGACTGTGGTTATCCGTTGCCTCAGGATTGCAAGATCTGGTACACGTGTTCGGTAGACCTCGTCCTTGATATAACCCCATAAAAAGAAGTCTAATGGGGTTATTTCAGGAGAGCGTGGAGGCCAAATCGTTGGCCCATCACGACCAATCCATCGCCCAGGAAAGGTCATATCGAGATAGGCACGGACATCCAAGCCCCAATGAGGCTGTGCACCGTCTTGCTGAAACAAGACATCTGGGTGATACTGAAGCAGCTGAGGAACAGCATACAGTTTCAACGTGTCCAGATACACTGCAGATGTGATGGTAGCCTCAGAGAAGAAGAATGGGCCGATAATTCGATGGTGCAACAGCGCGCACCAAACATTCATCTTTGGACCGCCTCTGGTGCACTCCAGACCTCGCCAGGGGGTTGTGAACCCCAAATGCGCACATTATGGCGATTCACCACTCCACTGACAAAAAAGGTTGCTTTGCCGGAAAAGGCAATTCGTCTGAGATAACCATCATCGTCCTCAATACGTGATAGAATTTCGACCTCAAAATCATATCGACGTGTACTGTCATTGGGCAACAAGGCCTGAACGATTTGCACTTTGTATGCACGAAACAATAAACGTTTGTGTAAAATGTCATGGCGAGAGCTTCTTGGCATCTGTAATTCACGTGAGGCCCTGCGCTCCGATTTCTTCGGACTTAGCAGGAAAGACTTCCTTACAGCTTCCACCCTGTCTGCTGAGGTTTCTTGTCGACCAGACCTCGGAAGGTCAGCAACCAATCCTGTGTTCTTGAACTTCTCATACCAGGCTTTAATGCTCTTGACATCAGGTGGATTCCTTCCAAATTTTGTCTGGAAGTGTCTCTGCACTGTGGTTGGTGATCGTGTCTCATGGTACCACAGGACACACTGTGCTTTCTCCTGGTTGGTTAACTTGGCTTCTGTGCAGTGCACCTCATCCACTACTTACGTACTGCGAACCTAAAACAGAAAAAAAACTTTGACAGTTGTAAACAATTCGACACAAGTTTCATATTTGTATCTTACTTCTAGCCTATCAATTTATGTAATGAGGGAAGGTATTTTCGGACACCCTGTATTATCTTTGCTGTACTGCTATTTCCTGATCGTCGTGTGTCGTCGAACGAGGAACGCGCCAGCAGTGGAGTTCGGATCTCGTAATCGGACAATTGGGACGCGGCACAAGTTCGGTCGGGTTGGAGCGTCAGTGAGGTTTGGATAGCCATGACTACCCAGTACGTTGCAGGCCCACATGGTTCGTCTTACCGGACGACATGTATTTGCTCGCCGATCGCTTATGGGTTGGCGGTGTGTGTCTCAACTCGTGGTTAGTCCTTGTGATTGCACAGTCACTGCTTTTATCAGTGGTGGCATTCTTCATCCAGGTGTTTGTGAAATTGTGTGTAGCCTGTGATGTTCACTGCCCAGTTATTTTAGTGCTGTCTCCGAGCTGATGTGTAGCAGTTGGTAGGTTGTTGCAGCCGCGTTGTAGCACCAGTGGGACATGCAGCGCCAGGGAGGCGGATAGCCATCACGCGCCCATGGTTGCCGACACACATGTCTTGAGTGGGGACGACTTTGTTTGATCGTCGGTCGGTCGTCTTGTCAGACGACGTATATTTGGCCGCCGATCGCTTATGTGTTGGCTGTGTGTGCCACCTCCTGATTCGTACTTAAGTTGCTCAGTCACTGCCATTAGCATTGTCTAGTTCTTTTCGTGCAAGTGTTCGTGAAACTGTGTGTAGTTTATATGGTTTGACTGACAAGTTATTTAAAGGTTGTCGGCGTACTGGCTCTGAACTGATCGGTTTGTGTGAGGTAGCGAGGAAGGACAGGACAGCCATCACTCGCCCGACGACAGCCGACACACATGTTTGAGTGGCAACGATCTTGCTTGGCCGTTTGGTCTGTCAACTGGTTGTTGTTGTGGTCTTCAGTCCTGAGACTGGTTTGATGCAGCTCTCCATGCTACCCTATCCTGGGCAAGCTTCTTCATCTCACAGTGCTTACTGCAACCTACGTCCTTCTGAATCCGGTTAGTCTATTCATCTCTTGGTCTCCCTCTACGATTTTTACCTTCCATGCTGCCCCCCCCCCCCCCCCCCCCCCAATGCTAAATTTGTGATCCCTTGATGCCTCAGAACATGTCCTACCAACCGGTCCCTTCTTCTTGTCAAATTGTGCCACAAAATGCTCTTCTCCCCAATTCTATTCAATACCTCCTCATTAGTTATATGATCTACCTATCTAATCTTCAGCATTCTTCTGTAGGACCACATTTCGAAAGCCTCTATTCTCTTCTTTTCTAAACTATTTATCGTCCATGTTTCACTTCCATACATGGCTACACTCCATACAAATACTTGCAGAAACGACTTCCTGACACTTAAATCTATTATCGATGTTAACGAATTTCTCTTCTTCTGAAACACTTTCCTTGCCATTGCCAGTCTACATTTTATGTTCTCTACTTCGAACATCATCAGTTATTTTGCTACCCAAATAGCAAAACTACTTTACTACTTTAAATGTCTCATTTCCTAATCTAATTCCCTACCCGACTTAATTCGACTACATTCCATTATTCCCGTTTTGCTTTTGTTTATGTTCATCTTATACTCTTCTTTCAAGACACTGTCCATTCTGTTCAACTGCTCTACCAAGTCCTTTGCTCTCTCTGACAGACTTACAATGTCTTCGGCGAACCTCAAAGTTTTTATTTCTTCTCCATGGATTTTAATACCTACTCTGAATTTTTCTTTTGTTTCCTTTACTGCTTGCTCAAGATACAGATTGAATAAAATCGGGGATAGGCTACAACCCTGTCTCACTCCCTTCCCAGCCACTGCTTCCCTTTCATGCCCCTCGACTCCTATAACTACCATCTGGTTTCTGTACAAATTGTAAATAGCCTTTCGCTCCCTGTATTGTACCCCTGACACCTTTAGAATTTGAAAGAGAGTATTCCAGTCAACATTGTCAAAAGCTTTCTCTAAGTCTACAAATTCTAGAAATGTAGGTTTGCCTTTCCTTAATCTTTCTTCCAAGATAAGTCGTAAGGTCAGTATTGTCTCACGTGTTCCAGTAGTTCTACTGAATACAAACTGATCTTCCCCGAGATCGGCTTCTACTAGTTTTTCCATTCGTCTGTAAAGAATTCGCGTTAGTATTTTGCAGCTGTAACTTATTAAACTGATAATTCGGTAATTTTCACATCTGTCAACACCTACTTTCTTTGGGATTAGAATTATTATATTCTTCTTGAAGTCTGAGGGTATTTCGCCTGTCTCATACACCTTGCTCACCAGATGGTAGAGTTTTGTCAGGACTGGCTCTCCCATTGCCGTCAGTAGTTCTAATGGAATGTTGTCTACTCCCGGGGCCTTGTTTCGACTCAGGTCTTTCAGTGCTCTGTCAAACTCTTCACGCAGTATCGTATCTCCCATTTCATCTTCATCTACATCCTCTTCCATTTCCATAATATTGTCCTCAAGTACATCGCCCTTGTATAGCCCCTCTATACACTCCTTCCACCTTTCTGCTTTCCCTTCTTTGCTTAGAACTGGGTTTCTGTCAGAGCTCTTGTCGTTCATACAAGTGGTTCTCTTATCTCCAAAGAACTCTTTAATTTTCCTGTAGGCAGTATCTATCTTACCCTTAGTGAGATAAGCCTTTACATGCTTACATTCGTCCTCTAGCCATCCCTGCTTAGCCATTTTGCACTTCCTGTCGATATCATTTTTGAAACGTTTGTATTCCTTTTTGCCGGCTTCATTTAGTGCATTTTTATATTTACTCCTTTCATCAATTAAATTCAATATTTCTTCTGTTATCCAAGGATTTCTACTAGCCCTCGTCTTTTTACCTATTTTATTCTCTGATGCCTTCACTACTTCATCCCTCAGATTTATCCATTCTTCTTCTACTGTATTTCTTTCCCCCATTCGTGTCAGTTGTTCCTTTACGCAGCCCCTGAAACTCTCTACAACCTCTGGTTTAGTCAGTTTATCCAGGTCCCATCTCCTAAAATTCCCACCTTTTTGCAGTTTTTTCAGTTTTATTCTACAGCTCATAACCAATAGATTGTGGTCTGAGTCCATATCTGCCCCTGGAAATGTCTTACAGCTTAAAACCTGTTTCCAAAGTCTTACCGATATATAATCTATCTGATACCTACTAGTATCTGCAGGATTCTTCCAAGTATATCAATGATACGATTCGCTGATGACATTGCTATCCTGAGTGAAAGTGAAGAAGAATTAAATGATCTGTTAAACGGAATGAACAGTCTAATGAGTACACAGTATGGTTTGAGAGTAAATCGGAGAAAGTCGAAGGTGATGAGAAATAGTAGAAATGAGAACAGCGAGAAACTTAACATCAGGATTAATGGTCACAAAGTCAATGAAGTTAAGGAATTCTGCTACCTAGGCAGTAAAATAACCAATGACGGACGGAGCAAGGAGGACGTCAAAAGGAGACTCGCTATGCCAAAAAAAGGCATTTCTGTCCAAGAGAAGTCTACTAATATCAAATACCGACCTTAATTTGAGGAAGAAATTTCTGAGGATGTACGTCTGGAGCACAGCATTGTATGGTAGTGAAACATGGACTGTGGGAAAACCGGAACAGAAGAGAATCGAAGCATTTGAGATGTGGTGTTATAGACGAAAGTTGAAAATTAGGTGGACTGACAAGGTAAGGAATGAGGAGGTTCTACGCAGAATCGGAGAGGAAAGGTATATGTGGAAAACACTGATAAGGAGAAGGGACAGGATAATAGGACATCTGCTAAGACATGAGGATATGACTTCCATGGTACAAGAGGGAGCTGTAGAGGGCAAAAACTGTAGAGGAAGACAGAGATTGGAATACGTCAAGCAAATAATTGAGGACGTAGGTTGCAAGTGCTACTCTGAGATGAAGAGGTTACCACAGGAAAGGAATTCGTGGCGGGCCGCATCAAAACTAGTCAGTAGACTGATGGAAAAAAAAACCCTTCTTTCATGATTCGTGAACCAAGTGTTAGCTATGATTAAGTTATGCTCTGTGCAAAATTTTAGCAGACGGCTTTCCTCCTTTATTTCTTATCCCCGATCCACATTCACCTACTATGGTTTCTTCTCTCCCTTTTCCTACTCTCGAATTCCAGTCACCCATGGCTATTAAATTTTCATCTCCCTTCACTACCTGAATAATTTCTTTTATCTCATCATACACTTCATCAATTTCTTCATCATCTACAGAGCTCGTTGGCAGATAAACTTGTACTACTGTAGTAGGCTTGGGCTTCGTGTCTATCTTGGCCACAATAATGCGTTCACTATGCTGTTTGTAGTAGCTTATCCGCACACCTATTTTTTTATCATTATAAAACCTACTCCTGCATTACCCCTATTAGATTTTGTATTTATAACCCTGTATTCACTTGACAAAAAGTCTTGTTCCTCCTGCCACCGAACATCACTAATTCCCACTATATCTAACTTTAACCTACCCATTTCCCTTTTTAAATTTTCTAACCTACCTGCCCCCCCCCCCCCCCCCATGAATGATGGACTTTGCCGTTGGTGGGGAGGCTTGCGTGCCTCAGCGATACAGATGGCCGTACCGTAGGTGCAACCACAACGGAGGGGTATCTGTTGAGAGGCCAGACAAACGTGTGGTTCCTAAAGGGGGGCAGCAGCCTTTTCAGTAGTTGCAAGGGCAACAGTTTGGATGATTGACTGATCTGGCCTTGTAACAATAACCAAAATGGCCTTGCTGTGCTGGTACTGCGAACGGCTGAAAGCAAGGGAAAACTACGGCCGTAGTTTTTCCCGAGGGCATGCAGCTTTACTGTATGAATAAATGATGATGGCGTTCTCTTGGGTAATATATTCCGGAGGTAAAATAGTCCCCCATTCGGATCTCCGAGCGGGGACTACTCAAGAGAATGTCGTTATCAGGAGAAAGAAAACTGGCGTTCTACGTATCGGAGGGTGGAATGTCAGATCACTTAATCGGGCAGGTAGGTTAGAAAATTTAAAAAGGGAAATGGATAGGTTAAAGTTAGATATAGTGGGAATTAGTGAAGTTCGGTGGCAGGAGGAACAAGACTTCTGGTCAGGTGACTACAGGGTTATAAACACAAAATCAATTAGGGGTAATGCAGGAGCAGGTTTAATAATGAATAGGAAAATAGGAGTGCGGGTAAGCTACTACAAACAGCATAGTGAACGTATTATAGTGGCCAAGATAGACACGAAGCCCATGCCTACCACAGTAGTACAAGTTTATATGCCAACGATCTCTGCAGATGACGCAAAAATTGATGAAATGTATGATGAAATAAAAGAAATTATTCAGATAGTGAATGGTGGCGAAAATTTAATAGTCATGGGTGACTGGAATTCGGTAGTAGGAAAAGGGAGAGAAGGAAACGTAGTAGGTGAATATGGATTGGGGCTAAGAAATGAAGGAGGAAGCCGCCTGGTAGAATTTTGCACAGAGCACAACTTAATCATAGCTAACACATGGTTCACGAATCATGAAAGAAGGTTGTGTACATGGAAGAACCCTGGAGATACTTGTAGGTATCAGATAGATTATATAATGGTAAGACAGAGATTTAGGAACCAGGTTTTAAATTGTAAGACATTTCCAGGAGGAGATGTGGACTCTGACCACAATCAACTAGTTATGACCTGTAGATTAAAACTGAAGAAACTGCAAAAAGGTGGGAATTTAAGGAGATGGGACCTGGATAAACTGACTAAACCAGAGGTTGTAGAGAGTTTCAGGGGCTGCGTAAAGGAACAACTGACACGAATGGGGGAAAGAAATACAGTAGAAGAAGTATGGGTAAATCTGAGGGATGAAGTAGTGAAGGCAGCAGAGGATCAAGTAGGTAAAAAGACGAGGGCTAGTAGAAATCTTTGGGTAACTGAAGAAATATTGAATTTAATTGATGAAAGGAGAAAATATAAAAATGTAGTAAATGAAGCAGGCAAAAAGGAATACAAACGTCTCAGAAATGAGATCGACAGGAAGTGCAAAACGGCTAAGCAGGGATGGCTAGAGGACAAATGTAAGGATGTAGAGGCTTATCTCACTAGGCGTAAGATAGATACTGCCTACAGGAAAATTAAAGAGTTCTTTGGAGATAAGAGGACCACTTGTATGTACATCAAGAGCTCAGATTGAAACCCAGTTCTAAGCAAGGAAGGGAAAGCTGAAAGGTGGAAGGAGTATATAGAGGGTCTATACAAGGGCGATGTACTTGAGGACAATATTATGGAAATGGAAGAGGATGTAGATGAAGATGAAATGGGAGATACGATACTGCGAGAAGAGTTTGACAGAGCACTGAAAGACCTGAGTCGAAACAAGGTCCCGGGAGTAGACAACATTCCATTGGAACTACTGACGGCAATGGGAGAGCCAGTCCTGACAAAACTCTACCATCTGGTGAGCAAGATGTATGAAACAGGCGAAATACCCTCATTCTGCAAGAAGAATATAATAATTACAATCCCAAAGAAAGCAGGTGTTAACAGATGTGAAAATGCCGAACAATCAGTTTAATAAGTTACAGCTGCAAAATACTAACGCGAATTCTTTACAGACGAATGGAAAAACTAGTAGAAGCCGATCTCGGGGAAGATCAGTTTGTATTCAGTAGAACTACTGGAACACGTGAGACAATACTGACCTTACGACTTATCTTAGAAGAAAGATTAAGGAAAGGCAAACCTACATTTCTAGAATTTGTAGACTTAGAGAAAGCTTTTGACAATGTTGACTGGAATACTCTCTTTCAAATTCTAAAGGTGGCAGGGGTACAATAAAGGGAGCGAAAGGCTATTTACAATTTGTACAGAAACCAGATGGTAGTTATAGGAGTCGAGGGGCATGAAAGGGAAGCAGTGGTTTTGATGGGAGTGAGACATGATTGTAGCCTCTCCCCGATGCTATTTAATCTGTATATTGAGCAAGCAGTAAAGGAAACAAAAGAAAAATTCGGAGTAGATATTAAAATCGATGGAGAAGAAATAAAAACTTTGAGGTTGTCCGATGACATTGTAATTCTGTCAGAGACAGGAAAGGACTTGGAAGAGCAGTTGAACGGAATGGATAGTGTCTTGAAAGGATAGTATAAGAAGAACATCAACAAAAGCAAAACGAGAATAATGGAATGTAGTCGAATGAAGTGGGGTGATGCTGAAAGAATTAGATTAGGAAATGAGACACTTAAAGTAGAAAAAGAGTTTTGCTATTTGGGGAGCAAAATAACTGATGATGGTCGAAGTAGAGAAGATATAAAATGTAGACTGGCAATGGTAAGGAAAGCGTTTCTGAAGAAGATAAATTTGTTAACTTCCAATATAGATTTAAGCGTCAGGAAGTCATTTCTGAAAGTATTTGTATGGAGTGTAGCCATGTATGGAACTGAAACATGGACGATAAATAGTTTGGACAAGAAGAGAATAGAAGCTTTCGAAATGTGGTGCTACAGAAGAGTGCTGTAGATTAGATGGGCAGATCACATAACTAATGAGGAAGTATTGAATAGGATTGGGGAGAAGTTTGTGGCACAACTTGACCAGAAGAAGGGATCGGTTGGTAGGACAGCGTGGAGGGCAGCGTGGAAGGTAAAAATCGTAGAGGGAGACCAAGAGATGAATACTCTAACCAGATTCAGAAGGATGTAGGTTGCAGTAGGTACTGGGAGATGAAGAAGCTTGCACAGGATAGAGTAGCATGGAGAGCTGCATCAAACCAGTCTCTGGACTGAAGACCATAACAACAACAACAACCTACCTGCCCGATTAAGAGATGTGACATCCCACGCTCCGATCCGTAGAACGCCAGTTTTCTTTCTCCTGATAACGGCGTCCTCCTGAGTAGTCCCCTCTCGGGGATCCGAATGGGGGACTATTTTACCTCCGGAATATTTTACCCAAGAGGACGCCATCATCATTTAACCATACAGTAAAGCTGCATGCCCTCCGGAAAAATTATGGCTTTAGTTTCCCCTTGCTTTCAGTCGTTCGCAGTTCCAGCACAGCAAGGGCGTTTTGGTTAGTGTTACAAGGCCAGATCAGTTAATCATCAAACTGTTGCCCATGCAACTACTGAAAAGGCTGCTGTTCCTCTTCAGGAACCACACGTTTGTCTGCCCTCTCAACAGACACCCCTCCGTTGTGGTTGTAGCTACTGTACGGCCATCTGTATCGCTGATGCACTCAAGCCTCCCCACCAACGGCAAGGTCCATGGTTCATGGGGAACGACATGTATTTGGTTCGTCCACCGCTTATGGGTTGTCTGTGATCCGTTCTTGTTGTTGTTCCAGTCTCCGCTGTTAGCATCGTTTGAGTTGTGGTGCAAGTGTGGAGCGGAACCCATCTTGATCATTGGTCCGTTGACTGTCTGTCAGTTGGATTCCCAGCGGATTGAAAATGGTTGGGCTCACTGCCTGTCTCCTCTAAGCGAGCGTTAGTGTTTGAATTCCAGTGTGGCCCTCGAACATCTGAGCGCCCTTAGGTGTACTGCTTGTTTTTTAAAATTTGTTCTTATTGTTTGTACTTGTATGGCTTCTAGCAGATTTTGTTTTAGATTAGAGTTCTTGTGCTCTTAAGGCCTTGAACCTAGTTCAAAGAACTATGTCACGTTAGGCCTTTGGTATTTTAAAAATTTTAATGTTGTTGAATTTTAAGTCTTCAGGCGATTTTGAATTTGAGTTCATTGCTCTTAAGGCCTTCAGCCTAAATTAAAGAACTTTTTCACGTAAGGCCTTTGGTATTTAAAAAAATAACGTTATGGAGTTTTAAGTGTTAGGCCATCACCCGATTTGAATTTAACTTGTTTACTTTAGCCTACCTAAAGAACTGTTTTAAGATAAGGCTTGTCTTTTAAATTTATGGTTATGCGTGCGTTTTACGTTATTGGCCTTCAGCCGTTTTTAAATTAAAATGGCTTTCAGCCAGTAATGAAGTCCCAAAGATTAAAGCTGTGTGTTTAAAAAAATGATTTGGGCTCTTGTAATGTTTGATCAAATAATAAAGATGTATGTTCGAGTGTGAGTGACAGCCCCTTATTTTGGCCCCTTTCCACTATTTATACTATCTGTCCCAAATTACCGTGCACCCGTTTTCACATAGGTTTTAGTTGATGCCCTAAAGCCGATTAAGACAAATGCCGAGATATTTTCTTTGAAAAAGAAGACGGCAGATACCCTTCTGTACGCTTGTACTACCCGGGATCGTGCTCCATCTCTAATTATATCCGGAGACGATGAACCCCAGTTTTCATAACTTTTATGTGTTGATAAATTACGCGGAGCCTATCGACATACAGTGTGCTCCAAAATGATATTTTATAACTTTTATCTCGTAT
Source organism: Schistocerca gregaria (assembly GCF_023897955.1). NCBI lineage: Eukaryota > Metazoa > Arthropoda > Insecta > Orthoptera > Acrididae > Schistocerca > Schistocerca gregaria. The sequence continues at coordinate 417,916,804 of NC_064924.1, forward strand.
ATTTTAGATATGGGTTAGGTACAAAGGTGCTGTTTGCAGCATCACGTTTACGCACCTAAGTTTTAGTAGCTGTGCCGCCATCTATAGCTCGTAGGCTGTCTAAGCGATGTTCCAGTTCCTTCCGTGTCCAGCCCAGCATGTCGTCGTTGACTTGTGGAGGCAGCAGTTCCTGCAGGTCCTAAAGCGGGCTCTGGTAAACAGCATCCATCACAAAGCCTCAAAGAAAGATACTCTTATCGTGTTATGTCTGAGTCCTGCTCTAGCAATCCGGCGACTTGCAAATGCATCGCCCAAAGCCCCCTTAACAGTCGAGGTCCAGTGAGGAGAGGCACCATCCACCATCCTCCTCCATCATGGTTTCTGTTTGCAGTTCTTAGACGTGTCCAGATAAACAGTCGAGGTTACTCTTCAGAGAAAAACGGTCCCACCGTACGTCCATCAAGAAGACCAACTACACGTTTACCTTTAGACTCTTGCAAACAATTTCCATGCTAAATTTGGTGTTCGCAGAGCTCCAGATCATCGTATTGGGTCGCTCTACTTTCCCAGACACATGAAAGCAAACATTGTCCGTAAACATCACCGTTTTCAGATAGTCTGCGTCATCGTCGATACGACTCAGACTCTCAGAGTTCCAAATGCCTGTCATCATGCTAAAGCGCTCGCATCAGCTGCACCTTGTAGGCAAGAAGTGTGTCTCTTGTATAGCACCTTGTGCACAGTGGTTGGTTGTAACTGCAAATGTCGTGAGGCACATCTGCATCACTTGTGCTCGGACATACAGAACTCATCCTCTTCATAACACTCCCGGAGTCCTTGTACCTTGTGGCCACATGTGTTGGGGGGGGGGGGGGGGGGTCTGCCTCTCTAACGTGTCCGAAGATCCGCTGTGAAATTCTTTATTTAAATGAGTGTGGCTGTAGTTAAATTGCTGAATGACTGAGACCCACAATACCCTAGCTCAACGACAAACCTGGGTGCACGAATGGCAAAACGTCGTTTTTTCGGATGAATCCAGGTTCTGTTTACAGCATCATGATGGTCACATCCGTGTTTGGCGCCATTGCGGTGAACGCACATTGGAAGCGTGTATTAGTCATCGCCATAATGCACTACCGTATGTTGCAGGTCCTGTACGGGTCTTTCTGGATACAGAAAATGTTCGACTGCTGCCCTGGCCAACACATTCTCCAGATCTCTCACCAACTGAAAACATCTGGTCAATGCTGGCCGAGCAACTTGCTCATCACAATACGCCAGTTACTACTCCTGATGAACTGTGGTATCGTGTTGAAGCTACGTGGGCAGCTGTACCTGTACACGCCATCCAAGCTCTGTTTGACTCAATGACCAGGCGTATCAAGGTCATTATTACGGTCGGAGGTGGTTGTACTGGGTACTGATTTCTCAGGATCTATGCACCCAAACTGCGTGAAAATGTAATCACAAGTCAGTTCCAGCATTATATACTCATCTAATGAATACCCGTTTATCATCTGCATTTCTTCTTGGTGTAACAATTTTAATGGCCAGTAGTGTACAAAGGTGTATATCTTCAAGTCGAACATCTACAGATCGTTAGCCTACGCTAACCCTTCAGACCTCTAACTTCTATCAATGCTAACTTCTCAATCTAACATCCGTCACTGCTGGCTGTTCACCTCCAGTTGCCCAAAAGTACTTCCATCACTGCTGGTGAATAACTTCAAACTGCCCAGCACTACTGGTGATTAACTTCCAACAACGAGTCCAACCAGCCACAGAGTCTCTTGCAAAGAAAGCACAGTCAGAGATACAATGCAAAGCCCTACACACCGTTGACAAGACAGAAGCAGCCCACTTACTTCTGTACCTGGATTTCAGATTTGGTCCCAATCAACCCACAAAAAACCTTTACCCTTCTGTAATCTTGCTCAGTAGGATATAAATGACAGCTTTGTATCTTTGCTTACTGGATAATGTTTGAGTTGTAGTCCGCCACCTTAGACGAGTGTTCAGTGCGTCTGACTGTCATTAGCGAGCCCAAGTTCGATTCCCAGCCGGGTCGGAGTTTTCCTGCTCTCTGGGATTGGTGTTGCGATCTCCTCTTTATCATTTCATCATCATCGACAAGCAAGTCGCCAAGTATGGCGTCAACTGAAAATATTTACAACTTGGCTGCCGAACTACCCCATCTGGGGACTCTCAACCTTCAATGCCATATCATCATTTCATTTTCACGCGCATCGTAAAGCGAAACACCAAGTGTGTAGCATTTGTGTGATGCTCAACGCTGTCATTAAGAATTTTATGAATTGTGCCACAGCAATTTGTTTACAACTAGCTGAGTACTGTGTATGTATTTATTCTGGTCTTTTATTAGTCCATCCCCTCCTTCCCCCTCTCTCTGTCCATTTCTTTCTTCACCTTCTCTTTGTCAATTTCTTCCACCTCTTTCTCTGTCCGCCTCCTCCATCCTCCATTGTCTATCCATCTCCTTCTGCTCCTCTTTGTGTGCATATTCTCTTCCCTCTCATCTCTGTCAGTCTGCTCCTTTCTCCTGTGTCCGTCTCCTCTCCCCCCGTCTAATTCCTCCTCATCCTCTCCCTCTCTTTTTCAGTTTCATCCTCCCCCTCTCTCTATCCATCTTCCCCTTACCCTCTCCCTTTTCATCTCCACCCCCTGCCTTTCTGTGTCCATCTTCTCCTCTTTCCTTTCTCGGCCTTCTCCTCTCCTTCGTCAATTACCCCTCACCTATAGCTGTCCATCACCTCCTCCTCTTATCTGAGCCTATCTCCTCCTTCTCCTCGCTTTCTGTCCATCTCCTCGTCCCTCTTCTCTCTACACATTCTCACGCTCATCCCAGTAGGAGGATGGTGGTTCTTATCTTTACAGTATTTCTCTCCAGATAGTAAACGTGTACCAAATTTGACTGAAATCGTTCCAGGGGTAAGGATACGCTTTTTACACCCATGACTTCGCCCGCATATGCACACGTCAAATATATTTCATATATATTTAACAAATTTACGCATATTTGTAGACATATTTCACCTGTAGGTCTTACGAAATTCGCGCTGCAGTTCCATTTTAACGCAGCTCAATGTTTATGATGTCGTATCTGCTGAAATATGCGCTGTAAAATGACATAATTTTGTAGGTACATTTAGTGTTATATGTGGCTACTGTCCGCAGAATATATAGTGATCAAAAATGCTTGTGAAGTAGCGATAAATTAAAAAGTTATGCAGAATGCGGCAGTTTTTCACGGTCTTTGTGTTTGTGTCGTCATATTCCCCGAAATATGTGAGGAAAATGAAATATTTTTGCAGGTACATTCAGCAACATATCGGGATACTGGTTACGAAATGTGTTGCAAATACAGTTAGTACTAAGGAAGTAATAAATTGAAGTGTCGTGTATGATGCGACACTTTTTCACGCATCTCTGTATTTGGATGTGTGTATCATTATGCCGAAAAACGCACCTATCCCCATTTCTGATACGTACGTGATCAATGTTGTAAAGACCATTTTGGAACACTCTATACTATCAAAAACTGTAAAGTAATTGTGAAAGGATTCCGAGTCAGAATGCTTTTTTGAACAACAAGTATATGAGCTGTGCGGAAGGAGCTGGCCTGTACCGTTCCAATGATTGTTAGCAGAATACGGAATCGGTGGGTTCAGGAGGGTAATACAGAACGCCGTGCCGGATTCCAACGGCCTCGTATCACTAGCAGACGAGGGATGACAGGCATCTTATCTGCATGGCTGTAACGGATCGTGCAGCCACGTCTCGACCCTTGAGGCAACGTTTGCAAGATAACAACTATTTGCACGAACGGTGCGACGACGTTTGAAGCAGCATGGACTATCAGCTCGGAGACCATGACTGCGGTTACCCTTGACGCTGCATCAAAGATAGGAGCGCCTGCGATGGTGTACTCAACCTGGGTATACGAATGGCAAAACGTCATTTTTTCGGATGAATCCAGATTCTTTTTACAGTATCATGATGGTCGCATCTGTGTTTGGCGACATCGCGGTGAACGCACATTGGAGCGCGTATTCGTCATCGCCATACTGGCGTATCACCCGGCGTGATGGTATGGGGTGCCATTGGTGACACGCCTCGGGCACCTCTTGTTTGAACTGACGGCACTTTGAACAGTGGACGTTACATTTCAGATGTGTTACGACCCTTCATTCGATCCTTGCAAGAGGATAATGCACGACCGCATGTTGCAGGTCCTGTACGGACCTTTCTGGGTACAGAGACTGTTCGTCTGCTGGCCTGGCCAGCACATTTTCCAGATCTCTCACCAATTGAAAGCGTCTGGTCAATGTTGGCCGAGCAACTGTCCTGTCAAAATACGCCGGTCACTACTCTTGATGAACTGTGGTATCGTGTTGACGCTGCATGGTCAGCTATACCTGTACACGCCATCCAACCTGTGTTTGACTCAATGCCAGGCGTATCAAGGCCGTTATTAGGCCAGAGGTGGTTGTTCTGGGTACTGATTTCTCAGGATCTATGCACCCGAATTGCGTGAAAATGTAATCACAACTCTAGTATAATATAATTGCCCAATGAATACCCGTTTATCATCTGCATTTCTTCTTGGTGTAGCAATTTTAATGGCCAGTAGTGTACATTGTGTATGTACTGTATAAGGAAGAACTATGTAGAGGATTTCCATTCAGTAATCAAATTGGAGAGTTGCTTTTTTGCGATAAGACGGTTTCATGCCTCGTGAAAGATACAGGAACGTCTACCAGGACGTGTCGGAATTCGTTAGTGGCGGGGTCTTGTTCCATCGAAACAGTGATATTCCGGCTAGCTCGGTCGGATATGCACGAACAAGAAAGGGATGGATTCCGGAGGGCCTTACTAAGCGCCTTGAAGAATCCAAAAACCAGGTACAAGTAGCGCCGGAGAGCGCAGATATATTTTGAGCCCTGCCGTGCAGGATAGTTCATCCACGTCAGGTGCCATGAGTTATGGAACTGGCAAGTATGCAGCAAATCAAGTGTCCATAATGAGAGTGCGACTTATCAGGAGCACCACGGACTGTAAACACAGCTACCGTTGTTGCGGCAATGACCGCACTGAACACACGAGCAGAAACACGTCGTCCCCTCAGGCAATTACCGGTTTTGTGTAGAGCGTCGCTGTGCGGAGACTCCAAGGACGAGTGCCAAAAGTGCCAGTTGACTCTAAATAATGGGCACTATGAAGCCATGCACATGAGTACTAAAAGGAATAAGTAAAATTTCATTTTCATGATAAATGACACAAATCCAAAAGCTGTCAGTTGAACTGAATACTTAGTGACTACAATTAGGAATAACTTAAACTGGAAGATCGCATAGATAGTCTTGTGGGAAACTAAAGACTGAGTTTTGTTGGTGGAACACTTAGAGGAGCCTACTAATGAGACACGCTATACTAAACGTGTCCGTACTCTACTGGAGTACTACTGCGCGGTATGGGATCCGTTCAAATGGTTCAAATGGCTCTGAGCACTATGGGACTTAACATCTGTGGTCATCAGTCCCCTAGAACTTAGAACTACTTAAACCTAACTAACCCAAGGACAGCACACAACACCCAGCCATCACGAGGTAGAGAAAATCCCTGACCCCGCCGGGAATCGAACCCGGGAACCCGGGCGTGGGGGGAAGCGAGAACGCTACCGCACGACCACGAGATGCGGGCTACGGGATCCGTACCAGATAGGATTGACGGACGTCGTCGAAAAAGTTCAGAGAAGGGCAGCTCGTTTTCTACTGTCGCCAGATAGTGGACAGAGTGTCGCAAGTACAATACGCGAGTTGTGGTGGAAATCTTTAAAATAAAGGCGTTTCTCTTTGTGACGAGATCTTTTCACAAAATGTCAACCACCAACTTTCTTCTCTGAATGTGAAAATGTTTTGTTGCAACCCACCTGCATAGAAAGAAATTATCATGGTAATAAAATAACAGCAATCAGAGCTAGCGCGATAAGATTTAAGTCCTTGTTTTCCCGCGCGCTGTTCGAGAGCGGAACGGTAGAGAAAAATGCGAAAGTAATTGGAATAACCGTCTGGCAGTAACTTTGGGGTGAAATATAGATTGAATTCATCATCCTCATTCGGTGCACAGAGAAAACACCTCTGATTCACACAGCCAATATGCTGGACAGCAGCTCTGTCATTTCTGCCGTGTTGAGGTATACTCTATATTAGAGATGTCTGTGGCTTTATATTCCAATAGGGTAACACAATACTGCATGTTTCCCGCACTGTTCTGCCTTTCATTGGTACGGATAGTATTGAAATGATGGCCCACACAACATGTTCTCTGGCTCTTTCACTCGTTGAAACCCCTGATAATTAGTTGCCTACAGACTGATACTCCACCAATTTCTAGCCATTAAAACTGATGAATTCTGGCACGGATGTGAAGCAGCGTGGAATGACACAGCCGAGCTTCTTGACTCGCTGCCAAGCTGTATTACAACAGTTGTCGCTGCTGGAGGTGGCTTGGTTGACAGATGACTGATAACGCCTATTCTGTAGTATAGTTTTGGTATTGTTATGGGTAAACAAGGAACGGAAAGAAAGGGAGAAGATGAAATTTTGTGGGAAAGAGGGATTAAGGTCTATCGTGTCGTCGACGAGGTAGAGCACTTTAGTGGTTTAGGAAAATCGCGGAAAATAGACAATTGAATGCTAGCCAGAGGGTCAACCTGTTCCTCCCGGATAGCACAGAACCTACTCTTCAGCATTATGATTAATTGCGCCGCTGAGCTTGATGACCTCATCCGAAGGACGGTTCATAATTATTGGCTTACAGCCGGAAGATGAGGAAATTTTCGTACGGGACATCTTCTTGTTAGCTAAACACTGTATCAGGGCATTTTCTTCCATCAACAAGATTCGAATTGCCTCGCTACGTTCCGAGTAATATGACAGAGGCGTACATAATCGATAAATTACATGTGTACTGAAACCGCCAACAATGTTTCTATAACCTTATCTATCAAATATTTCAGTTTCACCTTTTTTTTCAATTCCCGAACCCTTCGCCTAATTTATCACGGTGTATCACTGCTGAGTCTCTTAGCCGCTGCTTCTGTCTGCCGAGTTTGGACGGGGAAAAGCTGGTAACTATCAATCCCTGCGTCCATGATCACCGTTGCCCGTGTCCGCCGCATGGAGTCAGACTATTTCCTATTATCTGTTTTTTTGTTGGATCAAATATTTACTTATCTAACATTAAATGACAGTTTTGTAAAATGGAAATATAAACAAATTGTTTTATAATTTAGAAGGAAAGAAAAGAGAAGATAGGATAGATGACAGATGTTACAGCCGTTATCTCGATGTCTGTCAATGAATCCATCAGTATTTCTTATCTTGCCTTTAACACCCAGATCCATTCTTGTTTGGGTGTCAGTGGTAGGACAATTTGATTAAGCTACACTACTGGTGCTTATAATTGCCACACCAAGAATAAATGCAGATGATGAACGGGTATTCATTGGACAGATATACTACACTATAAATTATATGTGATTGTATTTTGACGCAATTTGGGTGCATAGATCCTGAAAAATCCGTACCCAGAACAACCACCTCTGGCCGTAATAACGGCCTTGATAGGCCTGGGTATTGAGGCAAACAGAGCTTGGATGGCGTGTACAGGTACAGCTGCCTATGGAGCTTCAACACAATACCACAGTTAATCAAGAGTAGTGACTGGCGTATTGTGACGAGCCAGTTGCTCGGCCACCATTGACCAGTCATTTCCAGTTGGTGAGAGATTTGGAGAGTGGTGGTCAGGGCAGCAGTCGAACATTTTCTGTATCCAGAAAGGCCCTTATAGGACCTGCAACATGCGGTCGTGCATTATCCTGCTGAAATGTAGGGTTTCGCAGGGATCGAATGAAGGGTAGAGCCACGGGTCGTAACACATCTGAAATGTAACGTCCACTGTTCAAAGTGCTGTCAATGCGAACAAGAGGTGACCGAGACGTGTAACCAATGCCATCCCATACCATCACGCCTGGTGATACGCCAGTATGGTGATGATGAATACATACATCTAATGTGCGTTCACCGCGATGTCGCCAAACACGGATGCGACCATAATGATGCTGTAAACAGAACCTGGATTCATCTGAAAAAATGACGTTTTGCCATTCGTGCACCCAGGTTCGTTGTTGAGTACACCATCGCAGTCGGTCCTGTCTGTGATGCAGCGTCAAGGGTAACCGCGGCCACGGTGTCCGAGCTGATAGTCCATGCTGCTGCAAACGTCAAACTGTTCGTGCAGATGGTTGTTGTCTTGCAAACGTCCCCATCTGTTGACTCAGGGATCGAGACGTGGCTGCACGATCCATTACAGCCATGCTGATAAGATGCCTGTCTTCTCGACTGCCAGTGATACGAGGCCGTTGGGATCCAGCACGGCGTTCCGTATTACCCTCCTGAACCCACCGATTCCATATTCTGCTAGCAATCATTGGATCTCGACCAACGCGAGCAGCAATGTCGTGATACGATAAACCGCAATCGCGATAGGCGACAATCCGATCTTTATCAAAGTTGGAAACGTGATTGCACGCATTTCTCCTCCTTACGCGAGGCATCACAACAACGTTTTACCAGGCAACTCCGGTCAACTGCTGTTTGTGTATGAGAAATCCATTGGAAATTTTCCTCATGTCAGCTTGTTGTAGGTGTCGCCACCGGGGCCAAGCTTGTGTGAATGCTCTGAAAAGCTAATCATTTGCATGTCACAGCATATTCCTCCTGTCTTTTAAATTATGCGTCTGTAGCACGTCAACTTCGTGGTGTAGCAGTTATAATGGCCAGTAGTGTAGATCTAACTGACTCGGAGTAGAGCTAAGGTTGTCTAAAGGTTTATAAGCTGAGGTGACAAAAGTCATGGAATACCTCCTAATATCGTGCTGCACCTCCTTTCCTCAGGCGTAGTGCAGAAACTCGACGTACAAGTCCCCTGCAGAAATACTGGGCATCTCCATCCGTCCATAATTGTGGAAGTATTGTCGGTGCTGGATGTTGTGCACGAGCTGAAGTCTCGATTACGTCTCATAAATGCTCGACGATACTCATGTCGGACGGTCTGGATGGGCAAATGATTCGCTCGAACTGTCCAGAATGTTCTTCAAACCAATCGTGAAAAATTGTGTCCCGGTGACGTGACATCATTGCTTGGGAACATAAAGTCCATGAATGGCTGTAAGTGGTCTCCAGGCAGCCTAACATAGCGATTTCCAGTCAATGGTCGGCTCTGTTGCACCAGAGGGTCCGGACAATTCCATTAAAAACAGTCCACATCATTATGAAGCCATCACCAATTTGAACAGTGCCTTGTAAATAACTTGGGTCCATGGCTTCGTGAGGTCTGCGCCACACTCAAAACCTACCATCAGTTCTACCCACTGAAATTGGGATTCATCTGACGATTTCACTGTTTTATAGCCGTCTACGGTTCAATTGATGTAATTACGAGCCCAGGAGAGCATCGCAGACTATGTCGTGCTGTCAACAAAGGCACTCGCACATTCTTAATAGGAGGATCACTCCAAAAGAAATGCACACTGTTTTTTTTAAATCCATCTTTCAATGTCTGAAAGTTTTACATTATGTAGATACATCCTTTAGGAACAATATTTTCGTTTCTCCACATAATTTCCATCCCTGACAACTGCCTTACTCCATCTTGGAACCAGCGCCTGTATACCCACACGGTAAAATTCTGGACCAACCTGTTGGAGCCACTGTTTGGCAGCGTGCACAAGGGAGTCATCATCTTCAAACCTTGTTCCACGAAGAGAGTCTTTTTTTCGCAAAGAGATGATAGTCACATGGAGCCAGGTCAAGATTGTGAGGCGAGTGTTTCAGCGTTGTCCATTCGAGTTTTGTGATCACTTCCATTGTTTTTTGACTGATATGTGGCCGTGCATTGTCGTGCAACAGCGAAACATCCTGCTTTTGCCGTCGTGGTCGAACACGACTCAGCCGAGCTTGAAATTTCTTCAGTGTCATATGCATCAGAATTTATGGTAGTTCCACTTGGAATGATGTCCAGAAGCAAGAGTACTTCGGAATCCAAAAACACCGTAGCCTTAACTTTTCCAGGAGAAGGTGTGGTTTTGAATTATTTTTTCTTCGGTGAATTTGCATGATGCCGCTCCACTGATTTCCTCTTCGTCTCTGGTGAAAAATGATGGAGCAATGTTTCATCACCTATCACAATTCTTCCAAGAAATTCATCTCCAACATTCTCGTACTGTTCCTAAAGTTCTCTGCATACCGTTTTTCTTGTTTCTTTGTGAGCCACTGTCAACATCCTGCGAACCCACCTGGCAAAAACCTTTTTTAACAACACTTTCAGTATTCTGCAAACACTTTCTTCCCCTATCCCAACATAGCGTGACAATTCGTTCACTGTGATGCGTCTGTCAGCAGTCACCAATTCGTTAACGCTCTGCACATGTCTGGAGTGTGTGCAGTACGAGGCCTGCCGCTGCGAGGACAATACTCAAATTTGTCGAGCCCGCTTTCATCACGTAACTTGCTTGCCCACCGACTAATGGTACTGCGATCGACAGCAGCATCTCCATACACCTTTTTCAACCTCTTGTGGATGTTTCCCACTGACTCGTTTTCACAGCACAGGAAGTCTATGACCGTACGTTGTTTCTGACGAACGTCAAGCGTAGCAGCCATCTTGAAGACATGCTGTGAGGGCGCCACTCACGGGAACAGGATGAACTAAGTTTTGAAAACAAGCGGGGAGGATGTATCTATACGCTGTAAAGCTTTCACACATGCAGAATGAGAACTGTATTTTTACAAAAAATAGTGTGCAATTCTTTGGGATGACCCTCGTAGATACCTTCGTCGTACGTCCCACATTGGTTTCTGTGGTTATTTCACGCAATGTTGCTTGTCTTTTTAGCACTGATAACTCTACGCAAATGCCGCTGCTCTCGGTCGTTAAGTGAAGGCCGTTGACCACTGCATTGTCCGTGGTGAGAGGTAGTGCCTGAAATTATGTATTCTCCGCACACGCTTGACGCTGTAGATCTCGGAATATTGAATTCCCTATCGATTTCCGAAATGGAATGTCCCATGCGTCTAGTTCTAACTACTATTCCGCTTTCAAAGTCTGTCAGTTCTGACGTGGCCATAATCACGTCTGAAACCTTTTCACATGTATCACTCGAATACAAACGACAGCTGCGCCAATACACTGCCCTCTCATATGCGATTCTACCACCATCTGTATTCATCCAACGGCTTTATGTCGCCTCAGTGTAAGGGCCTTACGTAACAATACAGCGGCACTGTTAAAAATACTGCCTTATATTTACGTACGGTTTTAAAGTCTCCTTTCGGTAAGAACGGCCGATATGTATTCAGCCTCACGCATCTCTATGCAGTAAGTCTGTTGTCAAAGTGCCTGTAGTGCATAAACAGTTAATATTCAACTGTCTCCCTCTCTTTCTTCTTCTTCCAACTGAGGTATTCCCTCGTTTAATTGTACATCTATTTGCCCTCAGTCTGACCTAGTGCATACACATTCTTTGCAAGTTTTGATGTTTCTATTAACCAAACGGCTTCGTACAATTGGCATTCAGCGTAGGAGCGAATATTTTTCATTGTTAAGTTCCAGTAATTAGTTCAGTATGAAGCGCATGCCTCTCGAATGCCAGCGAGATCCTCCGCGTAATCTACATGCACCAAGAGCCGCGAGCATTTCTACGGCCCGTTCCATCGCCCACGTGCCATGGACAAACTGGGAAGGACGGCGTCCACGAGGAAAACACGCCAAGTTTGGACCGACGAGTGGAGCGGGCACATCTGAGGGAGCCAGGTCCACATTTCACAGCACGTTTCTTTTAATTAGTCACGCCGAGGAATGAGGTGTGGCTTTAGCGGCTCCTCTCGCCATTGGCCGGCGTCCTTGGCAGGAAAACGACACCTTGCAGCCGCACCGCACCCAGCGCGTCCAGGTCAGCACCGGCGCTGCCGCCCAGTTACGTAATGCCGCACAGCAAGTACGTTCTCCACTCCACCGACCTCTGCAAAGCAGTCCTTTTCCTGCTGGCGACGCGGCAGCCAATGGCGACCTTACTCCAGAGACACGTGTACCGCCGAATCTTTCTTTTTGCTTCGACCACTTTCGGCACAATTTATTTCACAGCAACTCGTATCTTACCACTGGCCTTGTCAGCCTACTCGCCGAATTTGTAACGAGGGTGTTTGGTAATTGGCGAATGTGAAAGAAGGTTATAGTTTAACATTTCGTCGACACCAAGACCTTTAGAAATTGAGAACTTGCTGATTACGTTGGAGAGGGAGGAAGAGAAAAAGCTGTCGACAGTGAGTTTAACTTTCCCAAGGATTCAATCCGAGATTCACCTGAAGTGTATCAGAATGTGCTACCATTGCGGATGTTATAGCTAATCTGCTTGGGGGAATAGCAAGATAACAAATTGCTAATAATTTTTTTCTCTTTTTTTGTCTACAAAAGTGGTTCTCTGCAAATAGACTCTGTGTTAATGTTAGAAGAATAAGATATAATTACTTCAGTGCAATATCTACATCTACAGCTGTATGACGTCTCTACAATTCACAACAAAGTGCCTGCCAGATGGTTCATCAAATTACTTTCACGCACCTTCTCAACCGTTCCACTCTCGAACAGCTCGAGCACTTAAAGTTTTCCGTGTGAGCTCTGATTTCTGTTAGTTTTCTCTCTATGTAGATGGGCATCAACAGAATATTTTAGCCTTCTGAGAAGAAACTTGGTGGTTGAAATTCGTGAAAAGATCTCGCCACGACGAAAAGCTCCTAAGTTTTAATGATTTCCTGCATAAACTCGCATTTAATACCCGTGAAGCTCTCTTCCCTGTCTCGCGATAGTATAAAACGAACAGCTCTTCTCTGAACTTTTCCTGTGTCCTCCGTCAATCCTTTCAGGTACATATCCCGTACCGCGCAGCATTACTCCAGATGAAGGTGGACAAGTGTAATGTAGGTAGTCTCTGTAGTAGGCCCGTTGTACCCTTTAAAGTCCACTGGACCTGATGGGATACCAATCCGATTGTACACAGAGTACACGTAAGAACTTGCCCCCCTTCTTACAGCCGTGTACCGCAAGTCTCTAGAGGAACGGAAGGTTCAAATGATTGGAAAAGAGCACAGGTAGTCCCAGTCTTCAAGAAGAGTCGTCGAGCAGATGCGCAAAACTATACATCTATGTCTCTGACGTCAATCTGTTGTAGGATTTTAGAACATGTTTTTTGCTGGCGTATCATGTCGTTTCTGGAAACCCAGAATCTACTCTGTAGGAATCAACATTGATTCTGGAAACAGCGATCGTGTGAGACCCAACTCGCTTTATTTGTTCTTGAGATCCAGAAAATATTAGATACAGGCTCCCAGGTAGATGCCATTTTCATTGATTTCCGGAAGGCGCTCGATACAGTTCCGCACTGTCGCCTGATAAACAAAGTAAGAGCCTACGGAATGCCAGACCAGCTGTGTGGCTGGATTGAAGAGTTTTAAGCAAACAGAACACAGCATGTTATTCTCAATGGAGAGACGTCTACAGACGTTAAAGTAACCGCTGGCGTGCCACAGGGGATTGTTATGGGACCATTGCTTTTCACAATTTATATAAATGACCTAGTAGATAGTGTCGGAAGTTCCATGCGACTTTTCGCTGATGATGCTGTAGTATACAGAGAAGTTGCAGCATTAGAAAATTGCAGCGGATAGGCACTTGGTGTAGGGAGTGGCAACTGACCCTCAATATAGACAAATATATTGTATTCCGAATGCATAAAAAGAAGGATCATTTATTGTATGATTATATTATAGCGGTACAAACAATGGTAGCAGTTACTTCTGTAAAATATCTGGGAGTATGCGTGCGGAACGATTTGAAGTGGAATGATCATATAAAATTAATTGTTAGTAATGCGGGTGCCAGGTTGAGATTCATTGGGAGAGTCCTTAGAAAATGTAGCCCATCAACAAAGGAGGTGGCTTACAAAAACTCGTTCGACCTATAGTTCAGTATTGCTCATCAGTGTGGGATCCGTACCAAGTCGGGTTGACAGAGGAAACAGAGAAGATCCAAAGAAGAGCGGCGCGTTTCGTCACAGGGTTATTTGGTAAGCGTGATAGCGTTATGGAGATGTTTAGCAAACTCAAGTGGCAGACTCAGCAAGAGAGGCACTCTGCATCACAGTGTAGCTTGCTGTCCACTTTTCGAGAGGGTGCGTTTCTGGATGAGATATCGAATTTATTGCTTCCCCCTACATATACCTCCTGGGGAGATCACGAATGTAAAATTAGAGAGATTCAAGCACGCACGGAGGCTTTCCGGCAGTTGTTCTTCCCGCGAACCATACGCGACTGGAACAGAAAGGGGAGGTAATGACAGTGGCACGTAAAGTGCCCTCCGCCACACACCGTTGGGTGGCTTGCGGAGTATAAATGTAGATGTAGATGTAAATGTTTTGGTAATAAAACTCAGTCTTTGATTCGTTTTTCCCACATTATCTATGTGATCATTGAAACTTAAATTCTTCGTAATTGTAATCCTTAAATACACTCCTGGAAATTTAAATAAGAACACCGTGAATTCATTGTCCCAGGAAGGGGAAACTTTATTGACACATTCCTGGGGTCAGATACATCACATGATCACACTGACAGAACCACAGGCACATAGACACAGGCAACAGAGCATGCACAACGTCGGCACTAGTACAGTGTATATCCACCTTTCGCAGCAATGCAGACTGCTATTCTCCCATGGAGACGATCGTAGAGATGCTGGATGTAGTCCTGTGGAACGGCTTGCCATGCCATTTCCACCTGGCGCCTCAGTTGGACCAGCGTTCGTGCTGGACGTGCAGACCGCGTGAGACGACGCTTCATCCAGTCCCAAACATGCTCAATGGGGGACAGATCCGGAGATCTTGCTGGCCAGGGTAGTTGACTTACACATTCTAGAGCACGTTGGGTGGCACGGGATACATGCGGACGTGCATTGTCCTGTTGGAACAGCAAGTTCCCTTGCCGGTCTAGGAATGGTAGAACGATGGGTTCGATGACGATTTGGATGTACCGTGCACTACTCAGTGTCCCCTCGACGATCACCAGAGGTGTACGGCCAGTGTAGGAGATCGCTCCCCACACCATGATGCCGGTTGTTGGCCCTGTGTGCCTCGGTCGTATGCAGTCCTGATTGTGGCGCTCACCTGCACAGCGCCAAACACGCATACGACCATCATTGGCACCAAGGCAGAAGCGACTCTCATCGCTGAAGACGACACGTCTCCATTCGTCCCTCCATTCACGCCTGTCGCGACACCACTGGAGGCGGGCTGCACGATGTTGGGGCGTGAGCGGAAGACGGCCTAACGGTGTGCGGGACCGTAGCCCAGCTTCATGGAGACGGTTGCGAACGGTCCTCGCCGATACCCCAGGAGCAACAATGTCCCTAATTTGGTGGGAAGTGGCGGTGCGGTCCCCTACGGCACTGCGTAGGATCCTACGGTCTTGGCGTGCATCCGTGCGTCGCTGCGGTCCGGTCCCAGGTCGACGGGCACGTGCACCTTCCGCCGACCACTGGCGACAACATCGATGTACTGTGGAGACCTCACGCCCCACGTGTCGAGCAATTCGGCGGTACGTCCACCCGGCCTCCCGCATGCCCACTATACGCCCTCGCTCAAAGTCCGTCAACTGCACATACGGTTCACGTCCACGTTGTCGCGGCATGCTACCAGTGTTAAAGACTGCGATGGAGCTCCGTATGCCACGGCAAACTGGCTGACACTGACGGCGGCGGTGCACAAATGCTGCGCAGCTAGCGCCATTCGACGGCCAACACCGCGGTTCCTGGTGTGTCCGCTGTGCCGTGCGTGTGATCATTGCTTGTACAGCCCTCTCGCAGTGTCCGGAGCAAGTATGGTGGGTCTGACACACCGGTGTCAATGTGTTTTTTTTTCCATTTCCAGGAGTGTATTTAGCTGGATTGACAGCTTTTCGATTTTCGTGGTTTATTATGTAACTGAAATTTAACGTTTTCCATTTAGTACTCATTTGGATGATCTTATTTAGAGATAAATGACACTTTCACATTTGTCTAAATAATTTTGCAATTGGTTTTGATCTCCTAATTATTTTACTAGACGATAAACGACTGTATCATCTGCAAAAAGTGAAAGTGAACGGCTCAGATTGTCTTCTAAATCGTTTATATAGACTGAGAGCAACAGAGGCCCTGTAACTCTTCCTTAGGGAACGTCAGGTCTTTTGTCTTACTCGATGAGTATCTGTCAGTTACTACTAACTATGGTCTTCGTGACACTAAATCAGGAATCCAGTCGCTCAGCTGAGACCGTACTCCATAGGCGCGTAGTTTGTTTGTGGACAATGGTATCAACATCTGGAAATATAGAAATGTGAAATAAATTGGAGATCCCCTATAGGAAGCTTTCATTACTCCATGAGAAGTGGGTGGAGGCAGAAGGCACCATATTAAAACTTGGTGAGAACTTTCGAAGTGATTTATTGTTTCCAACTACAGTGCCCTTGTTCCTCTTGGTCTGTGTCACAGGGCCCCGCAATGCTAAGGACGCACCCTAGCAGCTCTTGCAACACAATGTTGTGTCGTGCTGGCCTTGGACAGCCACGGAATTGTGATGGCGTCAGGATGCACCGACAGTTGGCTCAGCGGTCTGCATCCCTGCCGACTCTGTGCTGCTCGGTGTGAGCCGCAGGCTGCCAACAGCTGCTTCATCTCGCCGGCGTGGCTGAGATCGCGGTGATGACAAGCGCCTCTGATCCGGTGTCCAAATCTGTGTCCCTCACCTCGGGTTGGTAGCCAGGACGACTGTTCGCAGTAGTAAGCTGTGGAGTGGCCCGTCACCGGCTGGCCGGCTACAGACCCCGAGTCGGCCTCAGGGGTCGAACCAACGACTCGTCGTGGACTGGAATGCTGGCGCCCCATCTGCTGCTGTGTGTAGTCGGTGGTGTAACCGTCCAGGAGAGCTGCCACACTTGAATGATTCTCGTTAGCAAACGGCACCTATTTATACTCAGCTGTATGCCTCTGTTTTGCCAAGCGTGACGCTTCGTGACAAGTACTCATAACACGCTAGGGTGGTCAGTGGATCCCCTCTGCCTGCAACTTGTGACATGCAAAACAGCTACATATACTCTTTCAGCAATTTGACGGCCTTGTGGCCTCTATTCTACTTCACAACTGTTGGTATTTGTAATTCACTGCAATCCGGCCCACACCTGCTGTAACTTGTGCTCAGAATATCGCACATAACTAACTTCCCCTACCCTACAAGGTGGTGCCGCTACTACGTGCTCAATTCCGTGTTAGCAGATAGTTTTTTGCTAGGTAATTCGTAAAGTCAAAACACAATATATGTTCCAAAATCCTATTCAAAATCAACATCAGTGATCGAAAAATACCAACTATTGCTGTACTATATGAACAGAAGTCAACTGATAACGTGAAAAGCACTCAAAACGTATCTGGAGAGCCTGTTTACTTATCTTTGTATTTGAATACGCATGTCTATACCAGTTTCTTTGGTGGTTCAGCGTATTTTGCATGTAAAGAATAAGAGCGGAAGTGTTCAAACTCAGAAGAGTGTTCCTGGAATCACTCTGTAGCAATTCTGATCATATGGGGTGTCGCATTGTCCTGCTGGAATTGCTCAAGTCTCTCAGAATGCACAATGGACATGAATGGATGCAGGTGATCAGACAGGATGCTTAAGTACGTGTCTCCTGTCAGAGTCGTGTCTAGGCATATCAGGGGTCCCATAACATTCCATGTGCACACGCCCCACACCATTGCAGAGGCTGCACCAGATTGAACACTCCCCTGCTGACATGCAGGGTCCATGGATTCATGAGGCTGTCTTGATACCCGTACATGTCCATCCGCTCGATACAATTTGAAACAGACTTGTCCGACCAGGTAACATGTTTCCAGTCATCAACTGTCTAATGTCGGTGTTGACAGACCCAGGCGGGGAGTAAGGTTTTATGTCATGCAGTCATAAATGATCCACGAGTGTGCCTTCGGCTCCGAAAGCCCATATCGATGACGTTTTGTTGAATGGTTCGTGTGCTGACACTTGTTGATGGCCCAGCATTGAAATCAGCAGCAGTTTGTGGATAGGTATCATTTCTGTCACGTCGAACGATTCTCTTCATTTGTCTTTCCTGCAGGATGTTTTTCCGGTCGCAGCGATGTCGGAGATTTGATGTTTTACCAGATTCATGGTATTCTCGGCACACTTGTGAAATGGTCGTACCTTGGAGATCCTATGTCCCATCGCTCGTGCGCCGACTATAACACCACATTCAGACTCGCTTAAATCTTGATAACCTGGCATTGTATTAGCACTAACCGATATAACAACTGCGCCAGACACTTTTTGTATAGGGACTGACGACCGCAGCGCCGTATTGCGACTGTTTACATATCTCTGTATTTGAATACGCATGTCTATACGCGTTTCTTTGGCGCTTCACCGTGTTCTGCATGTAACGAATAAGAGACGGTACAGTTATCTTCATTTTATTTTCATTTTATTACGATGCGATTAGTCTCACGTATTAAAGGGAGAGAATGGAAGGAAAGGAAGAAGAAAGAAGTAACGAGAGAAACGAAGAAAGAAAAACTGGTAGAGCATTTTTGCGTGGGTGGCTCCGTTAACAGTGGCGATATTTGCGGCCTCGGGTTCTTAGTGAGACTGGTGTCTTTTTACAAAAGAAACAGAAAGTGTACTGGATTGTTTCTTTACCAAGGCGAATGGACACAGTGGTTACTGACAAGCGTAGAAAGTGGGGTTGACCGATGTTCCCGAGCAGGCTGTCGGTTGGACTTACTCGCAGATCCAGCGACAGATGGTAGCGGATCTACAGAGTTAACTTTTGATTGTGACTAATGATGAGCGTGACAAGCTTGTGGAAGTTTTTTTTAAAGAGGTGGAGCCCTGCACGCCCACACCTGCATGATGGCCAACTCAGAACGGCCACTGCCATTTCTGCATAAGGGTTAGTGTTCACTATAGTGAAGTGTCGCAAGATGTGGGTACTGCGATGTTTGCGTACGTCTGGGTAAGGTTAACTATTTATATGCGCTCATCTAGAGATAGATTGGGTCGAAAGACAAACGAAGGGTAGCGGTTTGAAGGGCAGAGGGAAGAAAGTTCAAAAATGGTTCAAATGGCTCTGAGCACTATGGAACTTAACTTCTGAGGTCATCAGTCCCCTGGAACTTCTGAAACAATACTAATTATACATGTTAACCCGCCTCCTAAGATGATTAGTTGGTTGTAAAATGATACATAAATTGGATTACAACGCAGATTTTACAACTACTGTTATGTTAGTGAGCTACAGTTTAACTACTACAATGTGTTAGTTGTAGTTTTTTGCAACAGTGGGCAATTTGATCTAACTACTTGTTACTTAACTAATCTAGTATGACTATTACCTGCAACGCCACAGGTGTGCCAGTAAAGTATAAACCTACTTAGGATAGCCAGGCTCTACGAGCTAAACCCGAGGAGCATGCCCCTAGCACTGGGCTGGCCAAGGTTAATAATCGCTGCAGTTTCCTAAATTAATGTCCTAATCTAAGTCCTACAAAACTAACTTAACCTACGTCGTATCCGGTGCTTTGTCGTAATCGGTGGTATTGACCCCTCCCCTCCCCCCCACCTAGTCCTGTGCGTGGTAGATTCCAACTATGGTGGAAGTCGGCCAGCCCACGCACAGGCGGTATGGGAATGGGATATGGTCTCAATCGGTTTGATTTACGAGTTTATACCTATTCTAGGTCCCTCAGGTGTTTTGCTAACACTTTACGTGATACCCCATCTGCCAATGCATTCAAAGTGTGAAAAGTGTCTTCTTGTCTGAGTAGTTGGTATGTGTCATTATTTAGAAGTCTGTCTCGGAGTGTTCATCATTGAAGAGAGGGCACTGGAACTTAGAACTACTTAAACCTAACTAACCTAAGGACATCACACACATCCATGCCCGAGGCAGGATTCGAACCTGCGACCGTACCGGTCGCGCGGTAGAGCCTAGACTGTAGAGCGTAGAACCGCTCGGCCACACCGGCCAGCGGGAAAAAAGTGCCAAGGCATGTGCCAAGGGGGAAAAAAAAACTCTGCGATAGTTAGGTCGGGTAGTGAGAGCAGTAGCGGATGTCTTGCTAACTGCGATGGGTTAAGGTAGAAGACGGTGTCATGCAATCAGATACCATGTCATGCCAAGTTTCTTCATAAGAGATCAGTCCTAGACGGTGCTGCAGCGCGGTGTGCTGCATTGTGAGCTGTGAGAGCCCCTGTCGCGTTGTCAGTGGTGACTTGGCGCTGGGGAGGGCCCACGTTGTCCATCGGTGTCTGGTGGGCGTGCGTCGAAGCCAAGCGCGCGGAGATGCGTGGTACGTAGCGTCACCACTGCTCGCTTGTTGGCTGCGCTGACGGGCTCAATGAGCGCCGCGGCTGAGTCTTCCTGGTGTAGCGAACGACGCAGGACGCGCCCTCCAGCGTCCTGATCGCCCTGGTAGCGCACTCGTAGAAGCAGACCTGCTCGGAGCCGATGGACTTCGGCGTTGTTGCGGCGCATTCCATCTTCTTCTTCGGTGTGTCCAGAGTGTCCGCCGCGGTGTGTCCTTCCGCCGGGTGCTCCGTCAGGGGAGCGGCGGCTGGCGTCTTCACCTGCGGCTTCCGCACAGATGTCGTGCGCCATCTGCGAGCGCAGTTGCCGCAGCTGGTTGCGTGCCCCCTCCGTCTCTGCAGCCAGGGTGGCCTTAAAGGTTGCGCTTTGAAGGCCGCAACCGCCTCCTCCGCCGCGGTCGCCAGCACGGCGCGCTTCTCCTGCACTTGCGGCCCCTTCTGCGCTGCCGCCGCCGGCCGGTTCCCCGCGCCACTCTCACTGGTACAATATTCAGGCCGCGCGGCGCCGTCGTTGTTGACTCTCGGTTTGTTCCTTCTCTCCAGCGCAGCTGTCACTGGCGAAAGCCGGGCAGACACGCCATTTCGCCATATGTGGCCCTCTGCAGCGAGCACAAGTCGGCGTCTCTTCTCTACTTCTGTCACATACGCGAGTGTCGTGCGCGCCGGCGCAGTTTATGCACCCGCGGCGAGTTGCGGCACTATATAGCAACATGCCCTTCGGCTTGGCACCAAAAGCACTGTTTCTTAGGGTCCATGCCTAGGGGGAGAGCTTCGGCGGTCACAGGAAAGCCTAAGAGCTTCCTTAACGCGAAGATGTCGCTGCCATCCGTCGCAGTTCCCACGATGTACAGCGGCGGCCTCTTCTTATTCGTCCGGTTGTGCAGTGTGGCGTTCGGTGTGTTATTCGGTGATTTGGTATTTTATTAATTTGTAAATGAAAATGATAATCTTATTTTATTACATTGAGTGATTACTAAATAATTTTACTGCCGGCTAAAGATTTGGTCAAGTTGCTAAAGAACTCCAAGTTAACGTCGTGTTAAAGTGTTGTCTGCAAGTTGTGTAAATGCCACTAAATCACAGTTCGTACATCAGATTCTACACAACTATTGATTATGATGGAAACAGTTGTCTTCAGCAAAATGGTCATTGAAACCACCGAATAGTAGGTTACAGTACGCTTGTTCGCCCAATGCTTGAATACTGCTCAGCAGTGTGGGATCCGCACCAGGTAGGGTTGATAGAAGAGATAAAGAAGATCCAACGGAGAGCAGCGCGCTTCGTTACAGGATCATTTAGTAATTGCGAAAGCGTTACGGAGATGATAGATAAACTCCAGTGGAAGACTCTGCAGGAGAGACGCTCAGTAGCTCGGTACGGGCTTTTGTTAAAGTTTCGAGAACATACCTTCACCGAAGAGTCAAGCAGTATATTGCTCCCTCCTACGTATATCTCGCGAAGAGACCATGAGGATAAAATCAGAGAGATTGGAGCCCACACAGAAGCATACCGACAATCCTTCTTTCCACGTACAATACGAGACTGGAATAGAAGGAAGAACCGATAGAGGTACTCAGGGTACCCTCCGCCACACACCGTCAGGTGGCTTGCGGAGTATGGATGTAGATGTAGATGTAGATATAGAATCGCGCATAACACTGAAGTATGTTACTTGAAACAATATTCTTCGCAACTGGTGCTTCATTAACTTCGGCTCCATACATCAGCTACAAAAGTTTGTTATATGGATAGTGCTAGGAGCACTGTTTTTAAAGAACCAATCTGATACGAATTATTTTCATTAAAATGAGTTCGGGACCACCGGTGCACATTTATTTTTACACATTTGTATTACCTTCGACATTTATGTCTGCAGAGTTGCGTAATTTGAATTTGGCTCTGGGATAATTGTTAAGATGGCGGCAGACAATTGATAGACACATTCTATTGTTAGAGCAAATAGGATAAGTATTTGAAATGCTTATTAAACTTTACTTTCGTATCATGCTCTATTTAGACTTCATCAAGCAAACATTTGATTTTTTTCTAAGGAAAACACAGACAAAAAACGCGATACAAATCGCTATCAACAATGGCTGCGCTCCTTGCAGCGGAAAGAAATAATTAACACAGATAATGCTTACTGAGAGAGGAATTAAAGTTACAAATAATTATTCACTCATATTTATAATAATAATGAACTCTATTCTCAAGTAATAATTAACAAATAATTACAATTTCTTAACAGACCTCAGTTTGATATGCGTCTTGCGTCCTGAAACTACAAAAGCCAACCAACAAAAGGTAAAAACAAAGAAAGACAAACGCAGATCATAAAAGGAATTTACAATTATCATTGTTTTGTATGATACACATCGATATGTCCAATTACATCATAAAATATTATATAAATGATTAATATTTATCATCGTTTCACTGCTTTTTCATACGGCGAATATATAATGTTTATAAGTGTTAGAGTCCGCAGCTCGTGGTCGTGCGGTAGCGTTCTCGCTTCCCGAGCCCGGTTTCCCGGGTTCGATTCCCGGAGGGGTCAGGGATTTCCTCTGCCTCGTGATGACTGGGGTGTTGTCCTTAGGTTAGTTAGGTTTAAGTAGTTCTAAGTTCTAGGGGACTGATGACCACAGACGTTAAGTCCCATAGTGCTCAGAGCCATTTGAGCCATTTTTTATAACTGTTAGAGGCATAATATCCTCTCGTCGCACTGTAGCTAAAATTTATCTTGTGGATGTTACAGCAGCTTTGTAGTTGCACCCCGGAATCAGGCAAGTGACAGCCCTTCTTGGACTGTCATCTCGTTACATACCAAAGGCAGCCCCCTGTCCAGGGCCTTGGGTTGCTTCTCTCGCTGTTTCGGCGCGGTAGTCTTCTCCACAGTAGGTGGATCAACAATCTGGGCGTGCGTGGTGGTCGGCCGCCCTCGCTGCATGCAGTTGGACGATGGCGTCTGAGTCAGGGGACTCTACGCCTACTTATTCACTGCAGCAGCTGCCTACAACATCGTGTATCTCTGTCCACGACCCTCTACTGCACTGAATGTACATAAGGGGGACAGGTACATGATGCTCTTCGCGCTTTCGATCCGCATTCCTGCTGGGCTGCGGTGTCGAAGGCTTCTTCTCGACATCGGTCTTCTTCTTCTGTCCGTTTCTGCCCATTCTGTGACGCGTGGACACGAAAATTCTCCTGTGTCGTAAAAACGATGTACGACAATTTGCGTAAGCGTAACGCCACAGTCAGAGCACATCTTCACAGCTCTTCTTCTGACCAAGCATTTATTTTAGCAACTTTTGTACAGAAAACAAAACAAAAATTACAAATCTTAGGGTCGATTTGACTGGGCGTGGACACGTCTCAGCTATTAAGGGGAAGAAGGGGAGGAGGGGAATGAATCATCTCACTACTCTTCATAGACGTCTGTCGTGTGGTGGTGGCGGCGGCGGCAGACGCTGGGTCGGTACGGGGCATCGCCTCGGAGCTGTGTGGTTTGAGTCGGCCACTCTGCCCAGCAGCACGTGGCTGTGTGGTTTGAGTCGGCCACTCTGCCCAGCAGCACGTGGCTGTGTGGTTTGAGTCGGCCACTCTGCCCAGCAGCACGTGGCTGTGTGGTTTGAGTCGGCCACTCTGCCCAGCAGCACGTGGCTGTGTGGTTTGAGTCGGCCACTCTGCCCAGCAGCACGTGGCTGTGTGGTTTGAGTCGGCCACTCTGCCCAGCAGCACGTGGCTGTGTGGTTTGAGTCGGCC
Organism: Schistocerca gregaria; assembly: GCF_023897955.1. NCBI lineage: Eukaryota > Metazoa > Arthropoda > Insecta > Orthoptera > Acrididae > Schistocerca > Schistocerca gregaria. The sequence continues at coordinate 417,941,093 of NC_064924.1, forward strand.
ACTCTGCCCAGCAGCACGTGGCTGTGTGGTTTGAGTCGGCCACTCTGCCCAGCAGCACGTGGCTGTGTGGTTTGAGTCGGCCACTCTGCCCAGCAGCACGTGGCTGTGTGGTTTGAGTTGGCCACTCTGCCCAGCAGCACGTGGCTGTGTGGTTTGAGTCGGCCACTCTGCCCAGCAGCACGTGGCTGTGTGGTTTGAGTCGGCCACTCTGCCCAGCAGCACGTGGCTGTGTGGTTTGAGTCGGCCACTCTGCCCAGCAGCACGTGGCTGTGTGGTTTGAGTCGGCCACTCTGCCCAGCAGCACGTGGCTGTGCGGCGAGGGCCCGGAACGATCTCCGCGTTGAGAGGTCGCTGTGTGTTGACGTGGCAGAAGCAGCTTTATCACGGTGTCGGAAGGTAGACGTAGGCGACGGATGGAAGAGCCCGCATGTTCTCTAGCTTCCGCGCTGTCTCACTGACTCCTCCTTTTCTCACGCTTCATCTATCTCTCAGCTCCACTACTCTTCGATTTTTTTTCCCTCTCGGCGACGTCATTGGAGTACTAAATTCACACTGCGGGGTGGAAATTTCCTATATTCCGTGGACTGGTGTGAGACTCGGGAATTGGTATGTTTTTCACGATTTCGCTGTCAAGGCTGCTCCCAGCGTTGCTGGTACATTGTTTCGATGTTTTTCTGCATTCCTAAGTTTTTGTGAACGCATTCAAACAACACTTCTATGTACCGGCTCTCTCCATGTGAGGAGTGGGGAGTCTCATGTTTGTTTTTGTCTAAGAACCTGATGGCGTTCGTAATTTATAAGTAATATCCTGCCGTTCGAGAACACATCTTTTAAGCAGGCTGTCTTCTTTTGAGGTTGTTTAGTTTCACACATCTCCTTGTGTGAATTCTTGGTCCTTCGTTTATGATCTTTGCCAGTGCCTGTGAGGTGCTGGGATGGTTGACACGTTTTTGTCTTCCAAAGCACACAAAAACGGCTGCTCTCAGCCAGATGAATCGACGTTCTCTCAAGTGTACGTTCCTGACACTCCATCCCAGAGGCTGCATGGGTCTATCAGTTTTTGGAAGGCTTCTCGTTGTCCACCAGGGTCTTCATAAGGTGTTCATTCTTAAACGAAGGGAGGGAATCCACCAGTTACGCCCAGTGTGGTTGCAGAATGGCTCCGTTGTCCATGTCTCAGGCGCTCGTCGCATGGGGTCCGCTTCTCTCCTCACCGTGATCCGCTGCCGCTGTGAGTTGACGAAAGTGGGCCCCAGAGCAGGTATCACACAACTCCTTGTGACTTGGTATATAACCTTTGCTACGGAAGATTAAGAGTTGTGATAAAGTGACCCATACACGTTCACTTGGCCCTTTGCACACACAAACGCTTCGAAAAGAAAACATCTTCACTCACTAATATCACTAATAGTAATACGAAAGCTTCACTCACAAATTTTGGGTTTTGTGAGGTTATTACATTTTCATGTGCGCCCTATTGTGTCAAGCCCCGTCGACTATTGACACATAGGGTTGCCCTTGACAAACAGATACAAGCCACTCACAGATAAACAAAGATCAAAACAAGTAAACAAGACATGAAGAACTAAATTCAAATGGTTCAAATGACTCTGAGCATTATAGGACTTAACATCTGGGGTCATAAGACCCCTAGAACGTAGAACTACTTAAACTTAACTAACCTAAGGACATCACACACATCCATGCCCGATGCAGGATTTGAACCTGGGACCGTAGCAGCCGCGCGGTTCCGGACTGAAGCGCCTAGAACCACTCAACCACGGCGGCCAGCATGAAGAACTTAATCACACTGAACATCGTGATAACGTTACACATGTACATAAGACATATTCAAAGTAAATAAGTAATCAAGACACATGAAAATAAAAAAATAAACCATACACGATAATACTGCTCATGACAGAGATATATGCCGCTAATGAGAGCACATAGAGTGAAGGCAACTGAAACAAAAATGAACTGCACACCGCAGTGATGTGTACCAAAGAATATGTGTCACGAATATCAACACAGTAAGGATTATGATATGTGACACAAAAGTTGACCTTACACAGTTTTAACGTTCTTCAAGGAGCTCTGTAAAGTGGATACAAAGTGGATATTAGTTGCAATACTTAGCGATGAAAAACAATACATTTTCGATGACATACATTACTGGACTGACATGGACCAAGCGAGACAGCATTGGGTGGGTAACATCTTAACGTTTCAACCACCAGTGCACTGTGTTCCTTCTCAGTGAGTTTCGTTGCCTAACTTATAACACGTGCAAAAACAAGATCGGTTCAAATGGTTCAAATGGCTCTGAGCACTATGGGACCTAACTTCTGAGGTCATCAGTCCCCTAGAACTTAGAACTACTTAAACCTAACTAACCTAAGGACATCACACACATCCGTGCCCGAGGCAGGATTCGAACCTGCGACCGTAGCGGTCACGTGGTTCCAGACTGTAGTGCCTAGAACCGCTCGGCCACTTCGGCCTACTACAAGATCGGTATCTTCTTTTCTGCTACAGAACCTGCTTTCATTATGCATCAAGTACACATCACTGGTATTAGGGAGGCGTTCTTCTTATTAAATAGATAGCACAGTATCGGTGTGCGAGCCACATAAACGGACTCGAAAGTCAACAATAAAAATAATCGTGCTTGTACCTAACTAAAGTAATTTGAGATTTTAACTTGCCCTTACATTCTAACACACAAAATAATCCTAATGTGCTTCAGTCCACCTTTCATGCACTACTCTACAAAAATAAAATGTCTTCTTCGCCAACCCAATGGCACCTTTGATGCGCTTTTATGGGCTGCAAAAGAAATCTCATCAAATACTGATGCATGTGTGGTTCTCAGCATCCACTCCAGCGTCTTTCAATTCGACACAGCGTATGGTAATGCGATAAATCATGGACTCAACGCACTGTATTACTGCTGAGTATATGCAACAACAACAACAACAACAACAATGTACATGGAAATGGCAATGCCTTTGCGTCTGCTGAGTTGCAATCCCGCTACGGGTAGTCTCACGTTATCAAATGCAGGCGGCTGTTCTCAGTCTCGGGGTGCGCATTGTGACGCCACATAGAACACACGCTCACACACATACGAGCGTCAGATCACCTCTCCTCATACATACAGTCCAGATGCACAGAAAAATGGCTATCGAAGACCAATAAATATGTAATACTTACTGTTCAGAAAATCTATTCAGAAAATACAGAGTGTTGTTAACAGTCATCTACAATTTTCGATACCCTTATTGTTATATGCTACTATACTGGGCCAAATTTGCTCTCACGCTGTGGGCGTTGCGCTCACCATCATAAAAAACCGTTGCTGGTGTGTCTCTGCCTCTCCTCCCGTCGGTTTAACAATGGTGTCAGCCACGGCCTTCTTCAGTTTTTGGAACTGTAAGTATTTTGGTATGCATCCTATTCTGCAATAAACGGCTTAATTGAAGTACTTCTCTATCTCTGTTGGGTACTGGACCCAGACATTGAGTCTGTCAGAAACAAATATCCTAAAGAGCACTTCCACATGATGTATCTATCTTCTGCAGAACTGGATTGAGGGTTTTCAATTTAGGAGAATCTCTTTTTGATTCCTTTCTTTTCTAATTCTGCTTCCCATCTCGGGGACATGACTATTGTAGCATGGTCTGAGAGGACTTTCTTGGGCTTATTACATATGTGCAAATAACCACATAATCTTCTATTAAAACTTATGGAGCCGTTTGTGGAGCAAAGCCTGACATGCTCAGTAAATGCGTCCACAACAACGAAAATAAACTGATGCCCCAAACTGTCCCTTCAGCACAGGGCCGTAATGATCAACACACACGAGATCATTTGGTGTTCTAGTTTGATGGTATGGATTTCACTGGTAAAATCGCGTTCGGCTGTTTTACACGCTGGCACAGGTCGCATTTCCTAACTATCTTCTCAAATTTCCGACTGAATATGGCATGTTCAAACTCCTTGGCGACTGTCGCATACAACTTCGTCGCTGCGCAGTGGCCAATGTGCTCGTGGTAGTGCTCGATTAAATAAGCCAAAAGTGCGTGAGGGAGAGAAATATTCCACCTTCGTTCTTTCAAATTCCACCGAACACGTACCCTCCGCCTGGCCGAGCACAATTCTCGTTCGCGCGTCCCCTCCACCAACACCGTACAGCAGAAAGACCTTTACTCTCCAGATTCTGGCTGTTGATCTTGTATGGTGGCTAACTCCTTCGTATATTATTGGATGGAAGCCTGGTCGCAATGTTGTAACACTGCCATTATAATCTCATTGTCTGTCGCTCGACGAATTCGTCGCCGTCCCCCATGAAGAATTTCGGCTTAACCAGTTAGGAAATTTGTTATGTTTAACCCGGCAGTAAGCGATTTCCAGATCGTATTCCTGACTCACCAGGGCCCACCGCATCACTCTGTTATTTCATCTACATCTACATCTACATCCGTACTCCGCAAGCCACCTGACGGTGTGTGGCGGAGGGTACCCTGAGTACCTCTATCGGTTCTCCCTTCTATTCCAGTCTCGTATTGTACGTGGAAAGAAGGATTGTCGGTATGCTTCTGTGTGGGCTCTAATCTCTCTGATTTTATCCTCATGGTCTCTTCGCGAGATATACGTAGGAGGGAGCAATATACTGCTTGACTCTTCGGTGAAGGTATGTTCTCGAAACTTTAACAAAAGCCCGTACCGAGCTACTGAGCGTCTCTCCTGCAGAGTCTTCCACTGGAGTTTATCTATCATCTCCGTAACGCTTTCGCAATTACTAAATGATCCTGTAACGAAGCGCGCTGCTCTCCGTTGGATCTTCTCTATCTCTTCTATCAACCCTACCTGGTGCGGATCCCACACTGCTGAGCAGTATTCAAGCATTGGGCGAACAAGCGTACTGTAACCTACTTCCTTTGTTGTCGGATTGCATTTCCTTAGGATTCTTCCAATGAATCTCAGTCTGGCAACTGCTTTACCGACGATCAACTTTATATGATCATTCCATTTTAAATCACTCCTAATGCGTACTCCCAGATAATTTATGGAATTAACTGCTTCCAGTTGCTGACCTGCTATTTTGTAGCTAAATGATAAGGGACCTATCTTTCTATGTATTCGCATCACATTACACTTCGCTACATTGAGATTCAATTGCCATTCCGTGCACCATGCGTCAATTCGCTGTAGATCCTCCTGCATTTCAGTACAATTTTCCATTGTTGCAACCTCTCGATACACCACAGCATCATCTGCAAAAAGCCTCAGTGAACTTCCGATGTCATCCACCAGGTCATTTAAGTATATTGTGAATAGCAACGGTCCTATGACACTCCCCTGCGGCACACCTGAAATCGCTCTTACTTCGGAAGACTTCTCTCCATTGAGAATGACATGCTGCGTTCTGTTATCTAGGAACTCCTCAATCCAATCACACAATTGATCTGATAGTCCGTATGCTCTTACTTTGTTCATTAAACGACTGTGTGGAACTGTGTCAAACGCCTTGCGGAAGTCAAGAAACACGGCATCTACCTGTGAACCCGTGTCTAAGGCCCTCTGAGTCTCGTGGACGAATAGCGCGAGGAGCTGGGTTTCACACGATCGTCTTTTTCGAAACCCATGCTGATTCCTACAGAGTAGATTTCTAGTCTCCAGAAAAGACATTATATTCGAACATAATACGTGTTCCAAAATTCTACAACTGATCGACGTTAGAGATATAGGTCTATAGTTCTGCACATCTGTTCGACGTCCCTTCTTGAGAACGGGGATGACCTGTGCCCTTCTCCAATCCTTTGGAACGCTTCGCTCTTCTAGAGACCTACGGTACACCACTGCAAGAAGGGGGGCAAGTTCCTTCGCGTACTCTGTGTAAAATCGAACTGGTATCCCATCAGGACCAGCGGCCTTTCCTCTTTTGAGCGATTTTAAATTTTTCTCTATCCCTCTGTCGTCTACTTCGATATCTACCATTTTGTCAACTGTGCGACAATCTAGAGAAGGAAGCACAGTGCAGTCTTCCTCTGTGAAACAGCTTTGGAAGAAGACATTTAGTATTTCGGCCTTTAGTCTGTCATCCTCTGTTTCAGTACCATTTTGGTCACAGAGTGTCTGGACATTTTGTTTTGATCCACCTACCGCTTTGACATAGGACCAAAATTTCTTAGGATTTTCTGCCAAGTTAGTACATAGAACTTTACTTTCGAATTCATTGAAAGCCTCTCGCATAGCCCTCCTCACACTACATTTCGCTTCGCGTAATTTTTGTTTGTCTGCAAGGCTTTGGCTATGTTTATGGTTGCTGTGAAGTTCCCTTTGCTTCCGCAGCAGTTTTCTAACTCGGTTGTTGTACCACGGTGGCTCTTTTCCATCTCTTACGATCTTGCTTGACACATACTCATCTAAAGCATATTGTACAATGGTTTTGAACTTTGTCCACTGATCCTCAACACTATCTGCACTTGAGACAAAACTTTTGTGTTGAGCCGTCAGGTACTCTGTAATCTGCTTTTTGTCACTTTTGCTGAACAGAAAAATCTTCCTACCTTTTTTAATATTTCTATTTACGGCTGAAATCATCGATGCAGTAACCGCTTTATGATCGCTGATTCTCTGTTCTGCATTAACTGATTCAAATAGTTCGGGTCTGTTTGTCACCAGAAGGTCTAATATATTATCGCCACGAGTCGGTTTTCTGTTTAACTGCTCAAGGTAGTTTTCAGATAAAGCACTTAAAAATATTTCACTGGATTCTTTGTCCCTGCCACCCGTTATGAACGTTTGAGTCTCCCAGTCTATATCCGGCAAATTAAAATCTCCACCCAGAACTATAACATGGTGGGGAAATCTACTCGAAATATTTTCCAAATTATTCTTCAGGTGCTGAGCCACAACAGCTGCTGAGCCCGGGGGCCTATAGAGACATCTAATTACCATGTCTGAGCCTGCTTTAACCGTGACCTTCACCCAAATCATTTCACAATTCGAATCTCCGTCAATTTCCTTCCTGTATTTGACGGTTCTTAGAAAAGTTTCATCACTGTGGTCTATATTTAAACGGTTTTTCCGGATAGGCAGATAACCCCCGAACTGTTTTATCGCATAAACAATGACCAGCGTATCTAGTTCGGTAGTGAAAAACCGTGTCTCGCCCGCCAGGTTCGCCGAGAGCGTTAATGCGCTGCTTCCTGGACTCGGGTAGGCGCGCCGGCCCCAGATCGAATCCGCCCGCCGAATTTACGACGAGGGCCTATGTACCGGCCAGCTTGGATGTGGTTTTTAGGCGGTTTTCCACATCCCTCTAGGTGAATACCGGCCTGGTCCCCACGTCCCGCCACAGTTACACGACTCACAGACATTTGAAACATATCCGCACTTTTCCATGATTTACACTATCAGCAGACAGATGGGGTAGTCTGATTCCGTCCCGGGCGGTACTGAGTGGCGAGAGGAAGGGCATCCGGCTACCCCCTTCAAATTAACATGCCAAATCCGATTTAACCACGCCCACCCCGAGTAACATGCGGGACAACGGCGCAAGCGATAGAATAGCGATAGGTAGTGAAATACCGTGTCTCTGTGTGCGGGTGCGGCCACAACGTGCACATCCTCAACCTTGCCTTCCTGTTGTAGACATCCCCCAGTGGCTTGATCAATTACATGTGTGAGGAGATGGAAGGTGCCAAAAAGTCAGGATGCGTCGAACAATACTGTCTTGGAACGCAGTCTTTGCCTTCTCGAACGCATTTCCCTCTTTCTTTCCCCACTCCACTTCTTGCCCTTGTTCCCCTTCTTCAGCAGCATGTATAAAGCACTTGACAATGTGCCTCCTTGTAAAATGAAATCAGCCCCAAGAACTGTCTTAATAGTCGTATACGGACTGCTCGTGTCATTTTAGTGATTTCCGTCAATTTGCACTGTTCCGGACGGATACTTTCCGGCGAGATCTCGAACCCGAGATATACCACCCTGTCTGCGCACAGATTCATTTTCTCGGACCTGAGCGTGACGCCGTATCTGTGAAACGACGGCAGCAGCTGATTAGCAATGATGAGGCAAAAAATTATGACCACCTACTTAATAGCTTGTTTGTCCGTGTTTGGAACGAAATACGCCGCGCGGGATTAGCCGAGCGGTCTTGGGTGCTGCAGTCATGGACTGTAGGGCTGGTCCCGGCGGAGGTTCGAGTCCTCCCTCGGTCATGGGTGTGTGTGTTTCTCCTTCGGATAATGTACGTTAAGTAGTGTGTAAGCTTAGGGACTGATGGCCTTAGCAAATTAAGTCCCATAAGATTTCACACACATTTGAACAATTTTTTTGAACGAAATACATAACTGATTATGCGTATCAGGGATCCGACAGTTTGTTGGTAGATATGTGGAGGTATGTGGCATTACATGTCTACTCACAGGTCATGTAATAACGGGCTCTTGATTTGCGTACACGGAAATGGTGCTAGACAGCGACCCAGATGGGTTTCATAGGATTTACATCAGACGAATTTGGTCTCCTAGACATCAACATGAATTCACTATCATGCTCCTCAAAATACTGTAGTGCGGTTTTGGTTCCTAGGCATTCGCAGTTACACTTCTGAAAAATGACGTCACGGTCGGGGAAGAAATGAAGCATTAAGGGATGCAGGTGGTTCACAGGTGTCAGCGTGTCTTCGATTACTACCACTGCTTCCACTGAAACGAAGGACAATTGTCTCTCATGACATAATACTGCTCACACCACGCCGCGCCCATGGCGCGCTACACGTTTCGAGCTTCCGTCCACCTTCATGACGGCGTTTGCGGAGACGACCATCGAGATAGTGCAGCAAAAAATGTGATTCAGCCTCAGAACCGACACATTTCCATTGGTCGACGTCGAATTCTGATGCTTCTGGGCCCGCTGTTATCGTAATTGACGAAGACGTTGGTTCAACATTTGAAGACGTGGCGGTGATTTGTTTTGGAGCTCCATGTTTAACAATGTACGATGAATGGTGTGCTCGGTACACTTGCGCGAGCACCACCATTGTGCTCTTTCGGCAGAGATGCCACAGATGTATTATACTTTTCAGAGAAGACAAACCTCCTTAATCCACATTCTGTGAATAATCGTGAACGTCTTACCATTTAGCAGCAAGTGGTAATTTTAATGTTCTTCTACAACTTTTCGTAGATACTCACGACAGCGACACGTGAACATTCGAACAGATTCACTGTTATAGAGATACCCTTTCAAAGGCTCTGCCGAATAATAGTCTGCTCTTTGTCAAAGTCGCTTATCTCAACGTACACTCATGGAAATGGAAAAAAGAACACATTGACACCGGTGTGTCAGACCCACCATACTTGCTCCGGACACTGCGAGAGGGCTGTATAAGCAATGATCACACGCACGGCACAGCGGACACACCAGGAACCGCGGTGTTGGCCGTCGAATGGCGCTAGCTGCGCAGCATTTGTGCACCGCCGCCGTCAGTGTCAGCCAGTTTGCCGTGGCATACGGAGCTCCATCGTAGTCTTTAACACTGGTAGCATGCCGCGACAGCGTGGATGTGAACCGTATGTGCAGTTGACGGACTTTGAGCGAGGGCGTATAGTGGGCATGCGGGAGGCCGGGTGGACGTACCGCCGAATTGCTCAACACGTGGGGCGTGAGGTCTCCACACTACATCGATGTTGTCGCCAGTGGTCGGCGGAAGGTGCACGTGCCCGTCGACCTGGGACCGGACCGCAGCGACGCACGGATGCACGCCAAGACCGTAGGATCCTACGCAGTGCCGTAGAGGACCGCACCGCCACTTCCCAGCAAATTAGGGACACTGTTGCTCCTGGGGTATCGGCGAGGACCATTCGCAACCGTCTCCATGAAGCTGGGCTACGGTCCCGCACACCGTTAGGCCGTCTTCCGCTCACGCCCCAACATCGTGCAGCCCGCCTCCAGTGGTGTCGCGACAGGCGTGAATGGAGGGACGAATCGAGACGTGTCGTCTTCAGCGCTGAGAGTCGCTTCTGCCTTGGTGCCAATGATGGTCGTATGCGTGTTTGGCGCCGTGCAGGTGAGCGCCACAATCAGGACTGCATACGACCGAGGCACACAGGGCCAACACCCGGCATCTTGGTGTGGGGAGCGATCTCCTACACTGGCCGTACACCTCTGGTGATCGTCGAGGGGAGACTGAATAGTGCACGGTACATCCAAACCGTCATCGAACCCATCGTTCTACCATTCCTAGACCGGCAAGGGAACTTGCTGTTCCAACAGGACAATGCACGTCCGCATGTATCCCGTGCCACCCAACGTGCTCTAGAAGGTGTAAGTCAACTACCCTGGCCAGCAAGATCTCCGGATCTGTCCCCCATTGAGCATGTTTGGGACTGGATGAAGCGTCGTCTCACGCGGTCTGCACGTCCAGCACGAACGCTGGTCCAACTGAGGCGCCAGGTGGAAATGGCATGGCAAGCCGTTCCACAGGACTACATGGGAGAATAGCAGCCTGCATTGCTGCGAAAGGTGGATATACACTGTACTAGTGCTGACATTGTGCATGCTCTGTTGCCTGTGTCTATGTGCCTGTGGTTCTGTCAGTGTGATCATGTGACGTATCTGACCCGAGGAATGTGTCAATAAAGTTTCCCCTTCCTGGGACAATGAATTCACGGTGTTCTTATTTCAATTTCCAGGTGTGTATTTCCCCATTTGCAGCCAGTATCTTGGCTATGGTGAGCTCCTGTCCATGTCTTCTCCGCCTAAATACTTTTGTTACGGCGTCCCGTGCCCACAACGACATCAAGCGGCATGCAACGCCGTGGTGGGCAGTGATCATAATGTTTTGGTGGTGGTAGTGGTTAGTGTTTAACGTCCCGTCGACAACGAGGTCGTTAGAGACGGAGCGCAAGCCCGGGTTAGGGAAGGATTGGGAAGGAAATCGGCCGTGCCCTTTCAAAGGAACCATCCCGGCATTTGCCTGAAGCGATTTAGGTAAATCACGGAAAACCTAAATCAGGATGGCCGGAGACGGGATTGAACATAATGTTTTGGCTTATCTGTGTACGTGGCACATGTGTATACTCTCACACATGAACTTGAGTCCTTAAGATAGAATGGTAGTTGGTTGTAGACACACAGTTCTCCCTCCAATAGGAAGACAGTGAATTTTAGACGGGATGAATAAAGCTGAACTTGAGACCCGCCAGGTTAGCCGAGACCGCTAATGCACTGCTTCCTGGACTCGGGTAGGCGCGCCGGCCCCGGAACGAATCCGCCCGCTAGATTAACGACGAGGGCCAGAGTGCCGGCCAGCCTGGATGTGGTTTTTAGGCGGTTTTCCACATCCCCCTAGGTGAATACCGGGCTGGTCCCCACGTCCCGCCTCAGTTACACGACTCCCAGACATTTGAAGCACATCCGCACTTTTCAATGATTTACACTAGCAGCAGACAGATGGGGTAGTCTGATTCCATCCCTTGGTGTACGGGGTGGCGGCAGGAAGGGCATCTGGCCACCCCTTCACATTAACATGCCAAATCCGAATTAACCACGCCAACCCCACGCACGATGCGGGACAAAGGCGCAAGCGATAGATAGATATGATAAAGTTGGACTTGATTGAAACCGGCTGTAATGTCAAATGTTGGCAGCCTAATTTTTTCCGAGAATTGGCGCAGTATGCTGTGGATAGGGTCCGGTCTTGTTCCGTCTGCTCCAATGTAACAATTTAACACCCTCAAATCGGGGCAATAACGGACTGATCCGTGCTTCTTAGGCACAATCGTGAGAAGGTTCACTTATTCCAACGCGGCCTACGATATGATTCCGGCTGTCTCCATAGCTTGTATTACTTCCGTGGTAGCTTTTCGAATGCGTCCAGGCCACTGACTACGCTTTCCTTATCGGCGGCCAATCACACGTTACTCTAAACTTGTGGACCGCTCCCCGAAATCTTCCCAGCAGGAAAGAGAATGTATCCTTGAATTCCATAATTTCTTTCACCAACTCCGGTCTCTGCTCCCGGCTCAACCATGTGTTACCTTAAATGATGTTTCTAAGTATTCAAGTCGGATCAGCCTGTGGATCCTCCACACACACTTCTGGATGATCGTCAGTACACAAGTCACCATCTCACGTGGCCAATTTATCTCACCACATCGACGCAAGGAAATACGTACTGTCCTCCAAAATCTGGGAACTTGCGCAGGTTTTTCGACCGTTGACAGAACAACATTATTTTCTACTACTGACAAGTGGACGTATACTATACTCTTACTTCCGTGACGCACCTCGCAGTGCTCCTCGGCCAATCTGCAATTTCCTTCTCACTCTCCTCTCCACAAGAGCCTCTCAGTAGCTCTAGGTACTTCACCTTCAGCCTTTGTCATTATCTCGGCCTGTTTGTTGTCACAAATTTTAAAGGTGGTTTCTCTTCCAATGTTATTATGTTCTTTTTGGAGTGTGCCTTCCGTACTCGCGTTGGCGGCTTGCGGTGCCACGGGAGTGTACTCATTAACTACTTCTGACCCTCTAAACCCTAACAGCACATCTGCGAGGGTCTCTAAGTCACAACCTGTAGCATCAACTCCGTCAGATTTTCTTTCGCCGGCTGTGTGCGTGGAATTTTCACCACGACTTGTGGACGTCAAACTAACTTCATCTGGAAGTCATGTTCCCTGTAATGAATCACCTTTTAGATCCGGTGGCCCACCTATGAAAATTTTCTCGTCCTCCTTACATTGAACCAAATTAAATGTGCCCTTAGTGCTCCCTGCACCCCATGTGACCGCATCTCTGAACAAATTGAGCACGGCTTTAGTAGTCCAGTCCATGATGCCCTCTCTGCTCAAGAGTATGTCATTATCACGTATCGCCGCTTAGCAACACCAAGACCCATCTTTTCGCCATAAAAGCGGGAATACTGAGATTCCTTTTACGGGTACCTCAGTTAATTTCTACGTCTACATCTACATGGATACTCTGCAAATCACATTTAGTTGCCTGGCAGACGTTTCATCAAACCACCTTCACAATACTCTATTATTGCAATCTCGTATAGTGCGCGGAAAGAATGAACACCTATATCTTTCCGTACAAGCTCTGATTTCCCTTATTTTATCGTGGTGATCGTTCCTCCCTTTGTAGGTCCGTGTCAACAAAATATTTTCGTATTCGGAGGAAGAAGTTGGTGATTGGAATTTCGTGAGAATATTCCGTCGCAACGAAAAACGCCTTTCTTTTAATGATGTCCAACCGAAATCCTGTATCATTTCTGTGACACTCTATCCCATATTTTGCAATACTAGAAAACGTACTGCCTTTCTTTGAACTTTTTCGACATACTCTGTCAGTCCTGTCTGGTAAGGATCCGACACCACGCAGCAGTATTCTCAAAGAGGACGGACAAGCGTAGTGTAGGCAGTCTCCTTAGTAGTGTAGGCGCCCCGGTGGTCCCGGTCGCCTACGGTGGACTGGAGGCCGAGCGGTGACCTCTCCAGTTGTCAGGATGCTAGGAAATGACTATGGACGCGTCAGAAACGCCAAAGAAACATTATTAATTCATAACTACTTTATGCCTGCCGAGTACAATGTGGCTTGGTGATATCAATAACCTTCCCGAGTCCTCGCTGGCTCGTAGCGATGACACGAGCTCCGGGCGACACAGTCTTGCTAGCGCAGCGCCGCGTGCTGTGACGTAGGTCTGTTACATCTTTTAAGTGTCCTGCCAATAAAACGCAGTCTTTGGTTAGCCTTCCCCAAAACGTTTCCTATGTGTTCCTTCCAATTTAAGTTGTTCCTAATTGTAATTCCTAGGTATTTTGTTGAATTTACGCCCTTTAGATTAGACTGATTTATCGTTTAACCGAAGTTTAACGAATTCCTTCTAGCACTTACGTGGATAAACTCACACTTTTCGTTATTTAGGGTCAACTGCCAAGTTTCGCACCATTCAGATATCTTTTCTAAATCTCTTTGCTGTTTGTTTTGATCTTCTGATGACTTTATTAGGCGATAAACGACAGCATCATCTGCCAACAACCGAAGACTTCTGCTCAAATCGTCTCCCAAATCGTTTATATAGATAAGGAACAGCAAAGGGCATATAACACTGCCTTGGGGAACGCCAGAAATCACTTCTGTTTTATTCGATGACTTTCCCTCAATTACTACGAACTGTGACCTCTCCGACAGGAAATCACAAATCCAGTGACATAACTGAGACGATATTCCATAAGCACACAATCTCACTACGAGCCGCTTGTGTGGCACAGTGTGAAAAGTCTTTCGGAAATCCAGAAATACGGAATCGATCTGAAATCACCTGTTAATAGTGCTCAGCACTTCATGCGAATAAAGAACTATTTGTGTTTCACAGGAACGATATTTTCTAAACCCTTGTTGACCGTATGTCAGAACAAATGTTCAAATGTGTGTGAAATCTTTATGGGACTTATCTGCTAAGATCATCAGTTCCTAAGCTTACACACTACTTAACCTTAATTATCCTAAGGACAGACACACACACACACCCATGCCCGAGGGAGGACTCGAACCTCCGCCGGGACCAGCCGCATAGTCCATGACTGACTGACCGTATGTCAATAGATCGTTTTCTTCGACGTAATTCACAATGTTCGAAAACAATATATTTTCCAAAATCGTGCTGCATGTCGACATAAACGATATGGGTCTGTAATTTAGTTGATTACTCCTACAACCTTTCTAGAATATTGATGTGATCTGTGCAACTTTCCAGTCTTTGGGTACTGATCTTTCGTCGAGCGAACGGTTGTATATGATTGTTAAGTATGGAGCTAATTCATCAGCATACTCTGAAAGGAAGCTAATTGGTATACAATCTGGACCAGAAGACTTGCTTTTTATTAAGTGACTTAAGTTGCTACACTACTCCAAGGATATTTACTTCTACGTTACTCATGTTGGCAGCTGTTCTCGATTCGAATTCTGGAATATTTACTTCGTCTTATGTTGTGGAGACATTTCGGAAGGCTGTGTTTAGTAATTCTGCTTTAGCAGCACTGTCTTCGATAGTATCTCCATTGCTATCGTGTAGAGAAGGCATTGATTGTTTCTTGCCGCTAACATACTTCACATACGACCAGAATCTCTTTGGATTTTCGTTGTGGAAACTGTTATAAGCATCTCGCATTGAAGTCCTCGTCACATTTCGAGCTGCTGTAAAAGGTCACCAATCTTGGGGATTTTGCGTCTGTTTAAATTTACTATCATTTTCCTTAAGTTTTGCGTAAAATGATGTCGAAATTACTGTCACTTCGGACACAGAATGAAGGCATGCTACCATCTTAATCCCTTCCACTGTTATGTCAGTAAGAGGACACCGGTTATCCGCAGTACTGGTCAATTTCCTCTTGCACTTGAGATTGCTAGTAGCGTACATTGCGTTTGTAATGTCCCTTCTCTACTGAGGCGTCCCCTGTGGTATCTCAATGGCTTTGGCCATTCACTTGTGCGATCTCACCCATCTATGCCCCAGTTGGGGCCAGTGGTGGGGAACCTCTATTACACTCCTGCGTCACTTGCATGCAATTTAGATGGCGCCTGTAGTCTGGAAATTCCTACCTACCCTCTTCTGTGTGGTGCTGAGCACGGCGCCTACCCTGTTCTCGCCCATTCCCTTCTTTTCTCCTTCGTTGTTTATTGTGCCAAATCTGCCTGTCATTGCGTTGCACAAATCCTTGTGACGCACTATTTTCTTCCCTCATAGTGTTGTCTGCCATCCTTCGTTTCTCCTGCTCCTCAATGCCGTCCAAAGGCCTTAAAATATCGAGGAACTGTTCCCTCCATAGTACCCGAGGACTGCATGATTTACGTGAGCAGGAAAACGTGAGCGTATCGTGCTACACAATTCATCATCTGTTATTTTGTCGTCCAAGTATCCTTCCAGAATGACAAAGTGATCAGCGTATGTTGCCATCGATTGACATGGCTGTGGCGCATACTGTCCCGATTCACGCTCATCTTTACCCTTGCCTGTGCGGCCAGTATCCATTACGTTGGCAGAAATCTAGCGAAGAAATCCTTGTAACTACTGTTCTTGCAAACTGTTACGTCAAACCAGACAGCCTTTCCTGGTCGAGCGTGTGGCGTGCAGCGATTAAAACATCACGTTCCGTCACCCCTTTCGCACGAAGATACGCGTCTAAATTTGGCATGCCTCCGGCTGTGCACTACGCGTACGACCTAACTTGGACAGTGGTATGTCTACCTCGTGCATCGGGAATGCGGCCTGCGAGTTAGTTGACGTGACTTGCGTTACAGAGACGGTACCTTGTCGTATTGCAGACACTCTAGTGTAGTGTTTCCTTGAACGATTTACTTTCCTCATTTATGCGCCCGGATATGTACGTCATCTTCGTTTTTAAATTGTCAACCTTCGTTTCACACTCTTTTCGCACGTGCGTGGTCTAGGCTGTTGGTGAGGTCTGTCCGTAATTTGAGCCTAGCTTCAGCGACCTGCCCATCACTCTTATGACTGCGAAGTCTTAGCTCGGCTTCCAATCTTTCAAATCGTGATTTATTTTCGTCCCTACTGGCGGTTATATGAAATGTGTTGTTTTCTAATATCGCGAGACTTCGAACCTCCGACTTTCCGTATCCCCCATAGACGTGCCTTGTGTTTCCTTACTCACCGAATTTTCCTCAGTTGGCCCGTCGGTTTCCATATTTATGAATCTCCCAGAGCTCAGTCGTCTAGAGAAACGAAACAGCAAACAACAAGCACTTCATAGATGAAAAGAGAGAGACAGTACAACGCTGATGGTAGTGATGGTACCAGCAAACAGACCAATCCAAAAGTGGAATATGATAATCTGATCAACAAACTACACATTCTAAAACTACATCACAAAATACGGGGGAAACTGTGGGAACCGAAACTAAATAGACTAGCTACCGTTATGTTTTATTCATACCGCACATTTGCAACACTTTCAGCATACACAAACACACTATCCGTCCACACACAAAGAGGTTAGCATATTCTAATACAGGAGTGGGAATTCTTTCTGATTCATGTCTCGAAATTTAGAAGTTCTCACACTAGCAAAAATGTGAGAATAAAAACAAACCGAAGCACCACGCATGACGCGAAACATGCAATGAACTGCAAAATTCTTTGGGATATCACATAGCTTGAAAATAATTACCAATGACATCGACTCACGCTGTGCGCCAAAATGTAGTGAACTGAGAATTATTTTCTGCTGTCTGGCATGAAATTACATGTGGGTTACTAATGAGATTGCCCCACGGTGGTTCCCAGTAATTAAGTGAATCGAGAGTTAAATCAAATCAAACACAAAAAGTTACGAGATTAGGGGATCGATGAGCGTATGGAACAGATTTTTTAGATGAAATGAAACATGAAATGACTGTATTTATTTCAGTAACTTCTACACAAGAAACGAAAAATACAAATCTCAGGGCCGATTTGACTGACCATGGACACAACTCAGATGTTAAGGGGAAGAAGGCAAAGGGGGGGGGGGGGGGGGTGGCAGAAAGAATCATCTGACTGCTCTTCACAGACGTTTGTCGTGTGGCGACGAAAGGTGCAGGTTGCAGGCGTCGGCTTGGGACGGTGCGGCGTCTCGGAGCTGTGTGCGGGAGTAGCCCGCTCTGCTCAGTGGCCCTCGGCTGTGCGGCGAGGACTCGCAACGATGTCCGAGGTCTTCTTTCTCTTTTTTTGTAAACTTACAGGCTTTCGGGACATGCCCATACAGACACCTCAACAGATGCATGCCATTTCTGATGATATGCGCTCAAGGACAACTCAATACACAGTCCCCGAGCGGAGAAAATCTCTGACCCCGTCAGGAATCGAAACGAGGCCCCTTACGCGTTAACACGTCGTCGTCTTGCCGTAGCTGAAGCTGCATTAGCACGGCGTGGGACGGTGGATGTTGGCGATCGATGGAAGAGCCTCCATGTCCTCTTGCTTCCGCGCTGTCTCACTGACTCCTCCATTTCTCACTCTTCATCTGCCTCTCACCTCTGCTACTCTTCGAATTTTTTTCCTATCAGTAATGTTATTGGAGGACTAAATTTAAAATGCCACCCAATGACTGCTCGTAGTTTCATGACCACCACTCTCCGTGCAGGATGTATATTTCCTATCTGGCGTGGGCTGGTGTCTGACTCGGAGCCGCCGGTGTGGCCGAACGGTTCTAGGCGCTACAGTCTGGAACCGCGCAAACGCTACGGTCGCAGGTTCGAATCCTGCCTCGGGCATGGATGTGCGTGAGGTCCTTAGGTTGGTTAGTTTTAAGTAGTTCTAAGTTCTAGGGGACTGATGACCTCAGAAGTTAAGTCCCATAGTGCTCAGAGCCATCTTGTGACTTGGAAACTGGCATCTTTTTCACGATTTTGCTGCCAAGCCTGTTCTTATCGTCGGCGGTGGCACATTATTTCGATGTTTTTCTGCAGTCTTAAGTTTTTGTTAATGCAGTCACACAACACTTCTTTGTAACGATTTTCTCCGTGTGAGGCCTGGACAGACTCATGTTCGTGCTTCGTCTGAGAAATTGCTGGCGTTCGTGATTCATAAGTAACCTCCATCCTGTCCAAAAAAACCTCTTTTTATGCAGGTTGATTTCTTTCCCAGTTCTTTAGTTTCACACGCCTCGTTGTGCCAGTTCTTGGCGCTTTGTGTACGATCCTTCCCAGTGCCTGTGGGGTGCTGGAATTTTCGACACGTTCTTGCTTCCTAAGGCAGGTAAAATGGCCTCTCTCAGCTGGAAGAATTCACGCACCTTAATGTGTGCATTGTTATTGCTCCACCCATGGCCTTCAGGGGTCATTAGTTTTCTGTACACTTCTCAATCTCCACCAAATTCTTTGCAAGGTATCCACTCTTAAGGGAGGAGAGAGCGTTCGTCTGGCTACTCCCTGTGTGGTTGCAGACTGGCTCCAGTGTCCGCATCTCGGGTGCTCGCCACATGGCGTCCACCTCTCCTCTTCTTCTGGGTTGGTGGCACTATAAGTTGGCGACAGTGGCCCGGAGCGGAGGTATCAGGGTATACTCGGAAAAGGCTGGGAGATATGAAAAGATTTCAGTTAGATTACATTAGGGTCAAGCAGAGACTCCAAAATCTGATATTGGTTTTTAAGGCATTCCCAGGAGCAGATCACAATTTATTAAAGATGAAGAGTACGCTGAAGAGACTACTCAGAAAGAATCAGTGCACAAAGAAGCAGGCTATGGAAATACTAAGGAATGAAGAGATATGCTTGAAGTTCTCTGAGGCTACAGGGACTGCGATAATGAACAGCTCAGTAGGCAGTTCAGTCGAAGAGAAATGGACGTATCTAAAAAAAGCAATCACAGACGTTGGAAAGGAAAACAGCGGTATATGCTAACTACCAGGAAACCATGAGTAACAGAAGAAATACTTCAGATGATCGACGATAGAAGGAAGTAAACAAAACGTTAAGAGAAATTCAGATATACAGAAATACAAGACACATAGGAATAAAATAACTAGGAAGTACAGGAAAGCTAAGATGAAATGATTGCGTGAAAAATGTGAAGAGATTGAAAAGGAAATGATTGTCAGAAGAACTGACTCATCATATAGAAAAGTCAAAACAACTTCTCTGAAATAAAAATCTAGAGCGGTAAGATTAAAAGTGCAATGGCAACTTCAAAGAGAAGAAAGTGGACAGATGGAAAGAGTACGTCGAAGATTGGCCTCTATGAAGGGGAGGGTTGCCAGATGTGGTAGAACATATTGGAGTCCATATAGGAGACATAGGGGACCGAGTTTAGTCGGAATTTAAAAGACGTAAGGAAAACGTGAGATGAAATAAGGCAGAAGGGACAGATAACATTCCATCGGAATTTCTGAAATCATTGGGGAAGTGGCAACAAAATGACTGTTCACATTATTGTGTAGAATGTATGAGACTGGCCACATACCATCAGACATTCGGAAAAATATCATCGACACAATTTTGAAGACTGTAAGAGACGGGACCGATGACCTCAGCAGTTTGGTCCCATAGAAAGTTACTACCACTGCAAAAGCCGACAATAGCGAGAATTATTGCACAATTAGCTGAACAGGTCATGCTGACAAGAATAATATACAGAAGAATGGACAAGAACACTGAGTATCTATTAACTATCAACATAGCTTCAGGAAACGCAAAGGCGCCAGCAATTCTGACGTTTCGGTTGTAATATAAGCAACATTGGAGAAAAATCAAGACACTTCATGGAATTTGTCGACCTGGACGGTGTAAAATGGTGCAAGATGTTCGAAATTCTGTGAAAAATGAGGGGGGGGGGGGGGGGGTAAGCTATAAACGGGCATATACAATATCTCAAAGAGAAAAGAGGGAAGATCAAGAACGAAGAGCTCGGATAAAAAAGGGTATAACACAGGGAAATAGTATCTCGCGCCTACTGTTCCATCTATACATGTGAGAAACAATGACGGAAATAAAAGAAAGGTTCAAAACTGGAGTTTTAAATTCAAGTTGAAAGGATATCAGTGATTAGATTTGCTGATGACATTGGAGTCCTCAGTGTAAGTGAAGATTGGGACTGAGAGTAAATCAAAGAAAGACTAAAGTAATGAGAAGTAGTAGAAATGAGAACAGCGAGGAACTTAGCATCAGGATTGGTGATGAAGAAGATGAAATTAAGGAATACTGGTACCTAGACAGTGAAATAATCAATAACCGACGGAGCAAGCAGGACATAAAACGTAGAATAGCATTGGAAAAAAACGAGTTCTTGTCGAAGATAAATTTGCTAGTTTCAAACATAGGTCTTAATTTGAGAAACAAATTTCTGAGAGTGTACGTTTGTAGCACGAAATTGTACGGTAGTGAAGCATGGACTGTGAGAAAATCTAAACAGAAAAGAATCGAATCATTCGAGATGTGGTGGGACAGAACAATGTTGAAATTTAGGTGGATTGATAAGGTAAGGAATAAGGAGGTTCTTCACAGAATAGGCGAGAAAAGAGGTATATGGAAAACATTGACAAGAAGAAGGACAGGATGATAGGACATCAGGTAATATCCTCCATGGCACTAGAGGAGCTGTAGAGGATATAAAGGGTAGAGGAAGATAGCAACTAGAATACATCCAGCAAATAATTGAGGACTTAAGGTGTAAATGATATTCTGAGATGAAAAGGTTGGCGGAAGAGAGTAATTCGTGGCACACCGCATCAAAGCAGTCAGGAAAAAAATGAGTAAGTGACGTACAAGTACGAGTTAGTATGGTTGAGTATATCACTTTTTTCCACGTCTTTTAAATAACTTTTAGTAATTTCAAATGATTAACAGATAATGAAACTTCTTCTCCGTTTTGATGCCTTTCCATATTACATGTGAAATTCAAAATTTTGTCAAGTTCCAGTTAAAATCAACAGCGCATTCCTCACATACGTACCGGGAAAATTCGCAAAATTACCAAAAAATAGATCAAACCGACTCTATTGGGCAAGAAAAATACTGTAAAATCGATGTGAATGGTTTCTTTTGGACTTTGTTTTCATTCTTGTGACATTTACATGTCTCACAAATTTTTGAAACATTCTACAGTGCCACGTACTTTTCCATTTAAAGTTTTCTATGTCTTTTGTTATACATAAATGCATATTATCAAAGGTGGCGGGGACTGAGTGATGTGCGCTAGTTCGGCTTGCAAGTTTACCTGAAATCTGGAGGCACTATTAAGCAGTTAGACTGTTCTATATAGTGGAGATTCGTGCGATGGGTGACTAGTGTCACATTAACAGTTCATTCACAGTATTTGTTACTTGGATCCGCTCTTAAAATTAAAAACTTTCAAACAACGCCATCGACCACAGCAGTGAGGACTCTGTTATCGAGTCAACGCCGTGAATTGCTGCTGCATCGCCCGGCATTGCTGACGTAACCGCACTCGTCAAGCTGATGTTAGCGCCGTGATACAAGCACAGGAGACGCTTAGGCTTGTCCAGGCGATCACTGCAGCAGTGACAGAGAGAGTACAGAAAACTCTGGAGACGAATGTGAGCGAGGTCCATTCTGTAAACAAATCATTAAAAGAAACTGGGGACAGGGCACGAATGTTTTAACGAAAGGTCGAGATGTCAGACTAGACTGAACAATACCAGAGACACAATAAACTTAGACTGCTCGGCATTCCAGACAACACCAGAGAGAATACAGGTGAATTAGTGATGAATCTTTCACAGGATAAGCTACGCCTGGAGGCGACAGTGAATGAAATTGACAGAAGTCACATAATGGGACTTATTACATTGGATGGCAGGCGCAAATCTTGCGCTGGACAGCATCTTGTCGATGACTTCAGTACTCACTGAAACCTGGTAATGAAGTATGGCAGGACTGGGTTAAGTTTGTGGACGGGGTCCGAATTAATTACTATTGGTTTGCTTTGCAATTTTACGCACTTATTTAATAAATAATTTTTGAAAACAAGCCAATGAGGTCGCAATCAGACTTTTAAGGCACGTAACCACAATCACGGCTGAAGGCCGATAACACCAAAATGCCAGTTATTAAAAAAAATTAACAATATACTGGCAAACGGCGGACAGGCAACGCTTACGAAACCCAGTGGCGCCAGTGAACACGAGAAGAAGACAAATAACGCAACCATGCCAACTAAACGATATGGTCTGGCAGAAACCTACACACGGCACCAACGCGAGCCGCAGCACGTCTCACTCATATTGAACAAATTGTGTAAACAGCGGTCACTAATCAGATCAACATTATGCCTTTCTCAGTTGACTGACTGTTTCTGCCTACGTCCAGTTGCTAATCGATTACAAGTGGAAACATTTCTATGCATCTTTCTTGAGTTCACAGCACCAATTGCAGCTCGTGTCGAAAATTGGAACTAATTTTTCCACATTAACGCATTAGAACATCTACCAAGTTTCTTAGCTGTACGATAATTACAGCCCACACTGGACCTCTGTGAGTAATTCTTCTTTAATTATAACCACCAAATATTGTTATTGTTGACTACTGTTAGCCTTCAGTTAACTATTGTGTTAACTGTTTTGTTTCACATCATAGCTAAATCCTGTTTTTCTTCTATTGTTTCTTATTTCCATCGCCAGTTACTACAAACCTTGCTCGCCTTGGCCACAAAACAGTCCTTCTGCCTGTAGCTAATTGCCGTTTCCCTGTTCTGGAACTTAAACTGCCCCACCCTAGTGCATTCCTTCTATTTCGTTCCCTCGCCAGCGTTCACCCAAGGGAGGAAGTATCCATCACCACTACCCTTGCATGTTCTGTGTGTGAACGCTCCAAGCTCCATATTGAACCCGAAAGTGCCCAATCTCTGCTAGTACATTTCGTTGAGTTCCGTCACATATTTCAAGAGATAGATATCCAGGTAATACATCTTCGACAGACCTGGCGGAAACCAACTGTTGTCACCACTTTGATGAATGTAGATGGCTACTTCTGTCTAAGATACGAAAGATGTAACATACATGTGGGCGGAATGGGGGTGTACATATGTTCTGATGTGTTACCTGCTCATACATCCAACAACAGTGAAGTTAAACAAGTGGAATATATGTTCATAGAGATCAAGTTATTTAATAGAAACTGTCTAATATGTCTTCTATACAAACCTCTTTAACAGAAACTATCTGATATGTTTTCTCTTCAAACCTCCTAAAGTAAGCTGGATTACCTGCTTCTAAACGGTATCTCATGTTTCGAATCAACATACGAGCATAAACACACATCAAAAAGTTTTGCGTCACCTCGGTTCCAAGAGTTCCGGAACTTTATAGAAAATTGGAGTATAAATCAACATAAATATAATGTCCACTTTTTTGATTGCTCATGGAACCATACACTGCATGTTGTACCACCATTCGGCGAGACCTTCAGAGGTAGTGGTCCAGACTGCAGTACTCGCCGGTACATGTAACACCCAGTAGTACGTCCGCTTGCATTGATGCATGCCTGTATTCGTCATGGCATACTGTCCACAAGTCCATCAAGGCACTGTTGGTCCAGATTGTCCCGCTCCACAACGGCGATTCGGCGTAGATCCCTCAGAGTGGTTGGTGGGTCACGTCGTCCATAAATAGCCCTTTTCAATCTATCCCATGCATGTTCGATAAAATTCATGTCTGGAGAACGCGCTGGACACTCTACTTGAGCGATGTAGTTATCCTGAAGCAAGTCATTCACAATATGTGCACGATGGAGGCGCGAATTGTCGTCCATGAAGACGGTTGCCTCGCCAATATGCTGCCGACATGATTGCACTGTCTGTCGAAGGATGGCATTCACGTATCGTGCAGGTATTACGGCGCCTTCCACGACGGCCAGCAGCGTACATCGGCCCCACATTATGGCACCCCATAACACCAAGGAACCTCCACCTTGCTGCACTCGCTGGACAGTGTGTCCAAGGCGTTCAGCCTGACCGGGTTACCTCCAAACACGTCTCCAACGATTGACTGGTTGAAGGCATATGTGACACTCATCGGTAAAGAGAACTTGATGCCAATTCTGAGCGGTCGATTCGGCATGTTGTTGGGCCCAACTGTACCGCTCTGTATGGTGTAGTGGTTGCAAAGATGGACCTCGCCATAGATGTCGAGAGTGAAGTTGCTCATTACGCAGCCTATGGCACACTGTTGGAGTCGTAACACGACGTCCTAAGGCTGCACAAAAAACTATACAACATGGTGGATTTGCTGTCAGGGTTCCTCCTAGCCATAATCCGTAGGGAACGATCAACTACTGCAGTAGTAGCCCTTGGGCGGCCTGAGCAACGCATGTCATCGACATTTTCTGTCTCTCTGTATCTCTTCCATGTGCGAACAACATCGCTTTGGTTCACTCCGAGACGCCTGGACACTTCCCTTGTTGACAGCCCTTCCTGTCACAAAGTAACAAAGTGGACGCGACCGAACCGCGGTATTGACCGTCTAGGCATGGTTGAACTACAGACAACACGAGCCGTGTACCTCATTCCTAGTGGAATGACTGGAACAGATCGGCTGTCAGACCCCCAGTGTCTAATAGGCGCTGTTCATACATTTTTGTTTAGATCTATGGGCGGATTTAGTGACATCTCTGAACAGTCAAAGGGACTGTGTCTGTGGTACAATATCCACAGTCAACGTCTATCTTCAGGAGTTCTGGGAACCAGGATGATGTAATACTTTTTTTGATGTATGTAACTGTAGCTGGTGATGCTAACAGAAATTTTCTGTACAATATCCCACCCATTGGGAAATTTAAGCGATTGCTTTCTTCCTCAAATATAACGTGCCTACCCATTGCACGACCAATAGTCACACTCTCACAAATATATTTACAACGTAATTCTCAAATAAGCGCACCTATCATGTCTGCCCACGACATAATTTTCGTGACGTACGCTCTAGAATGTCCCTTAAAGGAACCACTATTGACTGCATGCCTAGACTTCAGCCGCATTAATTTACCTGCTCTTGCAACTAAAAAGCAGCAAATAGTTTGGGGGAAGACTTTTGTTCTCTTCTCGGATGTAAACGAAAAACTTCATGGATTTACTGACAAACTTACCAACTTTGTAACAAATGTTCTCCCCTAAAAACCGGAAAAGTGAGAAGAAAACTGGCACCTTGGCTAACTGATGAAATAAAACACCTCATGAAGCTCAGTGACGCTGCACATGGGGATAGAAACTATGCCCGACAAGTGAAAGTCATATTGCTTACAAGCAGAAGCAAAATAGTCAGTCAAGCTATGAGAAATCCTAAATTCAGACATGTCCCATACATTAACTGACAATAGACATGGACAAACTGTCCAATGGAAAAACCAGCATGGTCTTGGTATAATAAAGTGGAAGCTGCAGCTTATCCTAGTATCCCAGCCGAAGAACCGAACCGGTACTTCACGTTACCTACAACCACAACAAAACTGCAAATGAAAAAGAGACTCGTGGATTTATTCTTGCAGATAGATGACTGTAGCCATGAAAATTTCTGTCTAAAGCATGTCATTTGCAACACCACCAAACAAGTTGTAATTCGTATCAAATCAACATCTACTGTAGAAAATGGTATCACAGTCCAAATGATGAAGCATATTATTGGCTCACCAGTCCCCACTGTAGCAAATGTCTTCCACCACTCTGAACCGTCCCCCGAGAATCGATAGTACACACTACGGTCATTGCGCCCATAGATATTCTGTTGGAGAACTTCCACCGCCAGGAGGTGTGTGGGCATCAGACGAGGCCTCTTAATGGCCGGCCACGCAGTGCATGGGGTCTGTCACTGAGAGGACTGAGTGGAGAAAGCGAAGAGGACATCACTGAGTTGGGCAACGTGGGGCCGATCAAAGAGAGTCAACCACCTTTTATGAGCAACTGATGTGTGAAGTCGCCGTCTGGTTAGTGGTAACACTCCCCACGCTCACTCTGTACCGAGACCAGCATGTTGGAATCAACTGCCATTACCCAGACAGGCGTCTGCTGGAGATCGTGTGGGTAGTAGACTGTGGAAGAAGAGGCCATCCCCCAAGGGACAACTACCACCAACAGATCTTAGCGCAAAAGAATTATATTCAGTGAGCGCGTTTCAACTGAAAAATTGGTGATTGTGGTTCCTGGTGTGGTTCCTAGTGTACTGTCACACAGAATTCATTGTCCCCCACGTCTCATCATGTAATCTGACACTTGATTAAAGATTATTGGCGGCCTGGCTCGTGCACCGGTCTCCCTCCTGTGGCATCACATACTGATGCCACTGCGCGGGCGTCATAGCAACGAAATTGCAAGTTTCAAGCTGACACTGATAATGGTCGCGCAGGATCTGGTGGACTCAATCGTGGACGCCCACTAAGTCGTGCACGCCCACTAAGTCACGCTTCCGGCAGCTGTGTACCATGAGCGCCCTCTTCTGTTGGTGGCAGCTGCTCGTCCTACTCGTGCACAGAACACTTCACCATGCAGACACCGTCTAGTCGCTGCTCCAACCATATCATTCGTGTTTAGTTTAGAAAGACTCTTCCATGTTGACAGTGTGAAAGTTGGTCTCTCTTTGTTGCTGCTTTATTTGTTATGGATGACAAATTGTTCATTTTGGTTGCTAGTATACTGTCACATAGATTTCATAGTGGCCCATTTATTGTGTGCCCTGGCACATGATTGGAGATATAAAAGTTATGTAGTTCTGTTTGTTTTGTTAACTTGTTGGCTAATCACATCTGTTACTGTTCAGCTTTCCTATGATGACAGTTGTTCCGCCACCCTGTAGCCGAACTCTCCTTACTGTTATGCATGAAGTCGTACATCACTGCCTCTTCTTAGGTTTATTTTATGTCCCGTGGCTCAGTCACTGAATTTTTTATTGTTCTCAGTTTAGTTACGTGCTTTGGAGATTATTTATTTGTGTCACTGTTTGCAAATCAGCCAGAGGGCATATGCTATGCTGGGTGATGTTCGGTTTTGCTAATGAGTAAAAGGTACTTCGTTTAGAGGCTTTACCTGCATAGCAATTGAGATTGGTTTGGTGGTTGTTTGCTACCAAGCATAAATTCAGCAGGGGTTGTTGTCTCTTTTTAGTTCTTACTGTTTTAGTCAGCAAAGAATGTAACCTGGGATTTAAATTGTTCCAATTTTATTTATTGTTATTTACCTATTGTTTAAGTTGTTTAAATCACATTTTTTGGAGTAATTAACTTTTACTTTAACTGCTTTTATCGCATTATTCCTAAATAAAATTTCCTTGTGCATAAATTGTTTGGATATTATCGTTTCTAAAGGAATTTAGCTTGTGCTTGAGGTTATTATTAAGTGGCTAGGTCGACTGGTGTTTTTTTTCTTTCTAAAATTTATTTTGTTGAGATTTGTTCTTTAAGATAGCATATATTTTAGAAGTATCCGGCGTTGGCGTAATCTATTCAGCACATACTGCATTACGTCCAGACTACTGGGCGATGTCCAGGTTTGATCCCTGCTCCCGGAGTTGCTATTCACTGTCAGCCTCATGGATGATATCTTGATCGTTTTCTATCTATTATTGTATTATTGAACTTTTGATTTTATTGTTAACGTCACACTGAAGAACAGTAAATTGTTTTCTCATGGTGAATGATGCTCGGTTTTCCTGGTTGAGTCCTTCCCTCCCCAGCCACCGCAGGCTGGTTGCATTTCATTTGGTAGAAGGGAGTAGTTACCTAGGAAGCTGGGCTAAGTCGTTAATCAACTGAACATCATTCACTATAAACATCCTTTGCAATTTCAGGAAATGTTTGTTGTAAACTTTTTTGGGGGTCACATTGTAGTTTTTGGACGTCTTTGTAGTTGTTTGGTGGTGCCATGGAAGTGGAGTGTTCGATGTCATCAGTCTTAAAAAGGATCAGTTACAACAGGAGCTAAGAATACACAGTCAGTTTTGAGCAGGGAGCATTGTGGACCTGTGTACACAGCTATGCAGAGTGGTGGTGCGTACGTTGGCGGTAAGTGCATACCAGGTTGATGAGGTGAGTACCGCCCCCAGCGAATGTGGTGCTTTCCTTTAGAAAGTCGAGCGAAACATTTCCATTTCAGAAGACAGCAATCTTTCGCAAGTCCACGCTAGCAGAGTGCAAGCCCAGATTACCCACTGGTTTCACAATATTAAGATTCTAGTTTGAATTATTAGTGATCTCCAGCAGAAGGCAGTTGTTAAATGTTTAGAGGATAAGACCATGCGATTGGAAATGAAACTGAGTAAGTTATAGAGGTGTAGAAATTCCGGCTTCCTTGAGGAAGAATATCGTGAGTTAGTAGAGGATGTGGCTGGCTCTCCCAGCGGAAGAAGGACGAGTGTGTCTAGTGGTATGGTAGGTCATTTCTCGAAGTTGTCAAACCCTATGTATCTGTGTTTCGCCGTGTTTGTATTCTGTCTACAGATAATATTAAATACCTGGTCAATTTTTGTGGTTCTCGCTCATCCTAGAAGGGCAGATGGATGTATTTAAGGTTTCCTGGGCAGTAATTTTTCAACCATTTTGTCTCTTGTGTCGGGGTTCCTTAACTGAGATGGATAGTGGTGTTTTGGCTGATCGATGTTCCTTACGCGTGTTGCACGAGAGAATTTTAAGAAAAACATTGTCAGTTAGAGCAATGAGCGATTCTGTTAATGAATTATTTTTTCGTGTT
Source organism: Schistocerca gregaria (assembly GCF_023897955.1). Classification (NCBI taxonomy): domain Eukaryota; kingdom Metazoa; phylum Arthropoda; class Insecta; order Orthoptera; family Acrididae; genus Schistocerca; species Schistocerca gregaria. The sequence continues at coordinate 417,970,293 of NC_064924.1, forward strand.
CATTGGATAGGGGAGACTTTAGACGAATATATAAGTGAGATACGTATGCTTGCTGTAGCCTTTAACGTTCAGCTGTCGGAATCTGAAGTGATTGCCAACATTTTCCAAGGGATAAAACCAGAGGACCGCTCACGCATTCTGTTCGCCGAAAGACCGGTTATTTACGGTGATTTGGGCCGTTTGGTCGCCGGTATTGAAACGTTAGGCAGGTCAGTCTCTGGTTCGAGCGATTGGAATTCGCCGGTCCATAAAGGGAAGGCGTTCCAGATAGAATCTTAATGTAAAAAGTGAGTGTTGTTATCGTTGTGGCTTGCCGGGACATTTTCCTCGCCAATGCCGCGTTTAACAGGGGAAGTGTGGAAACAGCTGACGCCATAAGAAAGTTGGAGGGAACTTTTCGTGCATCTTACCCAGAACTACAGAGAGCCTCGAATCCAGTCAAAGACTTACAAATACAAACTTTGCAAGACAAGGCTGAGAAATTAGAGAACGAAAATAGGGAATTGAGTGTAGCGAACCAAGACTTGCAGCAACAAATAAGAGAAGTAAGTAATAAAGTCACACAACAAGCACAGACACTGACATATGCTGCCGCCTTAACTATAGAGCCCGAAACCAAAGAGGCTCGATGAATAGAACAGGCTAAAACAAAACAGGCCACAACATTCTATATCAAATCGACAGAAAATCAAGACGCCAAAGCTGTCCGACAGACCATCACCAAGAATATAAATCCCAGGAAAGAGAATATACATATAAAATCAATCAGAACCACACAGACTGCAGTTATAGTAGAAACGGAAACACAGGAGGACTGTCGAAAGATAATAGAAAAGACTAAAGACCTGCACACCATTGTCTGTGAAGGACCGCGAAAACGCAAGCCACTCGTGGCAGAATATCACGTACCAGATACACTTACCGACGGAGAGTTTCTAGAAAGCCTTTACTAGCAGAATCTAATTGGTGACACCACGAAAGAAGACTTCGACAGGGAGGTCAAAGTAAGATTCAAAACTGGGCCTAGGGGACGGGGTTTCAGTCACCAGATACTGGAGGTCAGCCCACACCTGTACAGCGTCCTTACAAGAAGACAGAGAGTCTACATAGACTTCGAATCACTTCCTGTGAAAGACTATACAGTAGTAAACAAGTGTTTTAAGTGTTTCGACCTAGGACATACGACTAAAACCTGCAAAAAAGCCGACGTCACGTGTACCAAGTGTGGCAACTAAGGACACAAGAGCAGTGAGTGCAGGTCCGCGGTCTGCGTCTGTATCCCCTGCAAATACAGAGGCCGCGTCTGCAATAAAAGATAAGGAGGTGATTGTCAGACCTATAAACAGCTGCATGAGCGGCTCCTGGACAGTATAGACTATGGCAGCTAAAATCAGCAAAAACGCAAGAAACACGAACGTCCAAAGCCAATCACCCAAAACACATAAATACAAATCACCGTCAACATTACAGAGAAGCTACCAAAGAGCAATTTCCTGGAGAAGACAAATGAATCTTCTGCCGGAGAATGGCGTCGATAATGAACCCAGCCCGCTCCTAACACACTCAACGACGTTACAGGATCGCTGCATTTATACGATAGAGTATATAGATGACATGACAGTCTGTGGTTCCATCCACTACGAGGTGGCAAAGCAAATTAAAAGACAATTAGACCACAGGATAAACTTCCAAATAACATTAATGCAGAGGATAGATGAGTTGGAAGATGAACTTACATATATTGTGCACAAGAAAAGGTAAAACAAAACCGACATACTCCCTCACAATTTCTCCCAACCGAAGTACATCACACCACACATACACAGGATGACACAAACATGAATCATCATCACGTGGAAAACCCTACGACACACGTAAATGTGAACAGTACATCAAACAAGTCAAATTTGTCTCGGGAGGCACTCTTCACCCCGGGAAAAAAGAACAAGGAACAGACAGGCACGCAGTCCCTGAATCAAAACACAGCGAAACACTCAGGTTACAAACCAATACAAAACTCAAAACTATTGGACCCAGACTTATAAAAGTAGACCAATTAGGTGACGACAAATCTGAGGGAGAGACATGTGACATTTGCAACGATGTCAACGTGCGTCTAGCAACAACCTCCACTCCAAACACAAACAAAGACAACATAACACATAGAGTCAGTCCCATACAAATCACCATCATCGCCGACACCAAGCCAGCAAGCACCACCAACATCAGTGAAAAACGTGTGATGGCAAACAGCATTGAAGGGGCGTGTGATAAAACGAAAAGTAACCGTGTGACATGCCAAAGAGGTCTTAAAATGTCCCCCAAACAGCGGCCAACACCAAGCCACAATCCGTCCAGTACCACCTCAGAGACAGCAACAGAAACCAGCACCAACAGCAAGCCAGCTGGTCTTAATTATGATAATTTAGAGCTTAACTTACTTTTAAGTAGGCTAGAGAAAAAAGAGATACTGCAGACAGCGCAGCGGATGCTGCTTAGATTGTGCCATCCAAAGGGAGATTCTCTCTGTTTTCCAGTAACTGAGCAAACAGACAAAATCATCCTAAAGACAGAAAATATTCCTACATCAGCAGAGCCGCTGCTCGATCTCATGCTCCAGGTCTGCCTGTGCAGATCAGAATCTTTCGACTTGGACAAAATATATATAGATCATGTAAGAGCACAAGGACTAACATATTTTGATTACTTACAGACTGGCAGTAAATGTTTTGTACACGTAAAACACCCAGAACACATAGACAAAAAATGAATATCTTACAACATAATACAAAAAACAGTACGACAGTCAGCGCGGAAATCCCTAAAATAGCACAAGACCTGCAGGCAGACATCATGTGCTTACAAGAACCCTATAACAGAAACAGGCAACTGACATGTCTACCAAAACATGCTACCACAATAACAGGCAGCAATGACTGTAAAGATGCAATAGTAATTCTAAATAGAACTTATAACATAGTTAACGTAACACAGTTATGCAATCAACACTTGGTTACCATAGAGATAACTAACGGGAACGTCACGATCTAGAAAACATCAATTCAAGCATCGATTATAGAGCACACAAGTTAACACAGGTGATACAACATGCACAAAACACATCAATACCGACAGCAAAGAACACAAATTGCTTACCAGTACCATGGACCAACGAACTTACGAGACTCAAACAAGACGCAAGACGAAAACAAAAATTATATCAAAGGACGATAGCAGATAGGGACCGACGAATAAAACTTGAAGCATATAAGCATGCACAAGACTTATACAGACAGACCCTATGCAACACTCCTAGACAACAATGGGAGCTATTTGTAACAACACAAACAGAGCAAAATATATGGGGGGAACCATAAAAAATACTGACAGAGAAGATAAAAACACCACTAGTTCTGGGAACGCTAAGGCAGGATGACGAGGGGATGGAGGAATACAGCAGAGTTTCTGCTGTATAAACTGCTCCCTGACGACGTTATCGATACAGACACACATTATCATGCAACACCAAGAGAAAACCTACACACACCATACAACACTGCAACTGTCACCTGTCCTTTTGAGCAAGAAGAGGTAGCGCTAGCAAACTCAGAGCCCAAAAACAAAAAAGCACCTGGAACAGATGGTATCCACTCGGAAACACTGAAGAAACTAGCACCGCAGATCACCCCGTTCCTAACAACGTTATTGAACGATGCCTTAAGGCTGGACAGGGTACCTACAATATGGAAAACCTCCAAAGCAGTCATTATTAAGAAATCAGCGGACAGGGATCCTTCAGATCCAAAGACTTACGGGCCAATATGCCTAATAAACACCCTAGCAAAGATTCAGGAGAAGCTACTGTGTAAGCGCCTGCAAAAACACAGAGCTCTCAGGATTATGAGCCAACACCAGTTCGGCTTCAAATCTGGCAGATCAATAGATGATGCAGTCAACCAGGCCCTGCACATAGCTAACACCACAAAACAGAAATACGCCAGGGCAATAATGATTGACATTTCCAGAGCATTTGATAATCTTTGGTGGCCAGTACTGTTTCAGAGGCTAAGACATCTGGAGGTACCGCAATCACTGTACGGACTACTGTAAAGATGGACAGCCAGAAAGCAATTAAAAGAATTACCAAAGGCTGTCCTCAAGGGTCGATTTGCGGCCCCATCTTTTGTGACATAACAATCGAACTCCTGGATGGGGATGACAGATCAGACGGAATTGTCGCCTACGCAGATGACGCATTAGTTGTAGTCACTGCAAACAACAGAGCCCAGTTAGAAGAGAAAGCCAGTGGATTACTACAAACAATTACTCAGTGGAGTCACAACAACAAACTCAGGATAGCCGAAAATAAAAGAATAAAAGAACATACACTTTACTGAAAGGATCACTTCAAAGGAATCCTTCGGTTAAAAGTGGGGACACAAACATCAGACGAGCACCCATTACGCACTATCATGGGGTAACATAGATGAAAAATTGAATTTCCATGAACACATAAGGCTAACAATAGACAAAGCAGAAAAAATACTCCTCAAACTGGTGAGGCTAAATTCAAAACAGTACAGACTACCTGTACCAGTCATACGTACATACCACTGGGCGCTCTTCGAATCAGTACTCAGCTTTGCAGCTAGCACGTGGGCATATAGACTGAACGTGGTCAGCAACAAAGCATCCGTCAGACGAGGGCAGATAAGTGTCCTACTTAGGCCATCTGGAGCCTTCGGTACCACCTCAGCGGATGCACTGTGTGTGGTGCTCGGAATATGCCCCATAGATATCACAATCAAATACAGAGCTGCAAGGTACTGGTTAAAGGTGGGGAGACTAGATAAGCTACACACAATAACCGGTGTGCCCATAGAGACGATACGTCACCTTAAAAGTTGGAGGTTGGATACATGGCAAGGTGAGTGGGATGTAAGTGATAAGGGACGTAGACTGCACGACTTCCTCCCTGACATAAGGTAGCGGTTGAGAATGAGACATATCGATCCCAGCCGCGGTATGATACATTTCTTAACCGGGTACGGACCTTATCCCACGCACTTAAACCGCGTGAGTCTGAGGCACACGCCTACATGCACATGCGGAAGACGGTTCCCCAAAACACACTGTCTTTTTCTGCTGGCAATACGGGAACAATAGACATACACTACACTTAGATTACACTGACACAGACATAGATATATACACAGCAATAATAGACGAAGAACAATGGGCACAATTAAACGCACTGACAAACAGTATTTCAAAAATATCAAATGAAGAGTATATGCGGACACGACATCACAGACATGCCTATGTGTAGCCTAACAGAAATCTCCAGAGAATGGACAGCGATACCCACAGTGACAGCGAAAATCGTGACAATGAGGAGGAACAGGAGGAGGAAGCTGAGATGTGACAGTAAATAAGCATAAAGTGCTGGCGATCTAGCCAAGAAAACACCAAATGCTGTACATGGAAGCGCACCTAATGTAGTTAATACATAGGATTAGTAACAAATAGGATAAGAAACCTTATTTCTCTACTAATAACCATTTGTGTGTGTGTGTGTGTGTGTGACTGGCTGTCAACGGCTCGATGAAACCATTCCGAGGTATTCACCGTCAGTCACACTCGGTGATGGTACTAGCAAATCTCTCATATCTTCTTTTTAAATTCTTCTTAAAAACAACAAAATTTTATTTATATTTCAACCGCAAATTATTGTTATTTTGAATCATTCTTTGTAAATGTTGTAGATAAAACAAAAGGAAAGAAAACTGAAAAAGGTGAAAAACGAAAATTGTAAGATGTACGACCTGTTTTAAACATCAGGTAACAGGTCTATAATTTGGCAATAAATCTTACCCAGCACTTGTAATAAGGTCAGGATAGCTGCCAGTAACTAGCTTCCCTTTCTGTGTTCCGCGACTGACCATAATTCGTTCTGCACCTTGCCAGACTGGGGGAGCAGTGTTTTTTTTACAAAATTTTGATAGGTTCTTACGGCACCAGGGCCGGCCGCTGTGGCCGAGCGGTTCTAGGCGCATCAGCCTGGAACCACGCTGCTGCTGCGGTCGCAGGTTCTAATTCTGCCTCGTGCATGGATGTGTGTGATGTTCTTAGGTTAGTTAGGTTTAAGTAGTTCTCAGTCTAGGGGACTGATGACCTCAGATATTAAATCCCATAGTGCTTAGAGCCATTTGAACTATTTTCTTAAGGTACCCGGAGGTGTGTAAATTTCCTAGTATGTGTACTGTTTCAAAGGCTTGCAGCATTGTTTGTAGTCAACTGTTGACTTTATTTCTTACATTGAGTGTTAATTGTTGAACTGGTTATTTGTCCTAGCCCCTAAGTTGGCCTGTGATTTTACAGACAACCGGTTTGGCTTCGGATTACATGGGTGGCAATTTGGAATTCCGTTCGTTGCAAAAATTTATGTTCCTTGGACATTAGGTCACCTGCCTCTCCATATTGAGTGGTTGAGGGGAGTGGGTCTGGCTACAGGCCAGTAGTGGATTACCCTGCCGTAAATAATTAAGTATTTTAGAATCAATTTCTCTTCCTAACTTGCATAGCTGTTTTACATGGTTTACTGTGGTGCGGTATTTGACTGTGCTCGACTTCAATCAGGCCTATTATTAGATCCCTCTAACAGAAGAGTCAAAAGCCGCCACGGCGTTTTCTACCGGCTGGAATTTATATGAGTTATATAGAGCAGAGGATAAAGCAGGTAAAAAGACGAGGGCTGCTAGAAATCCTTGGGTAACAGAAGAAATATTGAATTTAATTGAGGAAAGGAGAAAATATAAAACTGCAGGAAATGAAGCAGGCAAAAAGGAATACAAACGTCTCAAAAATGAGATCGACAGGAAGTGCAAAATGGCTAAGCAGGGATGGCTAGAGGACAAATATAAGGATGTAGAAGCTTATCTCACTAGGGGTAAGATAGATACTGCCTACAGGAAAATTAAAGAGACCTTTGGAGAGAAGAGAACCACGTGTATGAATACCAAGAGCTCAGATGGCAACCCAGTTCTAAGCAAAGAAGGGAAGCAGAAAGGTGGAAGGAGTATATAGAAGGTTTATAAAAGGGCGATGTACTTGAGGACAATATTATGGAAATGGAAGAGGATGTAGATGAAGACGAAATGGGAGATAGGATACTGCGTGAAGAGTTTGACAGAGCACTGAAAGACCTGAGTCGAAACAAGGCCCCCGGAGTAGACAACATTCCATTAGAACTACTGATGGCCTTGGGAGAGCCAGTCATGACAAAACTCTACCAGCTGGTGGGCAAGATGTATGAGACAGGCGAAATACCCTCAGACTTCAAGAAGAATATAATAATTCCAATCCCAAAGAAAGCAGGCGCTGACATGTGAAAATTACTGAACTATCAGTTTAATAAGTCACAGCTGCAAAATACTAAGACGAATTCTTTACAGACGAATGGAAAAACTGGTAGATGCGGACCTCGGGGAGGATCAGTTTGGATTCCGTAGAAATGTTGGAACACGTGAGGCAATACTGACCTTACGACTTATCTTAGAAGAAAGATTAAGAAAAGGCAAACCTACGTTTCTAGCATTTGTAGACTTAGAGAAAGCTTTTGACAATGTTGACTGGAATACTCTCTTTCAAATTCTAAAGGTGGCAGGGGTAAAATACACTGAGCGAAAGGCTGTTCACAATTTGTACACAAACCAGATGGCAGTCATAAGAGTCGAGGAACATGAAAGGGAAGCAGTGGTTGGGAAAGGAGTGAGACAGGGTTGTAGCCTCTCCCCGATGTTATTCAGTCTGTATATTGAGCAAGCAGTAAAGGAAACAAAAGAAAAATCTGGAGTAGGTATTAAAATTCATGGAGAAGAAGTAAAAACTTTGAGGTTCGCAGATGACATAGTAATTCTGTCAGAGACGGCAGAGGACTTGGAAGAGCAGTTGAACGGTATGGACAGTGTCTTGAAAGGAGGATATAAGATGAACATCAACAAAAGCAAAACGAGGATAATGGAATGTAGTCAAATTAAATCGGGTGATGCTGAGGGAATTAGATTAGGAAATGAGACACTTAAAGTAGTAAAGAAGTTTTGCTATTTAGGGAGTAAAATAACTGATGATGGTCGAAGTAGAGAAGATATAAAATGTAGACTGGCAATGGCAAGGAAAGCGTTTCTGAAGAAGAGAAATTTGTTAACATCGAATATAGATTAATGTATCAGGAAGTCGTTTCTGAAAGTATTTGTTTGGAGTGTAGCCGTGTATGGAAGTGAAACATGGACGATAACTAGTTTGGACAAGAAGAGAATAAAAGCTTTCGAAAAGTGGTGCTACAGAAGAATACTGAAGATAAGGTGGACAGATCACGTAACTAATGAGGATGTATTGAATAGGATTGGGGAGAAGAGAAGTTTGTGGCACAACTTGACTAGAAGAAGGGATCGGTTGGTAGGACATGTTTTGAGGCATCAAGGGATCACAAATTTAGCATTGGAGGGCAGCGTGGAGGGTAAAAATCGTAGAGGGAGACCGAGAGATGAGTACACTAAGCAGATTCAGAAGGATGTAGGTTGCAGTAGGTACTGGGAGATGAAGAAGCTTGCATAGGATAGAGTAGCATGGAGAGCTGCACCAAACCAGTCTCAGGACTGAAGACAACAACAACAACAACATATAGAGCGCCTTTTGGGTTGTCGACCAGAGCCATTGTTTTGCCTAGGCTTCTGGATTCTGTTTTGGGAGACGTTAATTTCAACTTTTTCTATAGAGATTTATAGCAAGTCTTTTCCGAACACCCCTAAGATCTGTGGCAAAACCTGATGAAGTTGTTAGAAGTGGGACTCACTGTCATACCTTCCAAGGTTAATTTGGCTTGTAAGAAGATTTTCTTCTTAGGCCATCTGGTCTTTGCCACTGGCGTCAAAGTTGATCATTCATGTACCTGGGCTATCCATAATTTCCGACCACCTACGACCAAGAAGGACATAAACCATTGTGTCAACAAGATCAAATTCTTCAGAGTTCGCCCCAAGTCTGCGAAGCTTGCTGCTCCTTTAAACCAGTTGTGCGAGAAGTGCCAGCCATTTAGGTGGACCAACAGCCAACAATCGACTCTTGATTCCTTGAAGTCAGCATTAAGCAACGCCGCATCTTAGGGTTCCCGATTTTCTTTCCCAAATGGTAAATTGGGAATTCTGCTCCTGAATTGATTCAAAGAGTCAGATCTTTCTGAAGAGTGGGTAATCGATGATTTGGAAAAAAATGAATGGTAGCACATCAGTTTTCAAAATTCGTTTTTGGTGTCTGTAATGAGTGGGAAGAAAGTTCTGCACTAGGCTGCTGCAATGGCGCCCCATGTCACACCCTTAAAAAAACTTTTCCAAAACTAAAAAAAAAGTGTTATAGACCATGCGCACATGGGATTTGCTAACCTTATTAGTACATGAAGCTTTTCTCATCCATTAAAACAATAAAGATAGCTCCGTTTTCTTCCAATTCATTGGCTGTCAAGCAGTATCAGTTCAACCATTTCAATAATAATGCTAATTATGACGATATGAAAGTAAGCACAACACAACACCCAGTCTGTGAATGGAAAAATAGATTTATACTTTGCTGTGAATCGAACCTGGGAACTTTCACTTTGCAATCCGGCGCACTGCCATGCAGTTACTGAGACAAACGAAAGTTGATACATTAATGCAGAAAACACTTCTAGCCTGTTTCCATTCTCGATTTCTAAAGAATATATCAAATTTCAAAACCTCAATAAATGTTTCCATGCTTTTGAGCGAGTTGTAACTTCTTATCCTTTGACTTAGCATCGCACTCATAATGTGTTGCCAGCGATCATAAAAGCTGCGGCTTTTGGCCATGGCACAGTCTGCAATCGTGCGACTGCTATGGTCGCAGGTTTGAATCCTGCCTCGGGCATGGATGTGTGTGATGTCCTTAGGTTAGTTAGGTTTAAGTAGTTCTAAGTTCTAGGGGACTGATGACCACAGCAGTTGAGTCCCATAGTGCTCAGAGCCATTTGAACCTTTTTTTTTTTTTTTTTTTTTTGGCCAAGGTTGGAGCGTGTCGCAGAGCGATCCAGGCGTCACTCCCCTTCCAATATCTCAGTGCTCGCCACCATTCTCACAGATCGTGCGGTAGGCTGTCTCACTAGCTCACCGCTCCCCACCACTCTCAGGGATCAGATTGCAAGGTAGCTCACTAGATCACTGCTTCCCACTACTCTTAAGGATCAGATTGCAAACTAGCTCACTGCTCCCCACCAAGGCAGTTAGTTCTCGCGGAAGAAATCGCATGCAGCAGAAATCATGGCGACTTGTGGCGTCACTTTGTTCTCTTGGTCTTGGCACAGTGAAGCAACTTCCAACTCGCTTTCGTGATTGAGCACGTGTCCATCTGAGTTCAGCTCTTAAGTCTTTGTATCCTTATTTGATCTGATCTGTTCTATTCATCAGCTTCTTCCGTTGTTTCTCTTATGTTTTCTTGTTATGCGAGTTCTTGTTAGTTGTACTATGTCTTCTTCCATGTCTGTTGCACTTATAGTTGCTGTTTTTGGAGAGTCGGTAGCATTTATGCACCTTTTAATTACTTTGGGTGGATTGCATACTTAGTAATGGTTACTTTAACATACATGATAGTCCATGTATACAGGTTGTCTCAGGAGGAATGGGCAATATTCAGCGATATGACAGGAACGATCATTTGAAGCAAAAGACTAAATGTGGACATATGCTTTATTTCAAATAGTTTCTGAGACGGAACATATGTAAAGTTACTTTTGTGTGTTTTTCTTGAATATCACTAAATCCACGGCATCTAGCGAAAACTTACCGAAGTACAAAATCAAACTAAATTAAATTTCCTTTAAAAGGGTCCCATTCATTTTTTCTTAAGGGCTTTTAAGTTGTCTGAAGAGGGCAAGAGAATAAGGAAGTTATGGCGCAATGAGGTGTAGGTAAGCCAGTTTGAGGCAGTTTCTTGACTTGATAGAACACATGTTCTGTACCAAATTATTCGTCTCGAATTCGTCTACATCACTATGGTACATTGTAAACAATGACAATGTAGTGAATAATAAAGAAAATAATTAACGATGTACCCTAAATATATTCTACCCTTAAAAAAATTCAGAAGAGTGCATATGTACCATGAAGTTTTTTGTTTCAAATGATTGCTCCTGTCAGATCCGTGAATATTGACCATTCATCCTGGGACAACCCGTATATTATGTTTAATTTTTTACTTATTAGCCGGCCGGGGTGGCCGAGCGGTTCAAGGCACTACAGTCTGGAACCGCGCGAACGCTACGGTCGCAGGATCGAATCCTGCCTCGGGCATGAATGTGTGTGACGGCCTTAGGTTAGCTAGGTTTAAGTAGTTCTAAGTTCTAGGGGACTGATGACCTCAGCAGTTAAGTCCCATAGTGCTCAGAACCATTTGAACCATTTTTAATTTTATTTATTCGTTTAACCTGAACTGATTAATGCACTCAGGAGTCCTCTTACATGAGACCAGAGTTTTATATATAATTGCAAAACTGATTAAAATCACAGTTACTTAAAAATCATAATATTTGTAATATTATGTCTGTTCTCCTTCTCTCTGCCTGTTACGCCCTCTTGTCTGAAATGGTTCATTTTCCTCGGGCTTCCTCCGCCCACTGTGTAATAATAATCACCAATTTCGGTAATGTGCCATCTTCCATTCTCTTGACATAATCCTTCCGTATGTTTCTATATTATTTAATCTGCTCATTTAAGTCTTCACTCTCAGTTCTTTTCTGATGTCTACATTCACTCTCCCCTCAGACAGAATGTACCCAGCTACTCTTCTTAGGAATTAGATCTCTAGTGATTATATTCTGATGGGAACGAGTGTTTCTACTTTTTGGTCCAGGGAAAAGCTTCATGGTCTAGGGAGCAGCTGGTATTATGAACAGTAGTGGATCTACAGTAAGCTTGCGATGCCGTTCTTTAAAGTAAATGCTGAGCTGAAGGATTTTTCGACAGCGTTGTCAGCTCAAGAAAGAATTTTTCGCAATCACCGTCATTTACCTCTGCGAAATAATCAATAAGTCTATGTTTCGTTTACGGTTCAACGAAGGTGATCGCTAAAGTCAAGTACTGGTTTAGTTCCTTGGTTAGAACAATGGGATCGGCGGCAGCTTCTACTTTGCCTACTCTACCCCAGATCACATAAGCTTTTCCATAGAGCATCTGGTCTCTATGTTATAGATCAATGTATTGGCATGTCTTAGAGTTAGATTGATTATGTTTGCTTTCTGCATTTAAACAATTTTATTTTCAAGCGTAGGAGGTCGTCTGTGAGTCCGATAAGGTACGAATTTCTTTTTGCTTGTGGATTTCGTGACAAATATATGCATGGGGGTCTCACTATAGACTGCATTATGGGTAGGTGCAGGCTGAAATATTGTTGCATTTGAAGAAGGAACTACACACTTGAATTTAACAGTGAAGGGAAAGAATAATTGTGTTAGTGTTCCTAGCATTATCTGTGTGATACTAAGTCGAATAGAATTTTGAAAGATCAGTTTTGAAACAGGCTATCCCACCTGCTTTGGAAGGTCTGTAGAGGATGCACTTTAGGCAATTTTTTAAGGGATTTGATATTTACGAATATATATTTGTCTTGTTTGTTTTCATTAGAATTGGATGTGATTAGCATGGTCGGTAATAAGTCGAAGTGTTTGTATGTCATACTCCACCTCCTAATCTGTTACTTCTATGATGTCTTAGGACAGTGGAGTCTATATTTAGGGACCTGGAGAACATGCTTGGCTTGAACCAGGTGTCCAAGTTCGACAGAAGAAAGACATGGATGTCCATATTCTGAAATATATGACGGAGTTCGTCGAAATCAGTGGAAAATGATGACCAACTACGTTCTACAATAACAATACAAACACGCTGATAGGAATAGTGACTGCATGAGCAGACAAGTTCCTAAGGCAACGACTTTATAAATTATTTGTAGTGCATTGTTCCAGCCTTTATCCGCACCATTATCCTGTCATCTCTTGTTCACACCCTGTGTAGCCCAAATTCGGATATCAGATTATTCAAAATTTTTATCTTTCAGCGGTGAAATCCTCGCATATTTATAGGCTTGTCTTCGTGAGTTTCTTAATCACTGTGACTGTTTCAGACTTTGTCGTATGTGATAAAAACTTCATGATTGTAGCTCTGGGTTTCGCAGATCAGAACTTCCTACATCTTACTCTATAGCTTCTGATTATAGAATTTTCTGCATGTGTATTTGTTCTCACTTTAAGCTTTTACAATGTAAAATGGCTATGTTAAAAGGAAATGTTTTAATTTTAGCGGTGTACTTGCAGTGCTGCGCAACAATATGATATCTACATTGCCTTCCCCTTGAAGAATTACAAGTGATGTTTGGTACCATTTTAGGAAAATGGAAGAAAAAGGAAAATTCCGCTACTGTCAACAGATAATTGTCATGGCTTCTGGCTCATCATCAACCCTGCAGACGTATAAAATCGAAGCATCCTACAGTGCGCCTGGAACAGTGTGAGCCAGGAAGTCGATCAAAATCGCCATCAATCGATGCAGAAATTCGAGAAATAATTTCTCGTGAACTATCCTCACCAATGTCTGCTTCCACCTCGGATGAAGGTATCCTCTCAAGCACTATCCAGCCCGCTATTCTCGTCAGGTTCTGAACCAAGTCCTGATTTATTTCTTTTGTGGTGCCCTCACTCTCAACTGCTTTTCATTTGCAACAGTCAATAAGTAATTTTTTAATTATTATAAAGCCGTTCACATTAATATGTGACATTAGATGTAGAGCATTTAAAAATTATTTGCAGTACAAATTAAAAAGTTTTCGGCCACCGAAATGGCTGTCTGCCGTTCGTCTGATGCATGGACGAGTGTAAATAACATTAGTTTGGGAAGAGTGAACAAAGTCATACCTTTTAGAGTGCTAGCACTTCGAAGACAGACAGATTGCAGAAAACATCTTAAACTGGGTAAAGTCTGTTATCCCAAATACAATATCAATTTTAAAATCACCTCCATAACAACAGCAAAAGTGTCAGATACGAAATTAAATGCCATACTTTTAAAACTTCCACGTGCCTTATGCTTTGCATATTCTTTAAACCTCACTGCACTGCACGTAATTCAGAAGCCAATACACAAAACGGTTGATGAGTTCAAATTAATTGCTAGGTTGCCTGATAAGGAACCCTTTGCTTTAAGTAAACTTGCTGAAATGCAAGAAAGTTTAAAAAAAGACCAGCTGAAATTGAAACAAGATGTCCCAGCCAGGTGGAACTACTTATGAAATGTTGAAAAGATTTAATTTAAATAACGATCCCATAATTTCTTACCTTACTATTTTAGGTGGAAAATCGAAATTTAAAAGATACAGACTGGGAGATAATGCAACAGGCTTTACAGATTTTGAAAGTTTTTGATGAGGTAACAGAGGAGGTGCCTTCACGAAAAGTCTCAGTTTCGATAGTAAAAATCTTGCCAAGTTTAATGGAATGGAAAATAAAACCTTTTAAGGACAAAAATGAATATCTTCAAGAAAGAAAGTTAGTTAGGGGGTTATCGGAGTGGTTTGGTGTTCTCTCCAGCAACGAAATGATTAGTCAGGCAACATAACTGGACCCCTGACTCAGAGGGCAAGGCTTTTCAGATGGCAAAACATTTCAGGACTGCTACGTGAAGGCTGTTGCAGAAATGAAAGCGTTGGTTGTCTCAACCAGTTACCACCATAACACATGAGACTTCTTCAGCCTGGTAGTAGTTCAGTGAAACTATTAGTCAACTTCCGGCAAGTCACAAATCGGAAAATGCAGCAACTGTCGAATTGGACAAATATTTATTGGAGGGGTATTTGCCTAGAAACAGCGATCCCTTAAACTGGTAGGAAACAAAAAAAATTGCTGCAGTCAGTGCCTAAAGCTCTAAAAGTATTATGTATCACAGCATAATAAGTGAACTGTGAAAGAATACTTTCAAAAGCAAGACAAATATACACTGAGAAGAGAAAGAGACTCACATCGACTAAAATGGGTCAAATTTTGTTCATAAATGATAATACTAATTAATTTACCTTTTATGGGAATGTATGCCATAATACTGACTGTTAATGATGATTGCAGGTACACTTTAGTTGCAGTTGTTATAATTCTTATATTGTCTTTTTTTCCAATAAAAATATTAAAATATAACACGAATCAGTCTTCATTTTAAAAAATTTTCCACTTGATAAAAAATACTTATGATTTTGTTGTAATATTTATAGCTTTTACAGTAGACAAAATTCAAAACTTTTGTATCTGAAAATTACTAAGGACATACCACAAAATTATTGCTCCTCTTCATATGTTCTTTCAAAATAGGACCACATCGGATAAAAATACAGGTTTAGTGACTGGAATTAAAAAGGTGCTGTACCTTCCTTTTACTTATTTTTGTGGGTGAATAGTGAGTGGTGAGTCATGAAAAATAACTAGTTCATTCCAGTGACTGAATAGTTCTGATACAATCTCCGAAAAGAACAGTTTTTTCCCATTTCTTCCAAATTGGTCCCTCCAACTCTAGTGTTGAACCATGTTGCTGCATGTTGCTGCATGAGAAGGACTGTGATTGTTGTTCAGTGGCATACACATCAAGGTCCTTGACTCTGGCAGAAGCTAAGTATTGTATTTACGAATTACAGCCCCCTGTTATCCTCATTGGGCTCAAGAAGTTTAAGTTTTATCTAGAACGTCGTGATGTTATGCTCGAAAACGACAGTCAGGCCCTTAGTTGAGTATTAACTTGTTCCCCCAAAACTGGTCTTATTGCTCACTGAGTGGTGGGAATGTAGGCAGACCGCTTTTCCCTCAGGCACATTGGGGGTCACAAAAATTTAGTTGCCGACACTCTTAGGATAATGTCGACGAGGAAGGTGAAGAACACGTACACTCTGGAGAGTTGGAGGAGGTTTGTGGTGTGTTTGCTGTGTTGACTGAAGTACGCTTCCTGTTCAGTGATGCGCAGGAGTGGCTAGAGCAAGAGCCGGATTTAGACCCTATTGAATGGAGAGCTGTGGCAGGGGAAGACGTTCTGACTTATGTTTTACAAAAGGGATTGCTATGTTATTGCACGTGGGTAACGGTAGCTTAAGGACTTGTCTCCCTCAACACTTGGTTCCAGCTGCATTTCATTGCTACCCCAAGCCTGTAGTAGGGGGCCCTCAGAGGTTACTGGGCAAGTGCCAGGCTTGCAGTATTGTTAGACCTATTCTGACAGCTGTAGGGGGCTTCTTCAGTCCACCTGTCCTAAAGGTCTCATCCACCGACTATTCATTACATACAATGGACCACTGCCTTGTACCAAAGGTGGGCACGAGGATGTTTTTGTAGCTGTGCATGGCTTTTCACATTTTATTTAGTTCATACCCAATGGTAGGGCAATGGCAGTAGACATTATTCGTCGTTTAACTAGAATTTTTTCCTTGGTTGAGCCTCTCAATGTGCTTCTTAGCGACAACACTTCTGTGTTCTTATTTCAGGAGTTCCATAAATTCTGCTTTGAGCATGGCATCACTTTACCACCACCACGCTTTTTTACCCTCAGCCATCCTTGGCTGAGATAGTTAACCATAATCTAAAGGCCGCATTGATTATTTTTCATGCTGGCGTCCAGACTAAATGGGACTCTAATTACCTTTGTTAAAATTACCTTTCGACACTGTCAACCAATAGGCTCATCAGACAGCTCCAGCTGCCCTATATCTTCCTATTCTGTGTATCTGCCATTCTAATGTCTGGTTCATAAATGATTTGTTGTTAGAAAAGAGGACTAGAGACTATCCAGCACAACTGGAAGAGGGCTAAGTTAAATATAGAGCATGTACACTACAGAGAAGCAGTGCGATACAACAGAGGTCGGCGTCCACGAAACTTTAAAGCCTAGGGACTTGGTATTCATTAAAGATGTCAATGCTCATCCTCAAATCTATAAAAAACTGTGGCAGGAACTATCTACCCAGGTTGCAGGGGGCTATCATCTACTTGAGAAACTGACCCCTGCCACTCTTCTGTTAGAAAATCCTTGTACTGGGAGGAACTAATTACTGAAATTTTTTCTTTGGGATAACTGTGTATATGATTTAGAGGTATCTAGTGTTGCCGGTATGTGTCAGTACATACTGCATCACGTCCAGATTGTTGGGCAATGTCCAGGTTTCAGTCCTGCTCCCAAAGGCATTACCGGTCATCAGCATCGTGGCTCATGGTCTGATCATTGTGTATCTAGTACCGCATTTTGAACTTATGGTTTTGTTGTTAATGGCACACTGAAGAACAATAAATCGTTTTATCATGTGAACGATGTTCAGTTTCCCCGATTCCTTCCTTCCCTCCCCAAGTAAGCATCACAGGTTGGCTGCCTTTCACACCCTCATGCACATGTATTTTCCCCAACGGCCGGATACGGGGACTAGATAAGTTACTAATTAAAAAGGTCTGATTAGCGGCGTATTTGCATTCTTTCTGCGCTGTCCAAAGCCTACCAGTTAACAAACTACTTAACTACAAGCAACCTACTACAGAAATACCTATCAGGTTTCTGTAAATATTGTAGCACAACATCTACTTTCATAAAGGTAACAGATGACCTGAAGCTTGCCATGGATGGACAGGAAGCGACTATCATGTGCATCTTTAGAGAAGCTTTTGACACTGTCGACTTTAACATTTTCTTGCCACACTTAGCCGCCAAAATTGCTCGTCAAGTACGGTGTAACACTTGCACTCGTACCTGGCGTCTCGCCAGCCATGTGTTGTGAGCAGCACCACAATGTCACCATTAATGCAAATAGTATCAGGCGTTCTCCGTGGCTCGGTATTAAGTCCTATACCTTTTTCATCGTACGTGAATAATGTGTGGTCAGTTTTATCCTACTAGAAAGACTACATATATATTGATGGCTGCCGGAAGGTGTGGCCGATTGGTTCTAGGCGTTACAGTCTGGAAACGCGCGACCACTACGGTCGCAGGTTCCAATCCTTCCTCAGGCATCGACGAGTCTGATGTCCTTAGCTTAGTTAGATTTAAGTATTTGTAAGTTATAAGGGACTGATGACCTAAAAAGTTAAGTCCATAGTGCTCAGAGTCATTTGAACTATTTGTTGATGGCCTTCAGTTGTATCTAAGTGCAAAACCGATAAACATGAAGGCAACTATCGAGAATTTTAGTACAGACCTGTGTGCACAGTAGAAATGGGTACAGAATCTAGGGTTCAAGCTGAACACATCCCAAACCCAAGTGCTAGAGGTTGGTCATTCTAGGCCCATTAGCCTGAAGTTATCACGTGGACGTGCCAGACAGGAATTACCCCAGTGGAGGAATAGGGAAGGGCACCCTACCTCCCTGGAGCCGGGTAAATGATTGTGTATGATGCCACAATCAAATCACAAATGTAACAAGAATGGACAGAGTAAGGAATGTAGAGATTAGAAAGGACCTTAAACAACAAAGTATGAGAGAAGAAATTGAAAGAAAGAGATTAAGATGGTATGGGCATGTTAAGAGGATGCATGGGCAGAGACTCCCCAAAATTATGGAAGAACTAAAGATGGATGGGAAAAGACCTAGAAGGCACCCAAGAACATGGCGGAAAGTGGGAGTGCGAATACCTGTAGAAAGGAGAGTTGTGACCTGGCAGCAAGTGGAGGAAAAAAGTGGTGGGAGGACCGAGCCGAATGGAGAGGACTCGTCAACGCCCAGACCCAGCAGTATCTGGAGCCTGATTCGGATATAGATAGATAGATATAGAAGGAAATGTGGTTAACGAATTTGATAAGAATTTTATAAACTAATGAATAACTCGATTTTTGGTAAAGCAATGGAAAATAGTAGAAGCAGACATTGTTAAATTAATAATATATATGAAACAGTACACATATCACATTTCAAATCCCAAATTATGACCGTACTACCAACTTCTCAGAAAATCTAGCATGTAGCAAAAAAAAAAAAAAAAATAGTAAAATTCAATGAATCAATTTATATTGGGATGTGTATATAGATATTTCGAAAATAAAATTTCCACTTTTCACTATAATGCAATGGAAGACAAATATGGTAAATTTTGGAATTATTTTGTATCGATACCGACTCTTTTATCTATGATATAAGAACCAATGACTCTTATGACGACTTGAAACCGATAGTAAACGATTTTGACACAAGTGATTAGCCAAAAAATAATATTTGTGAAATTCTGCAACAAACAAGAAATTTACAAAGAAAATGAAAGTTGAAAATTGTGGAAAAAATTTCCTGATATGGTAAGTTTTGATGAATTTTCAAATGTGTTTTACAAAGAAATTTTCTACAAAAAACGTTAAGCATTTGACTATACTTACTTTTATGTTTTTGATAATTGAAATATTTTCTTTCTCTTTTTGGCGGTTTGTAGTCACATTTGTGAATATATTTTTAACTTCTTATTTACAAATTTCACAACCAAAAATTTCTATTCCAGTTATTACAACGTTTTTTTTCTAAGTTATTTTTGCTGTATTCTTTCACTTCTATTTTATAGAATCATTACATCCCATTTTTGAAGGGAAATTGTTTTGTTTTTTATTTCATTATTAATTTCTTGTATATGTTTATGTACGGACAAATCTCTTTTTATATATATATATATATATATATATATATATATATATATATATATATATATATATATAATTAAGAAGACAAATATTTAATAAAATTTAAAAAACAAAAGTTTAATAAATTTTATTACATAAAATGGAAGGGTTTGGTGCAGAAATGGTGTAAACCACAAATACCAGTTTTTTTGACCTCATTACATTGTTTTTATAGCTTATTATTTTTTTCTACTTCTTTTGGGTGCCATTCAGGAGTAAAATATTAGTGGTGAAACTTGTGGAGAGCACCTGCTGTGTCAGCATCTATAAATGATCCACAAAGTAAAAGATGTAATCCTACTCTCACAGATGCTGGAAATGATGAATAAATGCCAAGTACCTCAGCTAAAACAACAGTTACTGTTGTTGAAGGAGATGAAATTGCTTATGTGGATGCGAGTATAAACTTTATTAATGTTGAAGATGACCCTCCTGCCACTAAAAAAAAAGGGAAGGAAGAGAATGAGCAATTCTGATTTGTGGAAACGGAATGGAAAGAAGATTGATTGTGTAACTGGCAAGTACAAGAAGTTTAGTTTCTATTACTGCAATTATCCTAAAAACTGTAAGGTTAACACTCCCAAAGAAGACATGCAGTACAATTTTCAAAGGTTCTCTTTCATTGGCAAAGAAGGTGAATTAGCTCAGAAAAGCTTTATCTGTGATTGCTGCAACAGATAATGAAGAAGCAGTCATGTAGTACAACAGAATCACATCATGCATTCATTCGTACATACACTTTATTACATAAACATATTACTAATGTTAATATGTGCAAACTTACTGTCTAAACTCCTTTCAAATTTCGTTTGGTCGGCTAGATTGTTGCTGTTACTTCTTACAAACAAAAGGGAGGAGTAGGTTCAGATAATCGTGGTAAATATGAACATGGAGGCAGACGTCCTGCGGAAGTTAAGCGTCAAGCTAAAGAACATATAGAATCATTCCCAAGGTGCCACTCACACTATTCCAGAAAGGACAATCCAAATGGAGAATACCTAAATCTGGAACTGAACACTGCCAAAGTGCAACGTTTGTATTTGGATTGTTGTAAAGAACGAGATTACACCCCAGTGAAGGAATCCTTTTACTGTCAGGTATTTACTTCATCTTTCAATCTTTTGTTCCATCCACCGCATTCTGATGCCTGTAAAAGCTGTGAAATTAGAAGAAAACCGGAGTAGCAGCTTCATCTGATGAAAATGAAAATAAAATGCAAGAACTACACCTTCAAAGAGCTCAACAACTGAGGTCCCAAATGAAGGAAGATCTGATCTTGAGATGTGTGTTATGGCGTTTGGTTTGTGGAGTGTTCTTTCACTGTCCTAAACTCCCGGTTTCCGAAATATACTGTCTATGGCAGTTAAGCTACTTCAATTTCTGTATCCACAATCAAGTGGAAGACGAAGCTTCTATGTATTTCTGGACAAAGACACAAGCAGACAGGGGATCGCAAAAAGTTGCTTCATGTATTTTTCATTATGTGAAAAATGTTCCTTTGCATGTAAATTAACTGGTCTGCTATAGTGGCAGTTGTGGGGAACAAAATCGAAATTTCACTCAGTCTTTCATGTTGCTGTATGTTGTCACTAATCCACAGATCAGTGTTAAGACAGCTGAAATTTTTAGTTTTAGGGCACTCTTTCATTGTCTGTGAGCAGGATTTCTCATAAATAAATAATGACATGAAGAAATAACGATATATTTTTGATGATGAAGGTCTTATTAGTGTTATTGTGGTGGCAAAGAAGCAAGGAAACATATTTCAAGTCACTCACGTACACGAAGATGGTTTTAAAAGCATCAAACCTCTGAAAAGTATATTGATAATATATGGATGGTGGCAAAATCAACTGGCTGAAGATAGAGCGGCTGAAATTTCACAAGAAATAACCTTTTGAAATCGATTTCCCTGAAACAGTAAATCGAGATATGCCATACAGGTCCATGAATAGAAAGAAAACCAGAAAAGGACGTCAAATATATCAACCAAGTTGTATCACTATTTTGAAGAGTTCTGACGTGAATTACCTACAATAACACATGCTAAAGCTAAAGATTTAAGGAAGCTGATGAAATAGGTTCTTCCCATCACAGATTTTTTGTAGCGTTTATTATTCACACATTCAGAGTCTCATACAGACAGATCTTTGAGTGGAGAAGGCTGAAGTGAGTAATTGCTTGTTTACTTGGTGACATGTCTAGATACTTCCATACTGTTACCTTAAATAGTTACATTATTTTTGAGTACTAATGTCAGTAAAGAAAGAAGTCGTACTTTGTATCCGATGTTTGTAGCGAAATGTGAAATAAATGTTGTTTATTTCCTTTAATAGATAGAGTTTATTTAATTTCAATAGCGTTATTTCTATAATTGTTTTACAACCATGATAATGTGGGTTACTTCATTCTGGCAGTAAATACATATTTTGTTTGTAGAGACCAACAATGACCTATAAGAGTACAAAAATATTTAATATACCAAAAAGTTTCAAATTTTTCTTGGGGGTAAAATGGAGTAACACACAATTTTGGCACTGAAAATGCAGTTTTTAAGTTCATTTAAAGAGCAAATATTTAGATTTAATGATATCACTGCAAGTACAAAGAAAAATTTTTGCAGCAGTAATAGTTAATTTATACCGTTTTTTCAACTTTCACTCTTTTTTTAAAAAAAGGGAACTTGTTGGTTATACCATTTCTGCAGCAAACCCTTCAGTTGATAAGGCTTTAAATACATTAAATGAAAGAAACATAAAAATAGATTATTACCTCATATTGTTCCTCCAAAACTTATGAAAATTTAAGGCCTATTTTTGTTGTTTTGAGCTTACATGATAATAAGTTTGGAAATGGTTATGACATTATGGAGCACAAGTTAATGTTCTTGAAAAACAATTAATTACTCTTAGAAGTCCAAACTGTGAAGAAATTTTTAGAAGAAATTATGTACATAATTCAATAAATTTATTCCAAAGAATGAAAGAAATGTGTCATATTGTTTGTTATCGAAACTATTTCAATACTTGCATTAATTATTTACAAGAAGTAGTAATTGATGGGTCAATCAATCTCGTGTCTTTCACAGCTGAAGCCATGTCCAGACTATGTCCAGTCTTAACACTGGCAACTATGTATGTGTCTTGATAACATTTCTTAGAAAATAAAACTGAATTTCTAAGTACCTTCTTCATATTTAAATTTTATATAACATTTTTAGAAATATCTAATTCAATTAATAAAAATTTAAATTCTCAAATATGTCTGACATAAATTCTTCTTATTAACTTTCATTTTAATATCAAAATATACTCTACCTTCTTTAATAAAACAATAAGCATTATGAATATTATGTCCAATACCAGACATGTTCAAATTTTCAGTAACAAAATCCATTTACATAAAAATATAATTTTATTTTCAGTGATTGATTTGTTGTGTGAATGAGCAAATCCTAACTATTAAACATATACTTTATTACCTTTCCTTTTCAAAACTTTTTCAACTTTTTCAACTGCGCAGCAGCACGTGGCTGTGTGGTTTGAGTCGGCCACTCTGCCCAGCAGCACGTGGCTGTGTGGTTTGAGTCGGCCACTCTGCCCAGCAGCACGTGGCTGTGTGGTTTGAGTCGGCCACTCTGCCCAGCAGCACGTGGCTGTGTGGTTTGAGTCGGCCACTCTGCCCAGCAGCACGTGGCTGTGTGGTTTGAGTCGGCCACTCTGCCCAGCAGCACGTGGCTGTGTGGTTTGAGTCGGCCACTCTGCCCAGCAGCACGTGGCTGTGTGGTTTGAGTCGGCCACTCTGCCCAGCAGCACGTGGCTGTGTGTTTTGAGTCGGCCACTCTGCCCAGCAGCACGTGGCTGTGTGGTTTGAGTCGGCCACTCTGCCCAGCAGCACGTGGCTGTGTGGTTTGAGTCGGCCACTCTGCCCAGCAGCACGTGGCTGTCTTGTTTGAGTCGGCCACTCTGCCCAGCAGCACGTGGCTGTGTGGTTTGAGTCGGCCACTCTGCCCAGCAGCACGTGGCTGTGTGGTTTGAGTCGGCCACTCTGCCCAGCAGCACGTGGCTGTGTGGTTGGAGTCGGCCACTCTGCCCAGCAGCACGTGGCTGTGTGGTTTGAGTCGGCCACTCTGCCCAGCAGCACGTGGCTGTGTGGTTTGAGTCGGCCACTCTGCCCAGCAGCACGTGGCTGTGTGGTTTGAGTCGGCCACTCTGCCCAGCAGCACGTGGCTGTGTGGTTTGAATCGGCCACTCTGCCCAGCAGCACGTGGCTGTGTGGTTTGAGTCGGCCACTCTGCCCAGCAGCACGTGGCTGTGTGGTTTGAGTCGGCCACTCTGCCCAGCAGCACGTGGCTGTGTGGTTTGAGTCGGCCACTCTTCCCAGCAGCACGTGGCTGTGTGGTTTGAGTCGGCCACTCTGCCCAGCAGCACGTGGCTGTGTGGTTTGAGTCGGCCACTCTGCCCAGCAGCACGTGGCTGTGTGGTTTGATTCGGCACTCTGCCCAGCAGCACGTGGCTGTGTGGTTTGAGTCGGCCACTCTGCCCAGCAGCACGTGGCTGTGTGGTTTGAGTCGGCCACTCTGCCCAGCAGCACGTGGCTGTGTGGTTTGAGTCGGCCACTCTGCCCAGCAGCACGTGGCTGTGTGGTTTGAGTCGGCCACTCTGCCCAGCAGCACGTGGCTGTGTGGTTTGAGTCGGCCACTCTGCCCAGCAGCACGTGGCTGTGTGGTTTGAGTCGGCCACTCTGCCCAGCAGCACGTGGCTGTGTGGTTTGAGTCGGCCACTCTGCCCAGCAGCACGTGGCTGTGTGGTTTGAGTCGGCCACTCTGCCCAGCAGCACGTGGCTGTGTGGTTTGAGTCGGCCACTCTGCCCAGCAGCACGTGGCTGTGTGGTTTGAGTCGGCCACTCTGCCCAGCAGCACGTGGCTGTGTGGTTTGAGTCGGCCACTCTGCCCAGCAGCACGTGGCTGTGTGGTTTGAGTCGGCCACTCTGCCCAGCAGCACGTGGCTGTGTGGTTTGAGTCGGCCACTCTGCCCAGCAGCACGTGGCTGTGTGGTTTGAGTCGGCCACTCTGCCCAGCAGCACGTGGCTGTGTGGTTTGAGTCGGCCACTCTTCCCAGCAGCACGTGGCTGTGTGGTTTGAGTCGGCCACTCTGCCCAGCAGCACGTGGCTGTGTGGTTTGAGTCGGCCACTCTGCCCAGCAGCACGTGGCTGTGTGGTTTGATTCGGCACTCTGCCCAGCAGCACGTGGCTGTGTGGTTTGAGTCGGCCACTCTGCCCAGCAGCACGTGGCTGTGTGGTTTGAGTCGGCCACTCTGCCCAGCAGCACGTGGCTGTGTGGTTTGAGTCGGCCACTCTGCCCAGCAGCACGTGGCTGTGTGGTTTGAGTCGGCCACTCTGCCCAGCAGCACGTGGCTGTGTGGTTTGAGTCGGCCACTCTGCCCAGCAGCACGTGGCTGTGTGGTTTGAGTCGGCCACTCTGCCCAGCAGCACGTGGCTGTGTGGTTTGAGTCGGCCACTCTGCCCAGCAGCACGTGGCTGTGTGGTTTGAGTCGGCCACTCTGCCCAGCAGCACGTGGCTGTGTGGTTTGAGTCGGCCACTCTGCCCAGCAGCACGTGGCTGTGTGGTTTGAGTCGGCCACTCTGCCCAGCAGCACGTGGCTGTGTGGTTTGAGTCGGCCACTCTGCCCAGCAGCACGTGGCTGTGTGGTTTGAGTCGGCCACTCTGCCCAGCAGCACGTGGCTGTGTGGTTTGAGTCGGCCACTCTGCCCAGCAGCACGTGGCTGTGTGGTTTGAGTCGGCGACTCTGCCTAGCAGCACGTGGCTTTGTGGTTTGAGTCGGCCACTCTGCCCAGCAGCACGTGGCTGTGTGGTTTGAGTCGGCCACTCTGCCCAGCAGCACGTGGCTGTGTGGTTTGAGTCGGCCACTCTGCCCAGCAGCACGTGGCTGTGTGGTTTGAGTCGGCGACTCTGCCCAGCAGCACGTGGCTGCGTGGTTTGAGTCGGCCACTCTGCCCAGCAGCACGTGGCTGTGTGGTTTGAGTCGGCCACTCTGCCCAGCAGCACGTGGCTGTGTGGTTTGAGTCGGCCACTCTGCCCAGCAGCACGTGGCTGTGTGGTTTGAGTCGGCCACTCTGCGCAGCAGCACGTCGCTGTGTGGTTTGAGTCGGCCACTCTGCCCAGCAGCACGTGGCTGTGTGGTTTGAGTCGGCCACTCTGCCCAGCAGCACGTGGCTGTGTGGTTTGAGTCGGCCACTCTGCCCAGCAGCACGTGGCTGTGTGGTTTGAGTCGGCCACTCTGCCCAGCAGCACGTGGCTGTGTGGTTTGAGTCGGCCACTCTGCCCAGCAGCACGTGGCTGTGTGGTTTGAGTCGGCGAGTCTGCCCAGCAGCACGTGGCTGTGTGGTTTCAGTCGGCCACTCTGCCCAGCAGCACGTGGCTGTGTGGTTTGAGTCGGCCACTCTGCCCAGCAGCACGTGGCTGTGTGGTTTGAGTCGGCCACTCTGCCCAGCAGCACGTGGCTGTGTGGTTTGAGTCGGCCACTCTGCCCAGCAGCACGTGGCTGTGTGGTTTGAGTCGGCCACTCTGCCCAGCAGCACGTGGCTGTGTGGTTTGAGTCGGCCACTCTGCCCAGCAGCACGTGGCTGTGTGGTTTGAGTCGGCCACTCTGCCCAGCAGCACGTGGCTGTGTGGTTTGAGTCGGCCACTCTGCCCAGCAGCACGTGGCTGTGTGGTTTGAATCGGCCACTCTGCCCAGCAGCACGTGGCTGTGTGGTTTGAGTCGGCCACTCTGCCCAGCAGCACGTGGCTGTGTGGTTTGAGTCGGCCACTCTGCCCAGCAGCACGTGGCTGTGTGGTTTGAGTCCGCCACTCTGCCCAGCAGCACGTGGCTGTGTGGTTTGAGTCGGCCACTCTGCCCAGCAGCACGTGGCTGTGTGGTTTGAGTCGGCCACTCTGCCCAGCAGCACGTGGCTGCGTGGTTTGAGTCGGCCACTCTGCCCAGCAGCACGTGGCTGTGTGGTTTGAGTCGGCCACTCTGCCCAGCAGCACGTGGCTGTGTGGTTTGAGTCGGCCACTCTGCCCAGCAGCACGTGGCTGTGTGGTTTGAGTCGGCGGCTCTGCCCAGCAGTACGTGGCAGTGTGGTTTGAGTCGGCCACTCTGCCCAGCAGCACGTGGCAGTGTGGTTTGAGTCGGCCACTCTGCCCAGCAGCACGTGGCTGTGTGGTTTGAGTCGGCCACTCTGCCCAGCAGCACGTGGCTGTGTGGTTTGAGTCGGCCACTCTGCCCAGCAGCACGTGGCTGTGTGGTTTGAGTCGGCCACTCTGCCCAGCAGCACGTGGCTGTGTGGTTTGAGACGGCCACTCTGCCCAACAGCACGTGGCTGTGTGGTTTGAGTCGGCCACTCTGCCCAGCAGCACGTGGCTGTGTGGTTTGAGTCGGCCACTCTGCCCAGCAGCACGTGGCTGTGTGGTTTGAGTCGGCCACTCTGCCCAGCAGCACGTGGCTGTGTGGTTTGAGTCGGCCACTCTGCCCAGCAGCACGTGGCTGTGTGGTTTGAGTCGGCCACTCTGCCCAGCAGCACGTGGCTGTGTGGTTTGAGTCGGCCACTCTGCCCAGCAGCACGTGGCTGTGTGGTTTGAGACGGCCACTCTGCCTAGCAGCACGTGGCTGTGTGGTTTGAGTCGGCCACTCTGCCCAGCAGCACGTGGCTGTGTGGTATGAGTCGGCCACTCAGCCCAGCAGCACGTGGCTGTGTGGTTTGAGTCGGCCACTCTGCCCAGCAGCACGTGGCTGTGTGGTTTGAGTCGGCCACTCTGCCCAGCAGCACGTGGCTGTGTGGTTTGAGTCGGCCACTCTGCCCAGCAGCACGTGGCTGTGTGGTTTGAGTCGGCCACTCTGCCCAAAAGCACGTGGCTGTGTGGTTTGAGTCGGCGACTCTGCCCAGCAGCACGTGGCTGTGTGGTTTGAGTCGGCCACTCTGCCAAGCAGCACGTGGCTGCGTGGTTTGAGTCGGCCACTCTGCCCAGCAGCACGTCGCTGTGTGGTTTGAGTCGGCGACTCTGCCCAGCAGCACGTGGCTGTGTGGTTTGACTCGGCGACTCTGCCCAGCAGCACGTGGCTGTGTGGTTTGAGTCGGCCACTCTGCCCAGCAGCACGTGGCTGTGTGGTTTGAGTCGGCCACTCTGCCCAGCAGCACGTGGCTGTGTGGTTTGAGTCGGCCACTCTGCCCAGCAGCACGTGGCTGTGTGGTTTGAGTTGGCCACTCTGCCCAGCAGCATGTGGCTGTGTGGTTTGAGTCGGCGACTCTGCCCAGCAGCACGTCGCTGCGTGGTTTGAGTCGGCCACACTGCCCAGCAGCACGTGGCTGCGTGGTTTGAGTCGGCCACTCTGCCCAGCAGCACGTGGCTGCGTGGTTTGAGTCGGCCACTCTGCCCAGCAGCACGTGGCTGTGTGGTTTGAGTCGGCCACTCTGCCCAGCAGCACGTGGCTGTGTGGTTTGAGTCGGCCACTCTGCCCAGCAGCACGTGGCTGTGTGGTTTGAGTCGACCACTCTGCCCAGCAGCACGTGGCTGTGTGGTTTGAGTCGGCCACTCTGCCCAGCAGCACGTGGCTGTGTGGTTTGAGTCGGCCACTCTGCCCAGCAGCACGTGGCTGTGTGGTTTGAGTCGGCCACTCTGCCCAGCAGCACGTGGCTGTGTGGTTTGAGTCGGCCACTCTGCCCAGCAGCACGTGGCTGTGTGGTTTGAGTCGGCCACTCTGCCCAGCAGCACGTGGCTGCGTGGTTTGAGTCGGCCACTCTGCCCAGCAGCACGTGGCTGTGTGTTTTGAGTCGGCCACTCTGCCCAGCAGCACGTGGCTGTGTGGTTTGAGTCGGCCACTCTGCCCAGCAGCACGTGGCTGTGTGGTTTGAGTCGGCGAGTCTGCCCAGCAGCACGTGGCTGTGTGGTTTGAGTCGGCCACTCTGCCCAGCAGCACGTGGCTGTGTGGTTTCAGTCAGCCACTCTGCCCAGCAGCACGTGGCTGTGTGGTTTGAGTCGGCCACTCTGCCCAGCAGCACGTGGCTGTGTGGTTTGAGTCGGCCACTCTGTCCAGCAGCACGTGGCTGTGTGGTTTGAGTCGGCCACTCTGCCCAGCAGCACGTGGCTGTGTGGTTTGAGTCGGCCACTCTGCCCAGCAGCACGTGGCTGTGTGGTTTGAGTCGGCCACTCTGCCCAGCAGCACGTGGCTGTGTGGTTTGAGTCGGCCACTCTGCCCAGCAGCACGTGGCTGTGTGGTTTGAGTCGGCCACTCTGCCCAGCAGCACGTGGCTGTGTGGTTTGAGTTGGCCACTCTGCCCAGCAGCACGTGGCTGTGTGGTTTGAGTCGGCCACTCTGCCCAGCAGCACGTGGCTGTGTGGTTTGAGTCGGCCACTCTGCCCAGCAGCACGTGGCTGTGTGGTTTGAGTCGGCCACTCTGCCCAGCAGCACGTGGCTGCGTGGTTTGAGTCGGCCACTCTGCCCAGCAGCACGTGGCTGTGTGGTTTGAGTCGGCCACTCTGCCCAGCAGCACGTGGCTGTGTGGTTTGAGTCGGCCACTCTGCCCAGCAGCACGTGGCTGTGTGGTTTGAGTCGGCCACTCTGCCCAGCAGCACGTGGCTGTGCGGCGAGGGCCCGGAACGATGTCCGCGTTGACAGGTCGCTGTGTGTTGACGTGGCAGAAGCAGCTTTATCACGGTGTCGGAAGGTAGACGTAGGTGACGGATGGAAGAGCTCGCATGTTCTCTTGCTTCCGCGCTGTCTCACGTTCATCTATCTCTCAGCTCCACTACTCTTCGATTTTTTTTTCCTCTCGGCGACGTCATTGGAGTACTAAATTCACACTGCGGGGTGGAAATTTCCTATATTCCGTGGACTGGTGTGAGACTCGGGAATTGGTATGTTTTTCACGATTTGGCTGTCAAGGCTGCTCCCAGCGTTGCTGGTACATTGTTTCGATGTTTTTCTGCATTCCTAAGTTTTTGTGAACGCATTCAAACAACACTTCTATATACCGGCTCTCTCCATGTGAGGAGTGGGGAGTCTCATGTTTGTTTTTGTCTAAGAACCTGATGGCGTTCGTAATTTATAAGTAATATCCTGCCGTTCGAGAACACATCTTTTAAGCAGGCTGTCTTCTTTTGCAGTTGTTTAGTTTCACACATCTCCTTGTGCGAATTCTTGGTGCTTCGTTTATGATCTTTGCCAGTGCCTGTGAGGTGCTGGGATGGTTGACACGTTTTTGTCTTCCAAAGCACACAAAAACGGCTGCTCTCAGCCAGATGATTCGACGTTCTCTCAAATGTACGTTCCTGACACTCCATCCCAGAGGCTGCATGGGTCTATCAGTTTTTGGAAGGCTTCTCGTTGTCCACCAGGGTCTTCATAAGGTGTTCATTCTTAAACGAAGGGAGGGAATCCACCAGTTACGCCCAGTGTGGTTGCAGAACGCCTCCGTTGTCCATGTCTCAGGCGCTCGTCGCATGGGTTCCGCTTCTCTCCTCACCGTGATCCGCTGCCGCTGTGAGCTGGCGAAAGTGGGCCCCAGAGCAGGTATCACAAAACTCCTTGTGACTTGGTATATAACCTTTGCTACGGAAGGTTAAGAGTTGTGATAAAGTGACCCATACACGTTCACTTGGCCCTTTGCACACACAAACGCTTCGAAAAGAAAACATCTTCACTCACTAATAGCACTAATAGTAATACGAAAGCTTCACTCACAAATTTTGGGTTTTTGTGAGGTTATTACATTTTCATGTGCGCCCTATTGTGTCAAGCCCCGTCGACTATTGACACATAGGGTTGCCCTTGACAAACAGATACAAGCCACTCACAGATAAACAAAGATCAAAACAAGTAAACAAGACATGAAGAACTAAATTCAAATGGTTCAAATGACTGAGCATTATAGGACTTAACATCTGGGGTCATAAGTCCCCTAGAACGTAGAACTACTTAAACTTAACTAACCTAAGGACATCACACACATCCATGCCCGATGCAGGATTCGAACCTGGGACCGTAGCAGCCGCGCGGTTCCGGACTGAAGCGCCTAGAACCACTCAACCACGGCGGCCAGCATGAAGAACTTAATCACACTGAACATCGTGATAACGTTACACATGTACATAAGACATATTCAAAGTAAATAAGTAATCAAGACACATGAAAATAAAAAAATAAACCATACACGATAATACTGCTCATGACAGAGATATATGCCGCTAATGAGAGCACATAGAGTGAAGGCAACTGAAACAAAAATGAACTGCACACCGCAGTGATGTGTACCAAAGAATATGTGTCACGAATATCAACACAGCAAGGATTATGATATGTGACACAAAAGTTGACCTTACACAGTTTTAACGTTCTTCAACGAGCTCTATAAAGTGGATACAAAGTGGATATTAGTTGCAATACTTAGCGATGCAAAACAATACATTTTCGATGACATACATTACTGGACTGACATGGACCAAGCGAGATAGCATTGGATGGGTAACATCTTAACGTTTCAACCACCAGTGCACTGTGTTCCTTCTCAGTGAGTTTCGTTGCCTAACTTATAACACGTGCAAAAACAAGATCGGTTCAAATGGTTCAAATGGCTCTGAGCACTATGGGACCTAACTTCTGAGGTCATCAGTCTCCTAGAACTTAGAACTACTTAAACCTAACTAACCTAAGGACATCACACATATCCATGCCCGAGGCTGGATTTGAACCTGCGACCGTAGCGGTCACGTGGTTCCAGACTGTAGTGCCTAGAACCGCTCGGCCACTTCGGCCGACTACAAGATCGGTATCTTCTTTTCTGCTACAGAACCTGCTTTCATTATGCATCAAGTACACATCACTGGTATTAGGGAGGCGCTCTTCTTATTAACTAGATAGCACAGTATCGGTGTGCGGACTCGAAAGTCAACAATAAAAATAATCGTGCTTGTACCTAACTAAAGTAATTTGAGATTCTAACCTGCCTTTACATTCTAACATATAAAATAACCCTAATGTGCTTCAGTCCACCTTTCATGCACTACTCTACAAAAATAAAATGTCTTCTTCGCCAACCGAATGGCACTTTTGATGCGCTTTTATGTGCTGCAAAAGAAA
Source organism: Schistocerca gregaria (assembly GCF_023897955.1). Lineage (NCBI taxonomy): Eukaryota > Metazoa > Arthropoda > Insecta > Orthoptera > Acrididae > Schistocerca > Schistocerca gregaria. The sequence continues at coordinate 418,002,161 of NC_064924.1, forward strand.
TCTCATCAAATACTGATGCATGTGTGCTTCTCAGCATCCACTCCAGCGTCTTTCAATTCGACACAGCGTATGGTAATGCGATAAATCATGGACTCAACGCACTGTATTACTGCTGAGTATATGCAACAACAACAACAACAACAACAATGTACATGGAAATGGCAATGCGTTTGCGTGTGCTGAGTTGCAATCCCGCTACGGGTAGTCTCACGTTATCAAATGCAGGCCGCTGTTCTCAGTCTCGGGGTGCGCATTGTGACGCCACATAGAACACACGCTCACACACATACGAGCGTCAGATCACCTCTCCTCATACATACAGTCCAGATGCACAGAAAAATGGCTATCGAAGACCAATAAATATGTAATACTTACTGTTCAGAAAATCTATTCAGAAAATACAGAGTGTTGTTAACAGTCATCTACAATTTTCGATACCCTTATTGTTATATGCTACTATACTGGGCCAAATTTGCTCTCACGCTGTGGGCGTTGCGCTCACCATCATAAAAAACCGTTGCTGGTGTGTCTCTGCCTCTCCTCCCGTCGGTTTAACAATGGTGTCAGCCACGGCCTTCTTCAGTTTTTGGAACTGTAAGTATATTGGTATGCATCCTATACTGCAATAAACGGCTTCATTGAAGTACTTAACTATCTATGGTTGGTACTGGACCCAGACATTGAGTCTGTCAGAAACCAATATCCTAAAGAACACTTCCACATGATGTATCTATCTTTTGCAGAACTGGATTGAGGGTTTTCAATTTAGGAGAATTTCTTTTTGATTCCTTCCTTTTTTAATTCTGCTTCCCATCTCGGGGACATGACTATTGTAGCATGGTCTGAGAGGACTCTCTTGGGCTTATTTCATGTGTGCAAATAACCACATAATCTTCTATTAAAACTTATGGAGCCGTTTGTGGAGCAAAGCCTGACATGCTCAGTAAATGCGTCCACGACAACGAAAATAAACTGATGCCCCCAACTGTCCCTTCAGCACAGGGCCGTAATGATCAACACACACGAGATCATTTGGGGTTCTAGTTTGATGGTATGCATTTCACTGGTAAAATCGCGTTCGGCTGTTTTACACGCAGGCACATGTCGCATTTCCTAACTATCTTCTCAAATTTCCGCCTGAATATGGTATGTTCAAACTCCTTGGCGACTGTCGCATACAACCTCGTCGCTGCGCAGTGGCCAATGTGCTCGTGGTAGTGCTCGATTAAATAAGCCAAAAGTGCGTGAGGGAGAGAAATATTCCACCTTCGTTCTTTCAAATTCCACCGAACACGTACCCTCCGCCTGACCGAGCACAATTCTCGTTAGCGCGTCCCCTCCACCAACACCGTACAGCAGAAAGACCTTTACTCTCCAGATTCTGGCTGTTGATCTTGTATGGTGGCTAACTCCTTCGTATATTATTGGATGGAAGCCTGGTCGCAATGTTGTAACACTGCCATTATAATCTCATTGTCTGTCGCTCGACGAATTCGTCGCCGTCCCCGATGAAGAATTTCGGCTTAACCAGTTAGGAAATTTGTTATGTTTAACCCGGCAGTAAGCGATTTCCATATCGTATTCCTGACTCACCAGGGCCCACCGCATAACTCTGTTACTCCTGTATTTGACGGTTCTTAGAAAAGTTTCATCACTGTGGTCTATATTTAAACGGTTTTTCCGGATAGGCAGGTAACCCCCGAACTGTTTTATCGCATAAACAATGACCAGCGTATCTAGTTCGGTAGTGAAAAACCGTGTCTCGCCCGCCAGGTTCGCCGAGAGCGTTAATGCGCTGCTTCCTGGACTCGAGTAGGCGCGCCGGCCCCAGATCGTATCCGCCCGCCGAATTTACGACGAGGGCCTATGTGCCGGCCAGCCTGGATGTGGTTTTTAGGCGGTTTTCCACATCCCTCTAGGTGAATACCGGCCTGGTCCCCACGTCCCGCCACAGTTACACGACTCACAGACATTTGAAACATATCCGCACTTTTCCATTTTTCCACATCCCTCTAGGTGAATACCGGCCTGGTCCCCACGTCCCGCCACAGTTACACGACTCACAGACATTTGAAACATATCCGCACTTTTCCATGATTTACACTAGCAGCAGACAGATGGGGTAGTCTGATTCCGTCCCGGGCGGTACTGAGTGGCGACAGGAAGGGCATCCGGCCACTCCCTTCAAATTAACATGCCAAATCCGATTTAACCACGCCCACCCCGAGTAACATGCGGGACAACGGCGCAAGCGATAGAATAGCGATAGATAGTGAAATACCGTGTCTCTGTGTGCGGTAGATTCCGACTACATGCGGCCACAACGTGCACATCCTCATCCTTGCCTTCCTGTTGTAGACATCCCCCAGTGGCTTGATCAATTACATGTGTGAGGAGATGGAAGGTGCCAAAAAGTCAGGATGCGCCGAACAAATACTGTCTTGGAACGCAGTCTTTGCCTTCTCGAACGCATTTCCCTCTTTCTTTCCCCACTCCACTTCTTGCCCTTGTTCCCCTTCTTCAGCAGCATGTATAAAACACTTGACAATGTGCCTCCTTGTAAAATGAAATCAGCCCCAAGAACTGTCTTAATAGTCGTATACGGACTGCTCGTGTTATTTTAGTGATTTCCGTCAATTTGCACTGTTCCGGACGGATACTTTCCGGCGAGATCTCGAACCCGAGATATACCACCCTGTCTGTGCACAGATTCGTTTTCTCGGACCTGAGCGTGACGCCGTATCTGTGGAACGACGGCAGCAGCTGGGTAGCACTGATGAGGCAAAAAATTATGACCACGTGCTTAATAGCTTGTTTGTCCGTCTTTGGAAGGAAATACGCCGCGCGGGATTAGCCGAGCGGTCTAGGGCGCTGCAGTCATGGGCTGTATGGCTGGTCCCGGCGGACGTTCGAGTCCTCCCTCGGTCATGGGTGTGTGTGTTTGTCCTTAGGATAATTTACGTTAAGTAGTGTGTAAGCTTAGGGACTGATGACCTTAGCAAATTAAGTCCCATAAGATTTCACACAAATTTGAACAATTTTTTTGAACGAAATACATCACTGATTATGCGTAGCAGGGATCAGACAGTTTGTTGGTAGGTATGTGAAGGTATGTGGCATTACATGTCTACTCACAGGTCATGTAATAACGGGCTGTTGATTTGCGTACACGGAAATGGTGCTAGACAGCGACCCAGATGGGTTTCATAGGATTTACATCAGACGAATTTGGTCTCCTAGACATAAACATGAATTCACTATCATGCTCCTCAAAATACTGTAGTGCGGTTTTGGTTCCTAGGCATTCGCAGTTACACTTCTGAAAAATGACGTCACGGTCGGGGAAGAAATGAAGCATGAAGGGATGCAGGTGGTTCACAGGTGTCAGCGTGTCTTCGATTACTACCACTGCTTCCACTGAAACGAAGGACAATTGTCTCTCATGACATAATACTGCTCACACCACGCCGCGCCCATGGCGCGCTACACGTTTCGAGCTTCCGTCCACCTTCATGACGGCGTTTGCGGAGACGACCATCGAGATAGTGCAGCAAAAAATGTGATTCAGCCTCAGAACCGACACATTGCCATTGGTCGACGGTCGAATTCTGATGCTTCTGGGCCCGCTGTTATTGTAATTGACGAAGACGTTGGTTCAACATTTGAAGACGTAGTGGTGATTTGTTGTGGAGCTCCATGTTTAACAATGTACGATGAATGGTGTGCTCGGTACACTGGCGCGAGCACCACCATTGTGCTCTTTCGGCAGAGATGCCACAGATCTATCCTACTTTTCAGAGAAGACAAACCTCCGTAATCCACATTCTGTGAATAATCGTGAACGTCTAACCATTTAGCAGCAAGTGGTAATTTTAATGTTCTTCTACCACTTTCCGTAGATACGACAGCGACACGTGAACATTCGAACAGATTCACTGTTTTAGAGATACCCTTTCAAAGGCTCTGCCGAATAATAGTCTACTCTTTGTCAAAGTCGCTTATCTCAACGTACACTCCTGGAAATGGAAAAAAGAACACATTGACACCGGTGTGTCAGACCCACCATACTTGCTCCGGACACTGCGAGAGGGCTGTACAAGCAATGATCACACGCACGGCACAGCGGACACACCAGGAACCGCGGTGTTGGCCGTCGAATGGCGCTAGGTGCGCAGCATTTGTGCACCTCCGCCGTCAGTGTCAGCCAGTTTGCCGTGGCATACGGAGCTCCATCGCAGTCTTTAACACTGGTAGCATGCCGCGACAGCGTGGAGTGAACCGTATGTGCAGTTGATGGACTTTGAGCGAGGGCGTATAGTGGGCATGCGGGAGGCCGGGTGGACGTACCGCCGAATTGCTCGACACGTGGGGCGTGAGGTCTCCACAGTACATCGATGTTGTCGCCAGTGGTCGGCGGAAGGTGCACGTGCCCGTCGACCTGGGACCGGACCGCAGCGACGCACGGATGCACGCCAAGACCGTAGGATCCTACGCAGTGCCGTAGAGGACCGCACCGCCACTTCCCAGCAAATTAGGGACACTGTTGCTCCTGGGGTATCGGCGAGGACCATTCGCAACCGTCTCCATGAAGCTGGGCTACGGTCCCGCACACCGTTAGGCCGTCTTCCGCTCACGCCCCAACATCGTGCAGCCCGCCTCCAGTGGTGTCGCGACAGGCGTGAATGGAGGGACGAATGGAGACGTGTCGTCTTCAGCGATGAGAGTCGCTTCTGCCTTGGTGCCAATGATGGTCGTATGCGTGTTTGGCGCCGTGCAGGTGAGCGCCACAATCAGGACTGCATACGACCGAGGCACACAGGGCCAACACCCGGCATCATGGTGTGGGGAGCGATCTCCTACACTGGCCGTACACCTCTGGTGATCGTCGAGGGGACACTGAATAGTGCACGGTACATCCAAACCGTCATCGAACCCATCGTTCTACCATCCCTAGACCGGAAAGGGAACTTGCTGTTCCAACAGGACAATGCACGTCCGCATGTATCCCGTGCCACCCAACGTGCTCTAGAAGGTGTAAGTCAACTACCCTGGCCAGCAAGATCTCCGGATCTGTCCCCCATTGAGCATGTTTGGGACTGGATGAAGCGTCGTCTCACGCGGTCTGCACGTCCAGTACGAACGCTGGTCCAACTGAGGCGCCAGGTGGAAATGGCATGGCAAGCCGTTCCACAGGACTACATGGGAGAATAGCAGCCTGCATTGCTGCGAAAGGTGGATATACACTGTACTAGTGCTGACATTGTGCATGCTCTGTTGCCTGTGTCTATGTGCCTGTGGTTCTTTCAGTGTGATCATGTGACGTATCTGACCCGAGGAATGTGTCAATAAAGTTTCCCCTTCCTGGGACAATGAATTCACGGTGTTCTTATTTCAATTTCCAGGTGTGTATTTCCCCATTTGCAGCCAGTATCTTGGCTATGGTGAGCTCCTGTCCATGTCTTCTCCGCCTACATACTTTTGTTACGGCGTCCCGTGCCCACAACGACATCAAGCGGCATGCAACGCCGCGGTGGGCAGTGATCATAATGTTTTGGTGGTGGTAGTGGTTAGTGTTTAACGTCCCGTCGACAACGAGGTCATTAGAGACGGAGCGCAAGCCCGGGTTAGGGAAGGATTGGGAAGGAAATCGGCCGTGCCCTTTCAAAGGAACCATCCCGGCATTTGCCTGAAGCGATTTAGGTAAATCACGGAAAACCTAAATCAGGATGGCCGGAGACGGGATTGAACATAATGTTTTGGCTTATCTGTGTACGTGGCACATGTGTATACTCTCACACATGAACTTGAGTCCTTAAGATAGAATGGTAGTTGGTTGTAGACGCACAGTTCTCCCTCCAATAGGAAGGCAGTGAATTTTAGACGGGATGAATAAAGCTGAACTTAAGACCCGCCACGTTAGCCGAGAGCGCTAATGCACTGCTTCCTGGACTCGGGTAGGCCCGCCGGCCCCGGAACGAATCCGCCCGCTAGATTAACGACGAGGGCCAGTGTGCCGGCCATCCTGGATGTGGTTTTTAGCCGGTTTTCCACATCCCCCTAGGTGAATACTGGGCTGGTCCCCACGTCCCGCCTCAGTTGCATGACTCCCAGACATTTGAAGCACATCCGCACTTTTCCATGATTTATTCTGACGCAGACAGATGGGGTAGTCTGATTCCATCCCTTGGGGTACGGGGTGGCGGCAGGAAGGGCATCAGGCCACCCCTTCACATTAACATGCCAAATCCGAATTAACCACGCCAACCCCGCGCACGATGCGGGACAAAGGCGCAAGCGATAGATAGATAGGATAAAGCTGGACTTGATTGAAACCGGCTGTAATGTCAAATGTTGGCAGCCTAATTTTTTCCGAGAATTGGCGCAGTATGCTGTGGATAGGTTCCGGTCTTGTTCCGTCTGCTCCAATGTAACAATTTAACACCCTCAAATCGGGGCAATAACGGACTGATCCCTGCTTCTTAGGCACAATCGTGAGAAGGTTCACTTATTCCAACGCGGCCTACGATATGATTCCGGCTGTCTCCATAGCTTGTATTACTTCCGTGGTAGCTTTTCGAATGCGTCCAGGCCACTGACTACGCTTTCCTTATCGGCGGCCAATCACACGTTACTCTAAACTTGTGGACCGCTCCCCGAAATCTTCCCAGCAGGAAAGAGAATGTATCCTTGAATTCCATAATTTCTTTCACCAACTCCGGTCTCTGCTCCCGGCTGAACCATGTGTTACCTTAAATGATGTTTCTAAGTATTCAAGTCGGATCAGCCTGTGGATCCTCCACACACACTTCTGGATGATCGTCAGTACACAAGTCACCATCTCACGTGGCCAATTTATCTCACCACATCGACGCAAGGAAATACGTACTGTCCTCCAAAATCTGGGAACTTGCGCAGGTTTTTCGACCGTTGACAGAACAACATTATTTTCTACTACTGACATGTGGACGTATACTATACCCTTACTTCCGTGACGCACCTCGCAGTGCTCCTCGGCCAATCTGCAATTTTCTTCTCACTCTCCTCTCCACAAGAGCCTCTCAGTAGCTGTAGGTACTTCACCTTCAGCCTTTGTCATTATCTCGGCCTGTTTGTTGTCACAAATTTTAAAGGTGGTTTCTCTTCCAATGTTATTATGTTCTTTTTGGAGTGTGCCTTCCGTACTCGCGTTGGCGGCTTGCGGTGCCACGGGAGTGTACTCATTAACTACTTCTGACCCTCTAAACCCTAACAGCACATATGCGAGGGTCTCTAAGTCACAACCTGTAGCATCAACTCCGTCAGATTTTCTTTCGCCGGCTGTGTGCGTGGAATTTTCACCACGACTTGTGGACGTCAAACTAACTTCATCTGGAAGTCATGTTCCCTGTAATGAATCACCTTTTAGATCCGGTGGCCCACCTATGAAAATTTTCTCGTCCTCCTTACATTGAACCAAATTAAATGTGCCCTTAGTGCTCCCTGCACCCCATGTGACCGCATCTCTGAACAAATTGAGCACGGCTTTAGTAGTCCAGTCCATGATGCCCTCTCTGCTCAAGAGTATGTCATTATCACGTATCGCCGCTTAGCAACACCAAGACCCATCTTTTCGCCATAAAAGCGGGAATACTGAGATTCCTTTTACGGGTACCTCAGTTAATTTCTACGTCTACATCTACATGGATACTCTGCAAATCACATTTAGTTGCCTGGCAGACGTTTCATCAAACCACCTTCCCAATACTCTATTATTGCAATCTCGTATAGTGCGCGGAAAGAATGAACACCTATATCTTTCCGTACAAGCTCTGATTTCCCTTATTTTATCGTGGTGATCGTTCCTCCCTTTGTAGGTCCGTGTCAACAAAATATTTTCGTATTCGGAGGAAGAAGTTGGTGATTGGAATTTCGTGAGAATATTCCGTCGCAACGAAAAACGCCTTTCTTTTAATGATGTCCAACCGAAATCCTGTATCATTTCTGTGACACTCTATCCCATATTTTGCAATACTAGAAAACGTACTGCCTTTCTTTGAACTTTTTCGACATACTCTGTCAGTCCTGTCTGGTAAGGATCCGACACCACGCAGCAGTATTCTCAAAGAGGACGGAGAAGCGTAGTGTAGGCAGTCTCCTTAGTAGTGTAGGCGCCCCGGTGGTCCCCGTCGCCTACGGTGGACTGGAGGCCGAGCGGTGACCTCTCCAGTTGTCAGGATGCTAGGAAATGACTATGGACGCGTCAGAAACGCCAAAGAAACATTATTAATTCATAACTACTTTATTCCTGCCGAGTACAATGTGGCTTGGTGATATCAATAACCTTCCCGAGTCCTCGCTGGCTCGTAGCGATGACACGAGCTCCGGGCGACACAGTCTTGCTAGCGCAGCGCCGCGTGCTGTGACGTAGGTCTGTTACATCTTTTAAGTGTCCTGCCAATAAAACGCAGTCTTTGGTTAGCCTTCCCCAAAACGTTTCCTATGTGTTCCTTCCAATTTAAGTTGTTCCTAATTGTAATTCCTAGGTATTTTGTTGAATTTACGCCCTTTAGATTAGACTGATTTATCGTTTAACCGAAGTTTAACGAATTCCTTTTAGCACTTACGTGGATAAACTCACACTTTTCGTTATTTAGGGTCAACTGCCACTTTTCGCACCATTCAGATATCTTTTCTAAATCGCTTTGCTGTTTGTTTTGATCTTCTGATGACTTTATTAGGCGATAAACGACAGCATCATCTGCCAACAACCGAAGACTTCTGCTCTAATCGTCTCCCAAATCGTTTATATAGATAAGGAACAGCAAAGGGCATCTAACACTGCCTTGGGGAACGCCAGAAATCACTTCTGTTTTATTCGATGACTTTCCCTCAATTACTACGAACTGTGACCTCTCCGACAGGAAATCACAAATCCAGTGACATAACTGAGACGATATTCCATAAGCACACAATCTCACTACGAGCCGCTTGTGTGGCACAGTGTGAAAAGTCTTTCGGAAATCCAGAAATACGGAATCGATCTGAAATCACCTGTTAATAGTGCTCAGCACTTCATGCGAATAAAGAACTAGTTGTGTTTCACAGGAACGATGTTTTCTAAACCCTTGTTGACCGTATGTCAGAACAAATGTTCAAATGTGTGTGAAATCTTTATGGGACTTATCTGCTAAGATCATCAGTTCCTAAGCTTACACACTACTTAACCTTAATTATCCTAAGGACAGACACACACACACACCCATGCTCGAGGGAGGACTCGAACCTCCGCCGGGACCAGCCGCATAGTCCATGACTGACTGACCGTATGTCAATAGACCGTTTTCTTCGACGTAATTCACAATGTTCGAAAACAATATATTTTCCAAAATCGTGCTGCATGTCGACATTAACGATATGGGTCTGTAATTTAGTTGATTACTCCTACAACCTTTCTAGAATATTGATGTGATCTGTGCAACTTTCCAGTCTTTGGGTACGGATCTTTCGTCGAGCGAACGGTTGTATATGATTGTTAAGTATGGAGCTAATTCATCAGCATACTCTGAAAGGAAGCTAATTGGTATACAATCTGGACCAGAAGACTTGCTTTTTATTAAGTGACTTAAGTTGCTACACTACTCCAAGGATATTTACTTCTACGTTACTCATGTTGGCAGCTGTTCTCGATTCGAATTCTGGAATATTTACTTCGTCTTATGTTGTGGAGACATTTCGGAAGGCTGTGTTTAGTAATTCTGCTTTAGCAGCACTGTCTTCGATAGTATCTCCATTGCTATCGTGTAGAGAAGGCATTGATTGTTTCTTGCCGCTAACATACTTCACATACGACCAGAATCTCTTTGGATTTTCGTTGTGGAAACTGTTATAAGCATCTCGCATTGAAGTCCTCGTCACATTTCGAGCTGCTGTAAAAGGTCACCAATCTTGGGGATTTTGCGTCTGTTTAAATTTACTATCATTTTCCTTAAGTTTTGCGTAAAATGATGTCGAAATTACTGTCACTTCGGACACAGAATGAAGGCATGCTACCATCTTAATCCCTTCCACTGTTATGTCAGTAAGAGGACACCGGTTATCCGCAGTACTGGTCAATTTCCTCTTGCACTTGAGATTGCTAGTAGCGTACATTGCGTTTGTAATGTCCCTTCTCTACTGAGGCGTCCCCTGTGGTATCTCAATGGCTTTGGCCATTCACTTGTGCGATCTCACCCATCTATGCCCCAGTTGGGGCCAGTGGTGGGGAACCTCTATTACACTCCTGCGTCACTTGCATGCAATTTAGATGGCGCCTGTAGTCTGGAAATTCCTACCTACCCTCTTCTGTGTGGTGCTGAGCACGGCGCCTACCCTGTTCTCGCCCATTCCCTTCTTTTCTCCTTCGTTGTTTATTGTGCCAAATCTGCCTGTCATTGCGTTGCACAAATCCTTGTGACGCACTATTTTCTTCCCTCATAGTGTTGTCTGCCATCCTTCGTTTCTCCTGCTCCTCAATGCCGTCCAAAGGCCTTAAAATATCGAGGAACTGTTCCCTCCATAGTACCCGAGGACTGCATGATTTACGTGAGCAGGAAAACGTGAGCGTATCGTGCTACACAATTCATCATCTGTTATTTTGTCGTCCAAGTATCCTTCCAGAATGACAAAGTGATCAGCGTATGTTGCCATCGATTGACATGGCTGTGGCGCATACTGTCCCGATTCACGCTCATCTTTACCCTTGCCTGTGCGGCCAGTATCCATTACGTTGGCAGAAATCTAGCGAAGAAATCCTTGTAACTACTGTTCTTGCAAACTGTTACGTCAAACCAGACAGCCTTTCCTGGTCGAGCGTGTGGCGTGCAGCGATTAAAACATCACGTTCCGTCACCCCTTTCGCACGAAGATACGCGTCTAAATTTGGCATGCCTCCGGCTGTGCACTACGCGTACGACCTAACTTGGACAGTGGTATGTCTACCTCGTGCATCGGGAATGCGGCCTGCGAGTTAGTTGACGTGACTTGCGTTACAGAGACGGTACCTTGTCGTATTGCAGACACTCTAGTGCAGTGTTTCCTTGAACGATTTACTTTCCTCATTTATGCGAGCGGATATGTAAGTCATCTTCGTTTTTAAATTGTCAACCTTCGTTTCACACTCTTTCCGCACGTCCGTGGTCTAGGCTGTTGGTGAGGCCTGTCCGTAATTCGAGCCTAGCTTCAGCGACCTGCCCATCACTCTTTTGACTGCGAAGTCTTAGCTCGGATTCCAATCTTTCAAATCGTGATTTATTTTCGTCCCTACTGGCGGTTATATGAAATGTGTTGTTTTCTAATATCGCGAGACTTCGAACCTCCGACTTTCCGTATCCCCCATAGACGTGCCTTGTGTTTCCTTACTCACCGAATTTTCCTCAGTTGGCCCGTCGGTTTCCATATTTATGAATCTCCCAGAGCTCAGTCGTCTAGAGAAACGAAACAGCAAACAACAAGCACTTCATAGATGAAAAGAGAGAGACAGTACAACGCTGATGGTAGTGATGGTACCAGCAAACAGACCAATCCAAAAGTGGAATATGATAATCTGATCAACAAACTACACATTCTAAAACTACATCACAAAATACTGGGGAAACTGTGGGAACCGAAACTAAATAGACTAGCTACTGTTATGTTTTATTCATACCGCACATTTGCAACACTTTCAGCATACACAAACACACTGTCCGTCCACACACAAAGAGATTAGCATATTCTAATACAGGAGTGGGAATTCTTTCTGATTCATGTCTCGAAATTTAGAAGTTCTCACACTAGCAAAAATGTGAGAATAAAAACAAACCGAAGCACCACGCATGACGCGAAACATGCAATGAATTGCAAAATTCTTTGGGATATCACATAGCTTGAAAATAATTACTAATGACATCGACTCACGCTGTGCGCCAAAATGTAGTGAACTGAGAATTATTTTCTGCTGTCTGGCATGAAATTACATGTGGGTTACTAATGAGATTGCCCCACGGTGGGTCCCAGTAATTAAGTGAATCGAGAGTTAAATCAAATCAAACACAAAAAGTTACGAGATTAGGGGATCAATGAGCGTATGGAACAGATTTTTTAGATGAAATAAAACATGAAATGACTGTATTTATTTCAGTAACTTTTACACAAGAAATGAAAAATACAAATCTCAGGGCCGATTTGACTGACCATGGACAATACTCAGATGTTAAGGGGAAGAAGGGAAAAAGGGGGGGGGGGGTGGCAGAGAGAATCATCTGACTGCTCTTCACAGACGTTTGTCGTGTGGCGACGAAAGGTGCAGGTTGCAGGTGTCGGCTTGGGACGGCGTGTAGTCTCGGAGCTGTGTGCGGGAGTAGCCCGCTCTGCTCAGTGGCCCTCGGCTGTGCGGCGAGGACTCGCAACGATGTCCGCCGTCTTCTTTCTCTTTTTTTTTTGTAAAATTACAGGCTTTCGGGACATGCCCATACAGCCACCTCAACAGATGCATGCCATTTCTGATGATATGCGCTCAAGGACAACTCAATACACAGTCCCCGAGGGGAGAAAATCTCTGACCCCGTCAGGAATCGAAACGAGGCCCCTTACGAGTTAACAGGTCGTCGTCTTGCCGTAGCTGAAGCAGCATTAGCACGGTGTGGGACGGTGGATGTTGGCGACCGATGGAAGAGCCCCCATGTCCTCTTGCTTCCGCGCTGTCTCACTGACTCCTCCATTTCTCACTCTTCATCTCTCTCTCACCTCTGCTACTCTTCGAATTTTTTTCCTATCAGTAATGTTATTGGAGGACTAAATTTAAAATGCCACCCAATGACTGCTCGTAGTTTCATGACCACCCCTCTCCGTGCAGGATGTATATTTCCTATCTGGCGTGGGCTGGTGTCTGACTCGGAGCCGCCGGTGTGGCCGAGCGGTTCTAGGCGCTACAGTCTGGAACCGCGCAAACGCGACGGTCGCAGGTTCGAATCCTGCCTCGGGCATGGATGTGCGTGAGGTCCTTAGGTTGGTTAGTTTTAAGTAGTTCTAAGTTCTAGGGGACTGATGACCTCATAAGTTAAGTCCCATAGTGCTCACAACCATTTTGTGACTTGGAAACTGGCATCTTTTTCACGATTTTGCTGCCAAGCCTGTTCTTATCGTCGGCGGTGGCACATTATTTCGATGCTTTTCTGCAGTCCTAAGTTTTTGTTAATGCAGTCACACAACACTTTTTTTGTAACGATTTTCTCCGTGTGAGGCCTGGACAGTCTCATGTTCGTGCTTCGTCTTAGAAATTGCTGGCGTTCGTGATTCATAAGTAACCTCCATCCTGTCCAAAAAACCTCTTTTTATGCAGGTTGATTTATTTCCCAGTTCTTTAGTTTCACACGCCTCGTTGTGCCAGTTCTTCGCGCTTTGTGTACGATCCTTCCCAGTGCCTGTGGGGTACTGGAATTTTCGACACGTTCTTGCTTCCTAAGGCAGGTAAAATGGCCTCTCTCAGCTGGAAGAATTCACGCACCTTAATGTGTGCATTGTTATTGCTCCACCCATGGCCTTCAGGGGTCATTAGTTTTCTGTACACTTCTCAATCTCCACCAAATTCTTTGCAAGGTATCCACTCTTAAGCGAGGAGAGAGCGTTCGTCTGGCTACCCCCTGTGTGGTTGCAGACTGGCTCCAGTGTCCGCATCTCGGGTGCTCGCCACATGGGGTCCACCTCTCTTCTTCTTCAGGGTTGGTGGCACTATAAGTTGGCGAAAGTGGCCCGGAGCGGAGGTATCAGGGTATACTTGGAAAAGGCTGGGAGATATGAAAAGATTTCAGTTAGATTACATTAGGGTCAAGCAGAGACTCCAAAATCTGATATTGGTTTTTAAGGCATTCCCAGGAGCAGATCACAATTTATTAAAGATGAAGAGTAGGCTGAAGAGACTACTCAGAAAGAATCAGTGCACAAAGAAGCAGGCTATGGAGATACTAAGGAATGAAGAGATATGCTTGAAGTTCTCTGAGGCTACAGGGACTGCAATAATGAACAGCTCAGTAGGCAGTTCAGTCGAAGAGAAATGGACGTATCTAAAAAAAGCAATCACAGACGTTGGAAAGGAAAACAGCGGTATAACAAAGATAACTACGAGGAAACCATGAGTAACAGAAGAAATACTTCAGATGATCGATGATAGAAGGAAGTAAACAAAACCTTACGAGAAATTCAGATATACAGAAATACAAGACACATAGGAATAAAATAACTAGGAAGTACAGGAAAGTTAAGATGAAATGGTTGCGTTAAAAATGTGAAGAGATTGAAAAAGAAATGATTGTCAGAAGAACTGACTCATCATATAGAAAAGTCAAAACAACTTCTCTGAAATTAAAATCTAGAGCGGTAAGATTAAAAGTGCAATGGCAATTTCAAAGAGAAGAAAGTGGACAGATGGAAAGAGTACGTCGAAGATTGGCCTTTATGAAGGGGAGGGTTGCCAGATGTGGTAGAACCTATTGGAGTCCATATAGGAGACATAGGGGATCGAGTTTAGTCGGAATTTGAAAGAGGTAAGGAAAACGTGAGATGAAATAAGGCAGAAGGGACAGATAACATTCCATCGGAATTTCTGAAATCATTGGGGAAGTGGCAACAAAATGACTGTTTACATTATTGTGCAGAATGTATGAGACTGGCCACATACCATCAGACATTCGGAAAAATATCAGAGACACTATTTTGAAGACTGTAAGAGACGGGACCGATGACCTCAGCAGTTTGGTCCCATAGAAAGTTACTACCACTGCAGAAGCCGACAATAGCGAGAATTATTGGACAATTAGCTGAACAGGTCATGCTGACAAGAATAATATACAGAAGAATGGACAAGAACACTGAGTATCTATTAACTATCAGCATAGCTTCAGGAAACGCAAAGGCGCCAGCAATTCTGACGTTTCGGTTGTAATATAAGCAACATTGGAGAAAAATCAAGACACTTCATGGAATTTGTCGACCTGGACGGTGTAAAATGGTGCAAGATGTTCGAAATTCTGTGAAAAAAGAGGGGGGGGGGGGGTAAGCTATAGACGGGCATATACAATATGTCAAAGAGCAAAGAGGGAAGATCAAGAACGAAGAGCTCGGATTAAAAAGGGTATAACACAGGGAAATAGTATCTCGCGCCTACTGTTCCATCTATACATGTGAGAAACAATGACGGAAATAAAAGAAAGGTTCAAAAGTGGAGTTAAAATTCAAGTTGAAAGGATATCAGTGATTAGATTCGCTGATGACATTGGAGTCCCCAGTGAAAGTGAAGATTGGGACTGAGAGTAAATCGAAGGAAGACTAAAGTAATGAGAAGTAGTAGAAATGAGAACAGCGACGAACTTAGCATCAGGATTGGTGATGAAGAAGATGACATTAAGGAATACTGGTACCTAGACAGCAAAATAATCAATAACCGACGGAGCAAGCAGGACATAAAACGTAGAATAGCATTGGAAAAAAACGAGTTCTTGTCGAAGAGAAATTTGCTAGTTTCAAACATAGGTCTTAATTTGAGAAACAAATTTCTGAGAGTGTACGTTTGTAGCACGAAATTGTACGGTAGTGAAGCATGGACTGTGAGAAAATCTAAACAGAAAAGAATCGAATCATTCGAGATGTGGTGGGATAGAACAATGTTGAAATTTAGGTGGATTGATAAGGTAAGGAATGAGGAGGTTTTTCACAGAATAGGCGAGGAAAGAGGTATATGGAAAACATTGACAAGAAGGAGGACAGGATGATAGGACATCAGGTAATATCTTCCATAGCACTAGAGGAGCTGTAGAGGATATAAAGGATAGAGGAAGATAGCAACTGGAATACATCCAGCAAATAATTGAGGACTTAGGGTGTAAATGATATTCTGAGATAAAAAGGTTGGCGGAAGAGAGTAATTCGTGGCAGACCGCATCAAAGCAGTCATGAAAAAAATGAGTAAGTGACGTACACGTTCGAGTTAGTATGGTTGAGTATATCACTTTTTTCCACGTCTTTTAAATAACTTTTAGTAATTTCAAATGATTAACAGATAATGAAACTTCTTTTCCGTTTTGATGCCTTTCCATATTACATGTGAAATTCAAAATTTTGTCAAGTTCCAGTTAAAATCAACAGCGCATTCCTCACATACGTACCGGGAACATTCGCAAAATTACCAAAAAATAGATCACACCTACTCTACAGGGCAAGAAAAATACTGTAAAATCGATGTGAATGGTTTCTTTCGGACTTTGTTTTCTTTCTTGTGACATTTACATGTCTCACAAATTTTTGAAACATTCTACAGTGCCACGTACTTTTCCATTTAAAGTTTTCTATGTCTTTTGTTATATATAAATGCATATTATCAAAGGTGGCGGGGACTGAGTGATGTGCGCTAGTTCGGCTTGCAAGTTTACCTGAAATCTGGAGGGGCTATTAAGCAGTTAGACTATTCTATATATTGGAGATTCGTGCGATGGGTGACTAGTGTCACATTAACAGTTCATTCACAGTATTTGTTACTTGGATCCGCTCTTAAAATTAAAAACTTTCAAACAACGCCATCGGCCAGAGCAGTGAGGACTCTGTTATCGAGTCAACGCCGTGAATTGCTGCTGCATCGCCCGGCATTGCTGACGTAACCGCACTCGTCAAGCTGATGTTAGCGCCGTGATACAAGCACAGGAGACGCTTAGGCTTGTCCAGGCGATCACTGCAGCAGTGACAGAGAGAGTACAGAAAACTCTGGAGACGAATGTGAGCGAGGTCCATTCTGTCATTCTGTAAACAAATCATTAAAAGAAACTGGGGACAGGGCACGAATGTTTTAACGAAAGGTCGAGATGTCAGACTAGACTGAACAATACCAGAGACACAATAAACTTAGACTGCTCGGCATTCCAGACAACACCAGAGAGAATACAGGTGAATTAGTGATGAATCTTTCACAGGAGAAGCTACGCCTATAGGCGACAGTGAATGATATTGACAGAAGTCACATAATGGGACTTAGTACATTGGATGGCAGGTGCAAATCTTGCGCTGGACAGCATCTCGTCGATGACTTCAGTACTCACTGAAACCTGGTAATGAAGTATGGCAGGACTGGGTTAAGTTTGTGGACGGGGCCCGAATCAATTACTATTGGTTTGCTTTGCAATTTCACTCACTTATTTAATAAATAATTTTTGAAAACTAGCCAGTGAGGTCGCAATCAGACTTTTAAGGCACGTAACCACAATCACGGCTGAAGGCCTTTAAAACCAAAATGCCAGTTATTAAAAAAAATTAACAATATACTGGCAAACGGCGGACAGGCAACGCTTACGAAACCAAGTGGCGCCAGTGAACACGAGAAGAAGACAAATAACGCAACCATGCCAACTAAACGATATGGTCTGGCAGAAACCTACACACGGCACCAACGCGAGCCGCAGCACGTCTCACTCATATTGAACAAATTGTGTAAACAGCGGTCACTAATCAGATCAACATTATGCCTTTCTCTCAGTTGACTGACCGTTTCTGCCTACGTCCAGTTGCTAATCGATTACAAGTGGAAACATTTCTATGCATCTTTCTTGAGTTCACAGCACCAATTGCAGCTCGTGTCGAAAACTGGAACTAATTTTTCCACATTAACGCATTGGAACATCTACCAAGTTTCGCAGCTGTACGATAATTACAGCCCACACTGGACCTCTGTGAGTAATTCTTCTTTAATTATAACCACCAAATATTGTTATTATAGACTACTGTTAGCCTTCAGTTAACTATTGTGTTAACTGTTTTGTTTCACATCATAGCTAAATCCTGTTTTTCTTCTATTGTTTCTTATTTGCATCGCCAGTTACTACAAACCTTGCTGGCCTTGGCCACAAAACAGTCCTTCTGCCTGTAGCTAATTGCCGTATCCCTGTTCTGGAACTTAAACTGCCCCACCCTAGTGCATTCCTTCTATTTCGTTTCCTCGCCAGCGTTCACCCAAGGGAGGAAGTATCCATCACCACTACCCTTGCATGTTCTGTGTGTGAACGCTCCAAGCTCCATATTGAACCCGAAAGTGCCCAATCTCTGCTAGTTCATTTCGTTGAGTTCCGTCACATATTTCAAGAGATAGATATCCGGGTAATACATCTTCGACAGACCTGGCGGAAACCAAGTGTTGTCACCACTTTGATGAATGTAGATGGCTACTTCTGTCTAAGATACGAAAGATGTAACATACATGTGGGCGGAATGGGGGTGTACATATGTTCTGATGTGTTACCTGCTCATACATCCAACAACAGTGAAGTTAAACAAGTGGAATATATGTTCATAGAGATCAAGTTATTTAATAGAAACTGTCTAATATGTCTTCTATACAAACCTCTTTAACAGAAACTATCTGATATGTTTTCTCTTCAAACCTCCTAAAGTAAGCTGGATTACCTGCTTCTAAACGGTATCTCATGTTTCGAATCAACATACGAGCATAAACACACATCAAAAAGTTTTGCGTCACCTCGGTTCCGAGAGTTCCGGAACTTTATAGAAAATTGGAGTATAAATCAACACAAATATAATGTCCACTTTTTTGATTGCTCATGGAACCATACATTGCATGTTGTACCACCATTCGGCGAGACCTTCAGAGGTAGTGGTCCAGACTGCAGTACTCGTCGGTACATCTAACACCCAGTAGTACGTCCTCTTGCATTGATGCATGCCTGTATTCGTCATGGCATACTGTCCACAAGTGCATCAAGGCACTGTTGGTCCAGATTGTCCCGCTCCACAACGGCGATTCGGCGTAGATCCCTCAGAGTGGTTGGTGGGTCACGTCGTCCATAAATAGCCCTTTTCAATCCATCCCATGCATGTTCGATAAAATTCATGTCTGGAGAACGCGCTGGACACTCTACTTGAGCGATGTAGGTATCCTGAAGCAAGTCATTCACAATATGTGCACGATGGAGGCGCGAATTGTCGTCCATGAAGACGGATGCCTCGCCAATATGCTGCCGACATGATTGCACTGTCTGTCGAAGGATGGAATTCACGTATCGTGCAGGTATTACGGCGCCTTCCACGACGGCCAGCAGCGTACATCGGCCCCACATTATGGCACCCCATAACACCAAGGAACCTCCACCTTGCTGCACTCGCTGGACAGTGTGTCCAAGGCGTTCAGCCTGACCGGGTTACCTCCAAACACGTCTCCAACGATTGACTGGTTGAAGGCATATGTGACACTCATCGGTAAAGAGAACTTGATGCCAATTCTGAGCGGTCGGTTCGGCATGTTGTTGGGCCCAACTGTACCGCTCTGTATGGTGTCGTGGTTGCAAAGATGGATCTCGCCATAGATATCGGGAGTGAAGTTGCTCATTACAAAGCCTATGGCACACTGTTTGAGTCGTAACACGACGTACTAAGGCTGCACAAAAAACTATACAACATGGTGGCGTTGCTGTCAGGGTTCCTCCTAGCCATAATCCGTAGGGAACGATCAAATACTGCAGTAGTAGCCCTTGGGCGGCCTGAGCAAGGCATGTCATCGACAGTTTCTGTCTCTCTGTATCTCTTCCATGTGCGAACAACATCGCTTTGGTTCTCTCCGAGACGCCTGGACACTTCCCTTGTTGACAGCCCTTCCTGGCACAAAGTAACAAAGTGGACGCGATCGAACCGCGGTATTGACCGTCTAGGCATGGTTGAACTACAGACAACACGAGCCGTGTACCTCATTGCTAATGGAATGAGTGGAACAGATCGGCTGTCAGACCCCCTGTGTCTAATAGGCGCTGTTCATACATTTTTGTTTAGATCTATGGGCGGATTTAGTGACATCTCTGAACAGTCAAAGGGACTGTGTCTGTGGTACAATATCCACAGTCAACGTCTATCTTCAGGAGTTCTGGGAACCAGGATGATGTAATACTTTTTTTGATGTATGTAACTGTAGCTGGTGATGCTAACAGAAATTTTCTGTACAATATCCCACCCATTGGGAAATTTAAGCGATTGCTTTCTTCCTCAAATATAACGTGCCTACCCATTGCACGACCAATAGTCACACTCTCACAAATATATTTACAACGTAATTCCCGAACAGAGTAAGTCATACTTCTCAAATAAGCGCACCTATCATGTCTGCCCACGACATAATTTTCGTGACGTACGCTGTAGAATGTCCCGGAAAGGAACCACTATTGACTACATGCCTAGACTTCAGCCGCATTAATTTACCTGCTCTTGCAACTAAAAAGCAGCAAATAGTTTGGGGGAAGACTTTTGTTCTCTTCTCGGATGTAAACGAAAAACTCCATGGATTTACTGACAAACTTACCAACTTTGTAACAAATGTTCTCCCCTAAAAACCGGAAAAGTGAGAAGAAAACTGGCACCTTGGCTAACTGATGAAATAAAACACCTCATGAAGCTCAGTGACGCTGCACATGGGGATAGAAACTATGCCCGACAAGTGAAAGTCATATTGCTTACAAGCAGAAGCAAAATAGTCAGTCAAGCTATGAGAAATCCTAAATTCAGACATGTCCCATACATTAACTGACAATAGACGTGGACAAACTGTCCAATGGAAAAACCAGCATGGTCTTGGTATAATAAAGTGGAAGCTGCAGCTTATCCCAGTATCCCAGCCGAAGAACCGAACCGGTACTTCACGTTACCTACAACCACAACAAAACTGCAAATGAAACAGAGACTCGTGGATTTATTCTTGCAGATAGATGACTGTAGCCATGAAAATTTCTGTCTAAAGCATGTCATTTGCAACACCACCAAACAAGTTGTAATTCGTATCAAATCAACATCTACTGTAGAAAATGGTATCACAGTCCAAATGATGAAGCATATTATTGGCTCACCAGTCCCCACTGTAGCAAATGTCTTCCACCACTCTGAACCGTCCCCCGAGAATCGATAGTACACACTACAGTCATTGCGCCCATAGATATTCTGTTGGAGAGCTTCCACCGCCAGGAGGTGTGTGGGCGTCAGACGAGGCCTCTTAATGGCCGGCCACGCAGTGCATGGGGTCTGTAACTGAGAGGACTGAGTGGAGAAAGCGAAGAGGACATCACTGAGTTGGGCAACGTGGGGCCGATCAAAGAGAGTCAACCACCTTTTATGAGCAACTGATGTGTGAAGTCGCCGTCTGGTTAGTGGTAACACTCCCCACGCCCACTCTGTACCGAGACCAGCATGTTGGAATCAACTGCCATTACCCAGACAGGCGTCTGCTGGAGATCGTGTGGGTAGTAGACTGTGGAAGAAGAGGCCATCCCCCAAGGGACAACTACCACCAACAGATCTTAGCGCAAAAGGATTATATTCAGTGAGCGCGTTTCAACTGAAAAATTGGTGATTGTGGTTCCTAGTGTGGTTCCTAGTGTACTGTCACACAGAATTCATTGTCCCCCACGTCTCATCATGTAATCTGAAACTTGATTAAAGATTATTGGCGGCCTGGCTCGTGCACCGGCCTCCCTCCTGTGGCATCACATACTGATGCCACTGCGCGGGCGTCATAGCAACGAAATTGCAAGTTTCAAGCTGACACTGATAATGGTCGCGCAGGATCTGGTGGACTCAATCGTGGACGCCCACTAAGTCGTGCACGCCCACTAAGTCACGCATCCGGCAGCTGTGTACCATGAGCGCCCTCTCCTGTTGGTGGCAGCTGCTCGTCCTACTCGTGCACAGAAACACTTCACCATGCAGACACCGTCTAGTCGCAGCTCCAACCATATCATTCGTGTTTAGTTTAGAAAGACTCTTCCATGTTGACAGTGTGAAAGTTGGTCTCTCTTTGTTGCTGCTTTATTTGTTATGGATGACAAATTGTTCATTTTGGTTGCTAGTATACTGTCACATAGATTTCATAGTGGCCCATTTATTGTGTGCCCTGGCACATGATTGGAGATATAAAAGTTATGTAGTTATGTTTGTTTTGTTAACTTGTTGGCTAATCACATCTGTTACTGTTCAGCTTTCCTATGATGACAGTTGCTCCGCCACCCTGTAGCCGAACTCTCCTTACTGTTATGCATGAAGTCGTACATCACTGCCTCTTCTTAGGTTTATTTTATGTCCCGTGGCTCAGTCACTGAATTTTTTATTGTTCTCAGTTTAGTTACGTGCTTTGGAGATTATTTATTTGTGTCACTGTTTGCAAATCAGCCAGAGGGCATATGCTATGCTGGGTGATGTTCGGTTTTGCTAATGAGTAAAAGGTACTTCGTTTAGAGGCTTTACCTGCATAGCAATTGAGATTGGTTTGGTGGTTGTTTGCTACCAAGCATAAATTCTGCAGGGGTTGTTGTCTCTTTTTAGTTCTTACTGTTTTAGTCTGCAAAGAATGTAACCTGGGATTTAAATTGTTCCAATTTTATTTATTGTTATTTACCTATTGTTTAAGTTGTTTAAATCACATTTTTTGGAGTAATTAACTTTTACTTTAACTGCTTTTATCGCATTATTCCTAAATAAAATTTCCTTGTGCATAAATTGTGTGGATATTATCGTTTCTAAAGGAATTTAGCTTGTGCTTGAGGTTATTATTAAGTGGCTAGGTCGACTGGTGTTTTTTTTTCTTTCTAAAATTTATTTTGTTGAGATTTGTTCTTTAAGATAGCATATATTTTAGAAGTATCCGGCGTTGGCGTTATCTATTCAGCACATACTGCATTACGTCCAGACTACTGGGCGATGTTCAGGTTTGATCCCTGCTCCCGGAGTTGCTATTCACTGTCAGCCTCATGGATGATATCTTGATCGTTTTCTATCTATTATTGTATTATTGAACTTTTGATTTTATTGTTAACGTCACACTGAAGAACAGTAAATTGTTTTCTCATGGTGAATGATGCTCGGTTTTCCTGGTTGAGTCCTTCCCTCCCCAGCCACCGCAGGCTGGTTGCATTTCATTTGGTAGAAGGGAGTAGTTACCTAGGAAGCTGGGCTAAGTCGTTAATCAACTGAACATCATTCACTATAAACATCCTTTGCAATTTCAGGAAATGTTTGTTGTAAACTTTTTTGGGGGTCACATTGTAGTTTTTGGACGTCTTTGTAGTTGTTTGGTGGTGCCATGGAAGTGGAGTGTTCGATGTCATCAGTCTTAAAAAGGATCAGTTACAACAGGAGCTAAGAATACACAGTCAGTTTTGAGCAGGGAGCATTGTGGACCTGTGTACACAGCTATGCAGAGTGTTGGTGCGTACGTTGGCGGTAAGTGCATACCAGGTTGATGAGGTGAGTACCGCCCCCAGCGAATGTGGTGCTTTCCTTTGGAACATTGAGCGAAACATTTCCTTCTTAGAAGACAGCAATCTTTCGCAAGTCCACGCTAGCAGAGTGCAAGCTCAGATTACCCACTGGTTTCACAATATTATGAATATAGGTTGAATTATTAGTGATCTCCAGCAGAAGTCAGTTGTTAAATGTTTAGAGGATAAGACCATGCGATTGGAAATGAAACTGAGTAAGTTATAGAGGTGTAGAAATTCCGGCTTCCTTGAGGAAGAATATCGTGAGTTAGTAGAGGATGTGGCTGGCTCTCCCAGCGGAAGAAGGACGAGTGTGTCTAGTGGTATGGTAGGTCATTTCTCGAAGTTGCCAAACCCTATGTATCTGTGTTTCGCCGTGTTTGTATTCTGTCTACAGATAATATTAAATACCTGGTCAATTTTTGTGGTTCTCGCTCATCCTAGAAGGGCAGATGGATGTATTTAATGTTTCCTGGGCAGTAATTTTTCAACCATTTTGTCTCTTGTGTCGGGGTTCCTTAACTGAGATGGATAGTGGTCTGTTGGCTGATCGATGTTCCTTACGCGAGTTGCACGAGAGAATTTTAAGAAAAACATTGTCAGTTAGAGCAATGAGCGATTCTGTTAATGAATTATTTTTTCGTGTTCATTGGATAGGGGAGACTTTAGACGAATGTATAAGTGAGATACGTATGCTTGCTGTAGCCTTTAACGTTCAGGTGTCGGAATCTGAAGTGATTGCCAACATTTTCCAAGGGATAAAACCAGAGGACCGCTCACGCATTCTGTTCACCGAAAGACCGGTTATTTACGGTGATTTGGGCCGTTTGGTCGCCGGTATTGAAACGTTAGGCAGGTCAGTCTCTCGTTCGAGTGATTGGAAGTCGCCGGTCCATAAAGGGAAGGCGTTCCAGATAGAATCTTAATGTAAAAAGTGAGTGTTGTTATCGTTGTGGCTTGCCGGGACATTTTCCTCGCCAATGCCGCGTTTAACAGGGGAAGTGTGGAAACAGCTGACGCCATAAGAAAGTTGGAGGGAACTTTTCGTGCATCTTACCCAGAACTACAGAGAGCCTCGAATCCAGTCAAATACAAACTTTGCAAGACAAGGCTGAGAAATTAGAGAACGAAAATAGGGAATTGAGTGTAGCGAACCAAGACTTGCAGCAACAAATAAGAGAAGTAAGTAATAAAGTCACACAACAAGCACAGACACTGACATATGCTGCCGCCTTAACTATAGAGCCCGAAACCAAAGAGGCTCGATGAATAGAACAGGCTAAAACAAAACAGGCCACAATATTCTATATCAAATCGACAGAAAATCAAGACGCCAAAGCTGTCCGACAGACCATCACCAAGATTATAAATCCCAGGAAAGAGAATATACATATAAAATAAATCAGAACCACACAGACTGCAGTTATAGTAGAAACGGAAACACAGGAGGACTGTCGAAAGATAATAGAAAAGACTAAAGACGTGCACACCATTGTCTGTGACGGACCGCGAAAACGCAAGCCACTCGTGGCAGAATATCACGTACCAGATACACTTACCGACGGAGAGTTTCTAGAAAGCCTTTACGAGCACAATCTAAGCGGTGACAGCACGAAAGAAGATTTCGACAGAGAGGTCAAAATAAGATTCAAAACAGGGCCTAAGGGAAGTGGTTTCAGTCACCAGATACTGGAGGTCAGCCCACACCTGTACTGTGTCCTTACAAGAAGACAGAGAGATTACATAGACTTCTAATCACTTTCTGTGAAAGACTATACAGTAGTAAACAAGTGTTTTAAGTGTTGCGACCTAGGACATACGACTAAAACCTGCAGAAAAGCTGACGTCACGTGTGCCAGGTGCGGCAACGAAGGACACAAGCGCAGTGAGTGCAGGTCCGCGGTTTGCGTCTGTGTCCCCTGCAAATACAGCGGCCGTGTCTGCAATAAAACAAAAGGGGGTGATTGTCAGACCTATAAATAGCTGCATGACCGGCTCCTCGACAGTATAGACTATGGCAGCTAAAATCAGCAAAAACGCAAGAAACTCGAACGCCCAAAGCCAATCACCCAAAACACATAAATACAAATCACCGTCAACATTACAGAGAAGCTACCAAAGAGCAATTTCCTGGAGAAGACAAATGAGTCTTCTGCCGGAGAATGGCGTCGATAATGAACCCAGCCCGCTCCTAACACACTCAACGACGTTACAGGATCGCTGCATTAATACGATAGAGTATATAGATGACATGACAGTCTGTGGTTCCATCCACTACGAGGTGGCAAAGCAAATTAAAAGACAATTAGACCACTGGATAAACTTCCAAATAACATTAATGCAGAGGATAGATGAGTTGGAAGATGAACTTACATATATTGTGCACAAGAAAAGGTAAAACAAAACCGACATACTCCCTCACAATTTCTCCCAACCGAAGTACATCACACCACACATACACAGGATGACACAAACATGAATCATCATCACGTGGAAAACCCTACGACACACGTAAATGTGAACAGTACATCAAACAAGTCAAATTTGTCTCGGGAGGTACTCTTCACCCCGGGAAAAAGGAACAAGGAACAGACAGGCACGCAGTCCCTGAATCAAAACACATCGAAACACTCAGGTTACAGACCAATACAAAACTCAAAACTACTGGACCCAGACTTACAAAAGTAGACCAATTAGATGAGGACAAATCTGAGGGAGAGACATGTGACATTTGCAACGATGTCAACGTGCGTCTAGCAACAACCTCCACTCCAAACACAAACAAAGACAACATAACACATACAGTTAGTCCCATACAAATCACCATCATCGCCGACACCAAGCCAGCAAGCACCATCAACATCAGTGAAAAACGTGTGATGGCAAACAGCATTGAAGGGGAGTGTGATAAAACGAAAAGTAACCGTGTGACATGCCAAAGAGGTCTTAAAATGTCCCCCAAACAGCGGCCAACACCAAGCCACAATCCGTCCAGTACCACCTCAGAGACCGCAACAGAAACCAGCACCAACAGCAAGCCAGCTGCTCTTAATTATGATAATTTAGAGCTTAACTTACTTTTAAGTAGGCTAGAGAAAAAAGAGATACTGCAGACAGCGCAGCGGATGCTGCTTAGATTGTGCCATCCAAAGGGAGATTCTCTCTGTTTTCCAATAACTGAGCAAACAGACAAAATCATCCTAAAGACAGAAAATATTCCTACATCAGCAGAGCCGCTTCTCGATCTCATGCTCCAGGTCTGCCTGCGCAGATCAGAATCTTTCGACTTGGACAAAATATATATAGATCATGTAAGAGCACAAGGACTAACATATTTTGATTACTTACAGACTGGCAGTAAATGTTTTGTACACGTAAAACACCCAGAACACATAGACAAAAAATGAATATCTTACAACATAATACAAAAAACAGTACGACAGTCAGCGCGGAAATCCCTAAAATAGCACATGACCTGCAGGCAGACATCATGTGCTTACAAGAAGCCTATAACAGAAACAGGCAACTGATATGTCTACCAAAACATGCTACCACAATAACAGGCAGCAATGACTGTAAAGCTGCAATAGTAATTCTAAATAGAACTTATAACATAGTTAACGTAACACAGTTATGCAATCAACACTTGGTTACCATAGAGATAACTAACGGGAACGTCACGATCTAGAAAACATCAATTCAAGCATCGATTATAGAGCACACAAGTTAACACAGATGATACAACATACACAAAACACATCACTACCGACAGCAAAGAACACAAATTGCTTACCAGTACCATGGACCAACGAACTTACGAGACTCAAACAAGACGCAAGACGAAAACAAAAATTATATCAAAGGACGATAGCAGATAGGGACCGACGAATAAAACTTGAAGCATATAAGCATGCACAAGACTTATACAGACAGACCCTATGCAACACTCCTAGACAACAATGGGAGCTATATGTAACAAACAAACAGAGCAAAATATATGGGGGGAATCATACAAAATACTGACAGAGAAGATAAAAACACCACTAGTTCTGGGAACGCTAAGGCAGGATGACGAGGGGATGGAGGAATACAGCAGAGTTTCTGCTGTATAAACTGCTCCCTGACGACGTTATCGATACAGACACACATTATCATGCAACACCAAGAGAAAACCTACACACACCATACAACACTGCAACTGTCACCTGTCCTTTTGAGCAAGAAGAGGTTGCGCTAGCAAACTCAGAGCTCAAAAACAAAAAAGCACCTGGAACAGATGGTATCCACTCGGAAACACTGAAAAAACTAGCACAGCAGATCACCCCGTTCCTAACAACCTTACTGAACGATGCCTTACGGCTGGACAGGGTACCTACAATATGGAAAACCTCCAAAGCAGTCATTATTAAGAAATCAGTGGACAGGGATCCTTCAGATCCAAAGACTTACAGGCCAATAGGCCTAATAAACACCCTAGCAAAGATTCAGGAGAAGCTACTGTGTAAGCGCCTGCAAAAACACAGAGCTCTCAGGATTATGAGCCAACACCAGTTCGGCTTCAAATCTGGCAGATCAATAGATGATGCAGTCAACCAGGCCCTGCACATAGCTAACACCACAAAACAGAAATACGCCATGGCAATAATGATTGACATTTCGAGAGCATTTGATAATCTTTGGTGGCCAGTACTGTTTCAGAGGCTAAGACATCTGGAGGTACCGCAATCACTGTACGGACTACTGTAAAGATGGACAGCCAGAAAGCAATTAAAAGAATTACCAAAGGCTGTCCTCAAGGGTCGATTTGCGGCCCCATCTTTTGTGACATAACAATCGAACTCCTGGATGGGGATGACAGATCAGACGGAATTGTCGCCTACGCAGATGACCTATTAGTTGTAGTCACTGCAAACAACAGAGCCCAGTTAGAAGAGAAAGCCAGTGGATTACTACAAACAATTACTCAGTGGAGTCACAACAACAAACTCAGGATAGCCGAAAATAAAAGAATAAAAGAACATACACTTTACTGAAAGGATCACTTCAAAGGAATCCTTCGGTTAAAAGTGGGGACACAAACATCAAACGAGCACGCATTACGCACTATCATGGGGTAACATAGATGAAAAATTGAATTTCCATGAACACATAAGGCTAACAATAGACAAAGCAGAAAAAATACTCCACAAACTGGTGAGGCTAAATTCAAAACAGTACAGACTACCTGTACCAGTCATACGTACATACCACTGGGCGCTCTTCGAATCAGTACTCAGCTTTGCAGCTAGCACGTGGGCATATAGACTGAACGTGGTCAGCAACAAAGCATCCGTCAGACGAGGGCAGAGAAGTGTCCTACTTAGGCCATCTGGAGCCTTCGGTACCACCTCAGCGGATGCACTGTGTGTGGTGCTCGGAATATGCCCCATAGATATCACAATCAAATACAGAGCTGCAAGGTACTGGTTAAAGGTGGGGAGACTAGATAAGCTACACACAATAACCGGTGTGCCCATAGAGACGATACGTCACCTTAAAAGTTGGAGGTTGGATACATGGCAAGGTGAGTGGGATGTAAGTGATAAGGGACGTAGACTGCACGACTTCCTCCCTGACATAAGGTAGCGGTTGAGAATGAGACATATCGATCCCAGCCGCGGTATGATACATTTCTTAACCGGGTACGGACCTTATCCCACGCACTTAAACCGCGTGAGTCTGAGGCACACGCCTACATGCACATGCGGAAGACGGTTCCCCAAAACACACTGTCTTTTTCTGCTGGCAATACGGGAACAATAGACATAGACTACACTTAGATTACACTGACACAGACATAGATATATACACAGCAATAATAGACGAAGAAGAATGGGCACAATTAAACGCACTGACAAACAGTATTTCAAAAATATCAAATGAAGAGTATATGCGGACACGACATCACAGACATGCCTATGTGTAGCCTAACAGAAATCTCCAGAGAATGGACAGCGATACCCACAGTGACAGCGAAAATCGTGACAATGAGGAGGAATAGGAGGAGGAAGCTGAGATGTGACAGTAAATAAGCATAAAGTGCTGGCGATCTAGCCAAGAAAACACCAAATGCTGTACATGGAAGCGCACCTAATGTAGTTAATACATAGGATTAGTAACAAATAGGATAAGAAACCTTATTTCTCTACTAATAACCATTTGTGTGTGTGTGTGTGTGTGTGACTGGCTGTCAACGGCTCGATGAAACCATTCCGAGGTATTCACCGTCAGTCACACTCGGTGATGGTACTAGCAAATCTCTCATATCTTCTTTTTAAATTCTTCTTAAAAACAACAAAATTTTATTTATATTTCAACCGCAAATTATTGTTATTTTGAATCATTCTTTGTAAATGTTGTAGATAAAACAAAAGGAAAGAAAACTGAAAAAGGTGAAAAACGAAAATTGTAAGATGTACGACCTGTTTTAAACATCAGGTAACAGGTCTATAATTTGGCAATAAATCTTACCCAGCACTTGTAATAAGGTCAGGATAGCTGCCAGTAACTAGCTTCCCTTTCTGTGTTCCGCGACTGACCATAATTCGTTCTGCACCTTGCCAGACTGGGGGAGCAGTGTTTTTTTTTAAAAATTTTGATAGGTTCTTACGGCACCAGGGCCGGCCGCTGTGGCCGAGCGGTTCTAGGCGCTTCAGCCTGGAACCACGCTGCTGCTGCGGTCGCAGGTTCTAATTCTGCCTCGTGCATGGATGTGTGTGATGTTCTTAGGTTAGTTAGGTTTAAGTAGTTCTCAGTCTAGGGGACTGATGACCTCAGATATTAAGTCCCATAGTGCTTAGAGCCATTTGAACTATTTTCTTAAGGTACCCGGAGGTGTGTAAATTTCCTAGTATGTGTACTGTTTCAAAGGCTTGCAGCATTGTTTGTAGTCAACTGTTGACTTTATTTCTTACATTGAATGTTAATTGTTGAACTGGTTATTTGTCCTAGCCCCTAAGTTGGCCTGTGATTTTACAGACAACCGGTTTGGCTTCGGATTACATGGGTGGCAATTTGGAATTCCGTTCGTTGCAAAAATTTATGTTCCTTGGACATTAGGTCACCTGCCTCTCCATATTGAGTGGTTGAGGGGAGTGGGTCTGGCTACAGGCCAGTAGTGGATTACCCTGCCGTAAATAATTAAGTATTTTAGAATCAAATCTCTTCCTAACTTGCATAGCTGTTTTACATGGTTTACTGTGGTGCGGTATTTGACTGTGCTCGACTTCAATCAGGCCTATTATTAGATTCCTCTAACAGAAGAGTCAAAAGCCGCCACGGCGTTTTCTACCGGCTGGAATTTATATGAGTTATATAGAGCAGAGGATAAAGTAGGTAAAAAGACGAGGGCTGCTAGAAATCCTTGGGTAACAGAAGAAATATTGAATTTAATTGATGAAACGAGAAAATATAAAAATGCAGGAAATGAAGCAGGCAAAAAGGAATACAAACGTCTCAAAAATGAGATCGACAGGAAGTGCAAAATGGCTAAGCAGGGATGGCTAGAGGACAAATATAAGGATGTAGAAGCTTATCTCACTAGGGGTAAGATAGATACTGCCTACAGGAAAATTAAAGAGACCTTTGGAGAGAAGAGAACCACGTGTATGAATACCAAGAGCTCAGATGGCAACCCAGTTCTAAGCAAAGAAGGGAAGCAGAAAGGTGGAAGGAGTATATAGAAGGTTTATAAAAGGGCGATGTACTTGAGGACAATATTATGGAAATGGAAGAGGATGTAGATGAAGACGAAATGGGAGATACGATACTGCGTGAAGAGTTTGACAGACAACTGAAAGACCTGAGTCGAAACAAGGCCCCCGGAGTAGACAACATTCCATTAGAACTACTGATGGCCTTGGGAGAGCCAGTCATGACAAAACTCTACCAGCTGGTGGGCAAGATGTATGAGACAGGCGAAATACCCTCAGACTTCAAGAAGAATATAATAATTCCAATCCCAAAGAAAGCAGGCGCTGACATGTGAAAATTACTGAACTATCAGTTTAATAAGTCACAACTGCAAAATACTAAGACGAATTCTTTACAGACGAATGGAAAAACTGGTAGATGCGAACCTCGGGGAGGATCAGTTTGGATTCCGTAGAAATGTTGGAACACGTGAGGCAATACTGACCTTACGACTTATCTTAGAAGAAAGATTAAGAAAAGGCAAACCTACGTTTCTAGCATTTGTAGACTTAGAGAAAGCTTTTGACAATGTTGACTGGAATACTCTCTTTCAAATTCTAAAGGCGGCAGGGGTAAAATACACTGAGCGAAAGGCTGTTCACAATTTGTATACAAACCAGATGGCAGTCATAAGAGTCGAGGAACATGAAAGGGAAGCAGTGGTTGGGAAAGGAGTGAGACAGGGTTGTAGCCTCTCCCCGATGTTATTCAGTCTGTATATTGAGCAAGCAGTAAAGGTAACAAAAGAAAAATCTGGAGTAGGTATTAAAATGCATGGAGAAGAAGTAAAAACTTTGAGGTTCGCAGATGACATAGTAATTCTGTCAGAGACGGCAGAGGACTTGGAAGAGCAGTTGAACGGAATGGACAGTATCTTGAAAGGAGGATATAAGATGAACATCAACAAAAGCAAAACGAGGATAATGGAATGTAGTCAAATTAAATCGGGTGATGCTGAGGGAATTAGATTAGGAAATGAGACACTTAAAGTAGTAAAGAAGTTTTGCTATTTAGGGAGTAAAATAACTGATGATGGTCGAAGTAGAGAGGATATAAAATGTAGACTGGCAATGGCAAGGAAAGCGTTTCTGAAGAAGAGAAATTTGTTAACATCGAATATAGATTAATGTATCAGGAAGTCGTTTCTGAAAGTATTTGTTTGGAGTGTAGCCATGTATGGAAGTGAAACATGGACGATAACTAGTTTGGACAAGAAGAGAATAAAAGCTTTCGAAAAGTGGTGCTACAGAAGAATACTGAAGATAAGGTGGACAGATCACGTAACTAATGAGGATGTATTGAATAGGATTGGGGAGAAGAGAAGTTTGTGGCACAACTTGACTAGAAGAAGGGATCGGTTGGTAGGACATGTTTTGAGGCATCAAGGGATCACAAATTTAGCATTGGAGGGCAGCGTGGAGGGTAAAAATCGTAGAGGGAGACCGAGAGATGAGTACACTAAGCAGATTCAGAAGGATGTAGGTTGCAGTAGGTACTGGGAGATGAAGAAGCTTGCACAGGATAGAGTAGCATGGAGAGCTGCACCAAACCAGTCTCAGGACTGAAGACAACAACAACAACAACATATAGAGCGCCTTTTGGGTTGTCGACCAGAGCCATTGTTTTGCCTAGGCTTCTGGATTCTGTTTTGGGAGACGTTAATTTCAACTTTTTCTATAGAGATTTATAGCAAGTCTTTTCCGAACACCTCTAAGATCTGTGGCAAAACCTGATGAAGTTGTTAGAAGTGGGACTCACTGTCATACCTTCCAAGGTTAATTTGGCTTGTAAGAAGATTTTCTTCTTAGGCCATCTGGTCTTTGCCACTGGCGTCAAAGTTGATCATTCATGTACCTGGGCTATCCATAATTTCCGACCACCTACGACCAAGAAGGACATAAACCATTGTGTCAACAAGATCAAATTCTTCAGAGAGTACGCCTCAAGTCTGCGAAGCTTGCTGCTCCTTTAAACCAGTTGTGCGAGAAGTGCGAGCCATTTAGGTGGACCAACAGCCAAGAATCGACTCTTGATTCCTTGAAGTCAGCATTAAGCAACGCCGCATCTTAGGGTTCCCGATTTTCTTTCCCAAATGGTAAATTGGGAATTCTGCTCCTGAATTGATTCAAAGAGTCAGATCTTTATGAAGAGTGGGTAATCGATGATTTGGAAAAAAATGAATGGTAGCACATCAGTTTTCACAATTCGTTTTTGGTGTCTGTAATGAGTGGGAAGAAAGTTCTGCACTAGGCTGCTGCAATGGCGCCCCATGTCACACCCTTAAAAAAACGTTTCCAAAACTAAAAAAAAAAGTGTTATAGACCATGCGCACATGGGATTTGCTAACCTTATTAGTACATGAAGCTTTTCTCATCCATTAAAACAATAAAGATAGCTCCGTTTTCTTCCAATTCATTGGCTGTCAAGCAGTATCAGTTCAACCATTTCAATAATAATGCTAATTATGAAGATATGAAAGTAAGCACAACACAGCACCCAGTCTGTGAATGGAAAAATAGATTTATACTTTGCTGTGAATCGAACCTGGGAACTTTCACTTTGCAATCCGGCGCACTGCCATGCAGTTACTGAGACAAACGAAAGTTGATACATTAATGCAGAAAACACTTCTAGCCTGTTTCCATTCTCGATTTCTAAAGAATATATCAAATTTCAAAACCTCAATAAATATTTCCATGCTTTTGAGCGAGTTGTAACTTCTTATCCTTTGACTTAGCATCGCACTCATAATGTGTTGCCAGCGATCATAAAAGCTGCGGCTTTTGGCCATGGCACAGTCTGCAATCGTGCGACTGCTATGGTCGCAGGTTTGAATCCTGCCTCATGCATGGATGTGTGTGATGTCCTTAGGTTAGTTAGGTTTAAGTAGTTCTAAGTTCTAGGGGACTGATGACCACAGCAGTTGAGTCCCATAGTGCTCAGAGCCATTTGAACTTTTTTTTTTTTTTTTTTTTTTTTTTGGTCAAGGTTGGAGCGTGTCGCAGAGCGATCCAGGCGTCACTCCCCTTCCAATATCTCAGCGCTCACCACCATTCTCACAGATCGTGCGGTAGGCTGTCTCACTAGCTCACCGCTCCCCACCACTCTCAGGGATCAGATTGCAAGGTAGCTCACTAGCTCACTGCTTCCCACTACTCTTAAGGATCAGATTGCAAACTAGCTCACTGCTCCCCACCAAGGCAGTTAGTTCTCGCGGAAGAAATCGCATGCAGCAGAAATCATGGCGACTTGTGGCGTCACTTTGTTCTCTTGGTCTTGGCACAGTGAAGCAACTTCCAACTTGCTTTCGTGATTGAGCACGTGTCCATCTGAGTTCAGCTCTTAAGTCTTTGTATCCTTATTTGATCTGATCTGTTCTATTCATCAACTTCTTCCGTTGTTTCTCTTCTGTTTTCTTGTTATGCGAGTTCTTGTTAGTTGTACTATGTCTTCTTCCATGTCTGTTGCACTTATAGTTGCTGTTTTTGGAGAGTCGGTAGCATTTATGCACCTTTTAATTACTTTGGGTGGATAGCATACTTAGTAATGGTTACTTTAACATACATGATAGTCCATGTATACAGGTTGTCTCAGGAGGAATGGGCAATATTCAGCGATATGACAGGAACGATCATTTGAAGCAAAAGACTAAATGTGGACATATGCTTTATTTCAAATAGTTTCTGAGACGAAACATATGTAAAGTTACTTTTGTGTGTTTTTCTTGAATATCACTAAATCCACGGCTTCTAGCGAAAACTTACCGAAGTACAAAATCAAACTAAATTAAATTTCCTTTAAAAGGGTCCCATTCATTTTTTCTTAAGGGCTTTTAAGTTGTCTGAAGAGGGCAAGAGAATAAGGAAGTTATCGCGCAATGAGGTGTAGGTAAGCCAGTTTGAGGCAGTTTCTTGACTTGATAGAACACATGTTCTGTACCAAATTATTCGTCTCGAATTCGTCTACATCACTATGGTACATTGTAAACAATGACAATGTAGTGAATAATAAAGAAAATAATTAACGATGTACCCTAAATATATTCTACCCTTAAAAAAATTCAGAAGAGTGCTTATGTACCATGAAGTTTTTTGTTTCAAATGATTGCTATTGTCAGATCCGTGAATATTGACCATTCATCCTGGGACAACCCGTATATTATGTTTAATTTTTTACTTATTAGCCGGCCGGGGTGGCCGAGCGGTTCAAGGCACTACAGTCTGGAACCGCGCGAACGCTACGGTCGCAGGATCGAATCCTGCCTCGGGCATGAATGTGTGTGACGGCCTTAGGCTAGTTAGGTTTAAGTAGTTCTAAGTTCTAGGGGACTGATGACCTTAGCAGTTAAGTCCCATAGTGCTCAGAACCATTTGAACCATTTTGAATTATATTTATTCGTTTAACCTGAACTGATTAATGCACTCAGGAGTCCTCTTACATGAGACCAGAGTTTTATATATAATTGCAATACTGATTAAAATCACAGTTACTTAAAAATCATAATATTTGTAATATTATGTCTGTTCTCCTTCTCTCTGCATGTAGTAGGCATTCGCCTGTTATGCCCTCTTGTCTGAAATGGTTCATTTTCCTCGGGCTTCCTCCGCCCACTGTGTAATAATAATCACCAGTTTCGGTAATGTGCCATCTTCCATTCTCTTGACATAATCCTTCCGTATGTTTCTACACTCCTGGAAATGGAAAAAAGAACACATTGACACCGGTGTGTCAGACCCACCATACTTGCTCCGGACACTGCGAGAGGGCTGTACAAGCAATGATCACACGCACCGCACAGCGGACACACCAGGAACCGCGGTGTTGGCCGTCGAATGGCGCTAGCTGTGCAGCTTTTGTGCACCGCCGCCGTCAGTGTCAGCCAGTTTGCCGTGGCATACGGAGCTCCATCGCAGTCTTTAACACTGGTAGCATGCCGCGACAGCGTGGACGTGAACCGTATGTGCAGTTGACGGACTTTGAGCGAGGGCGTATAATGGGCATGCGGGAGGCCGGGTGGACGTACCGCCGAATTGCTCAACACGTGGGGCGTGAGGTATCCACAGTACATCGATGTTGTCGCCAGTGGTCGGCGGAAGGTGCACGTGCCCGTCGACCTGGGACCGGACCGCAGCGACGCACGGATGCACGCCAAGACCGTAGGATCCTACGCAGTGCCGTAGGGGACCGCACCGCCACTTCCCAGCAAATTAGGGACACTGTTGCTCCTGGGGTATCGGCGAGGACCATTCGCAACCGTCTCCATGAAGCTGGGCTACGGTCCCGCACACCGTTAGGCCGTCTTCCGCTCACACCCCAACATCGTGCAGCCCACCTCCAGTGGCGTCGCAACAGGCGTGAATGGAGGGACGAATGGAGACGTGTCGTCTTCAGCGATGAGAGTCGCTTCTGCCTTGGTGCCAATGATGGTCGTAAGCGTGTTTGGCGCCGTGCAGGTGAGCGCCACAATCAGGACTGCATACGACCGAGGCACACAGGGTCAACACCCGGCATCATGGTGTGGGGAGCGATCTCCTACACTGGCCGTACACCTCTGGTGATCGTCGAGGGGACACTGAATAGTGCACGGTACATTCAAACCGTCATCGAACCCATCGTTCTACCATTCCTAGACCGGCAAGGGAACTTGCTGTTCCAACAGGACAATGCACGTCCGCATGTATCCCGTGCCACGCAACGTGCTCTAGAAGGTGTAAGTCAACTACCCTGGCCAGCAAGATCTCCGGATCTGTCCCCCATTGAGCATGTTTGGGACTGGATGAAGCGTCATCTCACGCGGTCTGCACGTCCAGCACGAACGCTGGTCCAACTGAGGCGCCAGGTGGAAATGGCATGGCAAGCCGTTCCGCAGGACTACATCCAGCATCTCTACGATCGTCTCCATGGGAGAATAGCAGCCTGCATTGCTGCGAAAGGTGGATATACACTGTACTAGTGCCGACATTGTGCATGCTCTGTTGCCTGTGTCTATGTGCCTGTGGTTCTGTCAGTGTGATCATGTGATGTATCTGACCCCAGGAATGTGTCAATAAAGTTTCCCCTTCCTGGGACAATGAATTCATGGTGTTCTTATTTCAAATTCCAGGAGTGTATATTATTTAATCTGCTCATTTAAGTCTTCACTCTCAGTTCTTTTCTGATGTCTACATTCACTCTCCCCTCAGACAGAATGTACCCAGCTACTCTTCTTAGGAATTAGATCTCTAGTGATTATATTCTGATGGGAACGAGTGTTTCTACTTTTTGGTCCAGGGAAAAGCTTCATGGTCTAGGGAGCAGCTGGTATTATGAACAGTAGTGGATCTACAGTAAGCTTGCGATGCCGTTCTTTAAAGTAAATGCTGAGCTGAAGGATTTTTCGACAGCGTTGTCAGCTCAAGAAAGAATTTTTCGCAATCACCGTCATTTACCTCTGCGAAATAATCAATAAGTCTATGTTTCGTTTACGGTTCAACGAAGGTGATCGCTAAAGTCAAGTACTGGTTTAGTTCCTTGGTTGGAACAATGGGATCGGCGGCAGCTTCTACTTTGCCTACTCTACCCCAGATCACATAAGCTTTTCCATAGAGCATCTGGTCTCTATGTTATAGATCAATGTATTGGCATGTCTTAGAGTTAGATTGATTATGTTTGCTTTCTGCATTTAAACAATTTTATTTTCAAGTGTAGGAGGTCGTCTGTGAGTCCGATAAGGTACGAATTTCTTTTTGCTTGTGGATTTCGTGACAAATATATGCATGGGGGTCTCACTATAGACTGCATTATGGGTAGGTGCAGGCTGAAATATTGTTGCATTTGAAGAAGGAACTACACACTTGAATTTAACAGTGAAGGGAAAGAATAATTGTGTTAGTGTTCCTAGCATTATCTGTGTGATACTAAGTCGAATAGAATTTTGAAAGATCAGTTTTGAAACAGGCTATCCCACCTGCTTTGGAAGGTCTGTAGAGGATGCACTTTAGGCAATTTTTTAAGGGATTTGATATTTACGAATATGTATTTGTCTTGTTTGTTTTCATTAGAATTGGATGTGATTAGCATGGTCGGTAATAAGTCGAAGTGTTTGTATGTCATACTCCACCTCCTAATCTGTTACTTCTATGATGTCTTAGGACAGTGGAGTCTATATTTAGGGACCTGGAGAACACGCTTGGCTTGAACCAGGTGTCCAAGTTCGACAGAAGAAATACATGGATGTCCATATTCTGAAATATATGACGGAGTTCGTCGAAATCAGTGGAAAATGATGACCAACTACGTTCTACAATAACAATACAAACACGCTGATAGGAATAGTGACTGCATGAGCAGACAAGTTCCTAAGGCAACGACTTTATAAATTATTTGTAGTGCATTATTCCAGCCTTTATCCGCACCATTATCCTGTCATCTCTTGTTCACACCCTGTGTAGCCCAAATTCGGATATCAGATTATTCAAAATTTTTATCTTTCAGCGGTGAAATCCTCGCATATTTATAGGATTGTCTTCGTGAGTTTCTTAATCACTGTGACTGTTTCAGACTTTGTCGTATGTGATAAAAACTTCATGATTGTAGCTCTGGGTTTCGCAGATCAGAACTTCCTACATCTTACTCTATAGCTTCTGATTATAGAATTTTCTGCATGTGTATTTGTTCTCACTTTAAGCTTTTACAATGTAAAATGGCTATGTTAAAAGGAAATGTTTTAATTTTAGCGGTGTACTTGCAGTGCTGCGCAACAATATGATATCTACATTGCCTTCCCCTTGAAGAATTACAAGTGATGTTTGGTACCATTTTAGGAAAATGGAAGAAAAAGGAAAATTCCGCTACTGTCAACAGATAATTGTCATGGCTTCTGGCTCATCATCAACCCTGCAGACGTATAAAATCGAAGCATCCTACAGTGCGCCTGGAACAGTGTGAGCCAGGAAGTCGATCAAAATCGCCATCAATCGATGCAGAAATTCGAGAAATAATTTCTCGTGAACTATCCTCACCAATGTCTGCTTCCACCTCGGATGAAGGTATCCTCTCAAGCACTATCCAGCCCGCTATTCTCGTCAGGTTCTGAACCAAGTCCTGATTTATTTCTTTTGTGGTGCCCTCACTCTCAACTGCTTTTCATTTGCAACAGTCAATAAGTAATTTTTTAATTATTATAAAGCCGTTCACATTAATATGTGACATTAGATGTAGAGCATTTAAAAATTATTTGCAGTACAAATTAAAAAGTTTTCGGCCACCGAAATGGCTGTCTGCCGTTCGTCTGATGCATGGACGAGTGTAAATAACATTAGTTTGGGAAGAGTGAACAAAGTCATACCTTTTAGAGTGCTAGCACTTCGAAGACAGACAGATTGCAGAAAACATCTTAAACTGGGTAAAGTCTGTTATCCCAAATACAATATCAATTTTAAAATCACCTCCA
Source organism: Schistocerca gregaria (assembly GCF_023897955.1). NCBI lineage: Eukaryota > Metazoa > Arthropoda > Insecta > Orthoptera > Acrididae > Schistocerca > Schistocerca gregaria. The sequence continues at coordinate 418,041,602 of NC_064924.1, forward strand.
TAACAACAGCAAAAGTGTCAGATACGAAATTAAATGCCATACTTTTAAAACTTCCACGTGCCTTATGCTTTGCATATTCTTTAAACCTCACTGCACTGTACGTAATTCAGAAGCCAATACAGAAAACGGTTGATGAGTTCAAATTAATTGCTAGGTTGCCTGATAAGGAACCCTTTGCTTTAAGTAAACTTGCTGAAATGCAAGAAAGTTTAAAAAAAGACCAGCTGAAATTGAAACAAGATGTCCCAGCCAGGTGGAACTACTTATGAAATGTTGAAAAGATTTAATTTAAATGACGATCCCATAGTTTCTTACCTTACTATTTTAGGTGGAAAATCGAAATTTAAAAGATACAGACTGGGAGATAATGCAACAGGCTTTACAGATTTTGAAAGTTTTTGATGAGGTAACAGAGGAGGTGCCTTCACGAAAAGTCTCAGTTTCGATAGTAAAAATCTTGCCAAGTTTAATGGAATGGAAAATAAAACCTTTTAAGGACAAAAATGAATATCTTCAAGAAAGAAAGTTAGTTAGGGGGTTATCGGAGTGGTTTGGTGTTCTCTCCAGCAACGAAATGATTAGTCAGGCAACATAACTGGACCCCTGACTCAGAGGGCAAGGCTTTTCAGATGGCAAAACATTTCAGGACTGCTACGTGAAGGCTGTTGCAGAAATGAAAGCGTTGGTTGTCTCAACCAGTTACCACCATAACACATGAGACTTCTTCAGCCTGGTAGTAGTTCAGTGAAACTATTAGTCAACTTCCGGCAAGTCACAAATCGGAAAATGCAGCAACTGACGAATTGGACAATTATTTATTGGAGGGGTATTTGCCTAGAAACAGCGATCCCTTAAACTGGTAGGAAACAAAAAAAATTGCTGCAGTCAGTGCCTAAAGCTCTAAAAGTATTATGTATCACAGCATAATAAGTGAACTGTGAAAGAATACTTTCAAAAGCAAGACAAATATACACTGAGAAGAGAAAGAGACTCACATCGACTAAAATGGGTCAAATTTTGTTCATAAGTGATAATACTAATTAATTTACCTTTTATGGGAATGTATGCCATAATACTGACTGTTAATGATGATTGCAGGTACACTTTAGTTGCAGTTGTTATAATACTTATATTGTCTTTTTTTCCAATAAAAATATTAAAATATAAAACGAATCAGTCTTCATTTTAAAAATTTTTCCACTTGATAAAAAATACTTACGATTTTGTTGTAATATTTATAGCTTTTACAGTAGACAAAATTCAAAACTTTTGTATCTGAAAATTACTAAGGACATACCACAAAATTATTGCTCCTCTTCAAATGTTCTTTCAAAATAGGACCACATCGGATAAAAATACAGGTTTAGTGACTGGAATTAAAAAGGTGCTGTACCTTCCTTTTACTTATTTTTGTGGGTGAATAGTGAGTGGTGAGTCATGAAAAATAACTAGTTCATTCCAGTGACTGAATAGTTCTGATACAATCTCTGAAAAGAACAGTTTTTTTCCCATTTCTTCCAAATTGGTCCCTCCAACTCTAGTGTTGAAGCATGTTGCTGCATGTTGCTGCATGAGAAGGACTGTGATTGTTGTTCAGTGGCATACACATCAAGGTCCTTGACTCTGGCAGAAGCTAAGTATTGTATTTACGAATTACAGCCCCCTGTTATCCTCATTGGGCTCAAGAAGTTTAAGTTTTGTCTAGAACGTCGTGATGTTATGCTCGAAAACGACAGTCAGGCCCTTAGTTGAGTATTAACTTGTTCTCCCAAAACTGGTCTTATTGCTCACTGAGTGGTGGGAATGTAGGCAGACCGCTTTTCCCTCAGGCACATTGGGGGTCACAAAAATTTAGTTGCCGACACTGTTAGGATAATGTCGACGAGGAAGGTGAAGAACACGTACACTCTGGAGAGTTGGAGGAGGTTTATGGTGTGTTTGCTGTGTTGACTGAAATACGCTTCCTGTTCAGTGATGCGCAGGAGTGGCTAGAGCAAGAGCCGGATTTAGACCCTATTGAATGGAGAGCTGTGGCAGGGGAAGACGTTCTGACTTATGTTTTACAAAAGGGATTGCTATGTTATTGCACGTGGGTAACGGAAGCTTAAGGACTTGTCTCCCTCAACACTTGGTTCCAGCTGCATTTCATTGCTACCCCGAGCCTGTAGTAGGGAGCCCTCAGAGGTTACTGGGCAAGTGCCAGGCTTGCAATATTGTTAGACCTATTCTGACAGCTGTAGGGGGCTTCTTCAGTCCACCTGTCCTAAAGGTCTCATCCACCGACTATTCATTACATACAATGGACCACTGCCTTGTACCAAAGGTGGGCACGAGGATGTTTTTGTAGCTGTGCATGGCTTTTCACATTTTATTTAGTTCATACCCAATGGTAGGGCAATGGCAGTAGACATTATTCGTCGTTTAACTAGAATTTTTTCCTTGGTTGAACCTCTCAATGTGCTTCTTAGCGACAACAATTCTGCGTTTTTATTTCAGGAGTTCCATAAATTCTGCTTTCAGCATGGCATCACTTATACCACCACCACGCTTTTTTACCCTCAGCCATCCTTGGCTGAGATAGTTAACCATAATCTAAAGGCCGCATTGATTATTTTTCATGCTGGCGTCCAGACTAAGTGGGACTCTAATTACCTTTGTTAAAATTACCTTTCGACACTGCCAACCAATAGGCTCATCAGACAGCTCCAGCTGCCCTATATCTTCCTATTCTGTGTATCTGCCATTCTAATGTCTGGTTCATAAATGATTTGTTGTTAGAAAAGAGGACCAGAGACTATCCAGCACAACTGGAAGAGGGCTAAGTTAAATATAGAGCATGTACACTACAGAGAAGCAGTGCGATACAACAGAGGTCGGCGTCCATGAAACATTAAAGCCTAGGGACTTGCTATTCATTAAAGATGTCAATGCTCATCCTCAAATCTATAAAAACCTCTGGCAGGAACTATTTACCCAGGTTGCAGGGGGCTATCATCTACTTGAGAAACTGACCCCTGCCACTCTTCTGTTAGAAAATCCTTCTACTGGGAGGAACTAATTACTGAAATTTTTTCTTTGAGATAACTGTGTATATGATTTAGAAGTATCTGGTGTTGCCGGTATGTGTCAGTACATACTGCATCACGTCCAGATTGTTGGGCAATGTCCAGGTTTCAGTCCTGCTCCCAAAGGCATTACCGGTCATCAGCATCGTGGCTCATGGTCTGATCATTGTGTATCTAGTACCGCATTATTGAACTTATGGTTTTGTTGTTAATGGCACACTGAAGAACAATAAATCGTTTTATCATGTGAACGATGTTCAGTTTCCCCGATTCCTTCCTTCCCTCCCTAAGTAAGCATCACAGGTTGGCTGCCTTTCACACTCTCATGCACATGTATTTTCCCCAACGGCCGGATACGGGGACTAGATAAGTTACTAATTAAAAAGGTCTGATTAGCGGCGTATTTCCATTCTTCCTGCGCTGTCCAAAGCCTACCAGTTAACAAACTACTTAACTACAAGCAACCTACTACAGAAATACCTATCAGGTTTCTGTAAATATTGTAGCACAACATCTACTTTCATAAAGGTAACAGATGACCTGAAGCTTGCCATGGATGGACAGGAAGCGACTATCATGTGCATCTTTAGAGAAGCTTTTGACACTGTCGACTTTAACATTTTCTTGCCACACTTAGCCGCCAAAATTGGTCGTCAAGTACGGTGTAACACTTACACTCGTACCTGGCGTCTCGCCAGCCATGTGTTGTGAGCAGCACCACAATGTCACCATTAATGCAAATAGTATCAGGCGTTCTCCGTGGCTCGGTATTAAGTCCTATACCTTTTTCATCGTACGTGAATAATGTGTGGTCAGTTTTATCCTACTAGAAAGACTACATATATATTGATGGCTGCCGGAAAGTGTGGCCGAGTGGTTCTAGGCGTTACAGTCTGGAAACGCGCGACCACTACGGTCGCAGGTTCCAATCCTTCCTCAGGCATCGACAAGTCTGATGTCCTTAGCTTAGTTAGATTTAAGTATTTGTAAGTTATAAGGGACTGATGACCTCAAAAGTTAAGTCCATAGTGCTCAGAGTCATTTGAACTATTTGTTGATGGCCTTCAGTTGTATCTAAGTGCAAAACCGATAAACATGAAGGCAACTATCGAGAATTTTAGTACAGACCTGTGTGCACAGTAGAAATGGGTACAGAATCTAGGGTTCAAGCTGAACACATCCCAAACCCAAGTGCTAGAGGTTGGTCATTCTAGGCCCATTAGCCTGAAGTTATCACGTGGACGTGCCAGACAGGAATTACCCCAGTGGAGGAATAGGGAAGGGCACCCTACCTTCCTGGAGCCGGGTAAATGATTGTGTATGATGCCACAATCAAATCACAAATGTAACAAGAATGGACAGAGTAAGGAATGTAGAGATTAGAAAGGACCTTAAACAACAAAGTATGAGAGAAGAAATTGAAAGAAAGAGATTAAGATGGTATGGGCATGTTAAGAGGATGCATGGGCAGAGACTCCCCAAAATTATGGAAGAACTAAAGATGGATGGGAAAAGACCTAGAAGGCACCCAAGAACATGGTGGAATGTGGGAGTGCGAATACCTGTAGAAAGGAGAGTTGTGACCTGGCAGGAAGTGGAGGAAAAAAGTGGTGGGAGGACCGAGCCGAATGGAGAGGACTCGTCAACGCCCAGACCCAGCAGTATCTGGAGCCTGATTCGGATATAGATAGATAGATATAGAAGGAAATGTGGTTAACGAATTTGATAAGAATTTTATAAACTAATGAATAACTCGATTTTTGGTAAAGCAATGGAAAATAGTAGAAACAGACATTGTTAAATTAATAACATATATGAAACAGTACACATATCACATTTCAAATCCCAAATTATGACCGTACTACCAACTTCTCAGAAAATCTAGCATCTAGCATCTAGCAAAAAAAAAAATAGTAAAATTCAATGAATCAATTTATATTGGGATGTGTACATAGATATTTCGAAAATAAAATTTCCACTTTTCACTATAATGCAATGGAAGACAAATATGGTAAATTTTGGAATTATTTTGCATCGATACCGACTCTTTTATCTATGATATAAGAACCAATGACTCTTATGACGACTTGAAACCGATAGTAAACGATTTTGACGCAAGTGATTACCCAAAAAATAATATTTGTGAAATTCTGCAACAAACAAGAAATTTACAAAGAAAATGAAAGTTGAAAATTGTGGAAAAAATTTCCTGATATGGTAAGTTTTGATGAATTTTCAAATGTGTTTTACAAAGAAATTTTCTACAAAAAACGTTAAGCATTTGACTATACTTACTTTTATGTTTTTGATAATTGAAATATTTTCTTTCTTTTTTTGGCGGTTTGTAGCCACATTTGTGAATATATTTTTACTTCTTATTTACAAATTTCACAACCGAACATTTCTATTCCAGTTATTACAACGTTTTTTTTCTAAGTTATTTTTGCTGTATTCTTTCACTTCTATTTTATAGAATCATTACATCCCATTTTTGAAGGGAAATTCTGTTTTGTTTTTTATTTCATTATTAATTTCTTGTATATGTTTATGTACGGACAAATCTCTTTATATATATATATATATATATATATATATATATATATATATAATTAAGAAGACAAATATTTAATAAAATTTAAAAAACAAAAGTTTAATAAATTTTATTACATAAAATGGAAGGGTTTGGTGCAGAAATGGTGTAAACCAGAAATACCAGTTTTTGTGACCTCATTACATTGTTTTTATAGCTTATTATTTTTTTCTACTTCTTTTGGGTGCCATTCAGGAGTAAAATATTAGTGGTGAAACTTGCGGAGAGCACCTGCTGTGTCAGCATCTATAAATGATCCACAAAGTAAAAGATGTAATCCTATTCTCACAGATGCTGGAAATGATGAATAAATGCCAAGTACCTCAGCTAAAACAACAGTTACTGTTGTTGAAGGAGATGAAATTGCTTATCTGGATGCGAGTATCAACTTTATTAATGTTGAAGATGACCCTCCTTCCATTAAAAAAAAAGGGAAGGAAGAGAATGAGCAATTCTGATTTGTGGAAACGGAATGGGAAGAAGATTGACTGTGTAACTGGCAAGTACAAGAAGTTTAGTTTCTATTACTGCAATTTTTCCTAAAAACTGTAAGGTTAACACTCCCAAAGAAGACATGCAGTACAATTTTCAAAGGTTCTCTTTTATTGGCAAAGAAGGTGAATTAGCTCAGAAAAGGTTTATCTGTGATTGCTGCAACAGATAATGAAGAAGCAGTCATGTAGTACAACAGAATCACATCATGCATTCATTCGTACATACACTTTATTACATAAACATATTACTAATGTTAATATGTGCAAACTTACTGTCTAAACTCCTTTCAAATTTCGTCTGGTCGGCTAGATTGTTGCTGTTACTTCTTACAAACAAAAGGGAGGAGTAGGTTCAGATAATCGTAGTAAATATGAACATGGAGCCAGACGTCCTGCGGAAGTTAAGCGTCAAGCTAAAGAACATATAGAATCATTCCCAAGGTGCCACTCACACTATTCCAGAAAGGACAATCCAAATGGAGAATACCTAAATCCGGAACTGAACACTGCAAAAGTGCATCGTTTGTATTTGGATTGTTGTAAAGAACGAGATTACACCCCAGTGAAGGAATCCTTTTACTGTCAGGTATTTACTTCATCTTTCAATCTTTTGTCCCATCCACCGCATTCTGATGCCTGTAAAAGCTGTGAAATTAGAAGAAAACCGGAGTAGCAGCTTCATCTGATGAAAATGAAAATAAAATGCAAGAACTACACCTTCAAAGAGCTCAACAACTGAGGTCCCAAATGAAGGAAGATCTGATCTTGAGATGTGTGTTATGGCGTTTGGTTTGTGGAATGTTCTTTCACTGTCCTAAACTCCCGGTTTCCGAAATATACTGTCTATGGCAGTTAAGCTACTTCAATTTCTGTATCCACAATCAAGTGTAAGACGAAGCTTCTATGTATTTCTGGACAAAGACACAAGCAGACAGGGGATCGCAAAAAGTTGCTTCATGTATTTTTCATTATGTGAAAAATGTTCCTTTGCATGTAAATTAACTGGTCTGCTATAGTGGCAGTTGTGGGGAACAAAATCGAAATTTCACTCAGTCTTTCATGTTGCTGTATGTTGTCACTAATCCACAGATCAGTGTTAAGACAACTGAGCTGAAATTTTTAGTTTTAGGGCACTCTTTCATTGTCTGTGAGCAGGATTTCTCATAAATAAATAATGACATGAAGAAATAACGATATATTTTTGATGATGAAAGTCTTATTAGTGTTATTGTGGTGGCAAAGAAGCAAGGAAACATATTTCAAGTCACTCACGTACACGAAGATGGTTTTAAAAGCATCAAACCTCTGAAAAGTATATTAATAATATATGGATGGTGACAAAATCAACTGGCTGAAGATAGAGAGGCTGAAATTTCACAAGAAATAATCTTTTGAAATCGATTTCCCTGAAACAGTAAATCGAGATACGCCATACAGGTCCATGAATAGAAAGAAAACCAGAAAAGGACGTCAAATATATCAACCAAGTTGTATCACTATTTTGAAGTTGTCTGAGGTGAATAACCTACAATAACACATGCTAAAGCTAAAGATTTAAGGAAGCTGATGAAATAGGTTCTTCCCATCACAGATTTTTTGTAGCGTTTATTATTCACACATTCAGAGTCTGATACAGACAGATCTTTGAGTGGAGAAGGCTGAAGTGAGTAATTGCTTGTTTACTTGGTGACATGTCTAGATACTTCCATATTGTTACCTTAAAAAGTTACATTATTTTTGAGTACTAATGTCAGTAAAGAAAGAAGTCGTACTTTGTATCTGATGTTTGTAGCGAAATGTGAAATAAATGTTGTTTATTTCCTTTAATAGATAGAGTTTATTTAATTTCAATAGCGTTATTTCTATAATTGTTTTACAACCATGATAATGTGGGTTACTTCATTCTGGCAGTAAATACATATTTTGTTTGTAGAGACCAACAATGACCTATAAGAGTACAAAAATATTTAATATACCAAAAAGTTTCAAATTTTTCTTGGGGGTAAAATGGAGTAACACATAATTTTGGCACTGAAAATGCAGTTTTTAAGTTCATTTAAAAAGCAAATATTTAGATTTAATGATATCACTGCAAGTACAAAGAAAAATTTTTGCAGCAGTAATAGTTAATTTATACCGTTTTTTCAACTTTCACTCTTTTTTTTAAAAAAAGGGAACTTGTTGGTTATACCATTTCTGCAGCAAACCCTTCAGTTGATAAGGCTTTAAATACATTAAATGAAAGAAACATAAAAATAGATTATTACCTCATATTGTTCCTCCAAAAACTTATGAAAATTTAAGGCCTATTTTGGTTGTTTTGAGCTTACATGATAATAAGTTTGAAAATGGTTATGACATTATGGAGCACAAGTTAATGTTCTTGAAAAACAATTAATTACTCTTAGAAGTCCAAACTGTGAAGAAATTTTTAGAAGAAATTATGTACTAAATTCAATAAATTTATTCCAAAGAATGAATGAAATGTATCATATTGTCTGTTATCGAAATTATTTCAATACTTGCATTAATTATTTACAAGAAGTAGTAATTGATGGGTCAATCAATCTCGTGTCTTTCACAGCTGAAGCCATGTCCAGACTATGTCCAGTCTTAACACTGGCAACTATGTATGTGTCTTGATAATATTTCTTAGAAAATAAAACTGAATTTCTAAGTACCTTCTTCATATTTAAATTTTATATAACATTTTTAGAAATATCTAATTCAATTAATAAAAATTTAAATTCTCAAATATGTCTGACACAAATTCTTCTTATTAACTTTCATTTTAATATCAAAATATACTCTACCTTCTTTAATAAAACAATAAGCATTATGAATATTATGTCCAATACCAGACATGTTCAAATTTTCAGTAACAAAATCCATTTACATAAAAATATAATTTTATTTTCAGTGATTGATTTGTTGTGTGAATGAGCAAATCCTAACTATTAAACATATACTTTATTACCTTTCCTTTTCAAAACTATTTCAACTAGACAAACGTCTGGCTGACTGGTTTTTGACAGATCTTGTTCATAAAATTCATTTTCCTTCTCCTTTAAAATCTATTAATCTGTATGTTATTGAATTAGAAAGAACTAACACCTTCAATTCCAAATATTTCTGTTGAGTAATTGACAATATATGTTTTCTCAAAGACTTATTGTAATTTACTTATTCTAACCTTATCACCTATTTTATACTTGCTGTTGGCATCTGGTAAAACTGTACATAAACAGTTTTCAATAATTTTGTTTCATTTGGTTTACATCTTTTGGTTTCCTTTTTATTGCTGAATATTTTTGTGTTATTAATTTTTTGCATGTTTTGTGTTATATTTACCAACTAAATTTTTGATTAAATCAATCCATTTCTTATTTCCTCTTAAGTCAAAATTTTTCCACATCTTTACTCTCAGTGTTCTATCAAATCTTTTAACATCAGATGTTTTTGATGCAGAAAAAAGTTGAGAGACGATTAATATCATACTTTTTTATCAGATCTTGAAATTCGGTGTCATAAAGTTCTTTACTGTTATCTGTTTGTAATTTTATCGATTTTCTGGCAACAGCAAAAGTGGCCTTCGGACTGGAGACTGCCAAAGCAGTGTTGATACTGTGTCCTTATTTAGCTTTGAATCTTTTTCAAAAGCATCGACTACATTCTGACCTGCCTTACCTCTAACTGGAATTGGCCAAGTATATTTTGAAGAAAAACATCAATAACAGTTAATAAATGTGATTATCCTTTATTTATTTTGGCTATCCATGTATACAGATAAAAATGTTTAACTTTTAAAATATTAATCCACCCTTTCATAATGATTTTATTCTAAAGTAAGTTTACCACACATAAGTAATTCACCTCAAACAGGTATGGGTTTAACAGACTGATTTCAAATTAAAATTATTAAACCTTTTTTTTCCATTTCAAGTGATAGATTACTGAATTGCATTGGACATAAAAAAATTACATATTTCAGGGATATTGTCTCTTTTTAACTCTATTTTAAAAGCAGTAGGTGACAGGTCACAATCCACATTGGCCACAAATAATATACTTCTTGATATTTACATCATACCCAAATGTGTGCTTTAATATATTACCACCCATAACAAAACGAAATCTCAGTTTGTTTGTCACACATTCTTTTTTGAAGATTATTTGATTGACTTATGTATAGTGTTAAATCTGCCTTTGAGTAATAATCTGAAAAAAAGTTTTCTCTTTCCTTTTTTTATAAGGCAATTAGTTACATCAATTTTTACAAAGCTGATTAATTTTTTGCTATAAGTCTATTTCATCATCATCATCATCATCATCATCATCATCATCATCATCAGTTAAGACTGATTATGCCTTTCAGCGTTCAGTCTGGAGCATAACCCCCTTACAAAATTCCTCCACGATCCCCTATTCAGTGCTAACATTGATGCCTCTTCTGATGTTAAACCCATTACTTCAAAATCATTCTTAACCGAATCCAGGTACCTTCTCCTTGGTCTGCCCTGACTCCTCCTACCCTTTACTGCTGAACCTATCAGTCTCTTGGGTAACCTTGCTTCTCCAATGCGTGTAACATGAACCCACCATCTAAGCCTGTTCGCCCTGACTGCTACATCTATAGAGCTCATTCCCAGTTTTTCTTTACTTTACTCATTGTGAACACCCTCCTGCCATTGTTCCCATCTACTAGTACCTGCAATCATCCTAGCTACTTTCATATCGGTAACCTCAACCTTGTTGATAAGGTAACCTGAATCCACCCATCTTTCGCTCCCATACAACAAAGTTGGTCGAAAGATTGAACAATGCACAGATAACTTAGTCTTGGTACTGACTTCCTTCTTGCAGAAGAGAGTAGATCGTAGCTGAGCACTCACTGCATTAGTTTTGCTACACCTCGCTTCCAGTTCTTTCACTATGTTGCCATCATGTGAGAATATGCATCATAAGTACTTGAAACCGTCCACCTGTTCCTTACTCATGTCCTAATTCATGAACCATGGGCAATGTATGAGTGGCCAAGTAAGTGGTCCCGACAGTCGGGATACCAGTTACTTTGGAATAAGTCTGGGCATCTTGGTCATATTCTGAGGTGTGGTCAGCATTGTGCTCATATGGAAAAGACTACCAAATCCACCGGTTAGTCCCTCAACCGTTAGGGGTAAAACCCAATGGGACTTGGGGCAAGTAAGGCTAGCATCCCGCTTCCCTGGTATTTTAAATATGATGCTGGCAACAGTCAGAGCAAAATGCCTCGGACCTTTGGAGGTGACAGAGTCCCACCTCTAACTGACAAACCAGGGACTTCTAAGATACGACTTGGCAAACAAATGGTAATGATATGGGGAGCTATTAATATCAGTGGGGGCTACTCTGGGAAGAAGGTAGAACTGGCAGATGCTGCAAGTAAGATTGGGCTGGACGTTTTAGCTGTTAGTGACATTTGGGTAAGGGGTGAGAAAGAAGAGGAAGTGGGAGAATACAAGGTCTACCTGTCAGGAGTCAAAGCAGGAATAGCACAATGGGGTGTAGGGCTTTACATCAGGAAAGAAATGGAACCCAGCGTAATTGCAATAAGGTATGTAAACGAACGACTGATGTGGATAGATTTGACAGTGTCTGGCAAGAAAATTTGGATTGTGTCAGTATATTCGCATTGTGAGGCACTTATCAAGATAAGATGGATAGTTTTCATGAGGCACTCAGTGATGTAGTTAGAGTAAAGGACAAGGACAGTGTTCTGCTCATGGGTGATTTTAACGCCAGGATTGGAAATCGAACAGAAGGGTATCAAAAGGTTATGGGTAAATTTGGAGAGGATATGGAGGCCAACAGAAACGGGAAACAACTCTTGGATTTCTGTGCCAGTATGGGATTAGTTATCACAAACTCCTTTTTTTAATCATAAGAACATTCACTGGTATACTTGGGAAGGCAGGGGAACCAGATCTGTCATTGATTATATAATAACAGATCAGGAATTCAGGAAGGCTGTGAGGGACACATATGTATTCAGAGGATTCTTTGATGACACCGATCATTATTTAATCTGCAGTGAAATTGGGATTGTGAGGCCGAAAGTGCAGGAGGTCAGGTCCATATGTAGGAGGATGAGAGTGGAGAAACTTCAGGATAAGGAAATCAGGAACAAGTACATAACAGCGATCTCAGAAATGTACCAGTTAGTTGAATGAAGTGAATTGCAGTCATTGGAAAAGGAATGGACAAGGTACAGGGACACAGTTCTAGAAGTTGCTAAAGAATGTCTTGGAAGAGTAGTGTGTAAAAGTAGGATGAAGCAAACAGCTTGGTGGAATGACACAGTCAAGGCAGCCTGTAAAAGGAAAAAGAAGGCGTATCAAAAATGGCTACATACTAGAACTCAGGTAGACAGAGAAAGTTATGTTGAAGAAAGAAACGAAGCCAAACAGATAATTGCATCATCCAAGAAGAAATCTTAGGAAGATTTTGGAAACAGGTTGGAGACTATGGGTCAAGCTGCTGGAAATCCATTCTGGAGTGTAATTAGCAGTCTTCGAAAGGGAGGTAAGAAAGAAATGACAAGTACTTTGGACAGGTCAGGAAAACTGCTGGTGAATCCTGTGGTTGCCTTGGGCAGATGGAGGAAATATTTTGAAGAGTTGCTCAATGTAGGTTAAAATACGATCAGTAATGTTTCAGATTTCGAGGTAGAATGGGATAGGAATGACGATGGAAATAACATCACATTTGAGGAAGTCAGCCAGCAGTTAGAGTTGATGCTAAACACAGATCATGGTTCAGAGTAGTTTCAGGGGTAAGACAAGGCTGCAACCTGTCTCCACTGTTGTTCATATTATTTATGGATCATATGTTGGAAACAATAGACTGGCTGGGTGAGATTAAGATATGTGAACACAAAATAAGCAGTCTTGCATATGCAGATGACTTAGTTGTGATAGCAGATTCGATCGAAAGTTTGCAAAGTAATATTTCAGAGCTAGATCAGAAATGTAAGGACTATGGTATGAAGATTAGCATCTCCGAAACGAACGTAATATCAGTGGGAAAGATATATAGACCGATTGAGTGCGAAATAGGAGGAACAAAGTTAGAACAGGTGGACGGTTTCAAGTTCTTAGGATGCACATTCTCACATGATGGCAACATAGTGAAAGAACTGGAAGCGAGGTGTAGCAAAGCTAATGCAGTGAGCGCTCAGCTATGATCTACTCTCTTCTGCAAGAAGGAAGTCAGTACCAAGACTAAGTTATCTGCGCACCATTCAATCTTTCGACCAACTTTGTTGTATGGGAGCGAAAGCTGGGTGTAGGTTACGGATATGAAAGTAGCTAGGATGATTGCAGGTACTAGTAGATGGGAACAATGGCAGGAGTGTGTCCACAATGAGGAAATCAAAGAAAAAATGGGAATGAACTCTATAGATGTAGCAGTCAGGGCGAACAGGCTTAGATGGTGGGGTCATGCTACATGCATGGGAGAAGCAAGGTTACCCAAGAGACTCATGGGTTCAGCAGTAGAGGGTAAGAGGAGTCGGGGCAGACCAAGGAGAAGGTACCTGGATTCGGTTAAGAATGATTTTGAAGTAATAGGTTTAACATCAGAAGATGCACCAATGTTAGCACTGAATAGGGGATCATGGAGGAATTTTGTAAGGGGGTTATGCTCCAGACTGAACGCTGAATGGCATAATCAGTCTTAAATGATGATGGTATGCCAAATTTTGATACTATTCAGAATTTAGAAACAGCTATAAGCAATGAAACTGACAATTTGATTCACTCAAGCATATCAATTCTAACAGTTATTTTGAAAATGTTTTAATAATTTTTTCCTGTATAAGTGAATAAGATTGAATGTTATCCGTTTTATCTTTCCCCATTAATGAAAAAACAAAGAATAATATAAATATTCCAGACAAGAAAATCGAAATCAATTTTAATATTGAAGATGGACAGATTCATCTTTATCATTCTCAACTTTAAATGGATTCAGTATTATTGGATTGAGGAAACTTACAACAAAAAATTCAATAAGAAATTAATCGATAGTTATCTGGCAAAATTGGTCGACATTATTACAATTAAAAAAGGAAACAATATTCTGTCTAGAACAGATTATCCAGTTGTTTATTTATCAATTCTTATTCAATTGACTTCACCTCTGTCAATTGAATGAACTATGGAAGGACAAATTCTTAATAATGCAGAAATAAAATGAAAGGAAAACAAAGTACTGTATCCATTAGAAATATCTTGTTGGAATTTTTAAAGATATTGAAGAACTAATGCGGAAGGGAGATTTAACAGTAATTTTCACTTGGCGTTTTAAGTTTCTGATGGTCCTAGCATAACCAAACTGGAGTAGAAGATGTTACCCCACTACCAAAACAAGATAAAATTGTCATAGAATCGCTGGAAATCCATGATCCATTCGTTGAATATAAATATGAACCAAAAAAACTGAAAAATCCAAAAATTCCAGTTTCTTTCTTTGAACCACAAACCATAGCTACTGCTGGAATAAGTGGAAATTTTTTTAACTAGATACTACTAATTATTATAATTCTATATAATTTGATATTCCTTTCTCTATTTTTCAAATTAATCGAAAAAGTGTCTGATTTTCTTAATTCGATCATGTTAAATAAAAAGTATCAAAATAAAAAATTGAACAAAGCTTTTCCTCAAGATTTATAGGATCTTGATGCAATGAATAACTTTTTAAAAGCTTATAACACTTTATGTGATTTTACAGGAATAACACAAATAACGATGTTAAAATAAGTTCCTTAAATTTTATTGAAAATTATCCATGTCATAAATATGACTAGATGAATGACGTTACAACTACACAAAGACAATGATGAAATTATGTGCTCTGTTAATGAAAACACATGGAATGATCCATTTGTGTATGTAATTATGCATGGTATAAAGAATTTAACTTATGATTCACAACATTGGATATTAACTGAAAATGATTAATCTGAAAAAAATAATCCATTTTTATAAATAAAAAAGCGAAAACAATGAACATGAATGACAGCCTTGAAAATCTGTTAAGAGAACTTAATAGTCGGAGTGTGTCTAAATTAACATAAATGAAAAATACACTCCTGGAAATGGAAAAAGAACACATTGACACCGGTGTGTCAGACCCACCATACTTGCTCCGGACACTGCGAGAGGGCTGTACAAGCAATGATCACACGCACCGCACAGCGGACACACCAGGAACCGCGGTGTTGGCCGTCGAATGGCGCTAGCTGCGCAGCATTTGTGCACCGCCGCCGTCAGTGTCAGCCAGTTTGCCGTGGCATACGGAGCTCCATCGCAGTCTTTAACACTGGTAGCATGCCGCGACAGCGTGGATGTGAACCGTATGTGCAGTTGACGGACTTTGAGCGAGGGCGTACAGTGGGCATGCAGGAGGCCGGGTGGACGTACCGCCGAATTGCTCAACACGTGGAGCGTGAGCTCTCCACAGTACACCGATGTTGTCGCCAGTGGTCGGCGGAAGGTGCACGTGCCCGTCGACCTGGCACCGGACCGCAGCGACGCACGGATGCACGCCAAGACCTTAGGATCCTATGCAGTGCCGTAGCGGACCGCACCGCCACTTCCCAGCAAATTAGGGACACTGTTGCTCCTGGGGTATCGGCGAGGACCATTCGCACCGTCTCCATGAAGCTGGGCTACGGTCCCGCACACCGTTAGGCCGTCTTTCGCTCACGCCCCAACATCGTGCAGCCCGCCTCCAGTGGTGTCGCGACAGGCGTGAATGGAGGGACGAATGGAGACGTGTCGTCTTCAGCGATGAGAGTCGCTTCTGCCTTGGTGCCAATGATGGTCGTATGCGTGTTTGGCGCCGTGCAGGTGAGCGCCACAATCAGGACTGCATACGACCGAGGCACACAGGGCCAACACCCGGCATCATGGTGTGGGGAGCGATCTCCTACACTGGCCGTACACCTCTGGTGATCGTCGAGGGGACACTGAGTAGTGCACGGTACATCCAAACCGTCATCGAACCCATCGTTCTACCATTCCTAGACCGGCAAGGGAACTTGCTGTTCCAACAGATCAATGCACGTCCGCATGTATCCCGTGCCACCCAACGTGCTCCAGAAGGTGTAAGTCAACTACCCTGGCCATCAAGATCTCCGGATCTGTCCCCCATTGAGCATGTTTGGGACTGGATGAAGCGTCATCTCACGTGGTCTGCACGTCCAGCACGAACGCTGGTCCAACTGAGGCGCCAGGTGGAAATGGCAGGGCAAGCCGTTCCACAGAACTACATCCAGCATCTCTATGATAGTCTCCATGGGAGAATAGCAGCCTGCATTGCTGCGAAAGGTGGATATACACCGTACTAGTGCCGACATTGTGCATGCTCTGTTGCCTGTGTCTATGTGCCTGTGGTTCTGTCAGTGTGATGTATCTGACCCCAGGAATGTGTCTATAAAGTTTCCCCTTCCTGGGACAATGAATTCACGGTGTTCTTATTTCAATTTCCAGGAGTGTGTATCTTAAACCTTTCAAAAAAGGAAATTTTGGTAACTAGACATGGTCAAAAGGTACTCATCCACATCATTATAATAAAGTCTTCTCAAAAATGAAGATAAATTAGAGAAAATTGTTGGACTAAAATTATATTTATATAGGTAAAAAAGAAAATAAAGATAAAACAGTTCATGTTATTGAATCTGAATGTATTTTAAACTTTTTCAATTCCTCAAAATTTGACTGAATAAATATATTTTATTAAATATTTAATATTAACTGTATATTTTATACATCTACATCCATACTCTATAAGTCACCTGACTGTGTGTGGCAGAACTGGAAACCAAATTAATGAATAATCGAATTTTAACTGAATAATGTTATTAGATTTTTATTTTTGAATAAGATGATGTTTTCTTTCATTGGTAGAGGTACATTTTTAAGTGGGGGCATAGTAAAACTTTAATAATGATTTTTATCTCTAAAAAATTATAAAAATGATGCCCTGGTCCCAGAAGTGTCATATAGATGCTGCAGACATTATTCGAATTTATTTGGCGATCACCAACAGTTTGACCTGGGAACATGACAGGAAGTGTGGCAGATGATTTTATGAGAGTACATGTCAAGTTTACTCACATAATGGTAGATGATACTAGGATGTTCTTCAAAAACAGAAAGATAGAATTTTAGTACTAAATGTAGTTCGATTCACTGTGAAACATTGGCGGTCAAACTCATGCACCTTCTCATGG
This sequence comes from Schistocerca gregaria, assembly GCF_023897955.1. Classification (NCBI taxonomy): domain Eukaryota; kingdom Metazoa; phylum Arthropoda; class Insecta; order Orthoptera; family Acrididae; genus Schistocerca; species Schistocerca gregaria. The sequence continues at coordinate 418,059,029 of NC_064924.1, forward strand.
ATGACTCATGATACAATGGCGTTCAAATTAGCCTCATATTGTGGATCAAGATAATTCAGCTTCCCGCAAATCTCATCTTCATTCCTCGGTAAAACTTTATGCAGCTCTTTTCCCCAGCTATTAAATGCATTGTGATATAACCACCTCCTTTGAAACATACCTTGCCAGTTGACAGGTCAGTCACTCCATTACTCCCACTTAAAAAATCAGAGCCTACAATACATTCAGTTATGATATCATGACTACTTACTTTCATATAGCTTTCCAGTTAAGATGTCGATCATTGCGTCCATCTCACACAAAAAATCAATGCCTACAAAACGTTCAGTGGTCAGACCATTTCTTAGCAGGTTTAGATTTGAAGCTAATTACTTCTAGATTGCTAGAAGTGGTTACAGGGAATGTCAGTACAGTTTGTGCATAATTCTGATTCTTAATGGGTTTAGATTTGGGGCTAATTGCAACCATTTACAAGGAATATCTGTACATTCTGTTGCTCATAAATGTACTTCCTGACACAACTCACCTCTCATGTTCATGTTGTCATTATATCTGATCAAACTCATTTCATGCTGTATACCGCTACTGCTCTCTAACTCTGGGTCAGTGCGGCCCCATAGGGTCTTAGTTAGTTTGTTGACTTATTTTGGTGAGCGACAAAGTGAACCTCAGTAATAATGACTCCATGCTTTCGATTTCTGGATCTGTGTTCACACTTGCGTGCCATCAGCTGTTTGACTGATGATAGTTCTGATTATGATCACGCTTGTCATGATTATGATTTTCAATTCGCTCGTCATGTCTTTTTTGCCGCAGCCTGTGAGTCAAAAAGCATGAGCAAATATTTGATCCTTGCCGCTCCGCTCAGTGACTGCAGTTCTCAAAGTACTCGGATTTTTTGTTGTTGCAGTTGTGTGGACACACTCTGCACAGCCCTCGCGTCTTCGTGAATTAGGTCTGTGTTATTCATTATAGATAGGAAGGTGTCCATATCTTCATCTGGCATGTTAATCAATTTCATGGGAATTTGGACGGCCGGGTTTGCTTTTAAGATGTGAAGAACATCACGGTACTTGATGGTGTCATCCCAATGATTTGTCTTATTTATATACTTCTCAATGTAGCGTCAGAAGCCACCTTTGTACTCGCTGTATGATTCAGAACTAAACATCTCTCTGCAGAGTTGTCCACACATACCCTTCGACCATCGTTGGTCAGGGAATGACTTGTCAAGTGGAACATGTATCAGCAGCTTCTGTCGCCCAGAGACCTGTAGTGTTTCGTACGAATCCAATCACAAATTTAATTTATTGTACTTCATTTCAAGAACGAGGCAAAATTTCACAAAACGAACATGGCGTGGACACTTTAGTCATAAATGTATTGAACTGACGGTATCTGATAATGTTTTCTTCCATACTCGAATTTGCGATTAATGGTGTAGTGCCTAACTTTTAGATATCTTCGTTGTTCGGAACAACACAAGGCTGCACTTGGGAGCCTGGTTCAGCTTGTAGCACAGAATTGCCATCTGGAATAGACGCATTTCAGTTGGAAATGTCGGATAAACTATCAATTTCTATAACATGGCTTATCCCATTTATGTCTCTTCTAACTGTAGTTATCTCTTTACGTAAAGATTCACACCAACCCTTTGGTTTCTGATGTGACAGAATCTTCTACATCTGTTATTACTTTGTCAAGATTTTTTACGCGAATATCAGGTTCTTTATTAATGGAAACAAATGGTTGGCTACGATTTCACCTACACAGTTATCGGTTTCACTTTTGTAAGCTCGCAGCATGGGTTCACGCTGTTCATTCTATTTCCTAATAGGAAAACTTTTGTTCAATGATCTGTGGTATCTGTTTGATCTTTTCCGTAAACCTCTGGGGCATTCCTACTTCCCTGCATGTACGGCGATGCTCAAATTAATCGTAAATGATTGTTTCCTGTTATTTTGAAGTATTTTTGATTCGCACTAACATTTGGACTTGCGAATGAACTCTCGCAGACGAGAAATTTCTCTAAGTTTTTTCAATTAGAAAATGTAACAGATCTGCTAAAGAGACTGCTTACATCACGCTTGTCCGATTTCTTTTAGAGTTATGTTGCGGGGTGTGGGGTCCTTACCAGACAGGATTAACGGAGTACATCGAGAAAGTTCGAAGGAGGGCAGCACGTTTCGTATTATTGTGAAATAGGGGAGAGAGTGTCACTGACATGAAACAGGATTTGGGTGGTCGTGATTAAAAGAAAGGAGTTTTTCGTTGCGGCGCAATCATCTCATGAAATTTCAATCACCAACCTCCTCCTCCGAAGGCGAAAATATTTTTTTGACGCCGACCTACATAGGGAGAAACGATCATCGTAATAAAATAAGAGAAAGTAGAGCTCGCACGGAAATGTATACGTGTTCGTTTTTTCCGCGCGCTGTTCGAGACTGGAATGACAGAGAATTATTGTGAAGGTGGTTCGATGAACCCAGTGCCAGGCACATAAATGTGAGTTGCACCGTATCCATGTAGATAGACGTAGGCTCAGGTAATGATTATATTTTCTTTTGAATCTATTCGGTCAGAACAATTAACTTAGCTAAAGTTAAGTGTCTTACCTCAGTTAGCACTTTATCGAGCTGTCTAGCAGAGTTCGGTGTGGGGGTTCTTCGAAGATTACATTGTGACGGAGTATTATATTTAGTAGTGAATACACAAATAAATATACTTCACCTAATATTCAACATATAAAAGGGATAAATTCAACAATGAAGCGCTCCTGTACCAATGACACTTAATGGCTGTTGGTTAAAGTGAAAACAATCTCAGTGCATTAAGGCTCCAGAAGCTTCGAGCAAAGGTTAATGCCATTAGGTTCAACAATGGATTTGTAATGTTGTAAATTTCCTGCTCAAGAATTTTGAAATGAAGCGCACTACTCTTTGCAGAGATTAAGTGACTAATAGAAACAAAAATCCTGACCTTTTTCTTCCGGAGACTGAAGAACACGTTGTCGTCTGTACCGGTTCGGTATTTCGCCGTCTCTTATTCCGTCTGGTATGTTTCTTCCCATCATATTTGGTTACAGTTTCAAGTTTCGTAGAATGAAACAAAGGAAACATATTAGTCTTTTAAACGATCGCCTGTGTGGCATGCGCTTTCCAATTAAAACTAATTGATTAGAGTTCAAAGTATCACAAATAAAAGCTATATAATTTGTTATTGGTAAAATCTCTACGTCAGGATAGATTAGTTCATTTAGGTATCTTGAATGTTGGTTCGCTTAATTAATCTCGCTTACAATACCACGTGTTTGAACAGTCTCTCTTTTACACTTGAATAACCTTGAATTCTGCGAGGTTAAACATCCTTATTAGTCTTTGCTCTGGTAGTTAGACAGCGCGCATCACAGCAGCACATTATATTCTTTAAGGTAGAATTCAGGCGCACTATTGAAGACGATATTTTTCAGGATTCTAGCTATCCGTAATGGATGCAGCAGCTTACTTTTTTTACCGTCACTTTAGTAAAGTGAAAAAAAAATGCTTCACAGTATAATATTACGTCAACTACTACGCCACTGATCATCGTGCACCTGCGCTCAATATCTACGGTAATTGGCATACATAATTTGCGCAACCAATGCGGTGCAGTCGTACTTGCACCATGCTTCTTCGAACGCAGACGACAGACAGAAATAAGATTCCTCTCTGGGATATCGAATTTAACAAACGATGAACGAAATTATGTTAACATTGTGGTGTTGTAAATTTGGCAGCTACTGAGCTGCAAAGATTACCCAGTGAGCGGAAAACGTATTAATGATCTAGGAAAATCGTGTTAAGATGTTGCAACATACGTTTTCCAAAAACGTTATCCCGTAATGGAAGCAATATTACTAGATCGTCTTGTGGTACTAAACTTCTAAAAATATGTCTGTCTAGACGCTAGTGAACGGGAGATGATATAGAAGATGTACTGTATGACTGTTCGAATTCATTCACTCGTAACTGCAAGTTTTAAGATAAGCCATTCCTGGATTACTTTAGTGAATTGGTACAAAAGACTTTCTTCCTCTTGTTTTTTTTCCGATGTCCTGGCAGATGTAGACCCTCTTACCAGGCCTCATTGTGTATTGGATTCGTTAGGAGATGCAAACAACAGTGATGGGACGGAAGTCATGGGATAGCGATATACACATGTTGTGGAATCGCGTACACAAAGTATAAAGGTATGGCGAAGCTGTCACTTGTGCTCAGATGATGCACGTGAAAACGTTTCCGAAGTGATTATGGCCTCACGACGGGAATTAACAGACTCTGAACGCGGAATGTTATTTGGAGCTAGACGCAGGGTACATTCAATTTCGGAAATCATCAGGGAATCCAATATTCCGAGATCCATAGTGCCAAGAGTGTGACGAGAACACCAAATTTCAGGCATTATCTTTCACTACGCACAACGCAGTGGCCGATGTCCTTCACTTACCGACACAAAGCAGGGTCGTATGCATAAAGTTGTAAATGCTAACAGACAAGCAACACTGCGTGAAATAAGAGCAGAAATCAATGTGGGACATACGACTTATTCGTTAGCACAGTGCCGCGAAATTTGGCATTAGTAGGCTATGGCAGCAGATGATCGACTCTAGTGCCTTTGCTAACAGCACGACATCTCCTGCAGTGCCTCTCCTGGGCTCGTGACCATATCAACTGGACCGTAGACGGCTTTAAAAACGTGGCCCGGTCAGTTGAGTCACGATTTCGGACCGTAGAGTTCGAGCGTGGCGCAGATCCCACGAAGTCATGGACTTAACGTGTCAACAAACCACTGTGCAAGCTGGTAGCGGCACCATTATGGTGTGGACTAACATACACGGAATGGACTGGGTGCTGTGGTTTAACTGAACAGATCATTCACTGGAAATCGTTATGTTCGGCTACCTGGAGACCATTTTCGTCCACTTCACGTTTGCCAAACAAACGGAATTTTTATGGATGACAATGCGTCAAGTCATGGGACCACAGTTGTTCGCGATTGGTTTGAAGAACACCCTGGACAATCTGAGCGAATGATCTAAATCCCATGACATGAATCCCATCGAACTTTTATCGTACGTAATCGAGAGGTCACTTCCTGCACAAAATCGAGCACTGACAACACTTTCACAAATATGGACGGCTGTAGAGACAACATGGCTCAATATTTCTGCAGAAGATTCCAACGAGTTGTTGAGTCCATGTCACGTCGAGTTGTTGCACTACTCCGGGCAAATGGAGGTCCGACGCGATGTTGGGAGGCGTCCCTGACTCTTGTCAAAACAAAGCCTACCCCTGCACGACCTGTCGCAGGCAGCAAGACAACCGCTACTGCTCTTACCACCCGACCTAACTATCGCAGAGGTTTTTTTTCCTCGGCTCTTGCCTTAGTACTTTTTTTCCCTCTGCCCTTCAAACCGCAACCCTTCGTTCGATTTCGACCAATCTATTTCCAGATGAGCGCGTATTAATGGTTAACCCTAACCAGATGTACTTAAACATCGCAGTACCCACATCCTGCGACACCTCACTTTAGTGAATACTAACCCTTATGCAGAGATGGCAGTAGACCTTTTGTGTTGTCCATCACGCTGGTGTGGGCGTGGAGGGGCTCCACCTGTTATAAAAAAAACTTTTGTCACCTCGTTGTATGTGGCTACGATTGGATTTACAGGTTCTAACTTGCTTTAAATAATAACCCCGTATGCTTTTACCACGCAGTTGTTAATAAATACCATAAAATTGTTCACAATTCCTGAGTTTGATATAATTAATTTCAAACATTACGGAAAAAAGCATTGGCGACACGAAGATCAGATTTAGGCTGCACACTCACGCCGACTGAAGAGTCTGGCGTGCAACAGTAATTTAAAGTGTACCTCGTATGACTTCCGAATGATTCGTACATTGTCAGTAGCTTATTAACCAGCATTTGTTTCATGATATAAATAATTTACTGCATGATGGAATTCCTATAACAGAACATGAATTACGCTCAGGTAACCCCTAGCATTCTTAATCTCAAAATTGGCTGGTAACCATTAATACATAATATAAACAGGTAGCAGTTCTGTGCCCAAAAGTCGGTGGTTCCCTGTCGTTTAGAACCGCCACATTTGATTCACACGCACGACCATCTCACTGACAATGTTTCAGCAGCATTTGGCGTTAACAGCCTCTCAGTATACGTTCCAGTCAAGATGACTGCTTTCTTATTCGACATAGTAGCGCTCTATATTACTGTTTAATAGAGCGAGTTTCTTATTTTAATTGCAGCGTTGAAGTACAATACTGAAATTTTCAAATAAACAGTATTAGATGGAACCTCACAAGGGGCTATTGAAGTAAAAGCAACATATGCATCGAACTCTAGCTGAATGGTTGGGAACTATTGCAAAACCTGTTTCAGTGAGCTACTGGATTGGAAGTCAGGTGCCGTTTTATCTGGCATTAGTAACCTAACATGTTTGCAAACACACCTAGGAATGTGGTGCAAATTATTGTTTGTCCGTTTTCTCCATTGTGTTGCCTATACACGCCAAGATTTTTCTTGGTATTTCGACAGCTCTGACGCCGTGGAGAAACGAAGTTAGAGTTTCACATTGTTAGGCACGAAGTCATTGAGAATGGAGATTTAACTCTGATACGAAAGAGGGCACAGGAAGGAAGTGAGCGTATGTTTCTTAAGTGAATCCTAACAGGAATTCGTCTGGAGTGTTTCTGGGAAACAACGAAAAACTTTAGGACTGCCGGACGGGGATCTGAGCCGTGCTGTTCGCGAGTGTGAAGAGAAAATCAACGATATTCCAATGGTTCAAATGGCTCTGAGCACTATGGGACTTAACATCTGTGGTCATCAGTCCTCTAGAACTTAGAACTACTTAAACCTAACTAACCTAACGACATCACACAAATTCATGCATGATGGCGTAGTGGTTAGCACACTGGACTCTCATTCGGGAGGACGACGGTTCAATCCCGTCTCCAGCCATCCTGATTTAGGTTTTCCGTGATTTCTCTAAATCGTTTCAGGCAAATGCCGGGATGGTTCCTCTGAAAGGGCACGGCCGATTTCCTTCCCAATCCTTCCCTAACCCGAGCTTGCGCTCCGTCTCTAATGACCTCGTTGTCGCCGGGACGTTAAACACTAACCACCACCACCACAAATTCATGCCCGAGGCAGGATTCGAACCTGCGACCGTAGCAGTCGCGCGGTTCCGGACTGAGCGCCTAGAACCGCTAGACCACCGCGGCCGGCAACGATATTCCACATGAATATTTGCCGAAGTAAAGGCATCAAGATATATGCATAAAATACAAAATATTTCTATGTTGTTTCTCAAAATCTAGGGGCAATGTTGCAAAGTAATACGCCATGGAGTATAATTCTCGGGAATTACAGCCCGTCAACTAAGGAGAAAGAATACAAAATTCGAGTGCGTCCTATTCTGAGTCCTTCGCCAGTTTTTATGACAGTTATGGAGGTGGTCTGGCGGGAGGCGTCGAAAGCAGGTTCCTAACAGGTCGGCGCAGCCCATACGAAAATGTTACAAGGACGCTCAGAGAGCCTACGTCCGTTCTATTCTAGACTACTTCATCAGTTTTCCTGACAATTATCAAGGTGGCCTGGCGGAAGGAGTCGAAAGCAGGTTCGTAACAGCGTTGCACAGCTCACACGAAAATATCGCTCTGAGAGAACCTGCTACTGAATCTCTGGAGAAAGGCGAAACACTGTCGCAAGAATGTACAGAGCCGGTGTCCTAGGTGGAATGGGCACGTCTGCCGTCTCCATGCTACATCTCGTGTATGGGTCACTGGATTATCTTAAGGTGAATTACGGCAGACTTATAGGAATGTAGAAAGCCATTTTTTTTACGTTTTACCTAACTGAAATAGGAGAGGAAGTGATTAATACTTTTACAACGTATTCTGTGCCATGCATTGTATAGTTGATTTCGGAACTGTATAATCGATTTCGGAGATATGAAAGCTGTGAAGAGTTCCTTCGATAGATGCATCAATTTAGCATTCACTCCATCCACTTCTTCCACGGACAGTATCATTTCAGTCTGTAATGCCTCATTAACGCATCAGTGATCGAGTACATTTTATAAGTTTGGCTCTTTTATGAGTTAGGGTATTGCGCACTGCTAGGATCTAGTAGTGCTGGTACTAGTTGAGGAAATGCACTCAGCCGTCAAGTGGCAAAAGAAATGTGTCTGGCGTATGGTTGATCAGCAACCTGTTCATGGTAGACAATATGTGGGGCGTCTAGTGCCGTAAACATCATTAGCCTTTTGTGACCTCGCACTCAAGAGACAATGGTGTAATTCTTCCACGGAAATATCGTTGTGGTAGTGATAACACAAACTAAAATGCACCAGCGTTCCAGTGATGAATATGAAAGAGATTCCTGACCTTTCGAACCACGGTGCCACAGCACCAAGGAACTATAAGTTGCTGTTCATAGTCCCAACATCGTGTAGAATGTATACAGCAGTAGATAACAGTTAAATGATTAACTATAAAAAGGCGATGAGACCGGAAATGCTCGTTCAGTTTTCTCAGAATTTCTGTGAAGCACATGTCCGTGGGGTTGAGTTTGACTTCTGCAATGTCATCCAGTGGTGGTACTGGTCAGCGACACATTAGCGGAGGTCGGCTACTCATTGGCAGAACTCACTCGGTCTTTGCGGTGATTAGCAGAACTTCAATAACCTCATAATTCTAAGAGCCTCGCCAAATCCTTGACTGATGAGTTAACTACAGTGCTTTTCGTACCCACTTGCTCTTTGCAACATTGATCAAGTTTTCAAATTCCCTCTCTCACTTCACTAGTACTGAAACCTAAGGATAGCCTACATATTGAATGACGTTAGTAGCAACCAACGACTTATTTACAATATAGTCTACTATGGAGGCACTGTTCTGTGCCTAGGCCAATATATTCGAGCTTTGCCCAAAGCGATGCTTCTGCGTCACTTCAATCATTGACTGTCACTATCAGACTAAACTGTGTATCTTTACCAGTTGTTCTAAACGTGGCAGACACGTCCTTTTGCTTTCCAACTCAATATTTCATTCCTTTCCTGCAATATTACATACTACGTTTCGAGCTAAATGCCTCTCTTACCCCATATCCAACACTTCCATCTTCCATACCATCCATACATCTACGTCAAACATACGTTCCAGTGCTGCTCCCCACGCTATCTTTCAGGTGGTTTCATTCCACTCATGTTTGTCTGTAGCTCCGGTCCAAGACCTTTACATAATATTAGTGCGTTCACTGTGACATACTACCTAACTTTGGTGGGATAGTCCAACGCCACACGACAGCTGAAGCTGGATGACTAAGCAAACTATTTGTAGCCAGTTCCTTCCAAATACGAGGTCAGGGTTGCGGACAGTTTGCATCTCCATTCATCGTGGTACTCGTTCTGTTAGTATAAATGTGCGGAATCACACGTCGACAGGTACATTTACAGTAACATGCAAGAGGCGAGGGACACGAATTGTAAATGATGTTCTCAACTGGTGCGAAGTAGTACATTAGGGACAATGATACTGCTACACGCAGTCACTCGCAGAAAGCACCGTCCCTCTGAAGGGTTTTCAATCTGAAGTCATCAGCGCTTGTAATAAGCGTAAATTTAATGAGAATAGCACAAAAATGTAGTGTAAACAAAACTGTTTACATCATGAGTTTCGAAAACATCGAAGATGAGGAAAGCGACTTAGGTCTCTGCCAAATGTATTAGTCTCTAAGAAACTGACCTTCGATTAGGTTATTTGAATTACCTTGTAAGACACGATATCGCCAGCTAAGTGTACCCTGAAGCCCAAGTCTTGAATTATTCATGAGCTGCGCTGATTGAGAAGGCGCGAGTAACTGCCAGAAACGTATATTAATCAAATTCTCCCACAGCCATCAGAGAGCTCTAACATTGTTAACAAGATAATGTTTTGGTGGTGACGAGACCTTGATGAATGTAGCTTGTTGTTTCTCTACCATTTAACTAGCAACATAATCGTAAATAAAGTATAGGACAGCACATGACGTACAAACACTTACGTTGTTCACTTACGCTTAAATAACATAGTCGGCACGCACCAGTTGGTAGTAGTTTCACATTGTGCTCGAATGACTCCAGAAAGTTTCTAAATCAAGGCATTGTACCTGTATTTTCCGTCCCTCCCTTTATTTTCTGTTCCATTCGCAAATTTATGTTTTTTACCTTCGTCGTCATTTCGCGAGATACATATTATGGGAAGTGGAGATACGTCTCTAATGACCTCAAATCGACGGGACGTTAAATTAAACCCCAATTTTTCGCTTTTTTTTCATCTTGCTCGTGGAATATTAAAACTGACCATCTCCCATTATAGTACGAGGAACTTTTCATAACTAATGCAAACAGGCTAGTATTACTGTGGATTGTCTGATGCAACAACAATGAAAATTACGTCAGTCGTAGTTTGGAGCTTGAGGAAGAGGCACGTGTTTTTCTTTTTTCCTGTGGACTCTAATACAAAATTGGTGAGAAGTAGAAATGGACACTGCTGGGGCCTTGGGTACCGTGACTGTTGAAGACCAGAGGTCGTACATCAAGATTGAAACTTGACGCGACAAAAACGCGACAGAAATTCACAGTGCTCTAAGTGAAGTTTATGGTGAGATTACAGCGCACGGTAGCACAGTTTTACCTTGAGTCAAAGGTTTTCGTGGTGGTCGTATGAGCATAGAAGAAAATCCAAGACCCAGAAGGCAAAAAATGTCAACAGATGAACGAAGTGTGAAACGTGTGGCAGATGCTCTGATCGCAGTCGACTTGTGAGGAACTTTATGAAGCTATGGGTATTCCAAAAGTATAAGTATTCCGTTTTCTGATAAAATATTTGAAGAAAATAAAAATTTCTGCGAGATGGGTCCCACACTTTTTAAATGCTGGAGGGAAGCGGAAACGCCTGGACATTTCAACCTTGCTCAACAACGATTCGGCCGGTGAAGGTCAAGGATTCCTATGCCGAATTGTCGCTATTGATGAAATATGGATTAGAGGCTTTGAACCGGAATTGAAATCACTGTCCAACGAGCGGAGAGCCTCGTATTACCCACATCCAAAAAAAATTTCGACGTGCTCAATCAAAGCTCAAGCAAATAATGATTTTTGCCTCTAATCACGAAGAAATCATTAGGACAGGTAGAGTCCCATGGGGACCAAAACGCACAGGAGTGTACTACTGTAACGTCATAGAAAATTTGTGCAGAGAAATGAAGAAAACCCGACTTCAATTGTTCCAAGCTGGGTCACTAATTCTCCACAATGTTCGCCCGCATGTAGGATATTGCAATGTTTGGTCCAAAGACTGCGCGAATACGGATGGGAAGTGCTGCCGCATCCTCCCTGCGGTTAGGAAAAGAGTCCACCAGACTTCGCTTTGTTCCAGAATGGGAAAAAACCTATGTTTGGCATAGACATATAGACATTACTTAATTGCAATCAATGTTTCTGGAAGAGCTTACCGTTACCCGCGCCATTCGAGAGATGAACAGAAGTGGTTCCTTGGATGTCGGAAAAAAGTGTCAGTAAAAAAACAACTGAGTGCATTATTTATGAAATGTCCTGCCTATTTCTATATAAACAGTTAAATAAGCATTTATCCGCTTTATCATATCTCTGAAATAACTGACTGCATTCCAGCAACGTTCTTCAAGCCACATTTCTATTTATGTGATTTTCTACATTTTTATACTAGCTCGACCGTTCTTCAGCACATTCATGTTTTTACGATGCCTTAAGCCTAATGTATACAGTTAGAAAAGCGGATTCTTGCGCCACTGAAACACTTCATTGTTTTAAGTAGTAGGTACAGTACCAATACAGCTGAAATATTTAAATATCATAGTATTTCTTATTTACAATCAATATTTCTGCGAATATGTAGATGTAGAGCTGTGAGGACAGGGCGTGTGTCGTGCTTGGGTAGCTCAGTTGGTAGAGCACTTGCCCGCGAAAAGCAAAGGTCCCGAGTTCGAGTCTCGGTCCGGCACAAGTTTTAATCTGCCAGGATGTTTGAATTTGGTTTTCCTATTATTATGCTGTCGTTTCTCTTTAATACCTGCTACAAATATCGGGAAATATACCGGCTTCGAATGTTTTCACTCACTGATAGTTTCGTTCTGGCTATTTGTGCGTAATGCACATTTGATTTTTGGGGTGAAATGTCAGTTCATGCTTCAGGCATCGATCCTCTATTTGCTACATTTTGCTGGCGTTTGTCTTGCATAAATACAACAGAACAACCATTGAAGTGCTACTAAGCTTGAAAAGTTATTCAAATCGTCATTCACACACAATACATCTACATCTACATACATACTCCACAATCCACCATACGGTGCGTGGCGGAGGGTACCTCCCTCCACAACTAGCATCTTCTCTCCCGGTTCCACTCTCAAACAGGACGAGGGAAAAATGACTGCCTATGTGCCTTTGTACGAGCCCTAATCTCTCTTATCTTATCTTTGTGGTCTTTCCGCGAAATGTAAGTTGGCTGCAGTACTGCAGTCAGTCTCAAATGCTGATTCTCTAAATTTCCTCAGTAGCGATTCACGAAAAGAACGCCTCCTTTCCTCTAGAGACTCCCACCCAAGTTCCTGAAGCATTTCCGTAACACTCGCGTGATGATCAAACCTACCAGTAACAAATCTAGCAGCCTGCCTCTGAACTGCTTCTGTGTCCTCTCTCAATCCGACCTGATAGGGATCCCAAACGCTCGAGCAGTACTCAAGAATAGGTCGTATTAGTGTTCTATGAGCGGTCTCCTTCACAGATGAACCACATCTTCCCAAAATTCTACCAATTAACCGAAAACGACTATCCGGTTTCCCCACAACTGCCATTACATGCTTGTCCCACTTCATATCGCTCTGCAGTGTTACGCTCAAATATTAATCGACGTGACTGTGTCAAGCGCTACACTACTAATGGAGTATTAAAACGTTACAGGATTCTTTTTTCTATTCATCTGCATTAATTTACATTTATCTATATTTAGAGTTAGCTGCCATTCTTTACACCAATCACAAATCCTGTCCAAGTCATCTTGTATCCTCCTACAGTCACTCAACGACGACATCTTCCCGTACACCACAGCATCATCACCAAACAGCCGTCCCTAGCTCGTGGTCTTGCGGTAGCGTTCTCGCTTCCCGCGTTCGGGTTCCCGGGTTCGATTCCCGGAGGGGTCGGGGATTTTCTCTGCCTCATGATGACTGGGTGTTGTGTGATGTCCTTAGGTCAGTTAGGTTTAAGTAGTTCTAAGTTCTAGGGGACTGATGACCATAGATATTAAGTCCCATAGTGCTCAGAGCGATCTGAACCATTTATGAACCAAACAGCCGCACAGTGCTATCCACCGTATCCAAAAGATCATTTATATAGATAGAAAACAACAACGGACCTACCACACTTCCCTGGGGCACTCCAGATGAACACTCACCATCGAGGACAATGTACTAGGTTCTACTACAGAAGTCTTCTAGCCACTCACATACTTGGGAACCAATCCCATATGCTCGTATCTTAGTTAGGAGTCTGTAGTGGGGCACCGAGTCAAACGCTTTCCGGAAGTCAAAGAATATAGCATCCGTCTGACACTCTTCATCCATGGTTTGCAAGATATCATGTGAAAAAAGGGCGAGTTGCATTTCGCAGGAGCGATGCTTTCTAAAGCCGTGCGGATGCATGGACATCAACTTCTATGTCTCAAGGAAATTCATCACATTCGAGGAAATTCATGTTAATGAGTCAAGACATTATAACCACCTCCTTAATAGCAAGCTGGCCTACGTTAGGTAAGCAATACAGCAGCACTTCTGCGTGCTATGGTTTCGACAAGTCACTGGCAGGTTTACGTAGCTAAGTGGCACCACCCGTTTACACACGAGTCACCCAATTCCCACAAATTACAGACCGATGGTTTGAGAGCTTTCGAACTGGCAGAATGTGGTGCCACGCAACGTGGCATTACACAAAACTGGCGCTAATAGCGTAGGCACATAGGGAACACACAAGACATAGATCCGTAAGCCCACGGTATTGGTGATAAGTTGAGAAAACCGTCCCGAAATTTATACGGTGATTGTTCTCCTTGATGCATTTCGGAATTACATTTCTATCAATAGCTGGAGTAATTAAGAACTGTTGGTATATGTTGGAAATTGCTTCCTGTCTGATTTCCTGTGCAACGCGGTACAAACGAAAGACATCGGAGGTTTGCCATGTCGACTAGTAACGGAAAACGTGTAATATCTCGTGTTTATTTTAAAGACTCCAGTGCACGAATAGTAATTTTATTAAGATATATTTAGAAACGCTGTCCTCTGCGATTCTTAGCAAGGAGCGATGTACATTTTTAAATTCTATGTTTGAGAAATTGCCTTTCTACCGTGAAGACGCAGACATTACCAGAGATCAGTTCTGTTTAATTTCCAGTTACAGACAGGCGCTCTTCTAATATGCTCAGTCGGCGTTTTGTGGAAGCATAATATGAGCATTTATTACTGCGGCTTCTAACGCACTTAGTCATAAGGGTAGCATATATGGATGCATCTTGGCAAACGACAGTTGGCAATCCGCCTGTTCACTTCCTGCTCTAACCGCCCCGGTAGCTGAGTGGGCATCGTGACGGATTGCCGTCGTACGGGCCCGGGTTCCATTACCGGCTGGGTCGGAGATTTTCTCCGCTCAGGGACTGGAAGTTGTGCTGTCTTCATCATCATTTCATCCCTATCCGCCGCGCAGGTCGCCCAATGTGGCGTCGAATGTAATAAGACCTGCACTAAGGTGGTCTGACCTGCCCCGCAATGGGCCTCCCGGCCAATGAAGCCAAACGTTTATTTCCATTTACCTCCTGCTCTCCCCCTCTCTCTCTTCACAATACCACATCCAATCCAATAGGAGGCTAGTGGTTCTTACCCCACATTATTTTTTTCCAGATCGTAACTAATTTCCCTGCCAAATTTGATTGAAACCATTCCCAGCGTTTTGGATGAGATTTTTAGTCACGGCTTTTTCTGTGTACGCACATTTCAAATATGTTTCACATATATTTAACATATTTCACACGTGTTTGTTCAGATATTTCAACTGTATCTCTAGCGAATTTCGCCCTGGAGTTTCATTTTCACGCAGCTCAGTGCTTATAACATCCTATCTTCTCAATTATGTCCCGTACAATGACTTAATTTTGCAGATAAATCCAGTAGTACATGTGGTTGCTGATTGAGAAATCTGTTGTGAGTAAAGCTAGAAACAAAGAAGTAATAAATACGAACGTAATACATAATGCGGCAGTTTTTGACGCATATCAGTGTTTATGACGTCATACTTGATGAACTTTGTGTCCTACAAGGACATAACTTTGTCGGTACATTCAGTGGTAAATGTGAACACTGTCTGCAAAATGTGCTGTGAATTCAGTTTGCAGTAAAGAAGTAATTAATAATTGATGAGGCAGTTTTACTCCATGAACAGCAATAATGTAGTAAGTGATACACTTTTTTCCTCTCATCATTTTATGCTGGTTGTCAGCGAGAAAAGGTTTGGTTCAAATGGTTCAAAGGCTTATGAGCACTATGGGACTTAACATCTGAGGTTATCAGTCCCCTAAACTAACCTAAGGACTTCACATGCATCCATGCGCGAGGCAGGATCCGAACCTGCAACCGTAGCAGCCGCGTGGTTCCTACCTGAAGCGCCTAGAACCGCTCGTCCAGAGCGGCTGGCAAAAGTTTGGTAAAGGTTTGATATTATGTGTAAAGTTTGTTGTAAGTGAGTAAGTTCTATCATCTGCAAATGCTAGGTAGATGTACGGGTGTTCGCGTGTCGTAAACTACACTTCATTTTCACTTCCACCACTACCTGTTTGATAGGTAGGTGCACACAAGGTAGCCCATTGTTAATTTATGTTATGAGCTGTCTCCATCCGAAATTTCACCCAAATCTCTCCAGTCGTTCCGGCGTGAAGCAGTAACAGACATACCAACTCACACACACGCTCTCACAAACTGTCATATTTAATATGTACATACAGGGTGTTAGGAAATTCCCATTACAGATCACTAGGGCTTGTAGAGGGGAGGGAGTAAATACTATTTTGAGTAGGAACTCATGCCTCGAAACATTTCCATTTTACGACTGTTCTAATTCATAAATGTACGCGCCCACGTCTGCTGAGGGACAGAGAGAAGTCTCAGATTTGCGTGTCCTGGTACGTAATAGGGCAGACGGGATGACGTGTAGTACGTCAGATGGTCACATGACTTCACTTAACGTCTGCCTTGCCGCGAGACTCCTGTAGACGCAGAGGAAGAACTGCTGACATGAGATTTGGGCTCTCCGTGAGAAACAGAAGAGACAACAGATGGGGTGAGCAGTGTGTACGAGAACATGCTTCGTAGGTGCAATGTCTGTAACAACGTTGGTGGTCTCCATGCCAAGCCGCTGTTGTAAAGCATCAGACATGTAAAAAAGTTTTAGTATTCGAAAATGGCCTAAAAACAAAATCTTCATCGTATAGCAATAAAATAAAAAAGTATTACAGTCAAATGGTAGCAGCATCATTCAAAAATTATCATAACTGTGACTCTAGACAAAATAAAAGTTGTCAATGACATTTATGTGTTTCTGATACAAAACCGAGAATGAAAGGGGAAGCTGAAACCCTGTGCCTTCTCGTAGCTTTTAAAACCATCCTGGGAGCCGATGAGCTTGAGGTCTCCATCCGACGATTCACCTTCAAGACTGTTTCATGTACTTAGTTTATGAAACATTACGGAGAGTTTACGTAAAAACTCCATGATATTGATGGTCACTCAAGTGATCACAAAGTAAATGCCGTTATGCCTGAAACCTTGGTATCAAAGTACGCGTAATGAAAGTTACTCCCACCTCCAGAATGTGAACGGGATATCTCAGGCTCGACTACCGACGCTATTACTCGTATTTGCGACCTTCGCTACTAAGTCGAGTAGAACAGACGCACAATTATCATAACACCTCCTGAGCGGATAAGTAAAATGGCACCAGCACACGCTTCGACAAGTACTCTAGGTAGTGGACAGACAGGTGCCCTAACTGGAACGTGTTAACAGCGCTGAAAAGTGTTTAGTAGCGCGTACCAGTCTTGCCGTGCCCAACTGGTTTACGTTCACTTATAATCGTTTCTGTCAGGAGGTATTTATTAACTCCTCTACTCCGCGGGCAATATTACGAAAGCCTCGAAGTCTGACATATTAAGTATGTCCCACCTAAGACATTAACTGTCCATTCTGCAGAAAGCACCAGGCGTAAAGTTGTTTGACATATGAACTAGCAGGATAAGATCATGTGGAACCGTTAGACTGTATTACTCTGTCTTCCAAGCTACATTTACACTACAATTGCTCTTTAATAATATAGAAGTAGTATACTAATGAAGGAAACATTTCTGTGGCGTTATACCAAAACGCTGTTCAGAAATAACTCAATTAAAATTGTTCGGTGATTTATTGTTGTGACGATAACGGGAGACGGGATGAGCGCGAGCTAAGGATGCATCTTCTGCAATGCCACAGACTTTGTCCTGTTGTTTCGCAACAACATAAATTGTTGCTGAAGACAACGGTGGCCGAGCGGTTGTAGGCGCTACAGTCTGGAACCGCGAGACCACTACGGTCGCAGGTTCGAATCCTGCCTCGGGCATGGATGTGTGTGATGTCCTTATGTTAGTTAGGTTTAAGTAATTTTAAGTTCTAGGGGACTGATGACCTCAGAAGTTAAGTCCCATAGTGCTCAGAGCCATATGAACCATTGGAAGACAACTAAAGGAACACAGATTTATATTCTACGTGAAGCGCTCAGATAAATGTATATGGGAGTAATTAAGTATATCAAATCACTTTCGTTTGATTAGAATGACACTTGATAAACATTTAGCTGGTTCAGATCCGGACAGTGAAAGAAAATATTATCCCTAACACGCAGCACACAGAAAAGTGAAGCATCCAGAAGCGGAGGAGGAAACTAAATAAAACTTTGCGGATCGAGATGGTATGTGGTGTCATTCCAGCGGTTACAAAATCGAGTCAAATTCAAAATGGTTCAAATGGCTCTGAGAACTATGGGACTTAACATCTGAGGTCATCAGTACCCTAGACTTAGAACTACTTAAACCTAACTGACCTAAGGACATCACACACATCCATGCCCGAGGCAGGATTCAAAGCTGCGACCGTAGCAGCAGCGCGGTTCCGGACTGAAGCGCCTAGAAACGCTCGGCCACAACGGCCGGCAGCCAAATTCACAAAGAACTTGGCAGTATGACCCCACGTATCTGTATGACGTTATGTCCCCTCTGGCTTGGACGCATGCACTGACGTGAAGTCACTAACGATGGCTCCCCACACCGTTGTGTCTCTCCAAGGCATTGAAGAATGGCACCTCTCCCCAGCCTGCCGCCAATGATAATTGTGCAGAACTGCCCTACCAGTCCAGTTTACCATGACAGAAATGCTACTCGTATTTCGTAGCAGACGGACAACAAAGTATTATCTCCTTCGCTTAAATAATAAATGTCGGAACGCCACAACAAAGACACATTAAATGTTAGTTAGTGGCAAAGACACATTAAATGTCAGTTAGTGGCAAAGCAAAAAGCACAGCTTTTAGTCGTTATTTCGAAATTACAAAACAGAAATGCACTAACACAGTGTCACGCCATACATCAGCAGCGCATGCTCCTCGGTCATGGCACAGCAGTCCTGTTCGAAAATGACGACGGGGAAAATCTGTGTCGGACCTGGTCTCGAACCTGGATTTCCGGTTTTAGGCGACCGGTCGCCTTAACCGCTTTCGCTACTCGCGCACGACGCACTGCCAGACCCCAACTTCCATATGTTGTCAATCCTGCGTCACAACGTCTACTCGTGCACACATTACGTAATTCCTGTACAAGGGAGGATATTTTAATTTGAAGTCGTTGCCTGGTATCGGCGGATAAATACACTCATGCTCATAAATTAAGGATAATGCTCATACATCGTGAAACAACTCTCCGGTGGACGGTTTGCGCGTTTAAATCACCTCGGGATATAATCATGCGGTGCATTTTGATCTGCGTTCGTCGCACGGTGGTGCTAACAGCAGTCCACATACGCAGAGGTGTGTTGGTGCTTCTCAGAGTACAGTGCAGCGAGTAAGTGTGCAGACGTTTTCAGGCGTGCTAATGGTGACTGTGTGTTGAAAATGGACCAAAGAACACATATTGATGACGTTATGAGGGGTAGAATACTAGGGTGACTGGAGGCTGGTCATGCACAGCAGGTAGTAGCGCGGGCCCTCCGTGTGCCACAAAGTGTGATTTCAAGATTAAGGCAACGATTGCAGCAGACAGGAAACGTGTCCTGGCGCTACAGTATGGGAGGTCCACAGTGTACAACGCCTCAAGAAGACCGATATCTCACCATCAGTGCGCGCAGACGGCCACGGAGTACTGCAGGTAGCCTTGCTCGGGACCTTACTGCAGCCACTGGAACAGTTGTCTCCAGACACACAGTCTACAGACGACTAGGCAGACATGGCTTATTCGCCCGGAGAGCTGCAAGGTGCATTTAACTGACCCCTGGTCACAGGAGAGCCCTTAAAGCCTGGTGTCAATAACACAGTACATGCTCATTTTAACAGTGGTCCTAGGTTATGTTCACGGACGAGACCAGGTATAGTCTGAACAGTGATTCTCGTCGGGTTTTCGTCTGGCGTGAACCAGGAACCAGATACCAACCCCTTAATGTCCTTGAAAGGGACCTGTATGGAGGTCGTGGTTTGATGGTGTGGGGTGGAAATTTGATTGGTGCAAGTACACCCCTGCATGTCTTTGACAGAGGAACTGTAACAGGTCAGGTGTATCGGGACGTCATTTTGCAACAATATGTCCGCCTTTTCAGGGTTGCAGTGGGTCCCACCTTCCTCCTGATGGATGATAACGCACGGACCCAGCCGTCGTGGAGGAGTACCTTGAAACAGAAGATATCAGGCAAATGGAGTGGCCTGCCTGTTCTCCACACCTAAACCCCATCGAGCACATTTGGGATGCTCTCGGTCGACGTATCGCTGCTCGTCCTCACACCCCTAGGACACTTCAGGAGCTCCGACAGGCACTGGTGCAAGAATGGGAGGCTATACCCCAGCAGCTGCTCGACCACATAATCCAGAGTATGCCAACCCGATATACGGCCTGTGTACGTGTGCATGGTTATCATACGCCAAATTGATGTCGGGGTACGTGTGCAGGAAACAGTGGCGTTTTGTAGCACATGTGTTTCGGGACGGTTTTCTCAACTATCACCAATAGCGTGGACTTACAGATCTGTATCTAGTGTGTTCCCTACGTGCCTATGCTATTAGCGCCGGTTTTGTGTAGTGCCACGTTGTGTGGCACCACATCCTGCAATTATCCTTAATTTATGAGCGTGAGTGTATATTGCAATGCCTATGTTGTTAAGCAGAACAATGCGATGTTTCTTCGGACATGCACAAGCAGCCTACGCATGGGGCGGCAATTGCCTAGTACAGCTTTTCCTAATCTCCGACAAATGGTGCCGGATGGCAGAGAACTTTGCAGCCAATTCACTATTTTGTTCTCGGACGCCAGATGCAAATCTGAAGCGTTTACAATGAGCTTGGTGTACAACAAGCGATCCTTCCTCGTGATGGTCAGTTTCGGTTGACTGTAGTCTTATCGGCGTATATCCTTGCCCTTACATTCCCATGCAGACCAATACCAGGCCTCTCACATCCGAATGCCTCATAATTCTCGTTATTGCATGATTCCATCGATCGAACAGATGGAGATCGACAATGGACAGACTGAAGTCATGCCCGATGGCTACCCACAGCATGACGCCATCAATAACATCGTTGCGTTTCTCCATAATACTGGAAGACTGGGACCTCTCACAAGCAGTCCTAACCGGAACAGTATAACGGCACTGTGAAGTGCCTAGCAGCGTGTACCAATGTTGCCCTGCCCAACTGGTTTACTTTCGCTTCTAAACGCCACTGTGACCGGTACTGATAACGCTGTGTCACGCGAGAACACGGCGTCTCCACGTCCTTCACAGTGATCACTCAACACCCGACGCTGTTCAAGCCCCTTATACAGGGTGTAGAGAACACTATCGGACTGGAGAAGGATGGGGAATGAAATTAAGCGTGTACTTTGCAAATGAACCATAGCGGCATTCAAGTTGAACGACATGGAAATTATGGTATACAGAAAACTGGAAGGTTGGGCCGGCCGCGGTGGTCTCGCGGTTCTAGGCGCGCAGTCCGGAACCGTGCGATTGCTACGGTCGCAGGTTCGAATCCTGCCTCGGGCATGGATGTATGTGATGTCCTTAGGTTAGTTAGGTTTAAGTAGTTCTAAGTTCTAGGGGACTGATGACCACAGCAGTTGAGTCCCATAGTGCTCAGAGCCATTTTTTTTTTGGAAGGTTGAATTACGAATTTAACAGAGATTCTTCTGAATTTTGGCCCAGTTTATCATTACAGAAATGCTAATCGTATTTCGTAACAGACGGGCAACAAAGTAATATGTCCTACGCTTAAATAAGAAAATTCGTTACGCCACAATAAAGACACATTAAATGTCAGTTAGGGGCAAAGCAAAAATCAGTTTTTCGTCGTTATTTCGTAATTTGGTGGTGGTAAGTTCCTCTGGGTCCAAACTGCTAAGATCATCGCTCCCTAGGCTTTCACACTACTTAATCTAACTTTAACTAACTTACGCTAAGGACAACGCACACACAGATGGCCGAGGGAGGACTCGAACTTACGACGGGGGCAGCCGCGCGACCCGTGGCAAGGCGCCAAGACCGGGCTGCTACAGAGGGCGGCGCTATTTCGTAATTACAAAAACGAAATGTTCGTATGATCTGCCTATTAACTATTTTTCCTCTTTAAAATTTTTAATACTTCTGAAGAAAACGTAGTGATAATTCATGTAAACTGTTCGTAAAGTTCAACAATATTCATTATAATTTTTAGTTTGGCTCTCAATAAATACAGGTGTTACCTTTGCTTGTTCTTTGATTCTGTTGTTAAATTCTAACTTATTTTATTGAACAATCTACACTACAAATATTTTACACAAGACAGTGACAATGATAAGAATTTTTTTGCCTACATCCGTTCATCCCTCGTCAGTAATATACACTGCCGACAAAAAGTGAAGCACACAGAACACATTGTCAGATGTGACTGTACTTGTAACTTTGCACACATACGGATATACAATTGTAATACTACATTGTACTAGGTCGTAAGGTCCATGAGTGCCTTATTCAAAAGCAATAAAAGCAGCACTCACTTAACCTTATGATAATTAGTAGTGGTGGTAGTTTATTAGTAGCTGTAATATAAGTGCCCCCCCCCCCCCCTATGAACCGTGGACCTTGCCGTTGGTGGGGAGGCTTGCGTGCCTCAGCGATACAGATGGCCGTACCGTTGGTGCAACCACAACGGAGAGGTATCTGTTGAGAGGCCAGACAAACGTGTGGTTCCTGAAGAGGGGCAGCAGCCTTTTCAGTAGTTGCGGGGGCAACAGTCTGGATGATTGACTGATCTGGCCTTGCAACATTAACCAAAATGGCGTTGCTGTGCTGGTACTGCGAACGGCTGAAAGCAAGGGGAAACTACAGCCGTAACTTTTCCCGAGGACATGCAGCTTTACTGTATGATTAAATGATGATGGCATCCTCTTGGGTAAAATATTCCGGAGGTAAAATAGCCCCCCATTCGGATCTCCGGGCGGGGACTACTCAGGAGGATGTCGTTATCAGGAGAAAGAAAACTGGCGTTCTACGGATCGGAGCGTGGAATGTCAGATCCCTTAATCGGGCAGGTAGGTTAGAAAATTTAAAAAGGGAAATGGATAGGTTAAAGTTAGATATAGTGGGAATTAGTGAAGTTCGGTGGCAGGAGGAACAAGACTTCTCGTCAGGTGATTACAGGGTTATAAACACAAAATCAAATAGGGGTAATGCAGGAGTAGGTTTAATAATAAATAGGAAAATAGGAATGCGGGTAAACTACTACAAATAGCATAATGAACGCATTATTGTGGCCAAGATAGATACGAAGCCCACACCTACTACAATAGTACAAGTTTATATGCCAACTAGCTCTGCAGATGACGAAGAAATTGAAGAAATGTACGATGAAATAAAAGAAATTATTCAGATAGTGAAGGGAGACGAAAATTTAATAGTAATGGGTGACTGGAATTCGAGTGTAGGAAAAGGGAGAGAAGGAAACATAGTAGGTGAATATGGATTGGGGCTAAGAAATGAAAGAGGAAGCCGCCTAGTAGAATTTTGTACAGAGCACAACTTAGTCATAGGTAACACTTGGTTTAAGAATCATGAAAGAAGGTTGTATACGTGGAAGAACCCTGGAGATACTAAAAGGTATCAGATAGATTATATAATGGTAAGACAGAGATTTAGGAACCAGGTTTTAAGTTGTAAGACATTTCCAGGGGCAGATGTGGACTCTGACCACAATCTATTGGTTATGACCTGTAGATTAAAACTGAAGAAACTGCAAAAATGTGGGAAATTAAGGAGATGGGACCTGGATAAACTGAAAGAACCAGAGGTTGTACAGAGTTTCAGGGAGAGCATTAGGGAACAATTGACAGGAATAGGGGAAAGAAATACAGTAGAAGAAGAATGGGTAGCTCTGAGGGATGAAGTAGTGAAGGCAGCAGAGGATAAAGTAGGAAAAGGCGAGGGTTGCTAGAAATCCTTGGGTAACAGAAGAAATATTGAATTTCCAGAATGAGATTTTCACTCTGCAGCGGAGTGTGCGCTGATATGAAACTTCCTGGCAGATTAAAACTGTGTGCCCGACCGAGACTCGAACTCGGGACCTTTGCCTTTCGCGGGCAAGTGCTCTACCATCTGAGCTACCGAAGCACGACTCACGCCCGGTACTCACAGCTTTACTTCTGCCAGTTTCAATATTGAATTTAATTGATGAAAGGAGAAAATATAAAAATGCAGGAAATGAAGCAGGCAAAAAGGAATACAAACGTCTCAAAAATGAGATCGACAGGAAGTGCAAAATGGCTAGACAGGGATGGCTAGAGGACAAATGTAAGGATGTAGAAGCTTATCTCACTAGGGGTAAGATAGATACTGCCTACAGGAAAATTAAAGAGACCTTTGGAGAGAAGAGAACCACGTGTATGAATATCAAGAGCTCAGATGGCAACCCAGTTCTAAGCAAAGAAGGGAAGGCAGAAAGGTGGAAGGAGTATATAGAAGGTTTATACAAGGGTGATGTACTTGAGGACAATATTATGGAAATAGAAGAGGATGTAGATGAAGACGAAATGGGTGATACGATACTGCGTGAAGAGTTTGACAGAGCACTGAAAGACCTGAGTCGAAACAAGGCCCCCGGAGTAGACAACATTCCATTAGAACTACTGACGGCTTTGGGAGAGCCAGTCACGACAAAACTCTACCAGCTGGTGAGCAAGATGTATGAGACAGGCGAAATACCCTCAGACTTCAAGAAGAATATAATAATTCCAATCCCAAAGAAAGCAGGTGCTGACAGATGTGAAAATTACCGAACTATCAGTTTAATAAGTCACAGATGCAAAATACTAACGCGAATTCTTTACAGACGAATGGAAAAACTGGTAGATGCGGACCTCGGGGAGGATCAGTTTGGATTCCGTCGAAATGTTGGAACACGTGAGGCAATACTGACCTTACGACTTATCTTAGAAGAAAGATTAAGAAAAGGCAAACCTACATTTCTAGCATTTGTAGACTTAGAGAAAGCTTTTGACAATGTTGACGGGAATACTCTCTTTCAAATTCTGAAGGTGGCAGGTGTAAAATACAGGGAGCGAAAGGCTATTTACAATTTGTACAGAAACCAGATGGCAGTCATAAGAGTCGAGGGGCATGAAAGGGAAGCAGTGGTTGGGAAAGGAGTGAGACAGGGTGGTAGCCTCTCCCTGATGTTATTCAATCTGTATATTGAGCAAGCAGTAAAGGAAACAAAAGAAAAATTTGGAGTAGGTATTAAAATTCATGGAGACGAAGTAAAAACTTTGAGGTTCGCCGATGACATTGTAATTCTGTCAGAGACGGCAAAGGACTTGGAAGAGCAGTGGAACGGAATGGACAGTGTCTTGAATGGAGGATATAAGATGAACGTCAACAAAAGCAAAACGAGGATAATGGAATGTAGTCGAATTAAATCGGGTGATGCTGAGGGAATTAGATTAGGAAATGAGACACTTATAGTAGTAAAGGAGTTTTGCTATTTAGGAAGTAAAATAACTGATGATGGTCGAAGTAGAGAGGATATAAAATGTAGACTGGCAATGGCAAGGAAAGCGTTTCTGAAGAAGAGAAATTTGTTAACATCGAATATAGATTTAAGTGTCAGGAAGTCATTTCTGAAAATATTTGTTTGGAGTGTAGCCATGTATGGAAGTGAAACATGGACGATAACTAGTTTGGACAAGAAGAGAATAGAAGCTTTCGAAATGTGGTGCTACAGAAGAATACTGAAGATAAGGTGGATAGATCACGTAACTAATGAGGAGGTATTGAATAGGATTGGGGAGAAGAGAAGTTTGTGGCACAACTTGACTAGAAGAAGGGATCGGTTGGTAGGACATGTTTTGAGGCATCAAGGGATCACAAATTTAGCATTGGAGGGCAGTGTGGAGGGTAAAAATCGTAGAGGGAGACCGAGAGATGAGTACACTAAGCAGATTCAGAAGGATGTAGGTTGCAGTAGGTACTGGGAGATGAAGAAGCTTGCACAGGATAGAGTAGCATGGAGAGCTGCATCAAACCAGTCTCAGGACTGAAGACCACAACAACAACAACAACAATATAAGTGGCTGTAAAAAGTATTCGACATAACTATTAATTTATTTATCCCACCCTAAGACAAATTTAAGGCTTATTTATGAAGTTCACAACCGAAAATAAAGTCACAAAATAATAATAACCATTCTTTTAATTATACCCCCCCCCCCTATGAACCATGGACCTTGCCATTGGTGGGGAGACTTGCGTGCCTCAACGATACAGATAGTCGTACCGTAGGTGCAACCACAACGGTGGGGTATCTGTTGAGAGGCCAGACGAACGTGTGGTTCCTGAAGAGGGGCAGCAGACTTTTCAGTAGTTGCAGGGGCAACAGTCTGGATGATTGACTGATCTGGCCTTGTAACAATAACCAAACCGGCCTTGCTGTTGTGCTACTGCGAACGGCTGAAAGCAAGGGGAAACTACAGCCGTAATTTTTCCCGAGGGTATGCAGCTTTACTCTTTGATTAAATGATGATGGCGTCCTCTTGGGTAAAATATTCCGGAGCTAAAATAGCCCCCATTCGGATCTCCGGGCGGGGACTACTCAAGAGGACGTCGTTATCAGGAGAAAGAAAACTGGCGTTCTACTGATCGGAGCGTGGAATGTCAGATCCCTTAATCGGGCAGGTAGGTTAGAAAATTTAAAAAGGGAAATGGATAGGATAAAGTTAGATATAGTGGGAATTAGTGAAGTTCGGTGGCAGGAAGAACACGACTTTTTGTCAGGTGAATACAGGGTTATGAATACAAAATCAAATAGGTGTAAAGAAGGAGTAGGTTTAGTAATGAATAAAAAAATTAGAGTGTGGGTAAACTACTATAAACAGCAAAGTGAGCACATTATTGTGGCCAAGATAGACACTAAGCCCACACTTACTACGGTAGTACAAGTTTATATGCCAACTAGCTCTGCAGATGACGAAGAAATTTATGAAATTTATGATGAGATAAAAGAAATTATTCAGGTAGTGAAGGGAGACGAAAGTTTAATAATCATGTGTGACTGGAATTCCAAGGTAGGAAAAGGGAGAGAAGGAAACATAGTAGGTGAATATGGAGTTTGGCTAAGAAATGAAAAAGGAAGCCGTCTGGTAGAATTTTGCCCAGAGCATAACTTAATCATAGCTAAAACTTGGTTCAAGAATCATGAAAGAAGGTTGCGTACGTGGAAGAACCGTGGAGATACTAGAAGGTTTCAGATAGATTATGTAATGGTAAGACAGAGATTTAGGAACCAGATTTTAAATTGTAAGACATTACTAGGGGCAGATGTGGACTCTGACCATAATCTATTGGTTATGAACTGTAGATTAAAACTAAAGAAACTGCAAAAAGGTAGGAATTTAAAGAAATGGGACCTGCATAAAGTGAAAGAACCAGAGGTTGTACAGAGTATCAGGAGAGTATAAGGGAACAATTGACAGGAATGGGGGAAAGAAATTCAGTAGAAGAAGAATGAGTAGATTTGAGGGAAAGTGAAATCAGCAGAGGATCAAGTAGATAAAAAGACGAGGGCTAGTAGAAATCCTTGGGTAACAGAAGAGATAATGAATTTAATTGATGAAAGGAGAAAATACAAAAATGCAGTAAATGAAGCAGGCAAAAATGAATACAAACGTCTCAAAAAT
Source organism: Schistocerca gregaria (assembly GCF_023897955.1). Taxonomy (NCBI): domain Eukaryota; kingdom Metazoa; phylum Arthropoda; class Insecta; order Orthoptera; family Acrididae; genus Schistocerca; species Schistocerca gregaria. The sequence continues at coordinate 418,086,646 of NC_064924.1, forward strand.
GAGATCGACAGGAAGTGTAAAATGGCTAAGCAGGGATGGATAGAGGGCAAATATAAGGATATAGAGGGTCTATAGAAGGGCGATGCACTTGAGGACAATACTATGGAAATTGAAGAGGAAGTAGATGAAGATGAAATGGGGGATATGATACTGCGTGAAGAATTTGTCAGAGCACTGAAAAACCTAAGGCGAAACAAGGCCCCGGGAGTAGACAACATTCCATTAGAACCACTGACAGCCTTGAGAGAGTCAGTTCTGACAAAATTCTACCACATTGTGAGCGAGATGTATGAGACAGATGAAGTACCCTCAGACTTCAAGATGAATATAATAATTCCAATCCCAAAGAAAGCAGGCGTTGACAGATGTGAAAATTACCGAACTATCAGTTTAATAAGTGACAGCTGCAAAATACTAACGCGAATTCCTTGCAGGCGAATGGAAAAACTGGTAGAAGCCGACCTCGGGGAAGATCAGTTTGGATTCCGTAGAAATGTTGGAACACGTGAGGCAATACTGACCCTACGACTTAAGGAAAGGCAAACCTACGTTTGTAGCATTTGTAGACTTAGAGAAAGGTTTTGACAATGTTGACTGGAATACCCTCTTTCAAATTCTGAAGGTGGCAGGGGTAAAATACAGGGAGTGAAAGGCTATTTACAATTTGTACAGAAACCGGATGGCAATTATAAAGTTCAATCTGTATATTGAGTAAGCAGTAGAGGAAACAAAAGAAAAGTTCGGAGTAGGTATTAAAATCCATGGAGAAGAAACAAAAACTTTGAGGTTCGCCGGTGACATTGTATTTCCGTCAGAGACAGCAAAAGACTTGGAAGAGCAGTTGAACGGAATGGACAGTGTCTTGAAAGGAGGGTATAAGATGAACATCAACAAAAGCAAAACGAGGATAATGGAATGTAGTCGAATTAAGTCGGGTGATGCTGAGGGAATTAGATTAGAAAATGAGACACTTAAAGTAGTAAAGGAGTTTTGCTATTTGGGGAGCAAAATAACTGATGATGGTCGAAGTAGAGAGGATATAAAATGTAGACTGGCAATGGCAAGAAAAGCGTTTCTGAAGAAGAAAAATTTGTTAACATCGGGTATAGATTTAAATGTCAGGAAGTCGTTTCTGAAAGTATGTGTATGGAGTGTAGCCATGTATGGGAGTGAAACATGGACGATAAACAGTTTGAACAAGAAGAGAATAGAAGCTTTTGAAATGTGGTGCTACAGAAGAATGCTGAAGGTTAGATGGGTAGATCACATAACTAATGAGGTATTGAATAGAATTGGGGAGAAGAGGAGTTTGTGGTACAAATTGACAAGAAGAAGGGATCGGTTGGTAGGACATGTTTTGAGGCATCAAGGGATCACCAATTTGGTATTGGAGGACAGCGCGGAGGGTAAAAATCATAGAGGGAGACCAAGAGATGAATACACTAATCATATTCAGAAGGATGTAGGCTGCAGTAGGTACTGGGAGATGAAGAAGCTTGCGCAGGAAAGAGTAGCATGGAGAGCTGCATGAAACCAGTCTCAGGACTGAAGACCACAACAACAACAACATTAATTATGCACTAAAAGAGTCTGGAAACAAAATTTTAAAGAACATTAACATACTAGAAATATGTAATTTAATTTCTTTTTAATTATGTTTATTTTCAATGAAGACAAATGTACCTACGAATTTCCAAATCTGTTCTATGCTGTATCCAGCAGTACTATATTATTAACTAGATAACATTTGATCACGTGACTGTAAAAATTCGTATTACTTCACTTAAAATCTCGTTACAAGCATAAAAAATGCAATTTTGCAAAGAATAAACAGTTTTTCAGAGTCAAATAGTTTGGACATTTTAATTTCATTCTGGTGATATTTAAACTTTCCACATCCACTGATATGATTAACAGACTTTTTAGAAACCAAAAGCGCAATTCTTTCATTGCCTTTAACTGTTTACAATTACCGTGTTTAAATATATAAATTTATTTGATAGTAGTGTTCTAGCATGTTCTACAACAATGTAACTTAGTATACATACTGGCACTTGGCGCCAAAGGTAGCCGAGTCGCATATCACATTCATTAGAGTAACTACGTATGGTCTATTGTGTTGTGGCTATGCGCTCTTTGTTAGGCAATGGTTTGAAAGTTTTTAGAAGTGCTTTGGAAAAAGTTGGTTTATGGCAGAATGTAAGAAAGCTATTGTGGCTATGTTTCCATATGCGTAATTGAATAAATCCCGAAAATGATCAATTACTAGTTGTTTCATTCGCTATGAAGACAACCGAGGACCTCAAGAATCACCGTGAAGGCAACTGCCACAAACGGATTCGAAAAAGATGTGTATTTTATTTTCTACATTGAAATGGTACTCATCACTTAATCCATAAATGTACAAAATCTTAGTTGATATACAGAGAAAGTGCTTGATCGTCAACGATTTAACTTACTTTATTTAAACAACTGGTAAAGGGCCCATATTACTACGGAAATATAATTGTACTCAGTCGTGCATCTCTTCGTCCGAAGCTGATGTAAATCGACATCACGAATTTCTTTCTCCAGTGCCTCAAAAATATGGAAATCGAATGGGGAGGAGTCGGGACTGTTTGATGATATGTAAGGATTCCCACGAAACTTCTGCAGCGTAGTCCAAACAGCCAACGCAACATGTGGGCGAGCATTATCCTGCATCAGAATGATGACGCCCGTCAACTTTCCCAGGCATCAGGAGCTGATGGAGGGCTTAAAATTAGCAAAGCATTACATTGCTTACTTCTGGGACAGTAAACAACTTACTTAGTTTATTTCCACCTGTTTTTCATTTCAATGCTCCTTAAGTTTACAGGCATATAAGTATCTAACCTACAAGTTACTGGATATATGGAGTGTTCAGTGTACAAGAAATCATGTCACAACAAGAAAGTTTTGAAATAAACAGACTTAAAGTTTTTGCTGACTAGTTAATAACAGAAAAAGTTCACAGTTTGGATGACAGAAATTTTTGGTATATTGTATTCACGTATTGTAAAAGTGCAAACTGAAGTGCTATTACATGCTGCTTTGTTAGAAAAGCAAAATTGTAGACTTGACTCTTTTTCGCGCTGATAGTATTTCTAGTCTTCAAGTTGTATTTTTTCTTTTTTTTTTAAGGGAAAATCCAAAGAAAATAAATTTCTTGCTGATAGACTAGGGGTGATCAAAACGTTTCCGTTTAAGAGCGTTGTTGTAGTGTTTATGCAACGTAGCGCGACTCCGATGCGGGTATATAAGCACCGACGTGTAGGCAAGTGGTTAGTGTAGCATTCTTGTCTTTCCGATATATGTGCGGTAAATGCGGAAACATGAACTATGGCGACGTTATTATCAAATGCGTCCAAGCAGGAGCAACGTGCTGTTATTCTTTTCTCGCTCACGAAGGACTAACACCGGTAAACAACTATCGGAGAATAAAGAATGAATACAGAGCAGCATGTCTGTCGAAATCCACCATTCTGGAATGTTGCGCCAACTTCTGATTTGGTCGCGACTCAACACAAGAGGCCGGTCGATCTGGGAGGCCAGCCAAATCATGTGGGAGATACTCGGGCGCCTGGCCTACAATCCTAATCTCTGTCCGTGCGGTTACCACGCCTTTAGTCCCTTAAAAATGGCGTTGAAAGGTCGAAATTTCTCGTCGGACGAGGATGTGCAGCACGCAGTTACGGACTCCTTCAAGCAACGCGAACGGGTATCTTCAACCTGGTCGGTTGCCTCAGTACTCACAGAGATTCTGCCTTGATTGGCAAAACGATTCTAGATTATACGGCCTTTGAAGGAAACATTTTGATCACCCCTTATAATTATAATTTTACTCTCTGCGTCTGCTTATAACAAATATATCAAAACGGGAGGTTATGAACTTCAGATGCAAAGGAAAATCTATTAACTATAGTCCGCTTGCTCTTGCAAAATTGAGGAAGCTCTTGTGGCAGTGACACGCAGTAGGTTCTTGAAAAGATAGTGTGCGCACGCGGAATTTATCGCAGTCAATCTCTCACATCCTTTTCCTTTGCTTTTGTTATTGGTCGGCCTTTGGTATAAAGAGGCTCCGTTGGATGTGACAAAAGTATGTCGTGGGATGGCTGGGTTTTGTTTCCTAGGTCAACGTCGTCAAACTTAACATTATGGTTCAGAATGGTTAAGTATCTCAGCCTGTTTACACCACATCCATCAATAATTTTCTTCTGTTCGTTATTGAAATCTCTAACTTTTTGGAGGATAATGAGTCTTAGAATTTCATTTCAATGACCTCAAATCTGGGGGACGTTTTGTTTGCTTGTCTAATGACATCTATCCAATCGTTAATGTGTAAATGTGTGGAGTCTTCCTACTGGCTTTCTCCATTAAACCAAAATCTATACCATTTGGTAAGTAAGAATGTCTTGATACCAAAAGTTCGTGATCAGTAACTGAGACTCCACATTTGGATCTTGACTTACCTTCTTGAGAGACTATGATATTTTCGCGTTAGCGTTTTGACAGGTACAAGAGCCAGAAAACAAGGTTATTATGTGTAGAGGCTAAATCCTTACAGACTTCACTCCAGTCCTTAAGATGTATTTGAAGCTAACGCCTTTAGGGTTTCCCCAACAAACTCATAGTCAGACCTGACTGAAATACTCCCTGAAGATACACTATTTTCCGATTACTTTCACTATGCTTCCAGAAGGCTTGATATATGTTTTCTCTCTCATTTTCTTTCTTGAAGTTGATTGCGGCGCTGGCACCTTGCAGCAAGGGGCTTTAGGAGCGAACCTTTTAGCTGGAACTCTTATGCAGCAAGGGGCTTTAAAAGCGAACCTTTTAGCTGGAACTCTTATGCAGCAAGGGGCTTTAAAAGCGAACCTTTTAGCTGGAACTCTTATGCCTTTCCTTGCAGTATACTTCTACCTACAGCCCCTCTGCTGTTGCCTGATGCTACTTTTCTACTTCTCAGGATGTCAATAACTTCTTCCATATCTTCAAACGAGATCACTTATAATAATCATTTTGCTGTAATTAAAACTCACAAACCAGCATAACCAACAATGCACACTGTGGCACTGGACATTTTCCCATTTTGCTCTGAATGAGACTGCTTCCTTCCATACTCAATAGTGTTGCCTATCCTAGAGCAGTTATTTATAACATCTGGACGTGAATCTTTAATGCTCTGAAAGCAGCTTTGTAAATAGCACTTAAAAGTGAAGTAAATGTAAAAGACCAAAAGTGGACTTGATTCTCTTGTGCTCTGAATGCCCCATATGTCTATCTCACCATTTTTCCTTGAAGGCACATTAATAGTTTTGGCGATTACTTTTGAAATAATGAACAGTTTACTTCCTTTTTTCCACATGTCATGCTTTCATTTTCCTGGTCGTTATATTTACATGCACATAAACAGTTTACCTACAGGTTATGAGATACATGTGTACTCCAGGTTTCCCAGCTTTGGATCAGTTTATTGGCTGATGTGGAATAGCTATGCGAGGATGTTGTCGATCGGTACTCCAGGTTTCCCAGCTTTGGATCAGTTTTTTGACTGATGAGGTATAGCTGTGCGAGGAGGTTGTCGATCGGTCTTCTGAGCTGTATAGTTTTTAGAGAATGTGAGGGTGCACCGTACTTCGTTCCAACGGGCCGGGTTTGGGGCGCACCACCCCCAGCGAGTGATGTGAAGTAGCATGCGTGAGGGTGAGCTGCTAGGTGGACGTGCTTGTCCGGTCCGTTTACTGACTATATTGATTTGAATTACACAGCTCCTCCCCGATTATCCTCTCACCGGGTATTATGTCGTGTCTTGTTCTCATGTGCGGGCTGCATAGAGAGCGAGCTAACGAAGTTTAATGATAGGATCCTGTAGTGTTAGATTCAGGAGAAGCCTATATCTGTCACAATTTAACACACAAGTCGCCAAACACGGAATAAAGCCTACGTTTGTTTTATTGGTTCCACACTACTCGCACCAAGACAGTTCACTTTAATGATGTAAGACCAGAAACACATGATTACAGAAACAAGCTCCTACATACAGGAAATAGAATATAATTCAGAAAACTGGTTGACAAGCTACACACACACACACACACACACACACACACACACACACACACACACACACACACACACACAGACACTTACACACATACACCCGCAAATGCGAGCGGGTGGACACGTGCGATCCAATAAACTAACACAAAATTGGGACACCTGAGACAGACAGGAATCGCACAGGGTCTAGTTCGAGGAGCGTATGTCAGGTAGTCAGAAGCAGTCTTATAGTAGGAACCATCGCGGCATTTTCTTGCAGTAACTTATGGATACCGTGAAATACCAGATGGAGATTGGACCCTCTATCCTCCCACAACAAGCTTACTATGCTGAAAACTGGAGAACCTCGTTCGGTTTATCCTCAGTGAACAACATTGTATTTTACAAGTAAATAATTTGGTAAAGTAGAAATCTACTCCTAAACTGTTCATTCATTCGTCAACACTAACTGCTGTACACATTACACATACTATCAACTGCCATCAGGAACATGCCGATAGAGTATGGTTTCCATTTTGTATACCTTAAGCATTATGCTATCTGACTCCGTAAAAAAATGAGTTAGCATCCCTCTACAATGAGTGAGATATTAGGAAGAAGACAACATTTTAGTATTATCGATTGAAGAGCCTTTTTGTAATCTTTTCCAAACAGAAAAAATAGTACAGAAGTGTTTTATGAGGGCGTTGTATTATTATTACTCACTCAAGACACATTTTTCACAAAACTCCTCTTCTTCATTATTGAAGTGATGCTTTACTTAATAGGATGTATTGCTTACTGGTATTTCTTTTAAATAAGTTTCTTGTAGTAATCTCAATAACTCGTTAGGCAACTTATTGTACAGTTTTATTCTTTGACAAAAAATACAGTTTTTAGTTTTCAGTTTATTGTTTTTTAACTCTACATCTTTTACCAAGGTCATAAACAGAGCTATTTTTGGCGATGTTTGTTTTCGATAACTTCAGTAATGTTTTATCGTAAAGATAACATAATTGAAGTTATTATTAACAACTGAGCAAAATGACTGTAGATATTATCAGTATTACTCTTTGATGTTCGTAACCGATTGATAAATTTTCTCAGATGATGATGTTAAAATCCCCAATTTTCTGCAGAGATTTACAGTGTACTATTTTTGGCTATTTTTGTTATGGTACTTTTCTGTAGTTTGGACACGGTGTTCATACGTTGTGTATTTATTTCCCAGAAGAGAATCCAATAGCTGAGGACCAGGTGTATGTACGAATAGTATCTAACAAGACTCTTTGGGCATAACATCCTTATGACACTCTTTTGGAATGTATCTTTGTGTGTTCTCACCGCTTCAACTGATTAATTCATTTGACTTTGGGTTTATTTACGCTCAATGTAATTCGTTTGTTTTTTGCAGTGACTATTATGTTACTGTCATCAGCAAGATCATTTCTCCCCACTATTTGCTACTGTTGGGAAAGTCATTTATTAATATTTTTTGCCTTAACAGATGAGGAAACACGATAGATGTGTCGTATGTTACTGAGGAAGCAGTCCAGCAACCCTTCCTTTATCGGTTACTGGTGTTTTAACATCTACTTCCGGATGAGGTCTAGAAAGGTTAATACAGGGAGCTAATAATAGGGCTAACAATTGTTTAGAACATTCATATTTTCTCCCTTTTCGTAAGTGTTGCTACCGATACATGAGCAACATGCATAGTAAACACTATTTACTTGTCTTTTAGCACGAAATAAGGAACATAGCCACTGTAGGTCTGAAGTGCTCACCAAAAGTGACGAGCCAGGTACATGTCTGTAGACGCCGATGACAGAACACGAGCAGCGTTGTATCTCGCTTGCCAGCTGAACACTCTTCAAACTAATGGCGGACGTATTTTCTTGTGAGGGAGGTTCACAACGGATAAAATGGGGTGCTAATAGATTTGTCGCCAAACGATAAGGGACCATACTGCTGATGAGGTACTGAGGTACATGAGTTTACTCGTCCATGGAACCTCTCAGAAGAGTTCTGCCTTCAGCGAGACGATTCGAAGAACATTCCACAGATACACGAGAGCGCTTGTGAGCGCTCCCTCTCCTCATCGCCCAGAGCGCTTGCCCTTGATCCCAATGACCGTAAGTGGAACGACGTCCAATAGATGTGTGTGCACCTTGGACTCAGCTCTGACCAGCCTTCTTGAGCTGAGGACAGCTTTTAAGAGCATGTCTCGTGGAGTCGGTCATCACAGCTAAGTCATATGCTAAAATATGTTAGGTAGGTGTTCCTGATTCAGCTGTTTACGGATGCAAAAAGCTAACACTCTCACAGCATTACTGGAGACGATAGCAGTATTTTGGGACTGTAAGGACTGTTTCATTTCAGAATTGTAGAACTGCTCTGAAAGGTGAAGGAATGAAAAAAGTTGATAGGTGAAAATGCCATTAAATTAATATCTACAGTTATGTGGTTCCTCTACAAATTTTCTCACAGAAGTGTAAGTGTACTGTTTTGGAACCAACTACTAACCCTAACGTTGAAATTGTTTTAGAGCTATTTAGAGCAGGCTTAGAAGATTTTTTGCATAGAACTAAATAAATTTGTTGCAGTGATTTGTTCACTACTTAGTGAAATACCACATAAATGTTTGTTATGGTTATATAATTTACTACGTTGTGTTTAGGGTCAGCAAAGCTATATAATTTCAGTTATGTAGAAATTAAGATTCATCTTAATCTTAGAGGCTTACTGTTTTCTTCGTCGACTCACAGAAACAGGAAATATATGAGAAAAACAGAAACGTTTCGACGCTGATTCTTTACCTACAACCGAATTTAAAAATAACACACGCTAATGTACTGACACGAAAAACAGAGTCAAATACACTCCTGGAAATGGAAAAAAGAACACATTGACAGCGGTGTGTCAGACCCACCATACTTGCTCCGGACACTGCGAGAGGGCTGTACAAGCAATGATCACACGCACGACACAGCGGACACACCAGGAACCGCGGTGTTGGCCGTCGAATGGCGCTAGCTGCGCAGCATTTGTGCACCGCCGCCGTCAGTGTCAGCCAGTTTGCCGTGGCATACGGAGCTCCATCGCAGTCTTTAACACTGGTAGCATGTCGCGACAGCGTGGACGTGAACCGTATGTGCGGTTGACGGACTTTGTGTGAAGGCGTATAGTGGGCATGCGGGAGGCCGGGTGGACGTACCGCCGAATTGCTCAACACGTGGGGCGTGAGGTCTCCACAGTACATCGATGTTGTCGCCAGTGGTCGGTGAAAGGTGCACGTGCCCGTCGACCTGGGACCGGACCACAGCGACGCACGGATGCATGCCAAGACCGTAGGATCCTACGCAGTGCCTTAGGGGACCGCACCGCCACTTCCCAGCAAATTAGGGACACTGTTGCTCCTGGGGTATCGGCGAGGACCATTCGCAACCGTCTCCATGAAGCTGGGCTACGGTCCCGCACACCGTTAGGCCGTCTTCCGCTCACGCCCCAACATCGTGCAGCCCGCCTCCAGTGGTGTCGCGACAGGCGTGAATGGAGGGACGAATGGAGACGTGTCGTCTTCAGCGATGAGAGTCGCTTCTGCCTTGGTGCCAATGATGGTCGTATGCGTGTTTGGCGCCGTGCAGGTGAGCGCCACAATCAGGACTGCATACGACCGAGGCACACAGGGCCAACACCCGGCATCATGGTGTGGGGAGCGATCTCCTACACTGGCCGTACACCTCTGGTGATCGTCGAGGGGACACTGAATAGTGCACGGTACATCCAAACCGTCATCGAACCCATCGTTCTACCATTCCTAGACCGGCAAGGGAACTTGCTGTTCCAACAGGACAGTGCATGTCCGCATGTATCCCGTGCCACCTAACGTGCTCTAGAAGGTGTAAGTCAACTACCCTGGCCAGCAAGATCTCCAGATCTGTCCCCCATTGAGCATGTTTGGGACTGTATGAAGCGTCGTCTCACGCGGTCTGCACGTCCAGCACGAACGCTGGTCCAACTGAGGCGCTAGGTGGAAATGGCATGGCAAGCCGTTCCACAGGACTACATCCAGCATCTCTACGATCGTCTCCATGGGAGAATGGCAGCCTGCATTGCTGCGAAAGGTGGATATACGCTGTACTAGTGCCGACATTGTGCATGCTCTGTTGCCTGTGTCTATGTGCCTGTGGTTCTGTCAGTGTGATCATGTGATGTATCTGACCCCAGGAATGTGTCAATAAAGTTTCCCCTTCCTGGGACAATGAATTCACGGTGTTCTTATTTCAATTTCTAGGAGTGTAGAATTAACAGAATACTGGAGCAAGTAGACAGTAGGTCTCAGAAAGTATTACGTTCCCTTCTTACAAAAATTCAAGACTCACTCTTACGGCATATGCTATTAACGATAATTTCGGTCCATATTTACGCCCATTGGTTTTGGTTGACCATCTCGAGTTTTTTTATGGAGGTGCCTATCACGAAGATGGAAGAGAAGCACAACTTACTTATAGATTTGAAGTTCGGTTTAATGACTGCCTCATAGTTGACTAGGCAATGTATATCGTATTGTAAATGGTAGTGAAATGGTTTTTCTTTTACAAAACTGTAACCGAAGAATTGTTTTGTTATGTACAACGCACTTGACTGACAACTAACCTAACTACGAAGGTAAAGGCTAGAGGCTTATTTAGCTGATATAGCTATCTTGATGAACGTTGTTTTCGATAGTTCTTCAAAATTATTTTAGGAGTATGTTCGAACGCTTCCTACAAACTAGCAGTGATCGATACCAACAGCTCTCATTTCTCATCCATTGCTTCTAAACAGGCGTACCCATTACTGTCAAAGCTGAAGGACCGAAGCAAAAGCAGATAGAGGCGTACAAGTCCTTCAAGATTCGTCTGAAACAGACCTATTAGTAAGGTAGCATCGTTTATTTCTGTGGTATTGACGAACAGTGGCAATTTTCAGAAGGCCTTCAGGTTAACGGTTACATTGATCAGGCACTCGTATGTAAATATGATTTTACTAGTGACTCCATAGCTAAATATTTGACAAAGGCTTTGCGTGTGTTGATAAGCGCGTGTCATACACAGTCATTCTTCTTCGGAACTACCAAAATAGGTGCGTCTGCAGAATGGCTTTTCTTGTTTAAGTTATACAAATGTATCGGTCACCAAAGAATGAAGAACAAAACTGTCCAATTATAGTCTTGAGATTGCTTCTCTTGATTTTAAGATAACCGGTTTCCGGCCAGCTGTCTTTCTTCACATAACTTGTTACGTAGTAACTTGTAGCTATGGAATTGACAGTTCACTGTCATGACAGTGTCCGCACTCCAAAAGAAAATGTTCACTAATCCGGTTCTACAATGGAAGCAACGCACTACTCTTTCAGCATGTGAAATATAGTTTTTATTGGCTCAGTGTTTTCATTCTCAGTATGTAGCTTCAACTCTACGATGCCCTGAATAACTGGTTTGGGTGATATCTACCAGTGCTCTGTTAATGAAGTGCTTTCATCTCAAGTCTTCAGGAATGTTCACTTTCCGTTCTGCTTGTGTGTGACGTTGCGGTCCAGGCTTATCCGAGGCCATGAATCAGCAGCAGAACAGCGTTAATCCATTGGAGCAAACAAGCTTTTATTGTCGTCGTAAACTCACTGAATGTCCTTACACGGCGCTAGCTTTGACCGTGATGGAGCTAGATGTAGCTCACGGAACTAGCCACAAAGCCTTATTTATCGTCTCCTCTGAACGGATCAGTGGCGGGTTGGCGTGCAGCAAGTGACACAGCCCCGGGAAATTTACTAATCAAATCAGCTGGCGCAGGAAAACATGTCGCAACTCGCGGTGGCCGCGTAACACCAGAGCCACGCCTGACGAACGTGGCTGGCGGCACATGTTGTTCGTGTGTCTGTAAGGAGCTTCTGGAAGATCTACAGTGCAGGCCATTCAATTTGTAACGCGAGCGAGGATACTAAACCACGAAGTGTTTCTTATTATGTGTATACAGCGTAGCAGGAGCAGTGTGTGATTAAATTTTTAGAATTTAGGCACTTTGGTGGTATACAGCGAGCGAAACTTACCACGCAGGGTTGACCCCTCTTACAGCAACAATGGGTCTAATCAGGCTGGACATTGTTTCGAAATGGATTTGAATGACAGGTAAGTTATGTCATTCCGTGGCGCTTCAACACTGTGACAGTGTTCATTAGCTTTATCGGCTGTTGAGCTGTGGTGTACCAGTCTATAGGCAACCCATAGCTTGCGTGTTGTCAACTGGTGAGACATCTGGAGAACGTGCTGCCAGGTATCGAGGTAGGTCAAGAAAGCAGGAGCAACATGCGTTCATACGTTATCTTGTTGAAAAATATCACGGAGACCTCGATTCGGCATATACACATGCTTTAACATGTGAGAAATGATAAGGCTGTTGTCGAAATTACCAGTTATGTCATCAAGAGGTGATCGTTGTATCCTGTACCATCCATGAGGTGCTGGGCTCGTATGGTGATACGAACGCTTTATGTTAACGTTCGTTCTCTTTAGAGCCTCCACACACCAATACGAATACCGTGCGGCGAGCGAGGTGAGGCTTTGATTACCACATTGGACTCGTATTCGGGAGGACGACGGTTCAAATCCTCGTCCAGTCATCTAGATTTAAGTTTTCATGATTTCCCTAAATCGCTCCAAAAAAGTGCCGGGATGGTTCCTTCCCCGTCCTTACCACCATCTGAGCTTGTGCTTCGCCTCTAATGACCTCGATGACGACGGGACTTTAAACTAAATCTTCCTTTTTTTCGAATGTTGTGATGATGTGTGCAGAACAGAAACTAGTCTGAGAAGACGATATGGTGCCAGTCCTGTGTCTTATGTTGTCGGTGGGCGGTCCACTGTCGACGCGACTCTCCCTGCTGCCGCATTACAAGAAGTTGCAACGGTACATGCCGTGCCGATGGTCCATCGTGTTGAAAACGTTGTCTCACTGTCCGCAGCAAACAAACCTGCCTCGCGACTCAGATTATGTCATATGGCTGCATGGTCATGCACGGCTGAGCGAACGTTATAGGGGACGGACAAAAATACGGAAACATCAAAAACACAACACAGTACCATGGCTAATACGGGGTAGGAGTCGAGTCGTCTTGAAATGGATAAGTGCAGGTCCTGTAGGTTTTCAAGGCGACCATATGTAATTCTTCCTGCAAAATAATGAGGAATTCAGTTAACCATTATGCAGGTGGTTAGTGATCATTCACCCTTCTCTCTGATGTAGACCACAAAGGGTCAGTAACATAGAAACCTGGTGACTGTGGTGGCAAGGAGGGATGCGAAGATTCGTCATCGTGCTCACGAAACCAGTGCTGGACGATGCAAGCTGTGTGAACAACCAGCCTTCCCTCCTTTGCATATAGCGTCACCATTGGGGGACGAATGTAGTAACGTGGGATGGACCTGATGAGCCGAAAATGTCACGTAATCCTTCGTAGTAATACAGCCTTACAGAATAGCCATGAGGCCCACGGAATATCACGATATGCCTGTCCAAATCATCACCGAACCCCTGCCATGTTTCACTCTTGGTACGTAAACTCGGCCAGAAGTGTGGAACAAGACTCTCCGACCGAACATGTTTTTACCATTGCTCCTAGTCCAGGTTTTGTGGCTTTACCACGACGTTTTCCTGTTGTGGGCAATTGCGGCACTGATGAGTGGTTTTTGGAAGCCCGCACTGCAGTTCCCTGATTGCGGACTTCTCTTCGTGTTGTTTTGGTGTTGACAGGATTTGCGAGGGCGAATTCAACTCTGCAGTGTCTTTTTGCAGCTATTGTCCTCTTATATTACGTCAGAATCCTCTTCAACGACAGTCTATGACGGTAACTGAACACTCATGTTTGTCCGCTTTGTGATTTAGGGGGTGGTGTTTCTCCGCTTTTCCTGTATGCGGTTTAAATACCCATATGGTGCCTTTTGAAACCTCACTTACAGAGGCACACACCATACGAGCAATAACAATTTCCTCACATTCGAATTTACTTCGCTCCGACATAATGCACTCACAACCACACATACCATTGTTCTGACTGTAGAGACACTTCTTACGTACTGATGAAATTGCACAGGTGCTGTTCGTAGTCAAATGTAATAGCACAACCTGCAGGCCTGGTTAGCATCTGCGTTTTATGTTCAAGCATGCATTTCTCACAGTGTTTCGGCATTTTTGTCCAACCTCTATATGACTGTTCTTTCGTGCCCTAGACGCACGGGGTCACTGAGATTGAGCGTAGTGTTAGAGCTCACGCCGGATTCCATGACCTACGAGCAGAAACGCATTCTCGTTGTCAGTGGTGGGCGAGTCTACCGCTCTGTTCCCAAGGGTGGCCGCCTGGTTTGCCTGTCACCTACACAGCTGTGAGCTTCGTCCGTTGCGAACTAGCACTGTCTGCCGGTCTCGGATAGACTGTCGTAACGCAGGTGTGCGCTCAACGGCTGCACTGCAACATTTTTCGAACGATTTTGAAGAAACTATTCGATAAAAAAGTTGGTTCTCGCCCATCTGATAGCCTAGCCTCATTTGTCAGCTTTGTGATGAAGCGCCTGTCATTTTTTTAAGGGTCACTGTTATTGTAATTTTTCTATATTTAATAATGTGCTATGCTAAATTCGAATACGTTGCAATAAAAAATAGTGATCACAAAGAGTTTGCGTTTGGAACATCTCAGACCACATTTTACTGCGTAAAAGTGAAAGGGAGCTAACTTATTGAATTTTTGTTCTAACTTGAGACGAGGTCTATGTCTGTCGCGAATCTCGAGAAAATTAATGGCATATAGTGCACTCAATTCCGATCTCGTGAGGAAACGAGAGTGGAAATGAAATATCCATCTCATTCTTTATATCTTATAAACCGTTCGAAATACAGAAAGCAATTTTTGGCAAATGATATGCAAAGTGGAGAGTATTTTGTCACATAGCTAATATACGGAACTTTCTTATATATTGCGATATAAGAGTGTCTACGGAGTTTTTCTATCAAATACTCGTAATATAATTCTTCGAAAGGCCATCGACAGCTGGTGAAATGAAAAATGGTATCGGTTTGTAACACCATAAATGAAGGAACCGCACTTTTATTTTTATACCAAGCATGAGCTTTTAAAAGTTATTGACATTCATGTGTCCTCAGTTGTTTGATTAGTAGTAGACTGTTTCATGATTCTGTCGCAGCTGCAGCTGCATTAGCATGCTGCTGAGGTGAAATCGTGTAAACAACGCTTTGTTGTGGGGAAAGAAGCAAACTTTAACATGGCAATAAGAGAAAGATAGATGGTGCACAAGAAAAGCGAAATTAAATTGCTCTGTCTGATCCAGCTCAGTGTAATCCTGTAGGCATTGCGTTTTTAGTAATAAACGGTTGACCTGTCGAATTATTTATTGCACTGGCATAACCTGTTAACACGATCGTTTTCAGAATCGCTGGCTGTGGCTTACAAATTCTGCGAGATAGGCGTTTCGGCGAAGGCTTTTAAGCTTTAGATCTGCACCTTCCCTACCATGATATCGTGCCCGCTAATGAGCCCCACGAGAACTGTTTCCTCCTCCCCTAACATGCATTCTGCTTACTCTAAGTATGGCTCTTCAGCAGCTATCGATTTCACATTAGCATGACACCTATGGGATCCGGACCAATGCGAATAGCTATATGGCAGAATGATAAATTTCAGCCTCCATTGGCCACGACCCTGATGCTGTCCAATTTTAACGCTAGCTAATGGACATTTCTGCTCCTTACACATGGCAATACCCGATCTCGCCACAAACAACCAACATTGAAATGCTAATTCTGAAAGAGAAAGCCGATACAAAATCTTTTCTTCGTGGCTGGTGATGAATTTCCAAAAAACCTAAGCACAGCATCTTATTCTCTTAAAGTTGTGTTATATAATCATTATCTGTTAATTTTTCGGTCCAGATGGTGAGTTCTAAGTATTATATGCATGTTATTGACTCCAGTGACTTACTACAAGTAGCGTTATCAAACAGTAAAACTTTTAAGATAGTTACTGTTTTCACCAATTTTACAATTGAAGATTGCTGTATTTATTCCCTCGTTTAATCGCAATATGTTAATATCCATGGAATAACAGTATTTATGGGGAACTGTATCAGTTTAGGGGATTTTTTCCTTAAGATCTATGGGCTAACACATTCTATGAGAATAAGTCAGTAACAACTCTCCCAATACCGTTATTTAAAACGACTGGTGTGATAAACGAAATTCACGAACACTCTATTTTTAGAGGATGATTTGTTAATGACAGGAGTGTTGGAAAGATGGATAAATACTTCTCCAAGGTTATGGTCAAATAACTCTCACTGCTGCACCTTTAATTATATATTGCTTAGGAGAGAACAACAGTATGTTCATATGAGGTGGTAACACATGCGTTACTCATATTGCTCAAGCAATATTCAGGAATGAAATGATTTTAAATTGAATTTTGCTTAGAGTATCGTGCAGTGTGCATGCATATTGTGGTAGTCAATTTAGATCCACTTTAGGTTCGTTATTCCTACGTGTTATATGGTTACCTTGCAATTGAACGGGGTACTAGATTTCTTCTCCAATGTACTTGTACTACATCCATTGTCAACACAAAATCGCTCTGTACCAGTCCTTGGTTACTCTGCGATTCGCTACAGTCCGCCAGCACTGCTATACTCTTATTACGGGCAGCTACATCACCTGTGGCCAACCTTCGCGTATTGTGACGTAAAATCTATACCTTTTCCTGTCAAGAAACGAAATTAAAACCACGCACCTTTGTTATTATTTACATCGCATTGCCACCCTCCAACCGCCCTCCCTTGGTTAGAAATGCAGTTTAGTTCTATTTCTCCAGTGATAGGCTACCCGTCCAGGAAATTCAAAATAGTACCCCTTCCCACTCTGTACTGACAGGTTTTCAACCTGGCAGGCCTTCCACCAACTCTCCAGACACATAAGGACTATCATAACCGGTAGACAACAGCTGTTGGAGGGTTACATAAACCTGCCAGTCCTACTATCTAATCTACTGTGAAACTGCACATTGCGCTGTTCGCCAGTATGTATCATTTGACCACCATTGAGTTCGAAGTTATGGTAGAAACAGAGAATGTACCATGAGTTACCAGGTGAAGCTCACCGAAATAGAGTGGAGCCAGTTGTGCAGCAATCTAACATATATGGAGGGCAGTTCACAACCAGGTATCGGTCAAAACATCTTAACATTAATCTCTTCGGTGCCAGTAGCAGCCACAGCATTGCCAGCACATCAGTATTCTATGCTTGGTGGCACTGCGTTAAAATTAAGGTCAAAGAGTCACTGCAGAATGTGTTTTTAAAGTATCAAAGTGTTGTGGACGTATGTGGTTTGCAAATTGCAATACCTGTTGCAGTGTACAGACTGAGACAATGGTCAGTCCATAATAAAACGTTTTTTGACGATGTTGTAAGGTGCATATTGGGATCTAAGTTCACGATGGCAATGTGGAGTTAGATAGCTGTATAAGAGCTTGCATCATAATTTCATTACATGATAGCATACATACCTCAATTTGTTTGAATGCGATACTCCCAGAATTCAAAGGAAACAAAAAACAATCAGTCGTGAAATATTGCCATATTGCGATTGGGGCTGATGTGGAATGAATAATAAGAATGACCTGATATATGAGTGTTGGTGTGTGTGTGTATGTGTGCATGGTGTGTGCATGTGTGTGTAAGATAAAATTACAATAAAATTGTAACAAACTGATGTTTCTACAAGCCCTAACATGTTTAATTACATCTTATGTATCATGATTATGTTTCCTTGGAAATACACTCCTGGAAATTGAAATAAGAACACTGTGAATTCATTGTCCCAGGAAGGGGAAACTTTATTGACACATTCCTGGGGTCAGATACATCACATGATCACACTGACAGAACCACAGGCACATAGACACAGGCAACAGAGCATGCACAATGTCGGCACTAGTACAGTGTATATCCACCTTTCGCAGCAATGCAGGCTGCTATTCTCCCATGGAGACGATCCTAGTGACGCTGGATGTAGTCCTGTGGAACGGCTTGCCATGCCATTTCCACCTGGCGCCTCAATTGGACCAGCGTTCGTGCTGGACGTGCAGACCGCGTGAGACGACGCTTCATACAGTCCCAAACATGCTCAATGGGGGACAGATCCGGAGATCTTGCTGGCCAGGATAGTTGACTTACACCTTCTAGAGCACGTTGGGTGGCACGGGATACATGCGGACGTGCATTGTCCTGTTGGAACAGCAAGTTCCCTTGCCGGTCTAGGAATGGTAGAACGATGGGTTCGATGACGGTTTGGATGTACCGTGCACTATTCAGTGTCCCCTCGACGATCACCAGAGGTGTACGGCCAGTGTAGGAGATCGCTCCCCACACCCTGATGCCGGGTGTTGGCCCTGTGTGCCTCGGTCGTATGCAGTCCTGATTGTGGCGCTCACCTGCACGGCGCCAAACACGCATACGACCATCATTGGCACCAAGGCAGAAGCGACTCTCATCGCTGAAGACGACACGTCTCCATTCGTCCCTCCATTCACGCCTGTCGCGACACCACTGGAGGCGGGCAGCACGATGTTGGGGCGTGAGCGGAAGACGGCCTAACGGTGTGCGGGACCGTAGCCCAGCTTCATGGAGACGGTTGCGAATGGTCCTCGCCGATACCCCAGGAGCAACAGTGTCCCTAATTTGCTGGGAAGTGGCGGTGCGGTCCCCTAAGGCACTGCGTAGGATCCTACGGTCTTGGCGTGCATCCGTGCGTCGCTGCGGTCCGGTCCCAGGTCGACGGGCACGTGCACCTTCCGCCGACCACTGGCGACAACATCGATGTACTGTGGAGACCACACGCCCCACGTGTTGAGCAATTCGGCGGTACGTCCACCCGGCCTCCCGCATGCCCACTATACGCCCTCGCTCAAAGTCCGTCAACTGCACATACGGTTCACGTCCACGCTGTCGCGGCATGCTACCAGTGTTAAAGACTGCGATGGAGCTCCGTATGCCACGGCAAACTGGCTGACACTGACGGCGGCGGTGCACAAATGCTGCGCAGCTAGCGCCATTCGACGGCCAACACCGCGTTTCCTGGTGTGTCTGCTGTGCCGTGAGTGTGATCATTGCTTGTACAGCCCTCTCGCAGTGTCCGGAGCAAGTATGGTGGGTCTGACACACCGGTGTCAATGTGTTCTTTTTTCCATTTCCAGGAGTGTATATGTGACGTAACATAGCTTAATACCACACACTCTGGTTAGGAATATGTGTATCATCGTCTTACATAGGAATCAAGAAAAGTTTCTAAACCGTCGCATGGCTACATTGAAGTCATGATGAAATTTTTTCAGATTACCTGTCAGGTGATTGCAAGTGTCGGCTATTGAATCGGAATTAGTGCTGGTGTTTCTGCATTGCTTACAGTAGAATAATTAAAACACCAGGTGTTAGCGCATCATAACTTAGTGTGCTAACGGAAATGCCGCACTATGCTTACTGGTTCCTACAAAATCACATTTTAAAGCCGTCCAATAGAGGCGACACCTATTTCTACTTTTGTCTATGTAGATAATACAGAGTGCTGATCAACAGTAGCCACTTATTTACTTCAAGTACACAGATTGTACTATTTCACATGCTTTTGGCCTTAACTACCGTCCATGGTAAACAGCGGCTTCTCACCGTTATTTTTATTATGAACACACATCTCACTGGCCATTAGAACAAAAGTGAGCTCCTAGCCAGAAAGTAGACAAATGAGATGCATCAGTGTTTGAGATTCGGATGGAGAAGATTCTTTTGAGAGTCTGATACAGTTTTTTGCACATTTCATCATTTGTACATTACTGTAACATATAGTTAATATAGATTTTAGGAGGAGTGTCTGTATACACCCTCAAACCAGTGTAGCAAAGACATCCCAACTGATGGAAGATGGAAACACCGTTTGTTTTAATGGACTGAGAGTGTCCTACATAAAGCATAGACATAGACATCAAACATTTCTAAATCATTTCTCATAAACACACATGTTAGTTGCATTCACCTGCTGAATACACACAGATATCTTCATGAACACATCAGCCAGAAATGGAAAAGTTTGCTTGTGATGGGTTATTACATCAATCCACAGTGCAAGCTCGTTCGTAGATTGTAGGACACTGAAATATGTTGATCACTGAAATATTTCACAGATATTTCTTCTGAACCAGGGATGTGACAAGTAGACGCTATGTAACACTTCACCCTATACACCTACATATCACAGCCAATAAACGGTAACCAAATGTCCTCAGATTGTAACAACATATCCCCGGATTGTAACAAAACGCCTCCTGAACGTCAGGAAAAATACCCCATGTTTCAGCAAAATGCCCTTTGTTATAGTGAAATTATAACAAAATATCCTCAGTGTATAAAGAAGTGGTACAGTTTTAAGTAGAGAAATCTCAAAGCTATTATGAAAATGAGTAGAAGCAGTGTGCAATCCTCAAACGCTGTTTTACTTGATTTCTCTATCATTTGATGTGTGTGTGTGTGTGTGTGTGTGTGTGTGTGTGTGTGTGTGTGTGTGTGTGGAGGGCTACCCAAAATAACAACGACCAGAACACCATGCTGAGCACTAAGGTTCCGTGTAGCTCTCGGTACCTCGGTATTTCCAAATTAAAAATATGTTTTACATATATTATATATCTTTACAACATCTGAAAGTTATTCATATGCGTCCACATGGCCACTTTGGATCGTAGCATTTTCATAGAAATTCCAGAAATATTTCGTCTGCAGCTGCCAGGCCTGTAACACATGTATAAAAACATCCCTTAGTTTCTTTGCAACCACTTATCACCGTTTGTCATATGCCTCTATTGTATACTCACGTATTTTGTCTTTGTGAGAACCCTGTTCACTAGTATATGTGACAGTTTTAATCAATCTTCAGACATCTCGTCACTGAATGTTCCGGCTATGAATATGTAGTCAACTTGACATGCCACTAGTTATGTTCCTCCTGGACACCTCAGATACTTGAACATCATAACTTGCAACGTATAGAGCTGGTACTTAAGCAATATATAAACACATGTGTACATCCACACATGTCAAACAACAATCGATACTTAACATGGAATATGACATTCATCCTCAGTCCCATGCACAACATAACTACGCTGCAGCAAACGAACTTGCACTTAACATATTGAGTGAATTCTTAGCTGATAAAGATAAACACACCCAACCTTCCACTCAACCACCCTCTCACCCACACACACTCACAGCTCTTTGCAGCTAGGCAAGAACACTCACATCCATTACCACCAGATTGAACAGAACACTGTCTCATGGTTGTAGATAAGGTACTTTCTAAAACTGTGGTGAGCACAACCAGCGTAATTGCGTGTTACATACACTCACCCTGTAAGTGTGAAGGTGGGGAAAGGGAGATTGATTGTTCACAGGGTCAAATGGCACACATTCCTGCTAAAATTATATTGACTCCCGGGTACACATCTACAGGCATTAGAGCGAGATAATTTATAGTGTTCTCGTGCTTATTAAAGCAATAGTCCTTTTACCTGACAGAATGTGAAAATTATTGCCAGAATTACACGCGCATGTCATTAGACTGAAATAATTTTAAGCGCTTTTCTGGAATGAAAGCAATAGTTCATGTACCTTCAGGCTGATGCAATGTATTCTTATTTTAATTGGGACACATTTAAAGAAGGTCAAGGTGGTTTGTATCTATTATGTCTTCTAACTGGCGACACAAGTCTCATTACTTGGAATGTGTGTAATAATTCAGAAACCTCTGTCTGATATTGCTCTTTGATGCGAGCCTGTCATTAAACTACCGTATCTGTTTATCTGATATGTCAAATGGTTCAAATGGCTCTGACCACTATGGAACTCAACTGCTGTGGTCATTAATCCCCTAGAACTTAGAACTACTTAAACCTAATTAACCTAAGGACATCACACACATCCATGCCCGAGGCAGGATTCGAAACTGCGACCGTAGCAGTCGCACGATTCCGGACTGCGCGCCTAGAATCGCGAGACCACCGCGGCCGGCTGATATGTCCTACAATGAGCACTTAGGTGACGTTGTTGTCAAACGTGAAGGTGATAATGTGTTAAATGCAGTCGGTGCTATCCCTCCAGAGGTCGTGACCACTTGCAGCATCAGCTGCGTGTTCGCCCTTCGGTGAAGGGAGCAACTGCCACAGCCACACTATTGAAAGCAGTCGCTCTGACACGCAGCTTAGGTAGTCTGATCGTAACCTGCCATCACTCTGATCCTCAGAAAAGGTAGTCTTGTCATGACGTGCTGCTTGAATGAGGACAAGTTGGCGTACTTTGAAAAATGATGTATTCGTAGGGATTTGGTGCATTTTGAAATAAACGAAAAACCTGTTTATAATCCACCCCTCCAAAGGGCTTGATAAAAAGGGGCAATGTACTTAATAAACTAAAGTAGACTGCTGCATTAAAGAAAGTGCAATTATTAGGCGGAAATTGGAATTGGAACAGATATCTCCATAATCATTAATTTTAATAACACATTTTTGTGAAAGTTTTCACTCTGGTGAATTATATTCCGTGCAGTGGTTAATGATGATACGAGCAATGATAATGGCGTAAATACTTCGTCTCAGTAGACCCCCTAGTGCAGTAGTTGACTGATATTTTTCTTATGCTGAATATCCGTCATGTCGCCATCAGATAATATTCTGCGCATTTTTCACTGTTTGTGTTTTCTTATACAACATCGGTAATTTTCCACAACATATTCCTAAATTTTTTGATGAGTACTTACCGGATTTGGAAGTCTTTTAAGAATATTGGACTCAGTAAATACGATATTCTTTCGAATTCTCTATCCTCCACTTCTATCACATGCTTGATTAAGCTTAAAGGCTGAATACCCAACATTCCAGATGGCCTTACGTATTTCAATGATGTCATCACGATCAGATCTTTTTCTTCTTTTCCTCCAATGTTTCCGTCTTCTGCTTTCCTAGAAACATTGTTTATTTTGTCTTCTTCATCTTGGTACGACTTCTCCTTTGTAAATATGTGTTCTGATTGAAATAAGCTCAGCAGAGGTTGAGAGATCGGTTTAAATGCTTTTTTCAGCATAGACATGGCATCACCTTGTCCTTTTTGCGGTACCTACTGTATCTTATGGATATGTCGTTGAGATTTCAGCAAAACGTGGTGAGATTATTTTGTAAACAGTATGTGTAGCTGGAGTAGGGTCATCCGTATACATTGTCCTATAGAAATGATGTAGTGTCATGAAAATTATTCCACATTTATTAACAGTCTTCCTCAGTAATGAACACGCTATTAATTCCTTCGCTGCTTCCAAATATGTCTCTTTTGGTGTTATATATTTGTTCATCTTCTTTTTTAGTTTCTCATGATGCCTTCGCAATGAAATGAACAAAATCTGAAACTGCACCTAACACTGACATGCTGCTACAACTTAACAGTTTTGAACCATGTTGTTAACACTTGACCCTTCGTTTTTGTTACAGTTTTGGAGGACGTTTTACCGTCTGGGGGAATTTGGTTATCTTTCCTTTTGCTATAATATGTAGATGTGTGGAGTGTTCTGTAGTCTCCACTTCTCAATTTCCTGGTTCATATAAAAATTTGTGAAATCCAAGCTTCGTCTTAGATATTTCAGAGTCAAACATACCAGTATTTCAATGTCCTATAACTTAGCAATGAGCGTTTCCTATGGGCTGATGTAATACCAATCACTAGAAAGCTTTTACACTGTGGATTTATGTGTACATAATTATATATGTGTCTACATAGCAGTCCAATACAACTAAATCATGTGTTCATCAGAAATGATTTAGAAACATCTGATGTCTATGTCTGCAGTTCACGAAGAACATTCGCAGCCCACTATAACGAACTGCCTATAAATCTGAGTTTATACGCTTAACATACCATACTTACTGGAAATTTTTCCTCTTCTTTTGGTCCATATTACCACCTCGCAGAAAATGGAAACAAAAGAACGGACAGTGGAAGAGATTTGCTTCACAGTGTCTAAGATGAGAAGTGCTTGCAGCTTTTAAGGTATGCATTTTAGAGTCCATGTTTTCTAGACACTTCTGCTTCGAATGATCGTTCCTGTCACATCCTATAATAATAACCATTTCTCCTGGGACACCCTTAGCTGTCCCTTGTCGTCGCCTGGAAAGTAATTTAATCATGGCTTCAATATTTTGCCGCGATTTTTTTGTCTCCTTCGAATATCGTATACAATGTATTCATATCTGTTGGAGTAGGTATGCTATTGAGTTCCTGATACATGCACTTATGTAGTTATCTAGCTACACATCATCATAACGAACGTTAACTTTACAGTATCATCAAAAATGTTTTAACATGGACTAATCATTGATTGCGTCTATGCAAATACATCATAATACTGCATCCTGCAAGACGTATATTTTTGCAATACTTTTATTGTTTAGAAATACTTTCTGCAATGGGTCTTGAGCTATAAATTTTAACACAGCATCAACAAACACATCGAATATTGGTGCACTGATACTGCTGCGACTGCTACTGCTGTCAAAGAGATGAACGTTGAGATGTTATGGGCCTTTATACCTCGAACCCAAAATCAGACGCAGTCGTGACGTTCACACACTTTGACATATTACCTGTCAAATGATAAGTGTTTTATCTGTGAACAGCATTATCACTTTTACAACTAACTAGATGGTTGAATGGTGGTTCTATATACCCCTTCACCAATCGGTAGTAACCGCTGTGGTTGAAACATAGAACTGAACTGGTTTTATAAGCTAGAGAGAGTTGGAAGGTGGAAATGTGATGTAAATAATAAAAAAGTGCATATGGTTTTATCTTCGATTTTTGTAAGGAAAGGACATAGTTGTTTTGTCATAACATACAAAAGTTGGCCACAAATGATGCAGCTATCTATAGAAGAACATAGTAGGCTGGCAGACTGTAGTGGATTACAGAGTAACCGAGAAATGGTACAGAGAGAGACTTTCTGTTGAGACTGGATGTAGAACACATCTACGGGGGCAAAAATGCCGTACTGTGTATATCTGAGTGGTGTCTATTCTTTTGTAAATCTCCAACAGAACAGATACTGATAAGATACTATACGTTTCTGTATGGATGCGGTGGCTGTTTGACATCTGATTCATTGTGGGTGCAATGATATTGTCTGAACTATAGGAATCAATAATTTGCGAGTAGGGAGTTAATAGACGAATGATGTTACATTGCAGCATATGGTAAGTTAAAAATTTGAGTTGGCCAGGAACTGTGCCCAGATAGTTGAAGTAGTTGTGGCAACTGTTCATAAGAGGTGGTTAATCCTGGTTTGAGCCCAATCTAGAACAAATATTCAACTTTCGCTATTCCGTTACCGCAGTACCCACTCATCCTTGCCCTTTCTTTCCTCACCCTCTATTTGACATAAAAATCCAGGGCTGTTCTGCTACACAGTTACCATATAATACCTTGGAACAATCGAACTAAAGTGGTTCTAATATGACTGGCACAATGCGTATGTAGAGTATCTATGTAGAAGATGATATACGATACTCTAACCAAAATCTAATTTCCAGTCATTCCACTCTTGAACAGTGTGTGGAGTGTATGTTACCACCTCACAGGAAGATTCTGATGCTAATCAAAGTATAATTAAAGGCGCAGCACTAAGCGTTATTTGATTGTTGCTCTGAAGAAGTATTAATCTAGCTTTCCCAATATTCCCACTATCAACAAATGTTCCACTTCAATTAAAACTGCAGAACACATGAATTTCGTGTTCCAAGCAGTGTTTTGAACTACTGTACTACTAATCATTTTAAATTATAAACGTTTCGTGTGCGGTCGTGGCTGCATGTACTTTCATTCCCTAACATAAACAAAAAATATTATTCTACATTAGCAGTCATACACTAGGTGTAGCAAATAATACTTCTCTTTTTTTATTACATCACCAGCTGTGAACTATTTCCTAAATAATGACGTCTTATACGCCCTAAATTCGGTCTGTGCAGAGGTCAGGCAGATGGGAGCAATGAAACATGGGTATTCCAACTGTAAATTCTGCTTGTATGGACTTAATACTTACATGGTGATATCAGCTGACTTCGGCATTGTGTGGAAACACGAATGTATACACTTTTGTACGTCAGCTATATGTACAAAGTGCTCAGACCGATAGCTTAGAAAGGCACTGAATACAGTACTGCCATATAGTTGCCACTGAGTCAGTCTGTCGAACACAATATATAATTCTCTGCCGAGGTCAGATTAGTTTGTAACAACTGAATGATGTAAATAAATGGAAAAGTCTCCTGGTGTTACCTTGAGTGCTGCATCCCCATATATCTGGATCTGGACAATAGACAGTTTTAAACCAGAGGCGAACGTATGGAGGCGGACTGGATGGGTAATACTCTTTCATCATAAGGACAATAACGTACTGTATTGCAGCACATAACGTATCCCACATACTCTCTGTATACTGCACTTCAACACTAAGTTAAATATTCTCCATATAGTGCTAAACAATAGCAACTAGGACCCCTTAGCTCTAGTTCAGCAACCTTAGCTCCAGTTCAGCAAGTTGTGTGTCTTGCTATCAAATATCAGGAAACCCACTGCATGCTCCTGCAGCTCGACAAATGACAGAGCAGCAAACAGGTGTACGTGCTGCTCCAACATATCAGCTAATGATCCATCATGGGCACTTATACTATGGAAAAAGATGGAAAGTTCTATTTTAGAAAACATACAGAATAACACCAATGAGGGAAAAATGGTTTCATAATAACTACATGCCAGTTTTGTTAATTATTCTTTGTGAGGTGCTGCTGGTAGATCTTCTTGGAACCAGATGTGTCCTGTGTCCCCAGCTCAAAAATATCAGGTGGTCTGTCTGTGTGCTGTGAACTGATTAATAATGGTGCAGTGAATAGATACGTGTTCTGCTCCAGCATACTAGTTACTGCTACATCAGAAGGCTGTTCCACTGTCGAAAAAGAAGAAAACGCGAATATTTGGGGAATTACACAGATACGCAATGAATAATGAGAGAGCGGAATTGGTTAATACTTACATGTCAGTTTTACTCTCTTACTCCACCTGACTGCTAATATCTTGTAGAAACTTCCTGATGCTCTCAATACAGGATGAAGAGCCCAAATGATACACAATTGGCATAGTTATAGGAGGGGAGTGGATTGGGGAAGTGGGAGGCTGTGATAGGGGATGATGATTGACTTTGAAGGTTATTGACCATAATCCCACTGATAAAGGGGACATTGACCATTTGTGAAGATCTGGTATCAGTGAAACCTTGATCCCTGACATTTGGGAGATCTGGGAAACTGTAGAGTATGTTGAAACCGTCATTAATTCACTACTAACCTAAACCTTAATATTTATCCTCCTTTAAGAAATGCCTGAATTCCCAAGTATACTGATGTGCATGGTAAGTGATGACACGTTTTCCTTCGGGTTGTATTTGATCTCACATGTTATAGCAGACCTATCTGTGGTACAAAGCGATGTGGCTCTCGTAATTGGGGCGGGGGGGAGGGGGGGGGGGGGTTGTTGCTGTCCTGTTTCACACTAACGTTTGAGATTTGGGTTTTCTGAGATTTACCTAAGTCTCTCAAGGTGAAAGCTGATATGATTCCTTAGAAAGGGCACATGTGATTTTCCCCCCATCCATACCCAGTCTGAGTTTAAATACTGTCTCTTATGACCACATCGTCGACTGGAGTTACAGTCCTAATGACCTTCCCCCCTGCTTCCACATGTTGTCTCTCGTAATTTCTGTTTGTTGTTAAATTTCTTTGACATAGAATGATTGAACACAAAACTGCAACCAGTCACTTTTTTGAATAGTTATTAATTATTCCATGAACCGGTTTACGAACCTTTTCAGCTTCATCTTGAGATAGTTTTCTGGAAGTTACATATATATTTCTAGTAATGCCTGGTGCTGGCTTGCAACAGTATAAGCGGCTCTGTTCTGTTAGTGTCCGTCTGTCTGCTTCCATTTTGATGGCCAGTTGGTACATCGCTTCACACACTTTTACACAATCAGTATATATTTACACTGTGACAGCGAAACTTTGCCAGCATCCAGTATGTGCTATACAACTGTTCGAGTGATGCAGTGACTGGTTGCAGTTTTATGTATTTACATTCAGTTAACAGTCAAGGGTTCTACAATATCCGTGTAGGATAAGCATAATCTGAATGGACATTGATTTTTTTAAATTCAGAAGTCTTCCTCCGTCGTCATATACAGGGAAGATGTAGTTAACGCACTGAAAGGTAAGATTTTGCAGTTATGGTTCCAAATGCAGAAAACTTGAAAATATAACCTCACTGTGCCTGGCATATTCGAAGAGTGTCTGTTATTGAAGAGACCGTT
This sequence comes from Schistocerca gregaria, assembly GCF_023897955.1. NCBI lineage: Eukaryota > Metazoa > Arthropoda > Insecta > Orthoptera > Acrididae > Schistocerca > Schistocerca gregaria. Next base: position 418,115,248 of record NC_064924.1, read on the forward strand.
TCTGGACTTGATAATGTGCACTAGTTTAAACGTTAATATGCAGAGTGTCCCAGAAATGTTGCCTAGGTTTCTAGAGGAAATGGGGCACATCATAAGGATTGAGAATTACATTGCAAACCATGGCCGCAAACGTCGTCATACGGCTGTTGGTTGTGCTGACCACGAGAGTACTGGAGGAGAACGCCTCTAGATGGTGCTGTACACGAGAGTACTGGAGTAGTTCGTGAGGATTTCCTCATTCGAGCACTAGGCAGCTTGAGAGGAGCATGGAGCGCTATACGAACGGTGGGACTGCAGACATTCACTGAATGTGTGGAATAGCTGAGTGCAATGGACGATCCGCTTGACGCAACTTTCTAAAACGCTACACAGACAGACATCAACCGCACCACAGTTTGCTTGCACATCTGCATCGAAATTTGTACGAGTACTTGTCATTAAGAACTGGCACGGCTAGAGAATGCAGGCCACGATCGGCACGTTAGATTATTGGAGAAGAACGTGTGTTGGATGCCGTGAGACGTAACAATGTCTCGTAACGATGTCCAGCCTGTTTTGAAAGCGAGTCCTTATACGCCTTTCTTCTCCGAAGGGTGCAGTTATTGCACCCCGATGACGTTTCCGCGTGTGTGCCTTTTGCACAGTGGTTTCTGCTACAAAGTGGCCGCTATGTGCATTTTCCAGCTTATGTGTTGTTCACTGATGAGGTCACATTCACTAGGGATGACATATTCGATCAGCACAATGAGCATTTTGGATCATCAGAAAAACCCTCGTTGTGCGACATCACGCAGCACAATATCGCTCCACAGTCAACGTGTGGGCCGGTTTGGCCGGTGATTGCTTGCTCGGGCCCTACCTTTTACCATCCCGTTTGACCACCGCGAACTATCAAACCCCTCTAGGAAAGGTTTCTCTCGACTTGCTTTAAGATCTTTCAGGAAATATGAGGCGCTACATGTGGTCCAGGCATGATTGGGCATCTGCCCATTTCGGACAGGCTGTTTTTAAGCCTGAACAGGACATACTCGCATTGCTGAATTTGCGCGTGGTGGACTGGAATCCTGGCACCCACGCTCATCGGATTTATCGAACTTTTCTTTCTGCTGGGAGCCCTGAATTCACTCACGTATCGCGATCCTGTAGAGTTTGAAAAGGACCTCGTCGCAAGAATTATCTGCACAGCTATTACACTCGAAGGAATTCCAGGTGTGTTCAAGCATTTCTGGCAGTCGATGCTCTGTCAGTGTTACGTATGCGCGGCGTCTGATGGTGCAAATTTAGAGCATCTAATGTAACATTAGAGCTTGCAATAAATGTTTCAAATGAATCGCTCCCTTATTTCCTTTTCGATCTTCGACTTCTGATAACACTTACCCCTGACATTTGCTGTCAGAGGTTGCCACGAAATTCTCAGTCCTTATGATGAACCACGCCCCCTCTCCTAGAAGCTTGTCTCAACATATCTGGTACACCACGTACAAAAAAAAATGACACAGCATAACTGTTTATACACCTCTTATGTGTTCACGCAGCCAATGGTGAAAATAAAAAAAATAGTTCTTTGGAAATAGCACAGTAATGATGGAATAAAATACTTATATGGCTTAATCCTACTACTTGTTTGTAACGGAGCAGTAAGTGTTATATATCTGATCGTTCAAAAGTTCAACAATGAAAAGTCTTATCCTCGGGGCTAGAGCTAAGATGTTGTACACCTGTTAACGACTTCCACATTCGGGAAATGTGCAAACAACTTCAGTATTTTTTTTCATTTCGTGGCTACTTAGGTGTTTCTACAGATTCATTTCAACTCGTCTTTGTAATATAAGGTCTTCCTCTTGGTACTGGTTTTGTATACTCAACTGGGATTGACTGAACCCATTTGACTGAATTTTTGGTTATTGTGTCTTGGTGCAAAGTAATACTAACAGTCTCGAATTATCAAAATACTATCAACTCATGTAAATACAATTTCCTACCTTTAGAATAAGCCATTGTTTCTTCAACAACATGTTGGCGTGGTTAGTAGGTACAATAATTCGTTTCTTTCGTCCATTAGCTTCCTTTAACAATTATTTCTTCAAGGATAGAATGCAAACCATGATAACTGTTTCTTTAATGAGATATATCACATTGTAAATACCTTGTTCAGGATTTGGGATGTATGTAATATCTGTAGGAAAGTTGATGTACTTGCCTGTATTCTTTTTACGATTGAGTCTGTACATGTTACTTTGAGTCAGATTTTTAATGAGTGACTTTTGATACAAATATCTATATTAATCACAAAAAGTTAGCCCCACTCATACTACAGTTTTCTTAAACTTATTGTTGTGATAAATAATTTGGTCTCGCGTAAATGTCAGCTCCTCCGTAATGTGGCTAGTTGCAACCCATTTGGCTCTAGGCCAGACTGATGTTGCAGCAGCGTGTTAGTTTCCTTTCTCGCGGATGTGCTCTCACAACGCGACTTGAGAGGAACGCCGCAACTGAGAGAATAACGTGTATCCAACGGATCTCTTAACTGGTTCCCCACTAAACGTTTGCCACAAATATATGCTGGGTAACCTTGAAATTATACGGATCAATCGAGACGTTTTTCGTATTTAACGAGTTTCATTGACACACTCCAAGGGTTTTGTATCGGTGTTAATGAAACAAACAGAATCCTCAGAAGTCCGTTGACGGGCACAGCGTTAGTAGGTCAAGGAGAGCAACAGAAATACCGAGTGCTTTCTCGATAATCTACCGTCAAATGTCACAGGACGTCCATATTTCTAGATTTTCTCTTTTTTTCGCGTTAATGATCATGAGGTCGTTGTCAGAATTTTTTATTTGATTCAGTTTCTTCTCTCAACTCTACTGAAACGTGGCTGCTTTATTGAAATTGACTTAAAGGTAACTCTTGCACGTTATCTTCTTGGTACTTAAAAACGTCAGATAAAAGGCATAATGCATAACACACTCTAAGACAAAAAACGATGCAACACGAAGGAGTTATGCAAATTCATATTCTGTAAGCAGGCTGTTTAGGTTTTTTTTATTGGTAACGCCACGTAGCGCTCTGTATGAAAATCACTGGCTGTGCTGTGTGCAGTCTGTGGCTGGTTGGCATTGTTGTAATACTCGCCACTGTAGCGTTGGGCAGATGGATGTGAACAGCGCGTAGCGTTGCGCAGTTGGAGGTGACCCGCCAGCAGTGGTGGATGTGGGGAGAGAGATGGCGGAGTTTCGAAATTTGTAAGACTGGATGTCATTAGCTGCTATGTACATTATGACTCATGAACACTATTGAGGTAATTGTTTGTTCTCTGTCAAAATCTTTCATTTGCTAAAAATTCCTATCAGTAGTTAGTGCCTTACGTAGTTTGAATCTTTTATTTAGCTTGCAGTAGTGGCGCTCGCTGTATTGCAGTAGTTCGAGTAATCAAGATTTTTGTGAGGTAAGCGATTTGTGAAACGTATAGGTTAATGTTAGTCTGGCCCATTTTTTGTAGGGATTTTTGAAAGTCAGATTGCGTTGCGCTAAAATTATTGTGTGTCAGTTTAAGCACAGTAATGTACAACTTTTCTAAGGGGACGTTTCAATTCATACAGGTATCGACGGAATATGCAAATCTGTAAATTTTCGCGGCCGATGGAAAAACCTGTGATGCTGCAGCCAAATTTCACCTCGCAGTTGGTAACGATAGTAAAAGGGAACATGTCGATACAAGAGTATAAAGTCTTTGCGAATTTCATTCTGTATACTCAGTTGAAAGATAACTATGCCTCGCATGCAGGCGTGTGAACAGTACGTTCAGATGTCATAAATTGACAGAGGACGTGTAGTTGGGCCCATAGGAGCCAGTTGGAGTTATAGGCGAATCGCTCGACACTTAAACAGAAGCGATGTCACCATTAGACGACGTTGTCAGGAACGGGTGAACCAAGGCCGAACATAAAACTTAGAAGGAAGCGGTCGATCTGGAGAGACGACAGAACGCAAAGACCGAGCAATCGCCAGAGACCCACTCAGAGTCCAGTATTCAGCACTGTCATAAATTCGAAGCGCAGTCCGTGCTTCAGTCATCACAATGACCATAAACAGGTGGCTCACACAAAAGGGGCTGTGCTCACAGCATCCCTAGCGCAAACAACCACTGACATCGGTACTTGGTGAAGCTCATTTGTAGTGACATTGGGCACATTCCGTTTGGAATCTCATTGACTGAAGTATAACTGTGTTCCCTGATGAGTCCCACTTCGAAATGAATCCAGATGACCAGCGAAGACCTGTCCGGAGACTTCCCACAGAACGTTAGGGTACCAACCTGACTGGCGCCCGCCATACAGGCCGAAACTAGGAGTGATGGTCTGGGGTACCATTTCATTTTGTAGGGTCCCATTTGGTCAACATAAACCGCACATTCACAACACCGCGGTACGTCGACGATATTCTACGCCCTATTTTGTTGCTCTTCATGGCAAGCTATCCTGGGTTACATTTTAGCAAGATAATGCCCTCCCGCACACAGCGAGACTTGTTACTGCTCGTTTCCGTACTTGTCAAACCCTACTTTGGACAGCAAGGTCGCCGTATCTCCCTGCAATTGAGAACATTTGGAACAGTATGGCGAGGGCTCTCAAAACGAACTTGAGATTATGACGATCTAAAGCTCCATTTCGACAGAATTTGGCAAATTATCCCTAATTAAGACATTAGACAATTCCATCAGTCAGTACCAAGCCGAGTAACTGATTTTTATTGACTTGCTCAATTTGTGAACCTCTTTCCCTCGAACAGCATCTAATTTTTCTGAAATTGTATTTGTCTGAAATGTGTTTGTATGTATACATAATATCTTCCGGTTTCAGTGCCACTGGGACAATACCTTCGTGGTAAGTTGGTTATTTTATTTTAGATTGTATATTGCACCAATAAATCGCCTAATCTTCAAAGAATTGAACTTCCATGTATAAAACAGCTTCAAACGTCTGGTTACTTTAAAAATGAGTTAATGTAAAATATTTCGTTGCTACAGAAATTTCAATAACAAACTTTCTGTTCCGACTGCAAAAATATTTGGTTGTCGCCTACGTGCATAGAAAGAAATGATCATTGTAATAAAACAAGAGGAATTGGAGCTCGCACGGAAAGATTCACTTGTTCGTTCTTCCCGCGTGTTGCTCTGGAGTAGAACGGTAAAAAAATAACTTGTAGATGGTTGGATGAACTCTCTGTCAGGCACTTAGCTGTGAATTGCAGAATAAACACGTGGATATAGATGTAGACGCATTTGATGTTCAGCAAGCGAGAAGTAACGTAGAAAAGATTCGACATTATCTTTAGTTTGTTGGAAGTAGCTAAATGCTCTCATTGTAATACACTGAATGCGTATAATCGGAGTACTTTGTACTCCGTCTTAAGCAGTAGTTAGTTTCTCAGGCATCTCAAGTTTATGACGTCATATCTCCTGAACTATATTCGTACAGTTATATAATTTTGCAGGCAGATTTAGTGGTATGATGAAAATGTGATGCGAATAGAGTTACAAGTAAAGAAGTAATAAACTGAAAAGTCATGCCTGCTGCTGAGGTTTTATTACATGAGCAACGAAAACGTAGTAAACGATAAAACTTTTCAGTTCATCTTTTTGTGGGAAGTGGCAGCAAGAAAAAGTTTCATGAAGGTTAGCACTTATGTGTGAAGTTTGTTGCAAGCCACTAACTGCTTTCATTCACGAGTACTGGATGAACACGTACACACAATTTCTAGCTGTAATACTTCTTCAATTTTGTTGAATTTTTTCTATAAGTCTATATCTCTTGATGAGTAGATTTTAAATTTTGACAATTCGGTCAATAATTATGAGAAATATTCAAAATTGAGGCTTTGTTGCCCTGACAGTGTTTAGATACGCGACCTGAAACTGGCCCTATGAACAAGGATATCCGTTTAGTAATACAGATTACTGATACAAGTTTTTGAAATTTTGTGACGCCGTTGTGACACATTTGAGAAGTCAGAAATTGCTTATTTTAGTACCGTCAGTTCTTCAGAGAAGTGCCGCTTCACATATGTTGTTCTTTCCCGGCAGAAATGTGAATCACCTACGAGAGTTACTCTGTGAATGACGGTTTAATACATACAACGAAACGAGGAGAAAAATCAGTCAGCATATAAATTAACGCACTTGAAAAAAATAACCCCTTCCTACAACATTGTGCTCATCCTTGGGCTCGTTGCGCAACTGAGGAAAGAAGTACTGAAAGAAATACAACATAGACCAGTTCCCTTCGCTGGACTATACAACTGTTTAAATGTCTTGAGGTTTTCCCTTAATTAAAACGGAAGATCTCATTCCCACTTAGCCTAGAAACTACCTGGTGCAGGATGTTAACTTCTGAAGTTTACTGGGAGTTGCCATGTTGTGAATTGTGCTAAGTATGGGGTCGTTGTGAAGGGGAAGCAGGCACTATCGATCTCTGCAGTTCTGAATTTAGTTGTTGCGAACTGTCCACAGCACGCGTTTCTGAATCACTGCATTTACTGCTCTGTGTTAATGTCGCTTGAAAATAAAGGGACAGTCATCGTTCCTACCTATGGGTTTTATGCAACCCGCAACGCCTTCAAATAACACATGCAAGATTTTCATATTCTCTCGCTTGCTGCCTGTAAACAATAAGTGCTGCATAAAAAACGAACAGGATCTTTTTCTAGGAAAGTTAACGTAATTAAATTTTGTAATAAGATGCGTTTATTAATACTGCATAACAGTGTTTCATTCTGATACCGTGTTAATTCGGTAAATATTAGTTGTTCCAGTTCACTGTATTGTATTAACCTATTTCGACTATCTCCTGACAAATTATCAGGGTAGTAAGTATTATATTAAGACGTTTTATGTTTTGATGTTATACTTTCTGACATGTTCCACACCCACAAGGAGCATCTCATATTTTGGGTCTATGAAACGAAAACTGAATCTAATCTAGTCTAATCTAGAGGATGTAGTCTTCGAATTATTCAAGTAAAACGTACAAAAGGGGCGCGTTTTTCCTGAATAAACCGGAAAATGTGTCCCAGTACAAAATTTAACTACATCAATTTCCTACAAAAAAGTCTGATTCATTTTTTTCTGTTGGACTAGTTTGCACACAATGAGCGAGAGCTTATGAAAATCTCGCGTGCGGTTTTTGCAGGCATTGTGGGTTACACGAAACCCATAGTTAAGGGCACTGAAACACTTTTATACAGCATCTTTGCAGAGGTTTTTGCTTAGAATTAATGTAATTGTATAAAAACTGTTTATATGCACTCCTCGTGACTAAGAACCAGCTTGTTTCTGCATGTCCAACGTGTTACCGATTCCATATTTCTACCGTACAGTATTTCGATTGCTGGCTTAGGCAATATGCTGGAATGCTTCATTGGCGGGACAGTAATGTTGTTCCTGAGGTGTCGCCGAAGAGCGAGGTTCCAACGCAGGGATGGTACATCCAACGCGTCCAGAAGGAAATATAGTTTGCTGCAAGCAGCACCGGCGAAAGAGCGACACCGGTGTAGCCACGTCCAGAAATGTTTCCCTACGCCGCTGCAATCACTCTTCGGATTGTGGCTGAGCACAGGACCGCTCAACACGGTCCGCGACCACCGACTAAGAGGGCAGCATCATCTTCTAGGAGGCCAGCTGTGTGGTCAATGTATCAGACTGGGCTCCACTTAAAAGTTATTATTAAACTAGAAGGCCTCAGGAAACCACAGATAGGGCGTCCGCCTAAAAGGGGGCAGGTGAAATACATTAAGTTAGTTGTAGAAACGATCGGTATTGTAGTTGTAAATTGTCGTAGCTGTGTTGGGAAACAACCAGAGTTCCAAGTCAAAACAGAAAGCACTGAAGCTGAAATAGTTATAGGTACAGAAAGCTGGCTAAAGCCGGTAATATGCTGAGCAGAAATTTTTTCTAACGATCTAACAGTGTTAAGAAAGGATAGATTAAATACAATTAGTGGTGGAGTATTTAGTGCTCTCAGAAGTAGTTTGCCTTGTAGTGAATTGAAGTAGACATTTCGTGCGAAATAGTATGACAATCGGACTAAACTATTAATTTGGTCGTTTTACCGACCCCCGACTCAGAAGACATAGTTGCTGAACAGTTCAAAATCTGAGTCTTATTTCAAATAGGCACCCCACTCATGCAATTATAGTCGGTGGTGACTTCAATCTGCCCTCGATATCCTGGAAAAATTGTATGTTTAAAGCCGGCAGCAGACATAAAACGTATCCGAAATTGTGCTGAATGCTTTTTCAGAAAATCATTTTGAACAATTAGTTCATTAGCCAACTCGAAGCGTAAATTGTATAAAAGCATACTTGACTTCTTAGCAACAAATAATCCTGGAAAAATAGTGAGTATCGTGACGAATACAGGGATTAGCGACCACAAGGCAGTAGCTGCTAGACTGAATGCCGTAACTCCTACAACCACCTAAACGTAATACAGAGTATATCTATTTAAAAAAGCTGAAAAAATTCTCTGAAGGCCTCTTTAAGAGACTGTCTGCACTCCTTCCGAATTGATCTTGTAAGCCTAGAAATGTTGTGGAATGATTTCAAAGAAATAGTATCGGCAGCAATTGAGAGTTATATGCCACATAAATTAATAATTGATGGTAATGATCCCCCTGTCACTTATGACAGTACCACTAAAGCAGAGTTATTAAAAACGATTTTCCGAATGTCCTTCACCACAGAAGACGAAGTAAATACTCCTGAATTCCAATCTAGAACAAACGCCAAGATGCGAAACATAGAAACCGATATCCTCGGTGTCGCAAAGCAACTTAAATCACTTAATAAAAGCATGGCTTAAAGTCCATATTGTATACAAGTCTGGTTGTTCTCAGAGTATGCTGATACAATAGCTCCATATTTAGCAATTATATGCAACCGCTCGCTCACAGAAAGATCCGTACATAAAGACTGGAAATTGCTCAAGTCACACCAGTACCAAAAGAGGGAAATAGGAGTAATCCCTTGAATTATAGGCCCATGTCACTAACGTCAATTTTCAGTAGTGTTTTGGTACTTACACTGTATTCGAACAAGATGAAAGATGAAGTACCCGGAAGAAAACGAATTATTGACACGTAGTCAGCACGGATTCAGAAAATATCGTTTTTGCGAAACACAAAAAGCTCTTTATACTCATGAAGTAATGAGTGCTATCGACAAGGAATGTCAAATTGGTTCCATATTTTTAGATTTCCAGAAGGTTTTCGACACCGTTCCTCACAAGCGTCTACTAACCAAACTGTGTGCCTATGGAACATCAAATTAGTTGTGTGACTGGATTCGTGATTTCCTGTCAGAAAGGTCACAGTTCGTAGTAATAGATGGAAAGTCATTGAGAGAAATAATATCCAGCATTCCCCAAGGAAGTGTTATAGGCGCTCAATTGTTCCTGATCTATATTAACGACATAGGATACAATTTCAGTAGCCGTCTTAGATTGTTTGCAGATGATGCTGTCATTTACCGTCTTGTAGCCTCCCCCCATGAACCATGGACCTTGCCGTTGGTGGGGAGGCTTCCGTGCCTCAGCGATACAAATAGCCGTACCGTAGGTGCAACCACAACGGAGGGGTATCTGTTGAGAGGCCAGACAAACGTGTGGTTCCTGAAGAGGGGCAGCAGCCTTTTCAGTAGTTGCACGGGCAACAGTCTGGATGATTGACTGATCTGGCCTTGTAACAATAATCAAAACGGCCTTGCTGTGCTGGTACTGCGAACGGCTGAAAGCAAGGGGAAACTACGGCCGTAATTTTGCCCGAGGGCATGCAGCTTTACTGTATGATTAAATGATGATGGCGTCCTCTTGGGTAAAATATTCCGGAGCTAAAATAGTCCCCCATTTGGACCTCCGGGCGGGGACTACTCAAGAGGATGCCGTTATCAGGAGAAAGAAAACTGGTGTTCTACGGATCGGAGCGTGGAATGTCAGATCCCTTAATCGGGCAGGTAGGTTAAAAAATTTAAAAAGGGAAATGGATAGGTTAAAGTTAGATATAGTGGGAATTAGTGACGTTCAGTGGCAGGAGGAACAATACTTCTGGTCAGGTGACTACAGGGTTATAAACACAAAATCAAATAGGGGTAATGCAGGAGTAGGTTTAATAATGAACAGGAAAATAGGAATGCGGATAAGCTACTACAAACAGCATAGTGAACGCATTATTGTGGCCAAGATAGATACGTAGCCCACATCTACTACAGTAGTACAAGTTTATATGCCAACTAGTTCTGCAGATGACGAAGAAATTGAAGAAATGTATGATCAAATAAAAATAAATATTCAGATAGTGAAGGGAGATGAAAATTTAATAGTCATGGTGACTGGAATTCGGTAGTAGGAAAAGGGAGAGAAGGAAACGTAGTAGGTGAATATGGACTGGGGCAAAGAAATGAAAGAGGAAGCCACCTGGTAGAATTTTGCACAGAGCACAACTTAATCATAGTTAACACTTGGTTCAAGAATCATAAAAGAAGGCTGTATACATGGAAGAAGCCTGGAGATACTAAAAGGTATCAGGTAGATTATATAATGGTAAGACAGAGATTTAGAAACCAGGTTTTAAATTGTAAGACATATCCAGGGGCAGATGTGGACTCTGACCACAATCTATTGGTTATGACCTGTAGATTAAAACTGAAGAAACTGCAAAAAGGTGGGAATTTAAGTAGATGGGATATGGATAAACTAAAAAAACCAGAGGTTGTACAGAGTTTCAGGGAGAGCATACGGGAGCAATTGACAGAAATAGAGTAGAAGAAGAATGGGTAGCTTTGAGGGATGAAGTAGTGAAGGCAGCAGAGGATTAAGTAGGTAAAAATACGAGGGCTAGTAGAAATCCTTGGGTAACAGAAGAAATATTGAATTTAATTTATGAAAGGAGAAAATATAAAAATGCAGTAATTGAAGCAGCAAAAAGGAATACAGACGTCTCAAAAATGAACTAGACAGGAAATGCAAAATGGCTAAGCAGGAATGGCTAGAGGACAAATGTAAGGATGTAGAGGCTTATCTCACGAGGGGTAAGATAGATACTGCCTACAGGAAAATTAAAGAGACCTTTGGAGATAAGAGAACAACTTGTATGAACATCAAGAGCTCAGATGGAAACTCAGTTCTAAGCAAAGAAGGGAAGGCAGAAAGGTGGAAAGAGTATATAGAGGGTCTATACAAGGGCGATGTACTTGAGGAAAATATTATGGAAATGGAAGAGGATGTAGATGAAGACGAAATGAGAGATACGATACTGCGTGTAGAGTTTGACAGAGCACTGAAAGACCTGAGTAGAAACAAGGCCCCCGGAGTAGACAACATTCCATTGGAACTACTGACGGCCTTGGGAGAGCCAGTCCTGACAAAACTCTATCATCTGGTGAGCAAGATGTATGAGACAGGCGAAATACCCTCAGATTCCAGAAGAATATAATAATTCCAATCTCAAAGAAAGCAGGTGTTGACAGATGTGAAAATTACCGAACTATCAGCTTAATAAGTCACAGCTGCAAAATACTAACGCGAATTCTTTACAGACGAATGGAACAACTAGTAGAAACCGACCTCAGGGAAGATCAGTTTGGATTCCGTCGAAATGTTGGAACACGTGAGGCAATACTGTCATTACGACTTATCTTAGAAGCTAGATTAAGGAAGGGCAAACCTACATTTCTAGCATTTGTAGACTTAGAGAAAGCTTTTGACAATGTTGACTGGAATCCTCTCTTTCAAATTCTGAAGGTGGCAGGGGTAAATATAGGAAGCGAAAGGCTATTTACAGTTTGTCCAGAAACCAGATGGCAGTTGTAAGAGTCGAGGGACATGAAAGGGAAGCAGTGGTTGGGAAGGGAGTGAGACAGGGTGTAGTCTCTCCCCGATGTTATTCAATCTGTATATTGAGCAAGCAGTAAAGGAAACAAAAGAAAAATTTGGAGTAGGTATTAAAATCCATGGAGAAAAAATAAAAACTTTGAGGTTCGCCGATGACATCGTAATTCTGTCAGAGACACCAAAGGACTTGGAAGAGCAGTTGAACTCAATGGATAGTGTCTTGAAAGGAGGATATAAGATGAACATCAACAAAAGCAAAACGAGGATAATGGAATGTAGTCGAATGAAGTCCGGTGATGCTGAGGGAATTAGATTAGGAAATGAGACATTTAAAGTAGTAAAGGAATTTTGCTATTTGGGGAGCTAAATAACTGATGATCGTCGAAGTAGAGAGAATATAAAATGTAGACTGGCAATGGCAAGAAAAGCGTTTCTGAAGAAGAGAAATTTGTTAACATGAAGTATAGATTTAAGTGTCAGGAAGTTTTTTCTGAAAGTAATTGTATGGAGTGTAGCCATGTATGGAAGTGAAACACGGACGATAAATAGTTTGGACAAGAAGAGAATAGAAGCTTTCGAAATGTGGTGTTACAGATGAATGCTGAAGATTAGATGGGTAGATCACATAACCAATGAGGAAGTATTGAATAGGATAGGGGAGAAGAGGCGTTTGTGGCACAACTTGACCAGAAGAAGGGATCGGTTGGTAGGACATGTTCTGAGGCATCAAGGGATCACCAATTTAGTATTGGAGGGCAGCGTGGAGGGTTAAAATCAAAGGGGGAGACCAAGAGATGACTACACTAAGCAGATTCAGAAGGATGTTCGTTGCAGTGGGTTCTGGGAGATGAAGAAGCTTGCACAGGATAGAGTAGCATGGAGAGCTGCATCAAACCAGTCTTAGGACTGAAGACCACAACAACAACAACAACCGTCTTGTAGAGCCATCAGATGACCAAAACGAATTGCAAAGTGATTTAGATATGATATCTGTATGGTGCGAAAAGTGGCAATTGACCCTGAATAAAGAGAAGTGTGATGTTATTCACATGAGTATTAAATGAAATCCGCTAAAGTTCGATTATGGGAATAGTCACACAAACCTGAATGGTGTAAATTAAACTAAATCCTTAGGGGTTAAAATTACAAATAATCTAAACTGGAACGATCACATAGATAACGTTGTGCGTAGAGCCAGCCGAAGACTGCGATTCATTGGCAGAAGACTTAGAAGGTGCAACTGGTCCACTAAAGAGGCTGCTTACACCACGCTTGTCCGCCATATTCTGGAGTACTGCTGTGCGGTGTGGGATCCGCATCAGATGGGACTGACGGATGACATCGGAAAAGTACAAAGAAGGGCAGCTCGTTTTGTAGTATCGCGAAGTACGGGAGATAATGCCACAGACATGATACGTAAATTGGAGTGGCAATCATTAAAACAAAGGCGTTTTTCGTTGAGACGGGATCTTCTCTTGAAATTTCAATCACTAGTTTTCTCCTCCGATTGTGAAAATATTCTGTTGGCACGCACCTACATAGGGAGAAATGATCATCACGATAAAATGATGGAGATCAGGGCTCGCACAGAAAAATTTAAGGGCTGGCTTTGCCCGCGTGCTGTTCGGGAGTGGAACAGTGGAGACAGCTTGAAGGTGGTTCATTGAACCCTCTGTCAGGCACTTTATTCTGAATAGCACAGTAATCACGAAGATATAGAAATGGCCTCTGAGCGAGAGACTTTTATTTTTATTATGTATCAAGTGATACGTTAACATTCATAGAGTGTTGCAGATACTCATGCATGTCTTTCTTGAAGACTTACCATGATAGTTATATTGAGAATTGGTTACACTGTTGTACATTGTCTTCATAAGTAATAATGTACTGCGCAGTTGACAATTCATCGTGTGAGCTTGCTACCAGGTGAAAAATTTCAAGTTCCATAAAATACTAGACTCACCACCAGCTGAACTGTAGATAGTTGCAGTGCATTTCAGTTGCCAAAGCGAGTGGAATATTTTGACGAGTCAAGTGCCAGGCACATTGTCAGAATTTGCATTGGATACGGCGTGAGGACGTTCTCAGGATGCCTAGATGCACTATACTGACACATTTAGCCGCAGCTAACTGCTGGGTGCTGGCGGCGGTAGGCACTCCATCTCAGAGGTCGTGCAGACAATGGACCTTTCACTTATCATCTTCATCTACATCTCCATTTACATGGATACTCTGCAAATCACATTTTATCTACATCTACATACACACTCCGCAATCCACCATACGGTGCTTGGCGGAGGGTACCTCGTACCACAACTAGCATCTTCTCTCCCTGTTTTACACCAAAACAGAACGAGGAAAGAATGACTGCCTATATGCCTCTTTACGAGCCCTAATCTCTCTTATCTTATCTTTGTAGTCTTTCCGCGAAATGTAAGTTGGCAGTAAAATTGTACTGCAGTCAGCCTCAAATGCTGGTTCTCTAAATTTCCTCAGTAGCGATTCACGAAAAGATTGTCTCCTTTCCTCTAGAGACTCCCACCCGAGTTGTTGAAGCATATGCGTAACACTCGCGTGATGATCAAACCTACCAGTAACAAACCAGCAGCCCGCATCTGATTTGCTTGTATGTCCTCCCTCCCAAACGCTCGTGCAGTACTCAAGAATAGGTCGCACCAGCGTTCTACAAGCGGTCTCCTTTGCAGATGAACCACATCTTCCCAAAATTCTACCCATGAACCGAACACGACTATCCGCCTTCCCCACAACTGCCATTACATGCTTGTCCCACTTCATATCGCTCTGCATTGTTACGCCCAAATATTTAATCGACGTGATTGTGTCGAGCGCTACACTACTAACGGAGTATTCATACATTACAGGATTCTTTTTCCTATTCATCTGCATTAATTTACATTTATCTATATTTAGAGTTAGCTGCCATTCTTTACACCAATCACGAATTCTGTCCAAGTCATCATGTATCCTTCTACAGTCACTCAACGAAGACACCTTCCCCTACACCACAGCATCATCAGCAAACAGCCGCACATTGCTATCCACCCTATCCAAAAGATCATTTATGTAGATAGAAAACAACAGCGCACCTACCACACTTCCTTGGGTCACTCCAGATGATACCCTCACCCCCGATGAACACTCACCATCGGGGACAACGTAGTGGGTTCTATTGCTTAGGAAGTCTTCGAGCCACTCACATACTTGGGAACCAATCCCATATGCTCGTACCTTAGTTAGGAGTCTGCAGTGGGGCACCGAGTCAAACGATTTCCGGAATTCATGGGATATGGCATCCGTCTGATACCCTTCACCCATGGTTCGCAAGATATCATGTGAAAAAAGGACGAGTTACGTTTCGCCGGAACGATGCTTTCTAAAGCCGTGCTGATGCATGGACAGCAACTTTTCTGTCTCAAGGAAATTCATTATATTCGAACTGAGAATATGTTCGAGAATCCTGCAACAGCCGGCCGGGTGGCAGAGCAGTTCTAGGCGCTACACTCTGGAGCCGCGCGACCGCTGCGGTCGCAGGTTCGAATCCTGCCTAGCGCATGGTTGTGTGTGACGTCCTTAGGTTAGTTAGGTTTAAGTAGTTCTAAGTTCTAGAGGACTGATGACCTTAGAAGTTAAGTCCCATAGTGCTCAGAGCCATTTGAGCCAATCCTGCAACAAACCGATATTAAGGATATTGGTCTGTAATTCTGAGGATCCGTCCTTCTACCCTTTTTATCTACAGGCGTCACCTGCGCTTTTTTCCAGTCGCTCGGGACTTTACGTTGGGCAAGAGATTCGCGATAAATGCAAGCTAAGTAAGGAGCCAATGCGGTAGAGTACTCTCTGTAAAACAGAATTGGAAGCCCATCAGGACCTGGCGATTTATTTATCTTCAACCCATTCAGATGCTTCACAACCCCGGGGATGTCTATCACTATGTCCTCCATACGGGAATCTGTAGGAGACTCAAACGGCGATTTGTTTGTACGATCCTCCTACGTGAAACATTTCTCAAATGCTAAATTTAAAATTTCAGCTTTCGTTTTGCTGTCTTCCGTTGTCAGGCCAGACTGATCAGTGAGTGACTGGATGGAAGCCTTCGACCCGCTTACCGATTTTACGTAAGACCACAATTTCCTTGGCTTTTCAGCAAGATCTTTTCCTAAGGTATGATGGTGGTAGTGGTTGAATGCTTCGCGCATCTCTCTTTTTACAGCAGCACGAATCTCTACTAACGTTTGCCTGTCCTCATTCTCCCGATCTTTCTTGTATCGCAAGTGCAACTGCCTTTCCTTCCTGAGCATTCTCCGAATTACGCTGTTAAACCACGATGGGTCTTTTCCGGCCGTAACCCACTTTTTCGGCACATGCTTGCCCAATGCGTGATTTACAATGTGTTTAAAATTTTAACCTCGTTCTTCCACGTTCATCGTACCGGAAGTAAATGAAGTCGATTCATTTACTAAGTGGGATGCTGACAACTGCTTATCTGCTCTTTCTAGTAAGAATTCTCCCCTAACCTTCTTGACCGACTTTTTAACTTTCGTAACCATAGTCGCAATGACAACATCATGATCCCTGTCTCAACACTGACACCATCAATGAGGTCTGGTCTGTTCGTGGCTACCAGATCTAAAATATTTCCATTACGCGTTGGCTGTCGATTTAGCTGCTGAAGACAGTTTTCGGATAATGTGTTCAAAAGTAATTCACACGACGGCTTGTCTGTACCACCTGTAATGAATCCATAGATATCCCAGTCTATACTAGGTAGGTTGAAGTCGCCTCCGACTAATATAGCATGTAGACTCCCTTTGAATGATTCTAGAACTGTCCCGGTGGAACCTGGTGGCCGGTAACAACACCCCACAGTTAACTTTATTTCCCCTATCTCTATTAAACGTGTCCAGATAACTTCACAATCACACTACTTCGACCTCAGTAGACACAATATTTTTGTCAACTGCAGTGAAGACACCACCTCCTACGGTGTCTAATATGTCTTTCCGATACACGTTCCAACCCTCACTAAATATTTCAGAACTTCCTGTCTCAGGGTTCAGCCAGGTCTCAGTCCCGAGAATAAATTGCGCGCCACACGCTTCCTGGAGGGCAGTAAATTCAGGAACTTTATTCCGAATACCCTGAAAATTTACTGCTAATATCTTGATAGCTGAAGTGTCTTTACACTGAGCGCGTCCTGATTTCCCTACCTGCACGTCGACTGGTGAGTGTCCATCAGGACACCTCGCACTACTTCCTAGCCTAAAAATCCCCCATGAGCACGCCACACACATTTAAGCGCCTGACAGAGGGTTCATAGAACCATCCTCACAATTCTCTATTATTCAAATCACGTATAGCATGGGGAAAGAACGAACACCTATATCTTTCCGTACAAGCTCTGATTTCCCATATTTTATCATGGTGATCCTTTCTCCCTACAAAATATTTTCGCATTCGGGGGAGAAAGCTGGTGACTGAAGTTTCGTGAGAAGATTGCTCCGCAACGAAAGACACTTCAGTTTTAATGATGTCCATCCCAAATCCTGTATCATTTCACTGACACTCTCTCCCCTGTTTCGCGATAATACGAAACGTGCTGCCCTTCTTTGAACTTTTTCGATATATTCCGTCAATCCTATCTGACTAGGATCCCTCACCATGCAGCAGTATTCTAAAGGAGGACGGACTAGCACAGTGGAAGCAGTCTCCTTAGTAGATCTGTTGCACTTTCTAAATGTCCTGCGAATAAAACGAAATCTTTGGTTAGCCTTCCCACAACATTCTCTATGTGCTCCTTCAAATTTAAGTTGTTCTGAATTGTAATTCCTAGATATTTTGTTGAATTTACGCCGTTTAGATTAGACTAATTCATCGTGTAACCCAAGTTTAACGGATTCCTCTAAGCACTCATGTTCAAGACCTCACACTTTTCGTTATTTAGAGTCAACTGACAATTTTCGGACCATACAGATATCTTTTCTAAATCGTTTTGAAATTTGTTTTGATCTTCTGATGACTTTACTAATCGCTAAACGACAACATCATCTACAAAGACCCTAAGACGGCTGCTCCGATTGTCTTCCAAATCGTTTATATGGATGAGGAACAGCAAAGGGACTATAACACTGCCATGGGAAACGCCAGAAATATTACTTCTGGTTTACTCGAAGCCTTTCCGTCAATTACTAGGAACTGTAGCCTCTCTGACAGGAAATCACGAATCCAGTCACATAAGTGAGACGATATTCCATAAGCATGCAATTTCACTGCAAGCCGCACGTGTGGTGCAGTGTCAAAAGCCTTCAGCAAATCCAGAAATACAGTATGAGTTTGAAATTCCTTATCAATAGCACTCGACACTTCATGGGAATAAAGAACTAGTTGTGTTCCTGTTGCATATCAGCGTTAATGATATGGGCCTGTAATTCAATGAAATACTCATACTAACTTTCTTGAATATTGGTGTAACCTGTGCAGCTTTCCAGTCTTTGGGTACGGATTTTTATCGAGCGAACGGTTGTATATACTGCATCAGAATATTCTGAGAGGAACCTAATTGGAATACAGTCTGAACCAGAAGACCTGCTTTTATTAAGCGATTTAAGTTGCTTCACTACTCCGAGGATATCGACTTCTACTTTACTCATGTTGGCAGCTGTTCTTTATTCGAATTCTGGGATATTTACTTCGTCATCTTTTGTGGAGGCATTTTGGAAGGCTGTGTTTAGCAGTTCTGCTTTGGCAACACTTTCTTCGACATTATCTCCATTGTTACCACGCAGAAAAGGCATTGATTCTGTCTTGCCGCTAGCATACTTCTTATACGACCAGAATCTCTTTGGATTCTGTGCCAAGTTTCGAGACAAAGTTTGGTTGTGGAAACTATTATAGGCATCCCGCTTTAAAGTCCGTGCTAAATTTCGAGCTTCTGTAAGAGGTCACTAATCTTTGAGATTTTGCTTCTGTTTAAATTTGACATGCTTTTTTGGTTGTTTCTGCAACAGTTTTCTAACCCGTTTTGTTTACCAAGGAGGATCAGCTCCGTCGTTCCTTAATTTATTTGGTGTAAGTCTCTCAATTGGTGCAGATATATTTCTTTGAATTCAAGCCACATCTGGTCTACACTTACATTGTTAATTTGGAAGGAGTGGAGATTTTCTCTCAGGATGGCATCAGTTGAATTTGTATCTGCTTTTGAATAGGTATATTTTTGGTTTGTTTTTGGAGGATTTGGGGGTTACAATATTCAGTCTCGCTACGACAACCCTGTGTTCACTAATCCCTGTACCCGTTTTGATGCTCTTTATTAACACAGGATTGTTGCTAAGAGGTCAAGGGTGTTTTCACAACCGTTTACTATTCACATCGGCTCATGAACTAACTGTTCGAAATAATTTTCAGAGAATGCGTTTAGCACAATTTCGGATGACGTTTTATGCGTGCCGCCGGTACATGTATTTTCGCCAACATATCTAGGGTAAATTAAAGTCACCACCAGCTATAATCGCAGAAGTTGCATAGTGTTTGAGATCAAACTCAAGTTTTCTTTGAACCTTTCAGCAATTGTATCATCTGAATTGGGGACGGTAAAAGGATCAAATTATTATTTTATTCTGGTTGCCAACAGTGACCTCTGCCCATACTAACTCACAAAAACTATCTACTTTAATTTCGCCACAAGATAAACTATTCATCGCGAGTAAAATCACTATCACCAAAGTGAACTGTCAATGACTTGTAGTAGATAGAACTCGACGTCGACTGTTGTCAACTGTAACAGAGATTTACGAGTGGCAGTGTAGCTAATCGCCCGCACTTGCCAGTTCATTCTGAAGGAAAAAAATGTGACAAATAAACACATAAAACTCATGAGCAGCTATACCATGCTGAATCATTGCCACGGTATTAGATCACAGCCGACACACCACGCGTATATCTCAGCTCACTGCACAAAGGGAGGCAGAGATTAGAATGGTCGCAGGTACAGCACCGTTGAACATTAAAAGCACAGAGAATTGAAGCCTGCGCTTGTGAGGTTAAACATATAATGGCATATGAAGATGTATGGCTACGAGGATGTCGAAAACAATAACCGGGTTGACATCATAATACAATTCAGGAATGTAGTGGAAGTTTTCCCAATTGGGAATGTTTACATGGAAGCAACTAGGGACCATGGTACATCTGGCATAGTCTCTTAGCGGTTATGTGATAAGAATACACTGTCAGATCAGAAGCGTCGATCTGTTTACCTGCAGCATCCTGTAGGTAACCTGTACCATCTGACTGTTCATCACCAACCGCTGTAGACCTGTGTAAGAATGGTATTCATAATTGAGAGACATGCCTGCAGGACACATATGGAATGCCATGGAGAGAGATGTGTGCAAAGGATCCCTATCTGCGACCAGTCTCTGTTAGCTGTGCATCGTGTGCCACGATGCCTGTAGTAAGGGCGACAGGAAGTGCAATTCTATAGACTTTGGGTTCCTAAATTATCCGTCGCGTGTTGTAGGTCGTCGCTCTGACACTAGATTAAAGTGCTAGCCGGTTCTGCAGATCCCTTACTATTCATTCCGTGTAGGTTTATTTATAACTTTAGGGGGGAATAGAGAGGTAATAGTAGTTCACAGTATAGTGACAGTAATATTCAATTTTAAAACTGTTCTTCATAGAGAGAATCTAATAGGTATCGACTGCTCACAGACACCTGCAAAAAAATCGCCAATTACGAGGTGATTGGTAGTTGGTTTTAAGTCCAAGGAAACTGCAGGGAATGCACTTTAATACGGCAAACATTTAGCAATATCTAACCAAAGAATTACGTCCATACCGGGACCGTTGCTAAAGTTGATCAAATTCTCTCTAACAAACAACAAAAACACTAGAAAGAAATTACCCAAGGCAGAAACTGCAAGACAGGTGTGTAGCCTATTTGCAAAAGAGAACACGTGCATTGTACTTTTACACAGACATCACTTCTCTACAGTTTACATGTGTATGCTTGATAGAAGTTGCGCATAACCGCTTTCAGACTGTTTCGCGAGCGGTCCACTCTCGAATAGCATGAAGGAGAAATAAACACCTAAGTTTTTCTCTAATTTTTTACTATGGTCATTTCTTCCTGTGTAGATACCGTTTTTACATTCGGAGAACAAAGTTGGTGCTTTAAGTTTTGTGGAAAGATTTCGTCGCAACGAAAGACGCCTATGTTTTAACGATTGCCCCTAATTCATTTATGATATCCATAATAATGTCGCCTCTGTTTCACGAATTACAAAACTAGTTGCCATCCTTTGGAGACTTTAAATGCCCTCGATCAATCCTACCCTGTAAGCATCCCATACCGTGCAACAATACTCTAACAGAGGACGGAAAAGCGCAGCGTAGGCAGTCTCTGTAATGGATTTGTTCTGTATTCGAAGTGTTCTGCCAATGAAACGCTGTCTTTGGTTGGCCTTCCCCACAACATTTTTTGTCTGATGGTTCCGATTTAAGTTGTTCGTAACAGAAATTATTAGGCATGCAGCTGAATCGAGAACCTTTAAATTGATATTATTTATTGTATAACCGAAATTTGTGTAGGGATAGCGCATTCTTACCTTTATTTTCGTGTCTAAGATTTCTGCCCAATGGAAGATTTCAAAACACTGACAGCAGAAGTCGTCTGTTTTTCCAACCTTCAATCCATTGATAACAAACAGTCTCTTTTGCGTTCGATTCGTTCGTAAAGAAAATGCATCTTCGAAGATGCAAAACACACCGCCTAAGAAGTGAAGCACGCAGAGAACACGGTCGGATATCAATATAACTTGGTATACTTGCACACCATCGGTGGTTATGTAAATGATTAGAGTTGAAATTTTTTGCAACATGTAGAACGGCCATCAGAGTGCATTAGTGTTATTCGTGCCAGTGTTGTTACCAGGCCTGGTGAGGTACATAACGGATGTGAACAGCATCAGATGTTGCGCGATCGCTGTAAAAGATACGGAGATTCCGCGTACGCGTATGAGATGGCTTTATCAGCACCTGAAGGCCTCCGTTTGACAGGCTGGAGGAGTCGTACCATATCGAGATTTGTGCAGCTTTTGGATGTAAAAGTGGCCCGATCTTGGACTGCATGGGAATGCGAAGGCAGGCATACTCATCGTCAACGTTCCGGTCGGCTGCCTCTGACCACCACAAGGGTGGAGGGCCGTATCGTTCACCAAGCGCATCGTTAACTCCTTCAGATCTGAGCTTGCCATCCGAAGACAAGTAATGGACTCGAAACAACCACCTCATGCGTAGGCAGCCGTCTATACAATATAAACGTTTGTGTTTGGAGGAATGCACTGCTGAAGAATGGTATCGATTGAGCTCAGCGATGAATCGCGGTTCTGCACTATCGCGGATTGATCACCGTCTGCGAGTATGGCGACGACCTGTGGAGAGCGATTATATTCTTCTATTGTTTAGGAAAGTTACAGCTATGTTACTTCTGGCTGCGTCTTCATCTGTTACCTCTCATGCGACAGTATTGTGATGCTATGGTTCAACAGAACGTATATGCTACCAATATGTAACGTAGCTACAACCAATATTGCCTATGTTCGTCTGTGAAAATGGACTCGATAAGCAACCTGAGCTATCAGAAAACAGAATTAACCTGCATAACACTGTTGTGTTGTATGGCTGTCAGTTTCACTGTCTATTAAGCCCTCAACAGATCGTTACATCAAAGACTTAAAACTAACATCTGGACAAGCTATCTGACTGTGCAATTGAATATCAAAAAATACAGGAACAAATGAACTTGTAGCAATGAATACCTAAGCTATCTGACTGCGTTTTGAATAAAAAATTTTAAGTGATACAGAATATGACGTGCGCAATGGAATGTACTGGATTAGAGTGCATGACATGTTGTGGTGTGTCAGTGTCTCTGTTTTGGCCCTAAATTTTGCACTCACTTCTTCAGAGGACTGCCAGTTTCCATGTGGTTTACAGCAATACGCAGCAGCATGCAGCAGCAGCAGCGGCTAAAGCTTATTGTTACTAAGAATGAATTTAATGAAAAGGAGTTTGTTTGGGTCTTGTTAACCACTAAATAACTTGTGAGAAGGGATTTCATAAATTAAATCAATTTAAAACTTCAGAATCATCATGACAATGACATAGGCGTCAATAATGGCTGAGTGCCAGATTAACAAATTCTTTCAACTTCAAAGTTACATTAACATTTAATAACCACAGTATTTATTTATTAATTAGATGTGGAGAAAAATTATTATTATTTGGAGCATAAGAAGGCTTCTTTAACTGACAAGAAAAACATGGAATTATTGCAAACTTGGACTAACAATCATGAGCCTAACCCTGCAATTGCTTTTGCGCTATGCTGGCGAATTTTACCTTGAATTCCATCTTCAAGCGTATTTAAGCCATCTAAATCTCTCTTGGTTATATAAATGAAATCAGGCCTTGAGTTTGGTAGGATATGCCATCAGCGACGTGAGGGCAGCGTGACACGTCTTCTGTCCCCGAGCTCTCGTCCGACAGTGGTACTTCCACTCTCGCAGACGGACCTCGTCTCACAACAATGCTTACAATCGCGCTCCCATGTTTCGCCCTCAGATTGTTACTATCGATATCTGAGAGTTTACACAATGCAAACAAAAGCATTTTTTATGTGATGGGGAGCTCTGACACACTCCTTACAGTGTCTCAAGGACCGTTTGCATGATGCTGAGCAACTCCTGTGGCCAGCAAAACACCCAGATTTGTCACCGATAGAACCATATCGGACGTCAACTCCATCCCAGTGCCTCAGCCAGAAGGTCGAAGACCTGGGGATCGAACCGCACAATAACCTTGGGTTCGGTGTGGGGCGGCGATGAGGTGGCCTGTTGTGGGGTTGTGAACCAGTGAGGGCTATGGCGGGACGAAGCCCCTCTGTCGTTTCTAGGTCCCCGGTTTAATACAAACACACACACACTTACTGTTCATTTTATTTTGTTTGGCTGTTCATATCACCTGACGGAATGATGAACTTTCTCTCATGGTAGACCCTGAATTGTCCGCAGCTCGTGGTCTCGCGGTAGCGTTCGCGCTTCCCGAGCACGGGGTCCCGGGTTCGATTACCGGCGGGTTCAGGGATTTTTCCTGCCTCTAGATGACTGGGTGTTGTTGTGTCGTCTTCATCATCATCATCCCCATTGCAGTCAGAGGAAGGCAATGGCAAACCACCTCCACTAGTACCTTGCCTAGTAAAGCGGCGCGAGTCACCC
Organism: Schistocerca gregaria; assembly: GCF_023897955.1. NCBI lineage: Eukaryota > Metazoa > Arthropoda > Insecta > Orthoptera > Acrididae > Schistocerca > Schistocerca gregaria. Next base: position 418,139,423 of record NC_064924.1, read on the forward strand.
GCGTCGTTCCCCTACGCTCTGTAAAGAAGCATGTGTCTTCATCATCATCAAACACACTGAATTATTGATGCTCGCTTGGCTCCCTGCCGCCGTTGGATAAGCAGCTGCAGCAGCAAGTCGTATAACCCTAGCCTACTTGTTTGTTAGATAGTTTAATTAATTTCTTTGCGTGTTTTTGGGTACTTGCATTGTTTAATTCATATATTTCGGGCGTATTATAGTATTTGGCAGTTGTAGCATCGCGCTTTAGTGTTTACTTCGTAGATTCTTGTTTAAATTGCGTGTGAGTTTCGTATAGGAGGTGCAATTTCGAGTTTTAGTTACTGTAATCGTAAATTCATCAGATTGTAGCGCAGTCGTTAGGCATTTGTACAGGTTAGTTGATACATTCTTTGCGTGTTTCGCTTGCGTTATCTAGGCACTGACTCGTGTTTCGGTACCTGTTGTTCAACATCGATTAGAATGGACAGGGACTGCGATTGCTGTGTTCGGATGAGGGCTGACTTGGCATCCCTTCGCTCACAGCTGCAATCGGCGCTGACTTCGGTCGCGCAGCTTGAGGCTGTTGCCAATGGGCACCACTATGGGGAGCCGGATGTCAACCTCGTCCCGTCTGTCCCCAGATCGGTCTGCCGCTGTGGTTGCCCCGGTTGCTGCCCGCAGTGGGGCTGAGCCCACGCCTGTGGTTGATTGGGAGGTCGTTCCAAGGCGTGGCAGGCAGCGAAAGGCGTCCCCGGAGGCTGATCAGAAAGCCTCCCCGGTGCGTCTGACAAAACGGTATCAGGCACTGTCTCTGGCTGAGCCAGATGCAGCTGCCTGCCCTGTCTCAGAGGATCATTCTCAGCCTTCAAGGTCCGGGCAATCGCAGAGGGTGGGCTTACTGGTAGTTGGGAGCTCCAATGTTAGGCGCGTAATGGGGCCCCTTAGGGATACGGCGGCTAAGGAGGGGAAGAAATCCAGTGTGCACTCCGTGTGCATTCCGGGAGGAGTCATTCCTGATGTGGAAAGGGTCCTTCCGGAAGAGCACAGGGTGCAGCCAGCTGCAGGTGGTGGCACATGTCGGCACTAATGGCGTGTGTCGCTTTGGATCTGAGGAAATTCTCTCTGGATTCCAGCGGCTATCTGATTTGGTGAAGGCTGCCCGTCTTGCTTACGAGATGAAGGCAGAGCTCACCATCTGCAGCATCGTTGACAGAACCGACTGCGGGCCTTTGGTGCAGAGCCGGGTGGAGGGTCTGAATCAGAGGCTCAGACGGTTTTGCGACCGTATTGGCTGCAGATTCCTTGACTTGCGCCATAGGGTGGTGGGGTTTCGGGTTCCGCTGAATAGATCAGGAGCTCACTACACTCAGCTGGCGGCTACACGGGTAGCGGAGGCTATGTGGCGTGGACTGGGCGGTTGTTTAGGTTAGAAGGCCTCGGGAAAGTGCGGGATGGGCTGCAATGTCAAACGGTGCTTGGCAATTACAGGACGTGCTTGGATCAAGGAACAGTCGGAATTATAGTTGTAAATTGTTGTAGTTGCGCTGGAAAAGTCCCTGAGCTTCAAGCGCTAATAGAAAGCACAGAAGCTGATATCTTTATAGGTACAGAAAGCTGGCTAAAGCCTGAAATAAGTTCTGCAGAAATTTTTACGAAGTCTCAGACGGTGTTCAGGAAAGATAGATTAGGCAGAATTGGTGGTGGAGTGTTTGTGTCTGTCAGTAGTGGTTTATCTTGTAGTGAAGTCGAAGTAGATACTCCGTGCGAATTGGTATGGGTGGAGGTTATATTTAACAGCCGAATTAAGTTAATAATTGGCTCCTTCTACCGACCCTCAGACTCCGATGATACAGTTGCGGAACAGTTCAGAGAAAGTTTGAGTCTCGTAACAAATAAATACCCCACTCATACGGTTATAGTTGGTGGGGACTTCAACCTACCCTCGGTATGTTGGCAAAAATACTTGTTCAAAACCGGTGGTAGGCAGAAAACGTCTTCCGAGATAGTCCTAAATGCTTTCCCCGAAAATTATTTCGAGCAGTTAGTCCACGAACCCACGCGAATTGTAAATGGTTGTGAAAACACACTTGACCTCTTAGCCACAAACAATCCAGAGCTGATAGAGAGCATCATGACTGATACAGGGATTAGTGATCACAAGGTCATTGTGGCTAGGCTCAATACAATTTCTTCCAAATCCATCAGAAACAAACGCAAAATAATTTTATTTAAAAAAGCGGATAAAGTGCCACTAGAAGCCTTCCTACAAGACAATTTCCATTCCTTCCGAACTGACTATGCGAATGTAGACGAGATGTGGCTCAAATTCAAAGATATAGTAGCAACAGCAATTGAGATATTCTTACCTCATAAATTGGTAAGAGATGGAACGGATCCCCCGTGGTACACAAAAAAGGTACGAACGCTGTTGCAGAGACAACGGAAAAAGCATGCGAAGTTCAGAAGAACGCGAAATCCCGAAGATGGGCTAAAATTTACAGACGCGCGAAATTTGGCACGTACTTCGATGCGAGATGCCTTTAATAGTTTCCACAACGAAACATTGTCTCGAAATTTGGTAGAAAATCCGAAGAAATTCTGGTCGTATGTAAAGAACACAAGCGGCAAGACGCAGTCAATACCTTCGCTGCGCAGTGCCGATGGTACTGTTATCGACGACTGTGCCGCTAAAGCGGAGTTATTGAACGCAGTTTTCCGAAATTCCGTCACCAGGGAAGACGAATGGAATATTCCAGAATTTGAAACACGAACATCTGCTAGCATGAGTTTCTTAGAAGTAGATACCTTAGGGGTTGCGAAGCAACTCAAATCGTTTGATACAGGCAAGTCTTCAGGTCCAGATTGTATACCGATTAGGTTCCTTTCAGATTACGCTAATACTATAGCTCCCTACTTAGCACTCATATACAACCGCTCGCTCACCGATAGATCTGTACCTACAGATTGGAAAATTGCGCAGGTCGCACCAGTGTTCAAGAAGGGTAGTAGGAGTAATCCATCTAACTACAGACCTATATCATTGACGTCCGTTTGCAGTAGGGTTTTGGAGCATATACTGTATTCAAACATTATGAATCACCTCGAAGGGAACGATCTATTGACACGTAATCAGCATGGCTTCAGAAAACATCGCTCTTGTGCAATGCAGCTAGCTGTTTATTCGCACGAAGTAATGGCCGCTATCGACAGGGGATCTCAAGTTGATTCCGTATTTCTAGATTTCCGGAAAGCTTTTGACACCGTTCCTCATAAGCGACTACTAATCAAGCTGCGGAGCTATGGGGTATCGTCTCAGTTGTGTGACTGGATTCGTGATTTCCTGTCAGGAAGGTCGCAGTTCGTAGTAATAGACGGCAAATCATCGAGTAAAACTGAAGTGATATCAGGTGTTCCCCAGGGAAGCGTCCTGGGACCTCTACTGTTCCTGATATATATAAATAACCTTGGTGACAATCTGAGCAGTTCTCTTAGACTATTCGCAAATGATGCTGTAATTTACCGTCTAGTAAGGTCTCCGAAGACCAGTATCAGTTGCAAAGCGATTTAGAAAAGATTGCTGTATGGTGTGTCAGGTGGCAGTTGACGCTAAATAACGAACAGTGTGAGATGATCCACATGAGTTCCAAAAGAAATCCGTTGGAATTCGAATACTCGATAAATAGTACAATTCTCAAGGCTGCCAATTCAACTAAGTACCTGGGTGTTAAAATTACGAACAACTTCAGCTGGAAGGACCACATAGATAATATTGTCGGGATGGCGAGCCAAAGGTTGCGTTTCATTGGCAGGACACTTAGAAGATGCAACAAGTCCACTAAAGAGACAGCTTACACTACACTCGTTCGTCCTCTGTTAGAATATTGCTGCGCGGTGTGGGATCCTTACCAGGTGGGATTGACGGAGGACATCGAAAGGGTGCAAAAAAGGGTAGCTCGTTTTGTATTATCACGTTATAGGGGAGAGAGTGTGGCAGATATGATACACGAGTTGGGATGGAAGTCATTAAAGCATAGACGTTTTGCGTCGCGGCGAGACCTTTTTACGAAATTTCAGTCACCAACTTTCTCTTCCGAATGCGAAAATATTTTGTTGAGCCCAACCTACATAGGTAGGAATGATCATCAAAATAAAATAAGAGAAATCAGAGCTCGAACAGAGAGGTTTAGGTGTTCGTTTTTCCCGCTCGCTGTTCGGGAGTGGAATAGTAGAGAGATAGTATGATTGTGGTTCGATGAACCCTCTGCCAAGCACTTAAATGTGAATTGCAGAGTAGTCATGTAGATGTAGATGTAGATGTAGATGTGGTATTTCAATCTAAAATGGAATTTCCGTACTGGGCTCGGCAATGTTCGAGATTATACAGGTTCTTTCTAATATAAAAGTGAACCGCACTTAAACTGTCCCAAGTCGATACGAAGTAAACAACGGTACCATTGAGAAAGACAGCAGACATCTCGGTCTCGTTTTTGTGATTGTTAATTTCAGTACTCACAGAGATTCCGCCGACTTGATATGCATCTATCTGGAACAGAAAAGAAATAACGAACCTGGTGCAACCAACGGGTTTCACAGGATGTGAGAGCCACAGAGAAACTAGAAACAAGTTTGAGCGCTGTTGAAACTTTCAAGAATTGGGTTGAGAACACTAAAAACTTTTGGAAGAGCCTTAATTCCGTGTAAAAGTTCGCAGGATTTCAAACTTGTTTTCTTTATTTCCTCGATGCTTTCATATTAAAGTACCGATACGTAACAAACACAACAACGTCCGTATTGCGTCCATTTCCTAGACACTGAATAAAAATCTCGAAGTTCAATAGCCTAAAATAGCCAGTAAACGTGGCACCATTTCATTCTGTTGTATAGTTTTCGTAATGGGAACGAATGTGATCTGGTTTCCTTTATTCCACCTCAGTTACACTGTGTCGGCGATTGCTGCGAAGTTTAGAACACCTTCTTGTCTTAGGGAAATTTTGAAAAATGTGAGCTTTCCGATAATGGGCCAATAAGCAAGGATCTAGGAGTGCAACGGAAGTCGCGGAACTCCAAGTTACAGGTCTCCAATAAAATATACACGCTGTATTTTGTTGACAGATACAACTAGGTACTGGTCGGCCGCGAATGAACCCAGTAACTGTTTGCCTGTCACCCCGCCAATCAAAATCAAATATCCTCATGTATTTACATGAGCTACATTTCAGTAATTTTTGGTGGACGTTAGCTGCCAGCATTTTGCAAGGCGCAGATCGACTTTACGTTCCCAACTGTGCCACCTCCCTCAACGTAACAGCTACGTAGATCTATAGAGGTTGTCTGTCATTTGTACAGGGTGTTAGAAAAGTGTTTCATATTTTGGGAAATGGTAGTATGGACCAAAAAAAAAAAAAACCAAGAAAAATGGCCATTTAACCTGGCTCTAAAAGGTGTACCTTAAGAGCTATGAGCGCTTGTTTATATTCGCTACCGTGAAACACATCTCCTCCACTGCAAGCAGTACGATATTACGAACGACCTACATAATGCAGAAAACAAATGTGTAAACATCACTCCGTTACCATGAAACAGTGGAGTTTGTCATGTAATCTCTATGCTAATACGTAAGACCTGTTCTTGTGAGCCATCACTAATGGAGGCACTCAGTGTCGTGTCCATTTATAGTAAGATATGTTTCTATTGCACGTCTTGTGGAACCAGGCACTCTCTGAAGAACTTCAGGTTGGTTACACTTACACTGACAGGTAAGGATGACGATTTCCTGTACTGTTGAATCATTACTGTGGCTTGCATACACCAAAGATTTCAAGTGTCCACACAATCAAAATTCCAAGGGATTAAGATTGCGCCCCGCCCCTCCCCCCTTGAACCATAGACCTTTCCGTTGGTGGGGAGGCTTGCGTGCCTCAGCGATACAGATAGCCGTACCGTAGGCGGGTGATGGAGCCCCTTAGGGAAATAGCGGAAAGGTCGGGGAAGAAGGCCAGTGTCTGCTTGCCGGGGGGTCTCATCCGAGATGTGGAGGAGGCCCTACCGGCGGCGATAGAGAGCACTGGGTGCACCCGACTGCAAATTGTTGCTCATGTCGGCACCAATGACTCCTGCCGTCTGGGTTCAGAGGTCATCCTCAGTTCGTACAGGCGGTTGGCGGAGTTGGTGAAGGCGGAAAGCCTCGCTCGCGGGGTGGAATCAGAGCTAACTCTTTGTAGTATCGTTCCCAGAACCGATCGCGGTCCTCTGGTTTGGAGCCGAGTGGAAGGCTTAAACCAGAGGCTCAGACGATTCTGCGGAGAGCTGCGGTGCAAATTTCTCGACCTCCGCTATCGGGTGGAGAAATGTAGGGTCCCCCTGAATAGGTCAAGCGTGCACTACACGCCGGAAGTGGCTACGAGGGTAGCGGAGTACGTGTGGAGTAGACATGGGTTTTTTTTTAGGTTAGAGAATTCCCTCCCTAGGCCCGACAAGACACCTCCTGAGACGCGGCAAGGCAGGAGTAGGCAAAATGCAACAGGGAATAACAATATTAATGTGCTAATAGTAAACTGCAGGAGCGTCTATAGGAAGGTCCCAGAACTGCTCTCATTAATAAACGGTCACAACGCCCATATAGTACTAGGGACAGAAAGTTGGCTGAAACCACATGTAAACAGTAATAAAATCCTAAACTCAGATTGGAATGTATACCGCAGAGACAGGCTGGACAGTGAAGGGGGAGGCGTGTTTATAGCGATATGAAGTACAATAGTATCGAAGGAAATTGACGGAGATTCGAATTGTGAAATGATTTGGGTGAAGGTCACGGTTAACGCAGGCTCAGACATGGTAATTGGATGTCTCTATAGGCCCCCTGGCTCAGCAGCTGTTGTGGCTCAGAACCTGAAGAATAATTTGGAAAATATTTCGAGTAGATTTCCGTACCATGTTATAGTTCTGGGTGGAGATTTTAATTTGCCGGATATAGACTGGGAGACTCAAACGTTCATAATGGGTGGCAGGGACAAAGAATCCAGTGAAATATTTTTAAGTGCTTTATCTGAAAACTACCTTGAACAATTAAACAGAGAACCGACTCGTGGCGATAACATATTAGACCTTCTGGTGACAAACAGATCCGAACTATTTGAATCAATTAATGCAGAACAGGGAATCAGCGATCATAAAGCGGTTACTGCATCGATGATTTCAGCCGTAAATAGAAATATTAAAAAAGGTAGGAAGATTTTTCTGTTTAGCAAAAGTGACAAAAAGCAGATTACAGAGTACCTGACGGCTCAACACAAAAGTTTTGTCTCAAGTACAGATAGTGCTGAGGATCAGTAGACAAAGTTCAAAATCATCGTACAACATGCGTTAGATGAGTATGTGCCAAGCAAGATCGTAAGAGATGGAAAAGAGCCACCGTGGTACAACAACCGAGTTAGAAAACTGCTGCGGAAGCAAAGGGAACTTCACAGCAAACATTAACATAGCCAAAGCCTTGCAGACAAACAAAAATTACGCGAAGCGAAATGTAGTGTGAGGAGGGCTATGCGAGAGGCTTTCAATGAATTCGAAAGTAAAGTTCTATGTTCTGACTTGGCAGAAAATCCTCAGAAATTTTGGTCCTATGTCAAAGCGGTAGGTGGATCAAAACAAAATGTCCAGACACTCTGTGACCAAAATGGTACTGAAACAGAGGATGACAGACTAAAGGCCGAAATACTAAATGTCTTCTTCCAAAGCTGTTTCACAGAGGAAGACTGCACTGTGCTTCCTTCTCTAGATTGTCGCACAGTTGACAAAATGGTAGATATCGAAGTAGACGACAGAGGGATAGAGAAACAATTAAAATCGCTCAAAAGAGGAAAGGCCGCTGGTCCTGATGGGATACCAGTTCCATTTTACACAGAGTACGCGAAGGAACTTGCCCCCCTTCTTACAGCGGTGTACCGTAGGTCTCTAGAAGAGCGAAGCGTTCCAAAGGATTGGAAAAGGGCACAGGTCATCCCCGTTTTCAAGAAGGGACGTCGAACAGATGTGCAGAACTATAGACCTATATCTCTAACGTCGATCTGTTGTAGAATTTTGGAACACGTATTATGTTCGAGTATAATGTCTTTTCTGGAGACTAGAAATCTACTCTGTAGGAATCAGCATGGGTTTCGAAAAAGACGGTCGTGTGACACCCAGCTCGCGCTATTCGTCCACGAGACTCAGAGGGCCTTAGACACGGGTTCACAGGTAGATGCCATGTTTCTTGACTTCCGCAAGGCGTTTGGCACAGTTCCCCACAGTCGTTTAATGAACAAAGTAAGAGCATACGGACTATCAGATCAATTGTGTGATTGGATTGAGGAGTTCCTAGATAACAGAACGCAGCATGTCATTCTCAATGGAGAGAAGTCTTCCGAAGTAAGAGCGATTTCAGGTGTGCCGCAGGGGAGTGTCATAGGACCGTTGCTATTCACAATATACGTAAATGACCTGGTGGATGACATCGGAAGTTCACTGAGGCTTTTTGCAGATGATGCTGTGGTGTATCGAGAGGTTGCAACAATGGAAAATTGTACTGAAATGCAGGAGGATTTGCAACGAATTGACGCATGGTGCGCGGAATGGTAATTGAATCTCAATGTAGACAAGTGTAATGTGATGCGAATACATAGAAAGATAGGTCCCTTATCATTTAGCTACAAAATAACAGGTCAGCAACTGGAAACAGTTAATTCCATAAATTATCTGGGAGTACGCATTAGGAGTGATTTAAAATGGAATGATCATATAAAGTTGATCGTCGGTAAAGCAGATGCCAGATGGAGATTCATTGGAAGAATCCTAAGGAAATGCAATCCGACAACAAAGGAAGTAGGTTACAGTACACTTGTTCGCCCACTGCTTGAATACTGCTCAGCAGTGTGGGATCCGCATTAGATAGGGTTAATAGAAGAGATAGAGAAGATCCAACGGAGAGCAGTGCGCTTCGTTACAGGATCATTTAGTAATCGCGAAAGCGTTACGGAGATGATAGATAAACTCCAGTGGAAGACTCTGCAGGAGAGACGCTCAGAAACCCGGTACGGGCTTTTGTTAAAGTTTCGAGAACATACCTTCACCGAAGAGTCAAGCAGTATATTGCTCCCTCCTACGTATATCTCGCGAAAAGACCAAGAGGATAAAATCAGAGAGATTAGAGCCCACACAGAAGCATTCCGACAATCCTTCTTTCGACGTACAATACAAGACTGGAATAGAAGGGAGAACCGATAGAGGTACTCAGGGTACCCTCCGCCACACACCGTCAGGTGGCTTGCGGAGTATGGATGTAGATGTAGATGTAGGTGCAACCACAACGGAGGGGTATCTGTTGAGAGGTCAGACAAACATGTGGTTCCTGAAGAGGGGCAGCAGACTTTTCAGTAGTCGCAGGGGCAATAGTCAGGATAATTGACTGATCTGGCCTTGTAACAGTAAACAAAACGGCCTTGCTGTGCTGGTACTGCGAATGGCTGAAAGCAAGGGGAAACTACATCCGTAAATTTTTCCCGAGGACATGCAGCTTTACTATATGATTAAATGATGGTAGCGTCCTCTTGGATAAAATATCCCCAAGGTAAAATAGTCCCTCATTTGTATCTCCGGGCGAGGACTACTCAGGAGGACGTTGTTTATCAGAAGGAAGGAAAATGGCGTTCTACGGATCGGAGCGTGGAATGTCAGATCCCTTAATCGAGCAGGTAGGTTAAAAAGGGAAAGGGATAGGTTAAAGTTAGATGTAGTGGGAATTAGTGACGTTCGGTGGCAGGAGGAACAAGATTTCTGGTCAGGTGAATGCAGGGTTATAATACAAAATCAAATAAGGTTAATGCAGGAGTTGGTTTAATAATGAATAAAAAATAGGAACGCAGATAAGCTTCTACTAACAGCGTAGTGGACGCATTATTGTGGCCAAGATAGACACGAAGCCTACGCCTACAACAGTAATACAAGTTTATATGCCAAATAGCTCTGCAGATGATGAAGGGCTTGAACAAATGTATGATGCGATAAAAGAAAATATACAGGTAGTTAAGGGAGACCAAAATTTGATAGTCGTGGTGGACTGGAATTCGGTAGTAGGAAAAGGAACAGAAGGAAAAGTAGTAGGTGAATATGGACTGCAGATAAGGAATGGAAGAGGAAGCCACCTGGAGGTAGACCTTTGCATAGAACTTAACTTGGTTTAAGAATCATGAAAGAAGGTTGCATCCATTGGAAAGGCCTGAAGATAAGGGAAGGTTCCAGATAGATTATATAATGGTAAACCAGAGATTTAAGAACCACGTTTTAAATTGCAAGACATTTCCAGGTCCAGATGTGCACACTGACCACAATTTATTGTTTATGACTTGTAGATTAAAACTGAAGAAACTGCAAATAGGTGGGAATTTAAGGAGGTGGGACCTGGATAAACTGAAAGAACCAGATGTTGTAGAGAGTTTCAGAGAGAGAATTAGGGAACGATTGAAAAGAACAGTAGAAAGAAATACAGTAGAAGAAGAATGGGTAGCTTTGAGATATGAAATAGTGAAGGCAACAGAGGATCATGTATGTAAAAAGGCGAGGGTTGGTAGAAATCCTTGGGTAACATATGCGATACTGAATTTAATTGATGAAAGTAGAAAATATAAGAATTAAGTAAATGAAGCAGGACAAAAGGACACAAACATCTCAAAAATGACATCGACAGGAAGTGCAAAATGGCTAAGCAGCGATGGCTAGAGCTATATTAACTAAGCTCAAGTTCTCATTTGCCATGATCACAGTCTCCTGGAAGTGAAACTTAAGATAGTTGCCAGGGAACAATGGTTCAAAATGGTTCAAATCACTCATAGCACTATGGGACTTAACTTCTGAGGTTATCAGTCCCCTAGAATTAGAACTACTTAAACCTAACTAACCTAAGGACATCACACATATCCATGCCCGAGGCAGGATTCGAACCTGCGACCGTAGCGGTCGCGCGGTTCCAGACTGTAGCGCCTAGAACCGCTCGGTCACTCCGGCCGGCTAGGAACAATGGCGCTGAGTGTTATCCACATCTCTCTCATCTCTCTCTACATACGCTAGCTGCATAGTGTGGGTTTCAATAGTCCCTTGATGACTCCCCAAGTCGGTCTGCACATGTCACAGAACAGAGATTCCCTGCATCAGCAGTACTAAACGCCATCTTCAAAATCCATCTGCCTACCTCTCACCACGCTCTTTTCTGTTGATGCCTGACCTACGGTACGAGCTCTGTTGTCTGGTGAAGTTAAACCTGAATGTAGTTAAAAGCAGATCGTAACAGATGTTATTCCTCCTGTGTGATATTTAGGACTGATTTGACCACAATCATGAGATGTAGTTTTCGAAAGATGTCTTTCAGTCAACATATTTCATTTTTCACTGCACTAAATTAAAGTTCATTCTTAACTTTTTAAGAACCCTGTTTCCTCAGTCCAATATGCATGAAGGTAATTAATTCAACACAAATTGGTTTCTGGACATTACTGTTGGTATCACAGATGAACATATGTACATTACTGCAAGTTGAAAAACAGAGTTGTAGACAGGCAGTGCTTATGTTGTTTATTGCAAATAAAAATATGTCAAAAAATATGCTGCTCCTTAATTCTTGTTGTTTTTATTGGCTCAGCGTATTGCCTTGTAAAAAGTAGGTGTATCAATTTTCTAAGCTCTACATCTTCTAGATGTTAAGAAAAGACATTAAATTATTAACGAGGAATAGTTGTAGATTATTCCAGAATTTGACTGGATGAAATAATAGACTTGAAATAAACACTATATTAACTTCGACATTTTACATATTTCACCATAATCACTTGCAGAACAGGTCTGAGTGTAAATGTTTTTGATCATAATCGAATTTCAACAAACTCATATTATATAGTTAAAAATGGAGGAAGTCCCAGATTTGCCACCCTGTGTCCGAACTTCTTCGCCATCTCACACAGACTCTCTGAGACTGATGATTTCAGAGTCAACAAAGGTATCACACTTCGTCAGATCAAAGTGTTCGTTAGATCAACTAGTCTTCAATAACCTTTATATAGAAGATTTTATTTGGACCACAACATATTTGAGTAAAGTTTTTGAGAAGAGACTTGCAACACATCATTTCGAACCTTTACGAAAATATTTCTGGCTGTCTACCGCTAAAAAATGATGACAGTAAAAAAATTTATCTCCTACGCCATTTTCACTGTTGATGCAGTAAAACTGACTCACGAAGCATGAAGTTTTCATTTATTACTTGTTTACTGTTCACTTTTTTCTCAACACATTTTGCAGACAGTATTCATATATAACTGTGAATGCACTAGCAAAATTGTATCATTGTAAGACAGTTAGTTCAGGAGATACGACATCATAAACACTGATACTATGATAATCTACCACTTCATGCACGACGTTTAAATTTATTCCTTCGTTGCTACTGACTTCATTCACAATACTTTTCGCAGATAGTATCCACATCTGAGGCTGAATGTGCCTGCACAGATCTATTATTGTACGACACATAGTTCACGAAATATGGTGTTGCTAACACTGAGAGACGTGAAATTCCGTCGCGTCATGCATGACGTTATTATTTACTACTTATTTACTTCTAACGCTGTTCACAACATATTCCGAAGACAGCCCACATATTCCAGTGGATGACCCTGCGAAGTTGTATCACTGTGCAACATACAGTTTACCTGATACGACATCATAGCATTGAAATTGGTGAAAATAAAACTGTAGGGCGAAATTCGATAGAAGATAGAAATAAATGTATGGGACATATATTTGACAAGTGCGTATGTGGGCAAATCCAGAAACAAAAAGCTCATCCCAAACCCCTGCAACGATTTCAACGAAATTTGTCAGACATATTAGTTACAATCTTGAATGAAATACTGTGTGTGTGTGTGTGTGGGGGAGTAAGAACTACCAACCTCCTATAGGGGTGAACTTGATAACTTGGTGAAAGATTGGGGGAGGAGGAGATGGATTGACAGTGAGGGGCAAGGAGGAGATGGACACAGACAGAGAGGAGGATGTGGACAGAGGGTGGGAGAGGAGGAAATGGAGAGAGGATTAAATGGCCAGAGAAAGAGAAGAGAAGAGAAAGAGAAGAGGAGGAGATGGACAGACACAGGTGGAGGCAGAGATTGTCATAGAACAGAATTAGGGGTAGGAGGAGATGAACAGAAAGAAAGGGGAGTAGGTAATGGGCAGAGGTAAGGTACAGGAGGATATGGACTGAGAGAGAGGAGAGAGGAAGAGATGAACAGGTAGAAGGGAGAAGTGGAGTTGGACTAGGAAAGGAAAGAGGAGAACATGAAATGGGAGAGGAGTGAGGAGAGGATGGAGAGCGCAAGGGGATGGACAGAGAGATGAGGATGAGATGGACAGAGAGAGGGGAGGAGGAGATGGATAAAGAGAGTAGGGAGGAGGAGGTGAAATTAGAGTGTGTGAAGAGGAGATGGATAGAGTGGGAAGAAGCAGATAGACAAAGAGGAAAGAATCTGATGGACAGATGTGGGAGGAGCAGATGGAGAAGTGAGGGCAAGAGGAGATGGGCAGAGGTAGGGGTAGGAGAGCTGGAGTGGGGTTTGAGTAGGTGGGTAGAGACTGATGGAGGAGGTAGACAGAGAAAGGGTGGTAGTAGAGATGGACAGAGAGAGGGGAAAGAAGGAGATGGACAAATATACAGCATGCTAATTATTGAACTATACAAAATAACATAAATTAGCTACAAACTACTGTATGCACACACTTTATTCAACATATTCCGAATTGGGTTATGGCATGTTTAATATGCCTGCCATCATTGGCGGTGATATGGCACAGACAAACAGCGGAATTATGCATGACCTGCTGAAGTGTTGTAACATCTATGCTGTCGATGACCTTCTGAATGGTTGTTTTGAGCTTGTCAATGATTTTAGAGTTGCTGTACGCCTTATCTTTAATATAACCCCAGAAAAAGAAGTCGCATGTGTTCAGATCTGGAGAATATGGCGGCCAATAGAGGAACTTTCCAATGGCCTCTGGGTACCCCAGAGCAAGAAAACGGTCTCCAAAGTGCTCTTCCAGACATCAAACACTCTCCTGCTTCGATGCGGTCTAGCTACATCTTGCATGAACCACATCTTTTCGAAATCAGGATCACTTTGGATAATGGGGATGAAGTCGTCTTCCAAAACCTTCATGTACTGTTCGGTAGTCACCATACCATCAAGGAATATCAAACCAATTATTCCGAGACTGGATATTGTACACCACATAGTCACTGTGTAGGAAACATGCAGCAGTCCTCAGCAGTTAGGAGGCCTAACTCAGTTGCAAAGTCTAACAGAGAGAAGAAGGTTCTGCTGATAGGTAGTTTGCACAGTAGAGCTGACGGTCAGCAGTTGCAGAAAGTGTTGGGGAGTGAGTACCCAGAGGAGTCTAGTGCAGGGTTGGCTCAGCTGACCGACAGCGTAGGGGAGTTATGTAGGAATTTTACGAAAGATTATGGCCTGCAGCTCGTGGTCGTGCGGTGGTGCTCTCGCTTCCCGAGCCCGGATTCCCGGGTTCGATTCAAGGCGGGAACAGGGATTTTCTCTACCTCGTGATGACTGGGTGTTGTGTGATGTCCTTAGGTTAGTTAGGTTTCAGTAGTTCCAAGTTCTAGGGGACTGATGACCATCGATATTAAGTCCCATAGTGCTCAGAGGCATTTGAACCAGTTGACAGATTATCAGTTAGTGATTGTGGGTGGAGCAGGGAAAAGTCTTTATACTGACAGGTAAATTATGTAGGTGATGGCCTGGTAAAGACAGCTACTGAAACTGGTGGCACTAACGCAAATTTTCTGCAACTGTTTCAGCATCATTAATATTCAAAATGATTTCCAACCTAAGTCTGAGTTCATCCACAAACTGAGGCGTATGTGTAATATTGAAGCTAGATTGTATATCCTTGTCTTCCTTGAGTGGTCATTGGAAGGTGTTTGCACACACGTATACAATACTATGAATGCTTCGAACGCTATAGTTGACGTTGATCTCATAACCTACTTTTGTTTTTCTAATTTTTCTAGGACTTCAGTGTGCAAATTGCGTTGTAGATACAATCTTAGACCAAAGCGTTGACCAGCGAGTCGTTCACATGTTGTTATTGTTGTGGTCTTCAGTCCTGAGACTGGTTTCCTGCAACTCTCCATGCTACTCTATCCTGTGCAAGCTTCATCATCTCCCAGTACTTACTGCAATCTACGTCCTTCTGAATCTGCTTAATGTATTCATCTCTTGGTCTCCCTCTATGATTTTTACTCTCCACACTGCCCTTCAATGCTAAGTTTGTGATCCCTTGATGCCTCAGAACATGTCCTATCAATCAGTCCCTTCTTCTTGTCAAGTTGTGCCACAAACTCCTCTTCTCCCCAATTCTATTGAATACCTCCTCATTAGTTATGTGATCTGCCCATCTAATCTTCAGCATTCTTCTGTAGCACCACATTTCGAAAGCTTCTATTCTCTTTTTGTCCAACCTATTTATCGTCCATGTTTCACTTCCATACATGGCTACACTCCATACAAATACTTTCAGAAACGACTTCCTGACACTTAAATCTATACTCGATGTTAACAAATTTCTCTTCTTCAGAAACGCTTTTCTTGCCATTGTCAGTCTACATTTTATATCCTCTCTACTTCTACCATCATCAGTTATTTAGCTCCCCAAATAGCAAAACTCCTTTACTACTTTAAGTGTCTGATTTCCTAATCTAGTTCCCTCAGCATCACCCGACTTAATTCGACTACATTCCCTTATCCTCGTTTTGCCTTTGTTGATGTTCATCATATATCCTCCTTTCAAGACACTGTCCATTCCATTCAACTGCTCTTCCAAGTCCTTTGCTGTCGCTGACAGAATTACAATGTCGTCGGCGAACCTCAAACTTTTTATTTCTTCTCCATGGATTTTAATACCTATTCCGAATTTTTCTTTTGTTTCGTTTACTGCTTACTCAATATACAGATTGAATAACATCGAGGAGAGGCTACAACCCTGTCTCACTCCCTTCCCAACCGCTGCTTCCCTTTCATGTCCCTAGGCTCTTATAACTGCGATCTGGTTTCTGTACAAATTGTAAATAGCCTTTGGCTCCCTGTATTTTACCCGTGCCACCTTTTGAATTTGAAAGAACTCCAGTCAACTTTGTCAAAAGCTTTCTCTAAGTCTACAATTGCTAGGAACGTAGGTTTGCCTTTCTTTAATCTTTCTTCTAAGATGAGTCGTAAGGTCAGTATTGCCTCAAGTGTTCTAATATTTCTACGGAATCCAAACTGATCTTCCCCGAAGTTTACTTCTACTAGTTTTTCCATTCGTCTGTAAATAATTCGTGTTAGTATTTTGCATCTGTGGCTTATTAAACTGATTGTTCGGTAATTTTCACATCTGTCAACAGCTGCTTTCTTTGGGATTGGAATTATTATAGTCTTCTTGCAGTCTGAGCGTATTTCGCCTGTCTCATACATCTTGCTCACCAGATGGTAGAGTTTTGTCAGAACTGGCTCTCCCGAGGCCGTCAGTAGTTCTCCCAGGGCCTTGTTTTGACTCAGGTCTTTCGGTGCTCTGTCAGACTCTTCACGCAGTATTGTATCTCCCATTTTGTCTTCATCTACATTCTCTTCCATTTCCAGAATATTGTCCTCAAGTACGTCGCCCTTGTATAGACCCTCTATATACTCCTTCCACCTTTCTGCTTTCCCTTCTTTGCTTAGAACAGGATTTCCATCTGAGCTCTTGATATTCATACAGGTGGTTATCTTTTCTCCAAAGGTCTCTTTAATTTTCCCGTAGGCAGAATCTATCTTACCCCTACATCCTTACATTTGTCCTTTAGCCATTCCTGCTTAGCAGTTTTGCACTTCCTGTCGATCTCATTTTTGAGACGTTTGTATTCCTTTTTACCTGCTTAATTTACTGCATTTTTATATTTTCTCCTTTCATAAATTAAATTCAATATTTCTTCTGTAAACCCAAGGTTTTCTACTAGCCCTCGACTTTTTACCTACTTGATCCTCTGCTGCCTTCACTACAGCATCGCTCAAAGCTACCGATTCTTCTTCTATTGCATTTCTTTCCCCCATTTGTGACAATTGTTCCCTTATGCTCTTCCTGAAACTCTGTAAAACCTCTGGTTTCATCGGTTTGTCCAGATCCCATCTCCTTAAATTCCCACTATTTTGCCGTTTATTCATTTTTAATCTACAGCTCATAACCAATAGATTGTGGTCAGAGTCCACATCTGCCCTTGGAAATGTCTTACAATTTAATACCTGGTTCCTAAATCTCTGTCTTACCGTTATATAATCTATCTGATACCTTCTAGTATTTCCAGGAGTCTTCCATGTGTAGAAGCTTTTTTTATGATTCTTGAACCAAGTGTTGTCTATGATTAAGTTATGCTCTGTGCAAAATTCTGCCAGACGGCTTCCTCTTTCATTTCTTTCCCCAATCCAAATTCATCTACTATGTTCCCTTCTCTCTCTTTTCCTACTCTCGAATTCCAGTCACCCATGACTATTAAATTTTCATCTCCCTTCACTACGTGAATGATTTCTTTTATCTCATACATTTCATAAAGTTTTTCATCATCTGCAGAGCTAGTTGGCATATAAACTTGTACTATTGTAGTAGGTGTGGGCTTCGTGTCTATCTTGGGCACATTAAAGCGTTCACTATGCTGTTTGTAGCAGCTTACCCGTGCTCCTATTTTTTATACATTATTAAACCTATTCCTGTATTACCCCTATTTGCTATTTTATTAATAACCCTGTATTCACCTGACCAAACAGTCTTGCTCGTCTGAGAATCCTATGTCCGGCAATATGCTTGATCTGGCAACATTGTAGACTGCAGCACTTCCCACAGTAAGTCTTGACTGCAGTCATAGTATATTGCTCATGATTACGACCGTAGTCTTGAGGTAAAACGCGAGACTAGCTAATATGACGTCTTGGGACCGAAAGCGCACGCCGAAAAAATTTTTATCACCCCTTTCCTCTTGGTGCTGAAGCTATGAGTGTAATTCAAGCAAATCTGCAAAATATTTCGCTTTCTGTGACATTGTTAATAACAGTTTGGTTCAACAATGTTTTAGCGAGAGATCTCTTGGCCGACCATCTGCCTCTGAACACCGCATGGTCTCTGGGACCCGTTTGCTGCCAACCGGCGGGGGCTTAGCCACTACGCTCTCTCGCCTTCTGCCGACAACGTCTGCTTCACTCCGCACTCTCGACCAAGTAAAATGCTTTAACGTTGTTGAGTGGTGACCCATAAAATCTGTCTACTATTTGTGTTTCACACTTGATAGCATCGGAGGCACAAAACTGTTTTTATTTGAAGATTATTTTATTACACTAGAATGCAATACATCAATGTGGCACAGAACTAATTTCGTTGTTTCTGATCCAGTGCCCTATAATTAAAGCGTCACATTCTATTATTTTTCATTTCACAGGAGATCCTTCAAATAATTTATTTTTGTCATGGATTCATATGTGTTAGTCAAGGCACAAAGAGTAAATGCAATCTTATGTGCTTCGTTTCTTTCTTTGATTCCCCATGGTAAATGGATGCAAAAGATTGTGTCAGTACCTTTCAGAACCTGCTCTACAGCTACTCAGGCAAACTGCTTGTTTTGAGGTCCATACATTAACTAATGGATAAGTGAACGCTCTTCACAAGTGATATTTAAAATATTCAATTGGATTTAACGCGACAAAATTGCCCATATTTGTAGCTACCCTGAGAAAAGTAAGTTGCTAGAGCCGCTTTTAGGAAATGTCTGCAGGGAGTTCCTAATTGCTACTGTGTAAATTTAGCATAGAGGCCTTATAGTAATCAAGAAGTTCATTTCCTTCATACTTATTACCTTGGCATGTGTCTTAAGTGATGAACAATATTGAAATTCGTATCGTTGACGGTCGATTCGAATTTCCACAGAGATACTAGTATTGCGAAGCAGCTTGGCAGTCAGAAAGCCGAGATCTGTGGCCATTAACACAACTTACTGAGTGGAGCTACCAAGAGGATCTGACGTGTAAAGGTTTTCTTCCGATTCCTTTACAGATTTTTTTCTAGAAATTCGTTGCTCCATAAAATATATCAGAAACAAAAGCTCGCACATACTGGCCTCTACCACGGTTAGAACTGATGACTGATTGAGCCATACTGACACGAGATACAGGCGGTACCTCCGGGCTAGACACACTGCTGGTTGCAAGCCACTTTCATCACGTTATTGGTCGCTCCGTCTCATAACACATCGTGAAAGATAATGAAAGTGGTCACTTATGTGAAAAATGGTATTTCTCTAGCCAAAAAGTTGACATTTCTGTCCCAGTGTCTTAGTTTACATGAGGGTTATATAGGACGAGTCATTGAAATGGAAAGGGTTACTTCTGGTAACCTCAAGAGAAAGATGATATAATCCAGTATCCGCATTAAACATCACATCCCTTCATTACCAACAGGGAAGATCCGGTTTACATTGGGAAATGACATAGCGGAAGTCATGGTAAACAGAAATACCGTCGCCAGTAAACTTACTTACATTAGAAAATTTTATTTTATTTGATGAACCGATAGCCATTTAAAAGAACAGGGCTCTTATTTTACTTGTACTTGATTGAACAAGAGACGTTGAAAAATTCGGTGCTGGACTGTGACCCTCTTTCGAGGGTCTGAATCTCTCGGAACAGTATAGTTCAATCATTTCGTTCCTTTTCCCAAGACTGCAATCTTCGCTAGGTCTCCTCCAAAGGTAAGTATGTAAATACGAAACCCGATCCAGTACAAAAATATTCATAATTTCATTTCAAGCAATATCATGTGCACACCGATCTGCTAGTGAAAATTAACGTGCCTTTTTAATTTCTGTTCATGTGTTGCCAACAATCGTAATAGGTATCGTTGTTTCTGGTCAAACACGCACACATTTTACTGTTGGTGAGCAAGCAACTGATACTTAAGCTATATTCGTGGATCCACGGTAGGTCAGCAGTTCGATTGTCGCTTAGGCACAAAAGTTTGTATCCTTATTTTAGATTCAAACACCTAGCAGCTGGTAAGAAAAACCGATACGTAACATTTGATTTTACTTAGTTAACAATCCGATTACGTGTTGGGTTCGTATCTCCATCACAGAACTTCACATCATGCACTTCATCTTTAAATGCATGCACACTTTGTTACTTCAGAATGGAGGTATATCAGACATCTTTCGTGATTAGTTAACAGGGACGAAAAGGTCTTGATAGGAGACCCGGGTTATTACAATAATTGTCTTCTTTATTTTCAAGTTTAGATTTGCTTACGGGCATTAGGAAAAACTTCGGTAATTCATGACTCTTCATGGGTAGTCAACGATATGAAATGATTAGATTAGATTAGATTACATTAGATTAATTCTTGTTCCATACATCATGAATACGACATTTCGTAATTATGTGGAACGTGTCATTTTAATGAAAGATTTCTTTACATACCATGATTAAATATCTTCTTTTTCATTTTTATTTGTTTGTTGTGCTCGACTATACGCGAGGCACGAAAACGTCTGTGAATGAGTTTCTTAGTTTAGAGTACACTTACGAAAGAAATATAAAAACAACTAGGACAGTTACTGATTATGATGCTTAGTTTGCAGTCAGTTCTGAGTATTATTAAATCTACGCTCCAGTCCCTAAACCTAGTTACAGAAATGCGAGTCAGACACATTACGTATTCCAAGCCGTAGCAGCTGCGACTTGGAGACACCAGCTACGGTCACTTCGCAGCCCGCTGTAGGATCACATCGCTTCGTCTTCTTCCTGCTGGTACTGTAACTGAGATTTGGCAACAAGTCAAGGTATGTTTGGCAACTCTGTGATCGACGAGTTACTTTCTGGTGTGCACGGAAATAATCCTCAAAGTTCACTTTGTTTTACTTGTCATTTCCATTGAATAATCTGATTTATTATCGCTTGAGGTGTAACAAAAGATTGTAAATTTACGCGTATCAGTCCAGGACAGTCGTTGCACGTGGAAATCGCAACTAATCTCGTCCTTTAAATAGGAGTTTACGAGTTCTAGCAACTATTGACCTCATAAGAGGAAGCTGAGACACATACCTTTTCTCCAGCTCTGTGGTTATGTGCTGACCTGTGAAAAACCGTCTGTTATGGTTAGCAGTTGCAGTCTCACTCACTGTAACGTTTTCATCCCTTCTGTGAAAAAGCTACAAGCAGTCGGATCACACATCGATAAGGAAATTGCAGGAAAATTCTTTCGTGTCATAGTGCAAAGGTGAAAAACTTACAATGCTGCACAACAGGTAACGCCTCTTTCCGCTGCTGACAAGCAAATTTTGGGTTTCTAGGAATACATAACTTTATTTATGAAATGCCAAATTTGCATACTTCTTGAATATGACACAGCGTACCAATTAAATACAGACCCAATCAAAATCTAGGTGAGTAGTATTTTACTAATTCGTGTCGATAGAGGCACGCATTTGTATAGATACGCAGTTTAATTAAAACAAATTTTCGTCGTAAAGTTATCGTGGGTAGTTTTATTTCATTTCTTATAATACAGTGCACAATTTTCGTAAGGTTTCCTTAACTATTGTTGAAACAATAGTAAACATCTGAGAGAAATTAATCATCAACGATATATGCGAATTCTCTGATGTTATCTATAACAGTCTGATAATGCACATGCAGTTTATTGATTACATGCATGTAGAAAACCTGTTCTGAATTACAGCTGTCAAAAAAGGTTTGAAGAAGAATAAAATGCCACTACCACACGACAGCTAATGTAGAAAATACTTTTCTGGCGTATTATGGCACGATGCGCTCTCGCCATACACAATACAAAAGTTTCGAGATGTATCTGCTGCCTGGCTGTCTATTAAACCCTAAAAGAACAAAATGTCGCAGAAGTTAGCCCGTTTTCCACATGCGACTATTTTGGGTTGAGAATGAAGGGAATGATGTTCATAGTTCCATTACATTGATAACTTCAGCAGACAGCAGAATTGCGTTTGAAAAAATGTAGCAGTGATGTACTCGAACTCGCGACATCTTATTTGAGAGACGCAACATTTACCATTACACTACTAACTGACACATAGCTGCAACAGCTCCAGCCGGCCGCGGTGGTCTAGCGGTTCTAGGCGCTCAGTCAGGAACCGCGCGAGTGCTGCGGTCGCAGGTTCGAATCCTGCCTCGGCATGGATGTGTGTGATGTCCTTAGGTTAGTTAGGTTTAAGTAGTTCTAAGCTATAGGGGACTTATGACCACAGATTTTGAGTCCCATAGTGCTCAGAGCCATTTGAACCATTTTTTTTTTGCAACAGCTCCAGAACTCAACAACAATTCCTCCAGAACTTCTGCATTCCACAGTGCTGTGAGAGAATGCATATGGAATGGTCTAGCTCTGAGAGACAAACAGTTACAGCTTTTCTTTTGCACTGCACGACGTTTTCAAAAAACAGATAGCGCATTATAGTAGCTCAAGTGGAAAGGCACATTTCCAATCTGCATCCTACACTTTTGGCTGTTCTATGTAGGTGGCAGTTACGTGATTTTATTTTGGTAATTACAAAATAGAGTCGAATGTATGCGCTGGGTAGCCGAGACATCTAGTTCATGGTGACTCGGTCAGCCAAGTAAATGAATTTACTGAACATGCTGCAAATTACTACTGGGAGCCTGTGTGTCATAATTCTGAGCCACTGTGGTGCAATGGCGTTACGATAGAAAAAGGAGGCGCAGAGAAGCGGAATTGGTGATCGGTAGGTTCATATACTGATGGTCTGGGTTCGGTTCCAACTTCTGTCGATGATTTTAGATAGGGAGAGACTGGCTATGCCGAGTGAAGAAGATATAATGGCGTTGTGGTCTGAAATTCACATTAAAAGTGATATCCTTCTCTACCAAGTAGACGTTAGGTTGAACCACAACAAAGTCTGGAGTGGCGACATGTAGAAACTCTATCACCAGTAACCTTTCTTACACTAGTTATCTATTTCTAGTGTCGAAACAAACGCTATGTAGGATCACAGGACACTTATTCCATCTTTTATTTGAGCTTCTGTGTGTCGATAAAATTGGTTCTGAACTGGGAATGCAACTCAGACCTTCGCGGCAATACAGCTCGGCTACAACTTGTTGTTTGTTCAAAACTGCAGATTCCTCAACATGTCACATACTGAGCGTGAATGTGTTCGATTCCTGGACCGACACTAAAGATTTCATTACGTATTATCAAGCTCTAGCATGAGAGCAACTATCTTCTGATGGATAATAATTTTGAATTTTAATGTATTTTAATTAGTTGTCAACACTATCGATATCTGACGTTTTTGACTCCCAGTGAGACACAGAACTATTTGCGAGATCACTATAAGTTCAAGATGTTATTCCGAGCTGCTGGTGGAGAAATATTCGGTACCTGACGTCTCTTTGTGTGTAGTGAACAACGATGTATGTGGGGCTTTATTCCCAGTCAGCACTGAACTCTTCGTCATATTAATTCTAGTTCAAACATGCTTACATGTCGGTGCTGGTGCAACAAACCCATATTTAACGTTCGTTTTCTCTAGAATATAACAGCGATAGGTGCCGGGTTGGACTCCTGGGATGGAAAAAATTAATGTTTCGTCCCGTCATTTCAGTTAAAATGTCTAGCTACTGCCGAGAAATTCCGATATGTTACAGCTGATTGCGCTTCGATATCAATCCGATTAGTTTCTGGGTTCGAATCCCTGTCCAACACAAAGCTTTACCTCATGGCATTTCAAGTAAGTTATTTGTAAATAAGCAATATTTTTCATCTCTCGTAGTTCGTTAACAGGGACAATAGTTGCTGTGTAGGAATTTGCGTCTGTTAAAAATGTTTGCGTTATGTAATTTAAAGTTGATAGTTGCTAACTGATACTGTCTAAAGTCGAGGTATATCACTCTCTGTATGCCTAATCAGCAATCACTGTTAGTTTCCATTAGTCACGAAATCTTTGCTTAGTCTTCATAAGCTGGGTTTGAATACATATGTAGAACGAGATGGTTCGTCGTGTCATTTGGAGTTCATACATATTCTCAACTAGCTGCTCGTGAACAACTTAAATTTTTAATGACATTTTGTGTTAAACAATAAGTACGGTATGTTACTTTGAAGAGGAAATCATGAATACGACGAACTTAATACGTGCATTACCTATCTGACATAATAATGAGAGTGGTAACATTTCAGGTATGTCATTTATTGTAATAAATGTGAGCTTACAAGCCTTAAGGACAGTACTATCTTTGATAAGGTGTTCCCTGAGATTTGTAGTATCGTGGTATTACTTTACGTACTGAATTACTGCGATACAGAGCAATGTTTTCTAGTGGTGGCTTGTTGGAACCATTTTCGATAGTCAAACGACTGTACCGAGGAGCAACTAGAGGACCTGCTAGACAGCTGCGTTATGCAGGTTGCATGGGAGTTAAGCGAAATGCAATTCAGGTCGTTCGGATACTTTTGAGCACGACTGTACATGGACAAAATATTTATAAATCTTTAAAATCACTTTATAAAGGCGAGACCTCCGGTCCAGATTGTATACCAGTGAGGCTCCTTTCACAGTACGCTCCATATTTAGCAATTGTATGCAACCACTCGCTCATAGAAAGATCCGTACCGAAAGACTGCAATATTGCTGAAGTCACACCAATACCCGAAAAGGGAAATAGGAGCAATCCCCTGAATTACAGGCCCATATCACTAACGTTGATTTGCAGTAGGGTTTTGGAACGTATACCGTGTTCGCAAGTTATGATTTACCTCGAAGAAAACTGTTTATTGACACATAGTCAGTACGGATTCCGAAAATATCGTTCTTGTGAAACACAACTAGCTCTTTATACTCATGAAGTAATGAGTGTTATCGACAGGGGATGTAGTGAAATTGCATGCTTATGGAATATCCCCTCAATTGCGCGACTGGATTCGTGATTTCCTGTCAGAAAGGTCACAGTTCGTAGTTATAGAAGGAAAGTCATACAGTAAAACGGAAGTAATATCTGGCTTTCACTAAGGAAGTGTTATAGGCCCTCTATTGTTCTTGATCTATATTAGCCACATAGGAGAAATCTCAGTAGATGTAGATAGGCTGTCATTTACCGTCTTGTAAAGTCATCAGATGACCAAAACGAATTGCAAACTGATTTAGATAAGATATCTGTATGGTGCGAAAAGTGGCAATTGACCCCGAATTGCCTTTCGTTGTGGCCGAGCGGTTCTAGGCGCTTCAGTCCGGAATCGCGCTGCTGCTACGGTCACAGGTTCGAATCCTGCCTCGGGCATGGATGTGTGTGATATCCTTAGGTTAGTTAGGTTTAAGTAGTTCTGAGTCTAGGGGACTGATGACCTCAGATGTTAAGTCCTATAGTGCTTATATCCATTTGAACTATTTGACCCTGAATAAAGAAAAGTGTGAGGTTATTCACATGAGTACTAAAAGAAATCCTCTGAAGTTCGATTACGCTATAAGTCAAACAAATCTGAATGGTGCAAATTCAACTAAATGCTTTGGGATTAGAATTACAAATAACCTAAACTGGAACAATCACATAGATAATGTTGTAGGTAGAGCAAACAAAGACTGTAATTCAGTGACACAACACTTAGAAGGTACAACAGGTCTACTAAAGAGACTGCTTACACCACGCTTGTCCATCCTATTCTGGAGTACTGCAATGCGGTGTGGCATCCGCATCACATTGGACTGACGGATGACATCGAAAAAGTACAAAGAAGGGCAGCTCGTTTTGTATTATCTCGAAATAGGGGCGATAGTGCCACAGAAATGATACCTGAATTGGAATGGCAATCATTAAAAATAGGGCGTTTTTCGTTGCGACGGGATCTTCACATGGAATCTTAATCACCAGTTTTCTCCTCCGATTGCGAAAACATTCTTTTGGCGCCTACGTACATAGGAAGAAATGATCATCACCATAAAATACATCAGGGCTCGCACAGAATAATTTCAGTGCTCGTTTTTGCCGCGGACTTCTAGAGTGGAACGGCAGAGAGACAGCTTGAAGATGGTTCATTGAACCCTCTGCCGGGCACTTCATTGTGAATAACAGAGTAATCACCTAGATGTAGATGTCACTCTTCAATATTTGAAATTGCATCCGACCGGATCGCTAATGACACCGCATCCCTCCCCGCTTATCTTGGACGGTACAGGGGGGGGGGGGAGGCTGTGTGGTGGATAGCAATGAGTGTGGTTGCTTGGCTGGTGGCAGAGTAAAGCAACCCGCGACCCGATATTGCGTCTTGAAAGCGCCAGGTAAATGTCACGGAAAATCAGGGACAGCTCGCATCCGACGACACGGATAGGAAGGAGCCAGGAAGGTGGTGCAGAGGATACCAGCGACTGGCCGAAGATGATGGCGTTGATGTCCGTGAGGGAGGCGACGATAGCCGGACGACGTAGAGGGAAGAAATCTAAAGTACACTACTGGCCATTAAAATTGCTACACCACGAAGATGACGTGCTACAGACGTGAAATTTAACCGACAGGAAGAACATGCTGTGATATGCAAATGACTAGCTTTTCAGAGCATTCACACAAGGTTGGCACCGGTGGCGAAACCTACAACGTGCTGTTATTAGTAAAGTTTCCAACCGATTTCTCATACACAAACAGCAGTTCACCAGCGTTGCCTGGTGAAACGTTATTGTGATGCCTCGTGTAAGGAGGAGAAATGCGTATTATCACGTTTCCTACTTTGATAAAGGATGGATTGTAGCCTATCGCGATTGCGGTTTCTCGTATCGCGAGATTGCTGCTCGCGTTGGTCGAGATCCAATGACTGTTAGCAGAATATGGAAACGGTGGGTTCAGGAAGATAATACGGAACGCCGTGCTGGATCCCAACGGCCTCGTATCACTAGCAGTCGTGATGACAGGCATCTTATCCCCATGGCCGTAACGGATCGTGCAGCCACTTCTCGATCCCTGAGTCAACATTTGCAAGACAACAAACATCTGCACGAACGGTTCGACGACGTTTGCAGCAGCATGGACTATCAGCTCGGAGACCATGGCTGCGGTTACCCTTGACGCTGCATCACAGACAGGAGCGATTGCGATGTGGTACTCAACGATGAACCAGGATGCACGAATGGGAAAACGTCATTTTTTGGGATGAATGCAGGTTCTATTTACAGCATCATGATGGTCGCATCAGTGTTTGGCGACATTGCGGTGAACGCACATTGGAAGCGAGTGTTCCTCATGGCCATACTGGCGTATCACCCGGCGTGATGGTATGGGTTGCCACTGGTTACACGTCTCGGTCACCTCTTGCTCTCACTGACGGCACTTTGAACAGTGGACGTTACATTTCAGATGTGTTAGGACCCGTGGCTCTACCCTTCATTCGATCCCTGCGAAACCCTACATTTGAGCAGGATAATGCACGACCGCATGTTGCAGGTCCCGTACGAGCCTTTCTGGATACAGAAAATGTTCTACTGCTGCCCTGGTCAGCACATTTTCCAGATCTCTCATCAATTGAAAACGTCTGGTCAATGGTGGCCGAGCAACTGGCTCGTCATAATACGCCAGTCACTACTCATGATGAACTGTGGAATCGTGTTGAAGCTGCATTGGCAGCTGTACCTGTACACGCCATCCAAGCTCTGTTTGACTCGATGCACAGGCGTATTGAGGCCGTTATTACAGGCAGATGTGGTTGTTCTAATCACTGATTGCTCAGGATATATGCACCCAAATTGCGTGAAAATGTAATCACATGTCAGTTCTAGTATAATATATTTGTCCAGTGAATACTCGTTTATCATCTGCATTTCCTCTTGGTGTAACAATTTTAATGGCCACTTGTGTAGTTTGATCTACGGTAAGATCGCTAAATTCAGAGAGCCGTAGCTGATTTTGATGGCACTGTTCCGTTCGTGCGTTGCCGCGAATAGTATACCGCGCTCTGTTAGCTGGTCTAAGAACAACGCCAGATTCACATAAATATGACTTTTGTACAATCGATATTGAACTCTGGCGTTCTGGTGAAACTTCGTGGTGAAGTCTGAAGCTGGAGCAGAGCCGTAAGGACAACGCAAATAGAGCATAGTCCGATGCGTCTCCCATGTAAACGTCGTGCCGGCGAAAATTCAGGAGCAGGCAAAGTACGACATGAACGCAGAAAGATAAAATGTGCGTGAAATCTTATGGGACTTAACTGCTAAGGTCATCAGTCCCTAAGCGTACACATATTTTTTTTTTTTTGGTCAGCAGTCTACTGACTGGTTTGATGCGGCCCGCCACGAATTCCTTTCCTGTGCTAACCTCTTCATCTCAGAGTAGCACTTGCAACCTACGTCCTCAATTTTTGCTTGACGTGTTCCAATCTCTGTCTTCCTCTAAAGTTTTTGCCCTCTACAGCTCCCTCTAGTACCATGGAAGTCATGCCCTCATGTCTTAGCAGATATCCTATCATCCTGTCCCTTCTCCTCATCAGTGTTTCCCACATATTCCTTTCCTTTCCGATTCTGCGTAGAACCTCCTCATTCCTTACCATATCAGTCCATCTAATTTTCAACATTCGTCTGTAGCACCACATCACAAATGCTTCGATTCTCTTTTTGTTGGGTTTTCCCACAATCCATGTTTCACTACCATACAATGCTGTACTCCAGACATACATCCTCAGAAATTTCTTCCTCAAATTAAGGCCGGTATTTGATATTAGTAGACTTCTCTTCGCCAGAAATGCCTTTTTTGCCATTGCGAGTGTGCTTTTGATGTCCTCCTTGCTCCATCCGTCATTGGCTATTTTACTGCCTAGGTAGCAGAATTCCTTAACTTCATTGACTTCGTGACCATCAATCCTGATGTTAAGTTTCTTGCTGTTCTCATTTCTACTACTTCTCATTACCTTCGTCTTTCTCCGATTTACTCTCAAACCATACTGTGTACTCATTAGACTGTTCATTCCGTTCAATAGATCATTTAATTCTTCTTCACTTTCACTCAGGATAGCAATGTCATCAGCGAATCGTATCACTGATATCCTTTCACCTTGTATTTTAATTCCACTCCTGAACCTTTCTTTTATTTCCATCATTGCTCCCTCGATGTACAGATTGAAGAGTAGGGGCGAAAGGCTACAGCCTTGTCTTACTCCCTTCTTAATACGAGCACTTCGTTCTTGATCGTCCACTCTTATTATCCCCTCTTGGCTGTTGTACATATTGTATATGACCCGTCTCTCCCTATAGCTTACCCCTACTTTTTTCAGAATCTTGAACAGCTTGCACAATTTTGTATTGTCGAACGCTTTTTCCAGGTCGACAAATCCTATGAATGTGTCTTGATTTTTCTTTAGCCTTGCTTCCATTATTAGCCGTAACGTCAGAATTGCCTCTCTCGTGCCTTTACTTTTCCTAAAGTCCAACTGATCGTCACCTAGCGCATTCTCAATTTTCTTTTCCATTCTTCTGTAAATTATTCTTGTAAGCAGCTTCGATGCATGAGCTGTTAAGCTGATTGTGCGATAATTTTCGCACTTGTCGGCTCTTGCCGTCTTCGGAATTATGTGGATGATGCTTTTCCGAAAGTCAGATGGTATGTCACCAGACTCATATATTCTACACACCAACGTGAATAGTCGTTTTGTTGCCACTTCCCCTAATGATTTTAAAAATTCTGATGGAATGTTATCTATCCCTTCTGCCTTATTTGACCGTAAGTCCTCTAAAGCTCTTTTAAATTCCGATTCTAATACTGGATACCCTATGTCTTCTAAATCGACTCCTGTTTCTTCTTCTATCACATCAGACAAATCTTCACCCTCATAGAGGCTTTCAATATATTCTTTCCACCTATCTGCTCTCTCCTCTGCATTTAACAGTGGAATTCCCGTTGCACTCTTAATGTTACCACCGTTGCTTTTAATGTCACCAAAGGTTGTTTTGACTTTCCGACAATCATATCTTTTTCGATGTCTTCACATTTTTCCTGCAGCCATTTCGTCTTAGCTTCCCTGCACTTCCTATTTATTTCGTTCCTCAGCGACTTGTATTTCTGTATTCCTGATTTTCCCGGAACATGTTTGTACTTCCTCCTTTCATCAATCAACTGAAGTATTTCTTCTGTTACCCACGGTTTCTTCGCAGCTACCTTCTTTGTACCTATGTTTTCCTTCCCAACTTCTGTCCATTCCTCTTCAACTGTGTTGCCTACTGCGCTATTCCTTATTGCTGTATCTATAACGTTAGAGAACTTCAAACGTATCTCGTCATTCCTTAGAACTTCCGTATCCCACTTCTTAGCGTATTGATTCTTCCTGACTAATGTCTCGAACTTCAGTCCTCTCTTCATCACTACTATATTGTGATCTGAGTCTATATCTGCTCCTGGGTACGCCTTACAATCCAGTATCTGATTTCGGAATCTCTGTCTGACCATGATGTAATCTAATTGACATCTTCCCGTATCTCCCGGCCTTTTCCAAGTATATCTCCTCCCCTTGTGATTATTCTTGAACAGGGTATTCGCTATTACTAGCTGAAACTTGTTACAAAACTCAATTAGTCTTTCTCCTCTTTCATTCCTTGTCCCAAGCCCATATTCTCCTGTAACCTTTTCTTCTGCTCCTTCCCCTACAACTGCATTCCAGTCGCCCATGACTATTAGATTTTCGTCCCCCTTTACATTCTGCATTACCCTTTCAATATCCTCATACACTTTCTCTATCTGTTCATCTTCAGCTTGCGACGTCGGCATGTATACCTGAACTATCGTTGTCGGTGTTGGTCTGATGTCGATTCTGATTAGAACAACCCGGTCACTGAACTGTTCACAGTAACACTCTCTCTGCCCTACCTTCCTATTCATAACGAATCCTACACCTGTTATACAATTTTCTGCTGCTGTTGATATTACCAGATACTCATCTGACCAGAAATCCTTGTCTTCCTTCCACTTCACTTACTGACCCGTACTATATCTAGATTGAGCCTTTGCATTTCCCTTTTCAGATTTTCTACTTTCCCTACCATGTTCAAGCTTCTGACATTCCACGCCCCGACTCGTAGAACATTATCCTTTCGTTGATTATTCAATCTTTTTCTCATGGTAACCTTCCCCTTGGCAGTCCCCTCCCGGAGGTCCGAATGGGGACTATTCCGGAATCTTTTGCCAATGGAGAGTTCATCATGACACTTCTTCAACTACAGGCAACATGTCCTGTGGATACACGTTACGTGTCTTTAATGCAGTGGTTTCCATTGCCTTCTGCATCCTCATGTCGTTGATCATTGCTGATTCTTCCACCT
The DNA here is from genome assembly GCF_023897955.1 of Schistocerca gregaria. Lineage (NCBI taxonomy): Eukaryota > Metazoa > Arthropoda > Insecta > Orthoptera > Acrididae > Schistocerca > Schistocerca gregaria. The sequence continues at coordinate 418,170,819 of NC_064924.1, forward strand.
TTAGGGGCAATTTCCCACCCCTAGGACAAGAGAGTGCCCTGAACCTCTATCAGCTCCTCCGCCGTCTTTGACAAAGCCGTTGGCAGAATGAGGCTGACTCCATATGCCTTAAGTCTTCGGCCGCCAATGCTGATTATTTATCCAAATTTAGGTAGTGGCGGGGATCGAACCCGGGACCGAAGACGTTTTGATTATGAACCAACGACGCTACCCCTAGACTACGGGTACATTACACACTACTTGACCTAAATTATCCTGAGAACCAACAGACACACCCATGCCGGAGGGAGGACTCGAACCTCCGCCGGGACCAGCCGCACAGTCCATGACTGTGGCGCCCAAGACCGCTTGGCTAATCCCGCGCGGTGCAGAAAGATCTGTAAGCCGTCTTCAAGTGAATATGAAGCACGACGGTGTGATATTTTTGTCTTGTTCGTTCGAACGAAACGTACGGCCTCCAGGCTAGACTGTGACAAGAATGGTGCTGTCATGACACGCTGTAGTGCATTTCGTTTGCAAAATGTGCAAACTCCTTGCAAGAAAGAGGAGGATCATTGTAAGAAAAATTGTTTGTGGCAAGCCTTCGAGTGAAAATACACAAGCGAGTGCCTTGACAGTGCCTGTGGCATTCGTTGCATGCATTTGGATAACAAAAGGGTATTTGCCGTAGGCATCCACGATAAACAACCAATGTGCTTGCCAAAAGAGGCCAGCAAAAGTTATATAGTGGCATTGCCACAGAGTATCGGAATGTGACGAGGAGAAAATTCCTGGCTATGAGCGGCCTCATTGTCCGGGTATGCGCGACAGCGGTATGCGCGACAGTGTGCCATTACACGTTCTATTTGCTTATACACTCCTGGAAATTGAAATAAGAACACCGTGAATTCATTGTCCCAGGAAGGGGAAACTTTATTGACACATTCCTGGGGTCAGATACATCACATGATCACACTGACAGAACCACAGGCACATAGACACAGGCAACAGAGCATGCACAATGTCGGCACTAGTACAGTGTATATCCACCTTTCGCAGCAATGCAGGCTGCTATTCTCCCATGGAGACGATCGTAGAGATGCTGGATGTAGTCCTGTGGAACGGCTTGCCATGCCATTTCCACCTGGCGCCTCAGTTGGACCAGCGTTCGTGCTGGACGTGCAGACCGCGTGGGACGACGCTTCATCCAGTCCCAAACATGCTCAATGGGGGACAGATCCGGAGATCTTGCTGGCCAGGGTAGTTGATTTACACCTTCTAGAGCACGTTGGGTGGCACGGGATACATGCGGACGTGCATTGTCCTGTTGGAACAGCAAGTTCCCTTGCCGGTCTAGGAATGGTAGAACGATGGTTTCGATGACGGTTTGGATGTACCGTGCACTATTCAGTGTCCCCTCGACGATCACCAGAGGTGTACGGCCAGTGTAGGAGATCGCTCCCCACACCATGATGCCGGGTGTTGGCCCTGTGTGCCTCGGTCGTATGCAGACATGATTGTGGCGCTCACCTGCACGGCGCCAAACACGCATACGACCATCATTGGCACCAAGGCAGAAGCGACTCTCATCGCTGAAGACGACACGTCTCCATTCGTCCCTCCATTCACGCCTGTCGCGACACCACTGGAGGCGGGCTGCACGATGTTGGGGCGTGAGCGGAAGACGGCCTAACGGTGTGCGGGACCGTAGCCCAGCTTCATGGAGACGGTTGCGAATGGTCCTCGCCGATACCCCAGGAGCAACAGTGTCCCTAATTTGCTGGGAAGTGGCGGTGCGGTCCCCTACGGCACTGCGTAGGATCCTACGGTCTTGGCGTGCATCCGTGCGTCGCTGCGGTCCGGTCCCAGGTCGACGGGCACGTGCACCTTCCGCCGACCGCTGGCGACAACATCGATGTACTGTGGAGACCTCACGCCCCACGTGTTGAGCAATTCGGCGGTACGTCCACCCGGCCTCCCGCATTCCCACTTTACGCCCTCGCTCAAAGTCCGTCAACTGCACATACGGTTCACGTCCACGCTGTCGCGGCATGCTACCAGTGTTAAAGACTGCGATGGAGCTCCGTATGCCACGGCTAACTGGCTGACACTGACGGCGGCGGTGCACAAATGCTGCTCAGCTAGCGCCATTCGACGGCCAACACCGCGGTTCCTGGTGTGTCCGCTGTGCCGTGCGAGTGATCATTGCTTGTACAGTCCTCTCGCAGTAGGTCTGACACACCGGTGTCAATGTGTTCTTTTTTCCTTTTCCAGGAGTGTATAAACCATGCCACGTACAATGCTGGCGCGCCAGCCGCTTAGTGCGAACTGTTGGTCAATGACCTCTATGTAGAAGACTGAACACCCGCTTTTCCAAAGATGTGCGGTTAAATACTCTTGTCTGTTTAGTAGGCGTGTGAAGCAGAATCACGTCATTCAGAAGCGATAAACTGTTGCAGTGCACAAAGTATCTTCGGAGTAAGGGATCGGGAGTATGTTTGTGAGAGCGAGGCTAACTTTTGCGAACGCAACTTTTTAACCGTTATAGTGACGATCGTGTTCCGTAGCTTGTGCGATCCACCGTGAATCAACAGAAAAGGAATCCAGTGCTTGTGAATCAAAAGAATCAGTATATAAACAGGAAGCTTCCGATGCGTCAAATGCTGCATCAGTGCCGACAGGTAAACGAGGCGATGTGAGGGTGTTTGCGTATTGAGCCTTCGGGCGATAGAGAATATCATACTGGTAATTTGACAACAATAGCGACCAACCTTGAAGCTTCTGTGCTGTACGATCGGAAACTTGTTTCGACGCATGAAAAAATGCAGTCAAAGGCTTATGGTCCGTGACCAGTAAAAATTTTCTGCCATACAAAAAATGGTTCTGAGCACTATGGGACTTAACATCTGAGGTCATCAGTCCCCCAGAACCAGGAACTACTTGAACCGAACTAACCTAAGGAGATCACACACATCCATGGCCGAGGCAGGAACCGAACTTTTGCGAACGCAACTTTTTAACCATTATAGTGACGATCATGTTCCATAGCTTGTGCGATCCACCGTGAATCTACAGAAAAAGTATCCAGTGCTTGTGAATCAAAAGAATCAGTATATAAACAGGAAGCGTCCGATGCGTCGAATGCTGCATCAGTGCCGACAGGTAAACCAGGCGATGTGAGGGTGTTTGCGTATTGCGCCGTCGGGCGATAGAGAATATCATACTGGTAATTTGACAACAATAGCGACCAAGCTTGAAGCTTCTGTGCCGTACGATCGGAAATTTGTTTCGACGCATGAAAAAATGCAGTCAAAGGCTTATGGTCCGTGACCAGGAAAAATTTTCTGCCATACAAAAAATGGCTCTGAGCACTATGCGACTTAACATCTGAGGTCAGCAGACTCCTAGAACTTAGAACTACTTAAACCGAACTAACCTAAGGACATCACACACATCCATGGCCGAGGCAGGATTCGAACCTGTGACCGGAACGGTTGCGCGGTTCCAGACTGTAGCGTCTAGAACCGCTCGTTTCTGCTATACAGGTAATGGTGAAACTTACGTGGCACCTTATGTTACAGCCAGGGTCTCGTTCTCCAGCTGACTATAATTAATCTGAGCGCTGTTCAAAGTTTTGGAAGCAAATGCGATGTGGCGTTCACTTTTACCAATTTTGTTACACATAACCACCTCGTTTAGTCACAGTCTTTATCCAATTGAACGGTACATTTTTACGTCTGAGGTAGTTCGGAAGGGCGGCGACTTGCGCGGCATTAGAAATGAACTTGATGTAGTAAATACGTTTTCCAAGAAAAGTTTGGAGTACACGTAAATTCCTAGGAGACTGCAATTGCCGAATTTCTTGCAAATGTTTCGTTGAAGGACGAGAGCCATTGGTGTCGATGATATGTCCTAAGTATGTGTTGAATAAAGAGCATTTCTGTAAGTTACACTTGAGGTCCGCCTCAGTTAAAACTTGTAAAAGACAGTAGAAATTTTTAAAGTGTATTGCCCGGAGACGATTATGTCGTCAAGATAATTAGAACAAGAAGGCAAACTGGACGTTACTTAGTCGAGAAATTTTTGAAACAATGCAGACGCGGAAGTACTTCCGACAAGTAGTCCCTGATATTCAAACAAGGCGGCGTGAGTATTCACAACAAAAGTATTCTGTTCCTGGTCCAATGGTGACTAAAGATACGCTTTTGCTAGATCAATTTTTGACAAGAACTGTCCTCCCACTTGGTGATCCAAAATTTACTCTGCACGTCGGAGCGTGTAAGAATCAATGACTGACTGTGAATTTTGTGCGTTTGAAATACACACAAAGACGAATCTTCCCATCGGCTTACGAATGACGACTAAAGATGATGCCCACTGACATGCTGAAATAGATTTTGAGACACCAACGGATTCCAGTCTCCGAATTTCTGTAGCCACGTCGTCTCGTAACTCATGTGGCACAGGGCATGTGCGGCAAAATTTGGGTTGCACATTGGCTTTCAGCGTAATGCGAGCGTGAAAAATCTTTTACACGACCTAGAGGACCGTCGAACAAATGTTGGTACTTGTCATAGTGCTGCTGAATTGCGGCATGCACGTTGTCCTGTATAATTCGAAAGAATCAAAAATATCCACGCCGAAAATATTTGGGCTTGTGCGTTACCGCACTAGAGTGAAAGGAACATCATTAATCGTGGTTTTGTGTTTTGCAGGTAAGCAGCACGGTCCCAGAACTGAAATGCTTGAAATGCTTTCGCCGTTGTAGGTGGTGAGATGCAGATTTGTTGTTCCCAGAGGTGGTTGGCCAATTTCTTCATCTGTATCTACGTCATGTAATGTGACAGAAGCTCCGATATCTAGTTGGCAAGGCACTGTATGTTTATAAATTTGCAATGTAATCCGCATTTGTGCTGTGTTCTCTGAATATAAATGTCGATTCCTTGTTGTAGGAAACTGATCTCTATTTTCACCTGCGCATTAGAGCGCCTTCGTGAATTTCGAGAATGGGAGACGCTTTTGGATGTGTGTGGCATACGCATTAAACGCATGTACGTGCGTTTCCTGCATCTCCTCTTGTCTCATTTTTCAGCAGGAGGTGGTGCACAACTTGAACATGAATTGACATTGATTTCCATCCGTTCCTACTTTGCATTATTCCTGCGTGAAACAGAGGAGTGCTTTCGAGTCTTTCGCAGGCAGACCGGTTTTGTGTGTCCCGTGCGATGTCAAAAATTGCATTCAGGTCGTCTGACGAAGCAATTCTTCCAATCATGAGTGATATAGCATTTCACACTTCACATACCGCGGAACTAAAAACTAAAACTAAACCCCTCCCGAAGTGGCCATGAAGGGCCAACGGTACCGACCGACCGCCGTGTCATCATTACCCCACAGCAGTCACTGGATGCGAATATGGAGGGGCATGTGGTTAGCACACCGCTCTCCCGCACGTATTCAGTTTCCGAGACCGGAGCCGCTACTTCCCAATCACGTAGCTCCTCAGTTTGCCTCACAAGGGGTGAGTACACCCCACTTGCCAACAGCGCTCGGCAGATCAGATAGTCACCCATCCAAGTGCTAGCCCGGCCCGACAGCGGTTAACTTCGGTGATCTGCATAGCGCGGAACTGGGGCAATGTAGTTAGTGTTGAGCCGGCGCGGCAAACGCATTACGTAGTGTGTCCGCCCTTGTTTACGCGGTGCTGACTAGCGAGTGCTGGGTCGCGGTTATGGCTGAGGCACGTGTTTGTCTCAAGCGTAGTGGTAACCGGTAGACAGAAATGTTGCTCGGCTAAATCTTGAAATACGTGTGGATCGATTACTTTAAACACTTCGCTGAGGCTCGAGTTCCGATGCTTTAGAATTTCTGTCCTCAATCCCTGATCTGATAGATTCCAAATAATACCACCGCGAAGCATTTCATCCTGATAAATTGCGACACAGACGCAATTGATGTTAAAATCTCTAATCATGTCCTGCAGTTCCCCTGTCCATTCTTTATAAGACTAGTAACTATGAAGTTGCGTTCGGAAAAATTTATGGCGTGCAGCTGCAACGTGTATTTGATTCTAAACAAATTGGTGTAATCTTGCAATTATGAGCTCGTAGGGATGGGTTTGGGGCTCACAGAGGAGACAATTTTACTAGGAATTGGTAGGTACGGTCTAGACACGAGAAAAAAATGCACGACGCGATTTACCTGTGATTTTGTAGGCTAGAAATGTTGAAGCATCTGCATTATTTATTCTTTCTTTCTTTGCTATGTAACATTCTTTCATAAAAGTTTCGTGTTTCTTTATCAAAGTTTTGAGTTCTTTATAAAATGTTTGTGTTTATGTTTGACAATTAATATGAAATGCCTAATGTTCGTGTCATCAAATTTAGTGTGTGACGTGTTGTTGAGCAAATGACAATCTGCAAAACCAATATATAAATATCCTAATGAAATCAATCCCTCTGAAATTTACCCAGTCTCGTGATCACCGAGTTCTATGGCCCTGTACAATAAAGTGATAAAATTCCTATGCAAATAAACGATGAAATAAATTTTTCTTTGCTCTAGAGTCATAACGGATGCACCGTCGTATTCAGTTCACTCCACAGCAGGCATAGAAAATATTCCGTCTTGGCGCAGCGAAGTGCAGTGCCGGCCATGACACAGCTTCATACAAATAATATCAATAGACTACTTGATAAATGAATAAATTTGCAAATGTTCAGTGGAAATACTGGACACTGACTCATCGCTGTGCAATGCTGCGCGCACTGAAGTTTTTACAAACATTAATACTTTTCTGATTGTAGCACATTAATATTTTTCTGACTCCGATTAAAAAATGATTTCTTTAAAAATATTCATTGCGTTCAAATAAACACGACATGGAAGGGGATGAAGTACTGATAAGCGGATGTCCTAATTCCAAATGCTTCAGTCTGAAATATGTATCCAAAATAATGTTTCTCCTTCACAAAATCTGATATGAAACATTTTACATTAACTTCAAAATCAGTGAACTTCTCAGCTGTTCTACAATTCTCGCTTACTGTGGTAAAAAAAAACCACTTGGATTTTTATCCGGCCGTGGTGACCGAGCGGTTCTTGTTGCTTCAGTCCGGAACCACTCTACTGCTACGGTCGCAGTTCGAATCCGGCCTCGGGCATGGATGTGTGTGATGTCCTTAGTTTAGTTAGGTTTACGTAGTTCTAACTTCTAGGGGACTCATGACCTCAGATGTTGAGTCCCATAGTGCTCAGAGCCGTTTATTTCAACTTGGATTGTTACAATACAAAATGTCTGACATCGTTTGATAACATAAATTCCAAAATTTAACTTCTCTGTATCAGGATTGCAAAAGACACAAAATATTACAAATCGGATATACCTTATCAACCTATTCATTAAATCTGATGGAAAATACTTGGTTCCTAGATTCAACGGTCAGCACTGTAAGAATAAGCGAAATCCGCACTGCGTTGCTGCATACTGAAAACTAAGTATACAAAATTTCATTCCTTTACAAATTTGTTCCAGTTACTTTACCTTTGATTTACAGTATAAATTCATCACACTTCTATAATTGCCATGCTCAATGCTCAGTATTTGTTAACGGTCAGTATCACTTCAATTCATGTTAATTTTACATTCTTCTAAATTCATAACACACTTTACACTTTTATAGAGATAACTACGGCCTAACATTTACTGGCGCTGTGTGAGCACAATGTCATTCGTCCACAGACCAACAACTAAATTCTCCTAACTACCCACTAGCTTTAAGTCTCACATCCTACCTACGACAGAGTGCAGCACAAACAATGTCATTCGTCCACAGACCAACAACTAAATTCTCCTAACTACCCACTAGCTTTAAGTCTCACATCCTACCTATGACAGAGTGCAACGGCAACTGCTACTACACTCCGCACGCTGCTACTTACAATCGATTCTGCCATTCAGGCAACATCTTTGGTTCAGTAGTGTTAAAAGTACAATCTCTTCTGCATATGACAGTCGTTTCAGGTCATTTTTCATGAATTATACTACAAAATCGGGCACCACGTACAAGTGGACCACTCACAGCTTCGTTTCTTAGAATTGTCGGAGGGGCGGAGGCAGCAGCTGAATTTCTTCTTTAGCTTCTCGCGACTTTTGCTGCGGGGCCTCTTGCCCTCGTACGAGGCAAGAAACTACTCACACCTTTTCTTTTATTTGTTGGCTCTGAAACTGTACAAGGGGTATTAGACTCTGCTCAGCACTTAGACATTGATCTCCCTGGTTTGCCATTATTCCTTAAAATATTTCAACCGAAATATTTCAGCTTATGTATTTCAACTTAATATATGCACGAATACAAAAAAGAATTCAGTAAAAAATGCTTCTTTAGTGGATACAGGACTGCGGAACACATGCTGTTCGTGAACAGAGAATTCAGATACCAGTTTATTCTACACAGGCATCAATTAGTAAAAATAATATGTAACTCTGATGCTTAAGTTGTAGCGTCATTTGCTAACAATAGATTTGAGTGTAGAAGATTTATAAATCTGTCACTCTTCAATACAATGTCTACTCAGGAAATGTCGAGCCCTGGCCGCTGTGAAAGCCTGTAAATGTTATTCAGCTGGCAAACGCATAAAATGGGCTCAGTGCATGAATATTCGAACCTGAGTACACTCGCCGCTGGAGCTCCGGAGAGTGGATTCTTGCATCTCCTTGGCAACGGCGTAATCGTTCGTGACAGCGCCTTCGGGCCGCGGTGGCGGCTGTAGGAAACGCGGCGTAATTGACGGCGCGTATTTGAAAGTGTGGGCAACCGGATAGTGGCAGATATCGCAGTAGGGACTGTTAGGAGATGATTATTCCCTTTTCCTTCCCCTACAGGCTATCAAACTACTCACGTAATTCTGAATTACCAGCTCGCATTCGAACACCCTAATTCAACAGACGCAGAATGCATTCCTGATATGCAACCGACGTGAATGGATTCCTGAGATGGAACCTTTTCACGCAATCCCATTTTCATTAAGGCTTCTTCCAAATACACACTGTAAGAATATTTTCAAGTTCAGTAGGAGGAGAAGGAAATAGCCTTACAGGTACATACAAAAAATTTGCGTCGGCACTTACTCGTTTTATTTACTTTATTTGTCGTTGCTTCTGTCATCAATATCATTTGTTACTGCAAAGATTGAACCGCCATTACGGTATCCGTTAGTATGACTGACATAACGTTTAGGGGTTGTGCGTGTGTTATGGTGGTAGACGATGTATCAGAGTGAGTCAGATGCTGCTCGAGGGGACTAGTTCGTATTACAAGCTCAAGCCGCATCAGATTGAGCTACGAGGGTCACTCCAAAAGAAATGCACACTATTTTTGTAAAAGTACAGTTTCATTCTGCATGTGGGAAAGTTCTACAGTGTGTAGATACATCCTTCCCGCTTGTTTTCAAACTTAGTTTAACTTGTTCCCGTGAGTGTCGCCGTCAAAGCGTGTCGTCAAGATGGCTGCTACACTTGACGTTCGTACTCCCATCACTACACAGGACATCAGCCTCACACTCCGCACTAAACGCAACACTGCTCCCGGCCACGACTGCATTACCTACCGCCACCTCAAACACTGCCCTCCCTCCTTCCTTTCAGTCCTTGCCACCCTCTACAATGTCATCCTTGCCACTGGCTTCTATCCCGACCTGTGGAAAACCTCCCGTATCCTGATGTTCTCCAAACCCAACAAGCCTCCATCTGATGCCTCTTCCTATCGTCCTATCTGCCTCACATCGGTGTTCAGCAAGCTCTTGGAATCCATTCTTTCCCGGCGCATCCATCACCACCTCCGCCTAAACCACCTCCTCCCCAACACCCAATGTGGCTTTCGACCTTCCTTCTCTGCTGATGACCAACTCCTCTCCTCTCCCTCCAGCTTAACTCCCGTCGCTCCGCCATTTTTGTCTCCCTTGACCTCGAAAAGGTCTACGACCAAGTCTGGCATCTCGTTCTCCTGTTTAAACTCCAAACTTACCCCCTTCCTATCAACTACATCCATATGATGGCCTCCTTCCTCTCCCACCGCCCCTCCTATGTTACCATCCATAATGCCAATTCCCACACTTTCTACCCCTCTGCGGGTGTGCCCCAGGGCTCTGTCCTCTCACCTCTCCTCTACCTCCTGTACACGGCAGATATGCCCCAACCCCCCCCCCCCCCTCCAGTACACCTCTTGCAATATGCTGATGACACCGCATTCCTCGCCCTCGCTCCTACCCTCCAACAGTCCCAACGCCTTCTCCAGAATCACATTGACCTTTTTGCTGCATGGTGTAACCAGTGGCTCCTGAAAATCAATCCTTCCAAGATCCAGGCAATCATTGTAGGTCATACCACTCGCTCCTTCTGGCTCCTGGATTTCTCCCTTACTGTCTGCGCCCGTCCTGTCTGCCTTACCCTCACCCTCACCTACCTTGGCCTCACCATTAACCATCACCTCACCTTGATCTCTCATGTCCGCTCCATCCAATCCAAAGCCCACAACCGCCTCTGACTCGTCAAACTCCTCTCTGGCCGGACATGGGCGTTGCACCCCTCTACCATCCTCCACACCTACAAATCCTTAATCCGTCCCATCCTCTGTTATGACAGTCCTACCTGGATATGTGCCCCCCCCCCCAAATTCTATAAGTCCCCTCAGATCCTTGAGCGTCATGCACTTCGCCTCGCCTTTGGTACATGCTTCCTGTCCCCCACGCGGATCCTCTATGATCTCATTCCTTTTCCCCAACTGCTCTTATTCCTCGAACATATCCGCATCCTCTACGCCTCCCGCCGCCTTGATCTTCCTCACCCCCTGGTTGCTCCTCTCCTCTCCCATCCCTGCCCCCTGCCACGTCTTCACTTTTGTGTCCCCCCTACCTTCCATCTCTACACCCTTCATCTCCTTTCCCAAGGTGGCTTCCATCAACTCCCCCTCCCAAATGATGCACTCTCTTCCTCCATTTATCCCTCCTATCAACTCTGATCCTCACTTCCCCTCCTTTCCTCTGTCCTTTCCCCGGGCTCCCTCTGCCCCCTTCAATCCTCTTTTTTCCCCACCTCCCCTCTCTCTGCCCCCTTCTCTCCCCGAGTTCTTTTGCATTTCCCTCCTCTGCCTCCTCTCATTCCCTCTCGTGTCTGCCCTGCCCCTCTCCTCCTTAATTAGTCCTCTCCCTCCTTGGTTCTCCCCTTTTTCGTTTTTTTCCTTCCTCCCTCCTTGTCCTTCCCCCTCCTCCAGGTCCCCCCTTCCCCATCTGCCTTTGGCTCGGGAGTGTCATCTTTGTGCCTCCCTTTTCGTGCAGTGTTTTACAGTGAGTGTTTACAGTGAGAGTTCCATGTTGTGTTTTTTGGGAAGTGTTGCGAACGGCCATCATACTGTCGCTGGGTGTGCTTTTTATCTCTTGCGAACAGAAACCAGACTGTCGTCGTGTTTTTTAATTGTGTGTGTACTATGTTACTTGTCTGATTCCTGTGTCTTTTATTACCATTGCCAACCGCTTTTGCCTTCTGTTTTAACTTTCCGCATTTTTCCGGCATTTTACGTTTTATATCACCGTTTTATCGCCTGTTTTTCTTGTTTCTTTTCTTCTTCCGTTTTTAAAATAGAAGTCTGTAGGCTGTAGAGCAGCGTACTAAGCTTCTGCCAGCCCACCCCCTTTGGGTGGAATTTAAAATCAATAAAGGAAAAAAAAATACGTTCGTCAGAAGCAACGTGCTGTCATAAATTCCTGTGCTGTGAAAACGAGTCAGTGGGAAACATCCACAAGAGGTTGAAAAAGGTGTATGGAGATGCTGCTGTCGATCGTAGTACCGTTAGTCGGTGGGCAAGCAGGTTAGGTGATGAAAGTAGGTACGGCAATATTGAGGATTGTCCTCACAGCGGCAGGCCTCTTACTGCACACACTCCAGACAATGTGCAGAGAGTTAACGAATTGGTGACTGCTCACAGACACTTATCAGTGAACAAATTTTCACTCGACGTTGGGATAGGGCAAGGAAGTGTTTGCAGAATACCGAGAGTGTTGGCGTTAAAAAAGGTTTGTGCCAGGTGGGTTCACAGGATGTTGACAGTGGCTCACAAAGAAACAAGAAAAATGGTATGGAGCGAACTTTTGGAACAGTACGAGAATGGTGAGATGAATGTCTTGGAAAAATTGTGACAGGTGATTAAACATGACTCCATCAGTTTTCACCAGAGACGAAGAGGCAATCAGTGGAGTGGCATCATTCAAATTCACCCAAGAAAAAAAATTCAAACCACACCTTCTGCTGGAAAAGTTATGGCTACGCTGTTTTTCGATTTCGAGGACTCTTGATTGTGGACATCATGCCAAGTGGAACCACCATAAATTCTGATGCATATGTGACGATACTGAAGAAACTTCAAGCTCGACTTGAGTCGTGTTCGCCCACATCGGCAAAAGCAGGATTTTTGCTGTTGACGACAATACACTGTCACATGTCAGTCAAAAACCATGGAAGCGATCACAAAACTCGGATGGACAACACTAAAACACCCGTCTTACAGTCCTGACCTGTCTCCATGTGACTATCATGTCTTCGGGAAACTGAAAGACTTTCTTCGTGGGTCAAGGTTTGGAGATGATGATTCCCTTGCCATGTTGCCAAACAGTGGCTGCAACAGGTTGGTCTAGAATTTTACCGTGCGGGTATACAGGCGCTGGTTCCAAGATGGCGTAAGGCTGTTGAGAGGGATGGAAATTATGTGGAGAAATGAAAATATTGTTCCTAAAGGCTGTATCTACACACTGTAAAACTTTCAAACATGTAGAATTAAAGATGGGTTTAAAAAAATAGTTTGCAATTCTTTTGAAGTGAAGCTTGTAGAAGGCGAATCTCGACGCACAGGCCCAATGGGGAAGCACTATAGTTGGCCATCAGCAGCTGCTACGCTCAATATGGCCCAGGAATGCTTGCAAGTTTTTGTAGTGAATTATCCCACCTGGTGGCTGAGGAATGCGAGGACAAAGAGGCATGCTCATGTGACCCACTGACTGTGTGAGATGGCACAGACCCACCTGGCTGTGGTAAGGGAAATGAAATGATCGTATGGCATTGTTGACCAGGAGGTCCCATTCGGGTTCGGCCGCTAAGTGCAAGTCTTATTTCATTCGGCGCCACAATGAGCGACTTGCGGCCAAGGATGAAATGATGAAGAGGACAACACAAGATCCAATCCCGGAGCGGAGAAAATCTCCAACCCGGCCGGGAATCGAAACCGGGCCAAGGGCATCGGAGGCAAGCACGTTACCACCCAGCTAAGCAGGCGGACTGTGGTAAGTGATAGATGTAGAATCCAAGGATTGAACCCTGAACCGGCCGTTGGTGTGAGGCGACTGACGCTGGCGAGTGTCCCAGTAGCTTGGTGTCTAGGAGGACCTAAGTTCAGTCCTCAGTATATCATGTAGCGTCAGGAACCATGGCAGGAAGTACAGTCAGGTTGAGTTAGAGCAGCAGCGACCTCCTTGCAGTGGCCGACATTTTGTTGGTTGATGACCTGGTGATTCATTGCATCGATGGGTGACCAACATGGACAGATATTCAGTATTTATAAGCGCCAAAGTTGCAAATGTCATGTACGCAATGTGCTGAAGTTTCAAATGGTTCAAATGGCTCTGAGCACTATGTGAGTTAGTTTCTGAGGTCATCAGTCGCCTAGAACTTAGAACTAATTAAACCTAACTAACCTAAGGACATCACACACATTCATGCCCGAGGCAGGAATCGAACCTGCGACCGTAGCGGTCGCTCGGTTCCAGACGGTGGCGCCTAGAACCGCACGGCCACGCAGGCTGGCGCTGAAGTCTCCCTGGTTCAGTTAATCGGCTGGGCCCTGACCAGAGGACGGATGCCAGGCTAGTGCCATGGCGGAATGCTGTACACTTGAGAATGACACGAGGTCAGCATATCGGCTAGCTTCAGTCACAGCTAGCTTTCGACTCAGCTTATGTACGTCACATTTTAGAGGTATCTGTTAACAGAGCCGCACTCAAGGATTGATATCGAACACACCAAACGCTGCACACGAAAGCCATCGTCAGCGACTAAAGCAAAAGTATGTATAGTAAAAATGTGGATCCAAATGGAGCGAAATACCACTCAATAAATTGCCGTGAAATGAGATGTGCTTTACTTAGTGAAATGCTATTGAACTACGTGTTGGGGGAATCTTCAGAGAACTGCACTGCAATACTCTTGAACGAAAGGTACCGTATGGAACACTCGCTCATAATATGGGGAATTCTCTTGACACGATCTATGTAATATTAAATAAGCATATTAATTGTATAAGAGGATTAAAAATTATTCTTCATTTAAAATGACGAACGTGCCATTTCCCACGACTGGAAACATCAAGAAACATTAGTTTCAGATGAAAAGACATCATTTTAATCCCGTTTCTCAGGGTATAGTTTTTGATGAAGCTATTTAACATGTGAATACAGAGCGCTGGACTGACGCTCCTGAGCCGCATACCTGCCTTGCTCAGTCTGAACGTCGTCAGTCGTACGGCTCACGAAAGGCCAGCACACACGTTCGAGTTGTAGCCCGTGACTGCTTTACTGTATCACCAACTTTCCTTATTTCTAGTGTTGTGAATTGATATTACGTGTTAACAACTCCTCGCTGTACCTTTACTGTAGGCAATGGGGTATTACAACGTCTCCTTTTTCATTACTATCTTAAACGTAATGCCGTCAACTGGTTTTAGCAGTCAGACATTTCACTCTGGCGTTTTAGCGTATGCACACTTCACGTACATGTTGCGAATGATCTTTCCAGTAAGTTCAGCGTCTTTCGTAATTGTGCCCCTCACGCAGAAGATGTTTGCACGGCCGTAGATCCATTGACAGCACTAAACTTGACTGCAATGAGGGTCGCTGAAAATGATTAGTAGGCTGCCTGGCTGTAGTTAACGGGTACTCAAACATTTTTTAGGGATGGAAACACACATTTTACTTATCTGTGCTCTGGGTAGACGAGCGGTGTGAGGTCCCCTGCCAAAGTTCGCGCAACTCCCCCCGTCGGAGTTTCGAGACCTCCGTCGGGAATTGGTATTTGTTTTGAGTGGGGTCCTACCCATTGTTCTCGTATAGGGTGCCTAAAGCATGCTGCCTTCTAGGAATGCTTCATAACAGTACAAGCAAACTAACATTAGTAGTTTTAATTCAAATAAGAAGATTGACAATACTTAACTTGTGTTTACAATGGTGTCGCAAGCGATGGGTGACATGCAACATAAATCCGACTCCTTTGCTATATACAATGTTCGTGCAAGTTCGTGGATTACTACTAACTGCAACTGTAGCACTCGCTGCTAGGCCGCTCTAATATTTCGCAAATCCTGTCCACTAATGTCCTAAAACTGAGCCGATACCGAGCGTCCGAGTTTGGCAGGAGCGGCCCTTATATTCTCCTCCCGTAGAGGTCACTCCAGTCGGGATGCGGTCCTAATCAGAACACCACTGGCTGACGTCGGTTCACCGCCTTATCTTCTCTTGTGTCTTTCATCTACATTCCGGCGCTTGTGGTTCCGCCAGAACATGTTGTCCTTAGCGTAAGTTAGTTTACGTTAGATTAAGTAATGTGTAAGCCTAGGGACCGATGGCCTCAGCACTTGAATAACTTTTCTAGGTACGTTCAAGGCTGTCGCGTGAAAAAGGTAATGGAGTGTACTGTTATGGAGGACAGATGGGGCATGCTCAGGCATGTTTAGAATGTGTACAAGAGGTTCGACGTATTCTAAATGTTCCCCCTCTTCCTCACTGTCTACTTCTCTTTGCACGTAGGCTAACTGCCGATTCATTGACTGTATTGACTGTATTCTGTCTCTGAATATGTGCCAAACCAACGCGTTTCTTTAGCTCGTTTCGCTGTTAATCTTTGCCGTTTCCTGCGTGGGCTGTCTATTTCTGGCTCAGAATGTCCTCTACATGGAATTTCGCAATCTGGAAATTCGATGTTCTCGTCCCTTCGATTGCCATCTGTCTAATCTGTCTCAGTTGGTATGATGTTTACCCAGCCCTCTGAAGGGACGGTCTTCCCAGTCGGCTGGTTTCCTCTTTAGAACGAAAATTCCTGTGGCCGTCATGTTGTGTACGCCAATCTCGACTTATTTCAACCTCTGTGTGCATTTTTGATTTACTTACTAGATTTGCATATAGCTTACATGAGTTCGTACAAAATTGACTATACGTTATCGAGTTTCGGTTAGGATGAAGCATCTTGATGTGCAGAATACGATTGTGAGGACGAAATATGTAAGAAATGAAGACCACGCCACCTTGCATCCCCCCCCGCCCCACCTCAATTGTGACAAAATTTTTTCTGGGGTTTGTCAATGCCGAGGAAAACATTGTCAAAGACAGGCAAAAATTGTTCTTTTAGATTCTCCAATCAACTTTCCCAGCCATTCTTAATAGTTTTGTAATTATTTTCTTATAACTATTGTTTCTAGTTTTAATTATAAAATACGTGTTTTGTTGTTAGGCAAACATAGACTTTACAAACGTTGAATTTCTTTGTCATTGCCATTATGTGTCTCTGTTGTTCTTTTTCATTTTCAAAAGTTGCTTTTAAAATATTAAATTTTCTAAAATCGTTAGTGTGCAGTGTATCATGTCTTAATGTGCTTATTTCTTTTCTTTAGTTAAGCTTTGGGCGAATGTTCGGAAAAGCTCTGTTGTGTCACTTTGTTTCATTTCTTTCTTTCTTTTATGTGTCACTGTTTTTCTTTTTAAGAATGGAGAAGCTTTTCTCTTAATTCTATCCTCGGTACTAATGTTAAGTTTGCAACAAAAATGTATTTATGAACATTCTTTACAGAAGGAAAATACTACATAGGCCTAAATCTTTTTCTAATTCTACATATAAAGAAAATAAGAGATTGTATGACTATCCTAATTCAGTTTCTTTATCAAAAACTTTTAGGTATGTATAAATTAGGGACTGTACATATTTAATAAAATAATTACTTTTGCAAATAAGAAGGTAAGTATTATTTGCATATATCTCATTTTTGTAAACTACACTGGTTGTATGTACTGCCGGCCGCGGTGGTCTCGCGGTTCTAGGCGCTCTGTCCTGAACCAAGCGACTACTACGGTCGCAGGTTCGAATCCTGCCTCGGGCTTGGATGTTTGTGATGTCCTTAGGTTAGTTAGGTTTAAGTAGTTGTAAGTTCTAGGGGACTGATGACCACAGATGTTAAGTCCCATAATGCTCAGAGCCATTTTTTGTACGTACTCTGTCCGATCCCCATGGAAGTGCTGGAAGGTGTCGACTCCTTTATATGGGTGTCACAAATCATGTGAGAAGCACTCTAGCATGCGATGCCGGGTCTCCTTTATTGATGTTGTCATCATGAAGTGGTATTTTTAATCAATGACGATGACTGGGGTTTATTGTGTATACGGTGATGTCTTGGTACTCCTTTGCTGTCACACCCAAGGCGGTATGGCAGTTCATTAATTGAAGTAAGTTGGTGATTACCAAAGATTGTCACCTAATATGTTCCTTGACGTCTTGGGACTTCACACCTGGTTTGGTGTGGCAATATGGTGACGTGTTAGGGAGAGTGATGTTGATTTTGCTGAATCCATTTCTGGATAATGTTTATTGTTACCGCTTAATATTCCGTTTGGCGTTCATTTGTATTTGTTTGACTATTCAAGGTTTATTTTTGGACAGGTGGTTGTAGTAGTTACCATGTTTCAAAGTTCATGGAAAGACGTTTGTAACAATTTACTTTGTAGGATAGGAGAGAAACGTATCTTGCTGTCTTCTGCCCTTCTTCGTCTTGCATCTTCCGTTCATCTCTTCTTTCTTGCATTTTTCTCTTCTTCTTGGGCTAGGAATATGTGAATTTTAATGTAGGAAAGATATAGGATTTGTAGGATCTGACTGCCTTTCCAAATATAAGTTTATGAGTCTATTTCTTGTACCTTCTTTGTAGCCTCGTCATATCATTATTCTCCCCACACTTGTCCATGAAGTAGCAGTATCATGGCATATGTCATGTCAATGCTGCACATTGTTCTTCTGAAGTCCAACTTCATTGCAACCTGCATTTCCAGTGTGGCATTGGTCTTCATGTTGTTGTCATTGCCCTAAGTGCTTTCTCAACTTGGTTGCATGGCTGTACCCTCTCTGTCGCTATCTCGAAGCGTCTAGTGTTGAAGGAGCTGATGATTGATGTTGGTGGCGATGTCCCACTGACAGGTAGAAATATTTACAATATTTGTTAAACATATATTTGTCATTGTTATTTACAAAAAACTCTGGTTTTATATAATGCAAAAAAAAAAAATTCTCGTAGTGGCAAAAATTATTTGATTGATATACACTCCTGGAAATGGAAAAAAGAACACATAGACACCGGTGTGTCAGACCCACCATACTTGCTCCGGACACTGCGAGAGGACTGTACAAGCAATGATCACACGCACGGCACAGCGGACACACCAGGAACCGCGGTGTTGGCCGTCAAATGGCGCTAGCTGCGCAGCATTTGTGCACCGCCGCCGTCAGTGTCAGCCAGTTTGCCGTGGCATACGGAGCTCCATCGCGGTCTTTAACACTGGCAGCATGCCGCGACAGCGTGGACGTGAACCGTATGTGCAGTTGACGGACTTTGAGCGAGGGCGTACAGTGGGCATGCGGGAGGCCAGGTGGACGTACCGCCGAATTGCTCAAAACGTGGGGCGTGAGGTCTCCACAGTACATCGATGTTGTCGCCAGTGGTCGGCGGAAGGTGCACGTGCCCGTCGACCTGGGACCGGACCGCAGCAACGCACGGATGCACGCCAAGACCGTAGGATCCTACGCAGTGCCGTAGGGGACCGCACCGCCACTTCCCAGCAAATTAGGGACACTGTTGCTCCTGGGGTATCGACGAGGACCATTCGCAACCGTCTCTATGAAGCTGGGCTACGGTCCCGCACACCGTTAGGCCGTCTTCCGCTCACGCCCCAACATCGTGCAGCCCGCCTCCAGTGGTGTCGCGACAGGCGTGAATGGAGGGACGAATGGAGACGTGTCGTCTTCAGCGATGAGAGTCGCTTCTGCCTTGGTGCCAATGATGGTCGTATGCGTGTTTGGCGCCGTGCAGGTGAGCGCCACAATCAGGACTGCATACGACCGAGGCACACAGGGCCAACACCCGGCATCATGGTGTGGGGAGCGATCTCCTACACTGGCCGTACACCTCTGGTGATCGTCGAGGGGACACTGAATAGTGCACGGTACATCCAAACCGTCATCGAAACCATCGTTCTACCATTCCTAGACCGGCAAGGGAACTTGCTGTTCCAACAGGAGAATGCACGTCCGCATGTATCCCGTGCCACCCAACGTGCTCTAGAACGTGTAAGTCAACTACCCTGGCCAGCAATATCTCCGGATCTGTCCCCCATTGAGCATGTTTGGGACTGGATGAAGCGTCGTCTCACGCAGTCTGCACGTCCAGCACGAACGCTGGTCCAACTGAGGCGCCAGGTGGAAATGGCATATCAAGCCGTTCCACAGGACTACATCCAGCATCTCTACGATCGTCTCCATGGGAGAATAGCAGCCTGCATTGCTGCGAAAGGTGGATATACACTGTACTAGTGCCGACATTGTGCATGCTCTGTTGCCTGTGTCTATGTGCCTGTGGTTCTGTCAGTGTGATCATGTGATGTATCTGACCCCAGGAATGTGTCAATAAAATTTCCACTTCCTGGGACAATGAATTCACGGTGTTCTTATTTCAATTTCCAGGAGTGTATTTGTTTATTCTAATTATGTCCTACCACTTCTTCATCCTTTTATGGGTTGTGTGTCATTTCTTGTTTGTGTGCATGTTGCAAGATTCTCAATACTATAAGAGATTGTTGGTCTGTTTTGTGTCCCCTTTTTCATTTAATTATGTTCTTATGTTGATCTATTAATTTAACTTTTATTTAGTGGTTAGTATAAGATAGGGTGGACGTTAGTTTGTCTAACCTCTTCCTCACTTTTTACGTCAATCTTTACGTTTTGCAGTACTCGGTGGCCTAACGTCTGCTTCTGGTTTCTCTTTGCTGTGTTGGTCCTGTCTCTGTGGACCATAATTTCCTCTTTGATTATTCGCGCCTTGGACTATCCAGTTGCCGTTTCTGACATCGTGACCTCTTTCAAAGTGCTCTTGACGGTAGGCATTTTGATTCCTAAACCCATATCCACCACTGTATAAGTGTCCATAACCGTTCCTATTTCGGTGCCAATTATTCTGGTTCTCGTTTCTATGCCAATTGCTTTCATTGTGCCACTGTCCTGGGCTGTTAAATTGCCTGTAATTATTGGTATTAGGGTTACGATTATTATTATTGGAATATTCGTTTCTAGTCCTCTCCTTTTGCTGTTACCTCTCCTTTCATTTTCCTTTCCTCTCGTCTTCTTTAAAGATGAATTCAAGTTCCCTTAAGACCTCTTTGAATTCTTCGGTATTTTCATTTTTTCCTACTGTCGCCTGTTGATATTTCACCGGTAACTTCATTCTACCGGTAATTGTTTTGCGCCTCCTTAGACCAACAGCTTAGGAGAAATGCTGTTGTGAACTGTAGATAAGACGTACAGGTAGCAGCGATCTTTTGAATCACCTCCGCTACTGTTCCTGTTATGTGTGCACAAATGAAGTCAAGTCTGTGAGCCACGCTCCAATGGTTTGTCACGCCTAGTTGGAACTCATCGATGAATGTGCGTGCACGCAAGCTACCGCCTGCTTCCTGGAAATGTTGAAATTTTCTGACTGTTAGGAAGTAG
This sequence comes from Schistocerca gregaria, assembly GCF_023897955.1. Lineage (NCBI taxonomy): Eukaryota > Metazoa > Arthropoda > Insecta > Orthoptera > Acrididae > Schistocerca > Schistocerca gregaria. Next base: position 418,191,634 of record NC_064924.1, read on the forward strand.
TCTGTATCATATCTACTGATAAATCCGTTTTGTGGCTGATTCGTGGACTCAAATAATCTGCCACTTCTTGTGTCATCTTGCCTATTCTCTGGTAATTTGCTGCCTGTCTGCATATGATCAGTTTCCTGCCCCATAATTGCATCATGTCGTAACATCGGTGAACAAAAGAGTTGTTCATTTAACTCTACTCTCGTCATTCGCTGTACTGTACCTGTGCTACTGTTATATTGTGCCACTGGATTTACTGGTTCAGTCACCTGTCTTTCTATTGGTATCGGCTGACTGTATATGTCCTGTTGTTCTATATACATTGCCTGGTTCTTGCTATGTCATGTATTACTACTATCTGGGTTTTTTGTTTCGGTTTCTGTGCGAGTGTTACATCTGGCCCTGGTTTTAATTCAACTTTCTTAGACGGCGCGTGTTCGTGTACTGAATTAATGCTTGACGTATCAGTTGTTTCGCTACAGGTGTAATCGGCCTCGATCTTTTCTTCGATAATTTGTATCAACTCTGTTCGAAGCTTTTCAAACTGATCTTTGTTTTTAAGTACTATCTTATTGATCCGCTGATAATATTTTTTCAGTGTGACTTTTGCAACCTTGCTTTGAATTGCTTGTTCTTCCGAAATTTGTATTGCTGTTCGAGTGGCTTTTTTTGTAAAACGTTCCACCTTTTTGTCAACGTTTACGATGCTCAATTGGATCTTGTCCACGTCAGTGCATAATTGCTGCTGACTTTGTGTTAGTACTTGAATTCCTTCTCTAGATTCTTTCGCGTCTTTGTTTATCTGTGTGATCTGACTATCAATTCTAGCGATCCCTTCTTCCATCTGGATTTTTAACCTGCTGAATCTGTGTCTTTTTCTCTTGTCTCAAGTTCTGATTATCCTGTTTCAATTGCTGTTGCTGTTTCGTCATATGTGTATTAATATCCTGATTCTGTTTCGTCATACTATCGTTAGTTTTTTGTAACATCTCCATGATCGCGTCCTGTCCTGTAACACTGCCTTCTGCTGAACTTTGTGTTCTCGTTCTATTATTTTTTACTCGGTCAGTTGCGTCTTTTACTGGTCTATGCTATGGCGTGTCTAGGTTTGACAACTGCAACAAACTGTGCCCTCTTCCCTTCTCCCTGTGTTGTTCTTTCTATTCAGGACTAGTTCCGTATGCCATTGAACCATTACGAGGAGCAAACAGCTCCGCCCACTACCCTCTCCGTTGTGTATGTCTTGTGTTTGCAGGTACAGTTGCGTCTGTTAATGAACCTTTTCGTGGCGCCCGTAACTCCACAAGATTCTGTGCATGTTTGAGGAGGCATGTTTAGAATTGTACAAGAGGTTCGACGTATCCTAAATGTTCCCCATTTTCCTCACTGTCTACTTCTCTTTGCACGTAGGCTAACTGTCGATTCATTGACTGTATTGACGCGTATTCTGTCTCTTAATATGTGCCAAACCAACGCGTTTCTTTAGCTCGTTTCGCTGTTAATCTTTGCCGTTTCCTGCGTGGACTGTCTACTTCTAGCTCAGAATGTGATCTACATGGAATTTCGCAATCTGGAAATTCGATGTTCTCGTCCCTTTGATTGCCATCTGTCTGATCTGTCTCAGTTCATTTCCAATCTAACTGAGCCTGCTGCTTCTGCAGCTCACCGACTGTCCTATTCTCTGATTCACCATCTGTCCTATTCTCAGGTTCACCGTCTGTCCTATTCTCAACAAGCTCGCTTATTTGTTGTTTATCTGATCGATTTTCCCCCATTTTGTCTACCTGCTGTCTATCACGCAACCTTACGGGTTTTAGCTTTAGTTAACATGGAGGTTCTTTCAACGCACCACAGCTCTATCTACAAAACTGTACGACCAGATACCAGTCGGTTGAACCTACAACAACAACGTCGTGACTTCTCGGCTGTTCTGTCTACTCTGCTACAGTCTCCAATCTCCACCAGTGCGCTTCAAAAGGGAGAAAAATGTTACGTCTTAATTCTAACTTATTTGATACAGCGTCCCTCTGTGTCCCTGCATCATTTAGCATCTGTGTCTATCACCTGAAACTCCTATGCCATAACATCTATTCAAAAATCGTGAAAATCCAAAATTTTCCAACACAATAAAACAAGACCTTGTCCCTACAATTCTACTTTCCTCACTAGTTGTATCTATTCCAACCCTAAATCTATGCAAATAACTCTTTAATACATGAAAGAAATTTTTTTCAAAGTGATAATGCTGCGACCTGCCGTACCTAACTATCATATATCACCTATTCAGACACTTTTCTATCTTAGTAACGTAACTATTTCACCTACCCTGGCAGGTTAACCTATCCTCGCAGTTATACCTATCCTGGCAGGGTCGCCATTTCCTGTGAGTGTGTGGGTTTTAATTTTGTTAAGTTTCGCAATGGATTGATCCAACAAGTACCCTTTATCTCCTGCAAGAAATAATTTCCGCCTCAGACTACTACAAAAGTCAGACAGATGTTCCTAATGTACCAACAAGAACTGCTTGAGAAACATTCAGCAACAAATTTCTTCTTTAGTTTTCTGCTGCAATGAAAAGATACCAAAACATTTTATATATCCTTACAAAACTAATGGAATGCTTGGCTATAGGAGTATTGCTAGTTAGTGTAAGAAAAACATTAAACGAAAGAAAAATATTATTTATTACAAATCAAGTGAAACTTTAACCTTACAAAAAATGATAATAAATTTTCGGGTTCTTTTCAGAACAGTAGATTGCCTCTTATGGATAGGAATGCTGTTATTTTACAAAGTATACAAAGGTTCTTTTCTCCCTTTTCTTTAAAAATATGATTTACTCTGTAGCATGAGAGCTGCACCTACACAACTTGAATAACTTTTCTAGGTACGTTCAAGGCTATCGCGTGAGAAATGTCATGGAATCTACTGTTATGGAGGACAGTTGGGGCTTGCAGATACTATAGAGTACAATACCGTGAGCAGCAACGACTGCTGCCTGCGTCGCTCGCTATCTCTTTCTACCTGGATTGACCTTCGTCAATCAAACTCTCCCTATGCCTTGATGAAAACAAACACTTCTATCTACTCGTAGTCTAACTATTGGTTTGGTACACCCGGCAGATAACCAGTCCACCGCGATGATACTCAATACTTGCTCGCGGGCTTTTAACAGGTACTCTGTCTGTATTCACTCTAGACAATAAGTGTGACAGTTAACACAGTGAGCAACGCTTAATCGTCAGCGACTCAATATAGAGTGTCACTCCGATTCGCTAACGACAGAGGTGCTCTCCCATGAAATATTGAGGAGACACGTTGTTCCTTGCTCTTTGCGCACACATACATGTGCACTCACTCTGTTACATGTTCACGCTCCAAGAGCTACAACGGAATGGCCCCTTTTTTCTGGAAAAGCTGCAAGGGTATATCATTCGCTGCCTTCCCTTACTCCTCTCACTCTTTGTGTAGGAAATATTCTACCAATCAGCGCTGCTCTTTTAAACAGGAGAATGACGTTTCGTTTTAGTCGACAAATGTGGAAATCTGTAGCATCTCTGATAGGTGTATACTGTCTTCCTTTGAGAACTCCGTAACTATGAAGTCGGTTCGTGGAAAAAGTGCGTCTTCTGGACGCTCCCACGCAATGTAGCGGAATTTGCTTTTGAGTCGAACATGGAGGTCATTATCCCTTCGCTCCAGCAAAAGCTGTCTTCTCTCTGGTCGCTTCGGTCGAAGTAGGTATGTTGTTGACCCAGCCCTCTCAAGGGATGGTCTTCCCAGCTGGCTGGTTTCCTCTTTGGAACGAAAATTCTTGAGGCCGTCATGTTGTGTACGCCAGTCTCGACTTTTTTTCAACCTCGGTGCACACTTGTGATTTACTTATTAGGTTTGCATATAGCTTTCATGAATTCATACAAAATTGACTACCTTATCGAGTTTTGGTTCGAATGAAGCGTCTTGATGTGCAGAATACGATTGTGTGGACGGAATATGTAAAAAGTGAAGGTCAGGAGACCACGCCCCGGTAGCTGAGTGGTGCCGGCACGTCTTCTGGACGCTCCCACGCAGTGTAGCGGAATTTGCTTTTGAGTCGAACATGGGGGTCATTATCTCTTCTCTCCAGCAAAACTGTCTTCTCTCTGGTTGCTTCGGTCGAAGTAGGTATGTTGTTGACCCAGCCCTCTCAAGGGATGGTCTTCCCAGCTGGCTGGTTTCCTGTTTGGAACGAAAATTCTTGTGGCCGTAATGTTCTGAACGCTAGTCTCGACTTTTTTCAACCTCGGTGCACACTTGTGATTTACTTATTAGATCTGCATATAGCTTACATGAATTCATACAAAATTGACTACCTTATCGAGTTTTGGTTCGAATGAAGCGTCTTGATGTGCAGAATACGATTGTGTGGACGGAATATGTAAAAAGTGAAGGTCAGGAGACCACGCCCCGGTAGCTGAGTGGTCAGCGCGACAGACTGTCAATCCACTCATCATCATCATTTCATCCCCATCGACGCGCGAGTCGCCAAAGTGGCGTCAAATCGAAAGACTTGCACCAGGCGAATGGTCTACCCGACGGGAGGCCCTCATCACACGACATTTCATTTCATTTTCTCTACTTACAACACGCTTGCGCGTTGTGTACGTCTTTCACAGTGCGCGTTCACCCCCAGACTGGCTAGCCATCCTTTTGTGTCAGGCCATTCTTAGAGTCTCTACCCTATGCTATCGAGCCAGAAGCCAACTTATAAGGGTGCGCTATGGGAAGCCAATGGGAGACAAGAAACGTACACCAGTGTGCAAAACTAGAGAAAGAAAGTAAGCATCACACGATGTGTTACTGCCAAGTAATAAAGCTCGATGAAACTTGGACCTTACATAGAACTGATATAGTATAGAGCACAAGGTAACTGAACGAAATTAGCGGAACAGACGTTCAGGAATGACACTTTTATTCAAAAACAATAATTACACTCAAGTTAATGGTTCTGTGGACATTACAAAATGTGGGACTCTTTTTTTAATTGTGTGATTGTGGTTACAGTGAATTCTCTGCTAAGGGCTCCCATGTTGGACACAAGGGTGGTTAGGAGTTCTTACAGTCGGGGGTTCTGTTCCTTCACCAGCTGCCAGATGGGCACTGATGCATGTGGACTTGCTCTAAAACGTGTCCTCAATACATCCAACATGTACTCGATGAGATTTAAGTCGGGGGAAATGGTAGGATAGTCCTTTCGCTGAATATCCTGTTGTTTCGAAAGCTTCTTCAGGTACACTATTCGATGTAGTAGCCCATCATCTAGGATAAAAATGAAGTCAGTGTATAACCCTACCACTACTACTGCAATTTAGTATGTTTTTACCTAAATAACAGATAACCCTCATACTAAAATATAATTTAGTTTAAAAATAAAGCACACTATTGGAGGATAGTCCTGTTAATAGGAGAATCTAATCAACAGATTTTTCCTTTTTACAGAATCTGACCGTGTGTTGTGTCTAATGGAAAAGTAAATCAGACTATTCAATTCTTCTCCTAAGTTCTTACCCAGCGGTCAGAAAGAAACGCAGTATGAATAGTATTATACTGAAGCTAGGTCAACTCAGTCCCAAGTTAATTTAGTGGTTTAAAATACGTACAAACGGTCCCCAGCCTATCCAGGCAGTGAAACAGTGAAGTATTGGAAAAGCAGAAGTATGAATTTTGCCTATTTTCTTGCTACTATTTAAGTTGCTTCTTCATATAAATGTTACTCCACGTTAACAGTGTTGTACTACATCCTCATAAATTACATTTTTAAAAGAGAAAGAGTCCAGTAGATAACTTCAAGAAAGCTAAAAAATTGTGGACAGGGAACACTTTTAGAAAAGCACTTTCCATTATCAACAAATTTAAAAAAAGGTGTGTGAAATGTTATGGGACTTAACTGCTAAGGTCATCAGTCCCTAAGCTTGCACACTACTTAACCTAAATTATCTTAAGGACAAACACACACACCCATGCTCGAGGGATGACTCGAATCTCGGGCGGGACCAGCCGCACAGTCCATGACGGAACCCCCAGACCGCTCGGCTAATCCCGTGCGGCGACAAATTTAAATACTAAAATACTTAGATACTAAAGCGCACACTTTTTATGCTGAACATTTCACTTTAAGAAAACCTCTCCCTTCCTGGAATTTAGTTCCAAAAGCTATTATTCTATGAGCTAGCTCTGTGCAATCATTAAACAGATTCTAGTAACTTGGCTATACTCTGATTGAATTTTACGTAAGGAAACATTTACTATAACGCTTTGCAACTGTTAAGAAAACACAAGAAACAATTTAAAAGGTGCCTCTTTATATTAACTTGACACTTCATAAGTCTGTAAAACAAGATGGCTTAAACAAACACCCGGAGGGAATCATATATAGGTGTATGATTAGGTTGAAATGACAAGGGCCGCGCGCGGTAGCCAACGCTCTATGGCGCCTTGTCACGGTCACTAATATCCAATTCCAAATAACAGGGTGAACCAGTTTCTCTAAAGTTCAAGAATGGTTATTAAAACACAGTTTAAATTAATGGTTCACGCTGTACAAAAGACATTATTTGGTGGCTATAGCCTTGGGTGTGGCGAACAATTATGATGCCTACACTCTCAGAGTACGGCCTAAAAGTATCTTGCGGTATGGACTCAATTTTTGTTCTTGGCGTCGTTCAATTTGACGTACAGTGGCGCAACAACTAGCAGTTACGCCGTAAGCCGTTTGCAGTCTTCATCCAAGGCAATTTTGTGCAAATCTGCAGGAAGAGCTTCTCCTGCAGCACGAGGGTGTTGGCTCAATCACTGCTGCCTACAGACAGTGTGGCTTACTTCCCACGCTTGCTCTAGGTGGCGCGCCAATTCACTCTTCCCACCTTTTCCGCTCCCCAGAGCCACTTTTGTTTCAAATAAAAGCACACTGGCTTTTATATAATACCTATTTCCTCTGTTGTTCCTAAGCGAAACCATTTCTTACAATTGTCAAATTTACATAAACATGACCAGTTTACACACACAAATGTTTATAAACACAAAAGTCATCAGAAAATTATTTAAAGTAATAAACAATTTTCGTAATATTTTGCATACATTGCCTACATACAATGCAAAGAACTTCAACCTCCAGCATAGTACACTTTACACTACATATACTGAAAATATAGTACCAATATGCAAAAATTTTAAAGCAAAATATTATAAAAATTTAGATGAACCATAAACAACTAATGTTATAAGTGCAGAATAATCATAATTTTCTTGTACTTCCGTCCTGCACGTATGCAAGGTCTGCACAGTTATTACAGAAATGATGTGATTAATTTAACGGGTGGCGGGATCCATTCTCGTCGTTAATCCGCCGGCCAGATTCGATCCGGAGCCTGTGCATCTCCATCGCACTTCAGCACGGACGGATCTCTGTCAGGTCGAATGCACCCCTGAAAAGGGGAATGGGAATGAGCCCAATGTCACAATAACGTTTACCGTTGAGTGTACCGTCTTCAAAGACTTGGTCGTCTGGCTCTGATCTGTGACAATTCATTGTGTCGCTGTGGCGCCAACTGGTGCTCAAATTGTTGCTGCAGATGCAGTCAATGCGCCAGAGCCATACGTCGAACACGACGGCTGTCCGTTGCTCGGTCTTCTTGAGACGTTACATTCTCGGGACCACAGATGCCAGCAATGACTAGCCGTGGTTATATTCCTGCCCTGTCTTTCTGCAGTATCGCAGAAGAAACATCGAACTTCTCGCAGTCTGTTACACAACCTCGTTCAAACTCAGTGAGGTGTCGATAATGGCTTCTTCGTCGCCTTAAAGACATTCTTGAGTAACATCATCTCACCGCGTCCAATCTCAAAGGTAATTAACGCTCACTGACAGTACAGCGTGTATTTAAAGCAAAACTGATTTGCACCTTCAAAGTGGCGATACTAGCGCCACTTTTATGCGACTGGCGCGAAATTTGAATAGACGTCATCTTTCAGATGTAGAAGCACATCTACCACATTTCGCTGATGTCACGATTTGGGCTTCTCCCCCCTCACTTTGGATTAGTTGCAACAAGACACACTCAAGGATAAAATGAAATGTATCAGATGGGATACGTAAGACGTCCCTATGCCAAGTTATTTTCTGTCATTTGCACATAAAATAGACTGGAAATTACCTAAAAAATATAAGACTTTTAAATAATTTGCCTGTGCAAATGATGTGAGACTTACAACCAGCTCAACGGGACATCTCAAAATTGTCATGTAAAATTAATATAAAACTATCACCAAAGTGAGTGTATTTATATGTGTAGTACAACTTCTGATTCAGAAAACTGAGAAAACATGCTCTAAACTCTTTATCAACAAACTGAATTTGAAACACCTAGGATGTGAAGGTGAACATTTGCGCTCTAACGGCTGGTGTTTGTATTAGAAATTTACCTTATTGTTGCAGATTTGATTGTACGGTACAATACGGTTAGCTGTTTCAATGTCTGGTTAGAAATTAGTTTAGCGTGGTCCAGGAGCAACAATGGGGGCATAATAGTTTTTATGTTCCCATCGAGATGCTTGATATCGGTTAGTCCCTTTGCCTCTCACCATTGGCCTGCGTAATTTCGGTGAATTCCCTTGCTCTTGGCTCGCACCTTTGGGGTGCTTGACTTCGGTGAGCACCCACAGCACAGCACGATCACTGCATTGACATTTGACCTTCTTACAGTGGTTTTGGTTGTTATTCCGTCAGTGGACGTATAGCGGCCAGCGCGAGAGTTATACATGGAAATCAGTCACCTTGGGGGGGGGGGGGGGGGGCGGCCACTGAAATCAAACGTTCCGATGGTTTGGAAACCCACCAGTATTAAACCCCCGTGGGGGGATAGAAAATTAAGTTAACGTACAAGTAACTTATTTGCCAGAAATATCAATATCTATCCAGATCATTTGTGCTGTAAAATCATATTTCTCGCAGTCATGTAATGTTTGAACATCGATGTCTACCTTAAGAACACAAAGATTTACATTTCAATCGTAAATGAACTATAGAATCAAATGTGTCAGCTCTTAGGTGAAAAAACAAGCACATTTGATATTAGTCGATTAGAGCGTCATCTACTGCGATTGAAAAACAGCGGTTTAAGTGAACCGTATGTTTTTTGGTGTAGAATCCGACTACGCAATAAAAATGGAGTGGAGGGTTCCCACTTGTAAATAAGTTGCTCCCGCCCATGATGCAGAGCTATTACCTGTAACATTTCTTTGTAGGATGCATCGTTTTCGATATATTTAATTATCTCAAGTTCCAGCAAACGCCCTGTATACATCCACATTGTGACCTTACAATCAATAGGTCTTACATAAAAAGTGATGAAAGGACAGACAATTTGAGTGGTCGACATTTGACCAGCAAGTTGCAGCATAGTGGCTGGTCCAGACAGATGAGCAAAAGCTGTCACACGGTCCGAGGAGAGACAGCAAGCCGAACGGGCTGCAGAATAAATACCTGGCAAGCCAATAACCCGATATCCACTGCGGTGAAACTGAGCGACGGCGTGGCTACTGACGCTGAGCAGCATGGCGAGATTGTAACTGAGTCAAAAATAAAAGCGTTGATATCCACCTTAAACAGCGACATAACTTACAGTCGAGCTACAGAATATGTAATGACAGCGCTGAAATCGCAATAATGAGACAATTTCAGTGAAAGTGCCACCATGTTTGTTCGATAACCATTAACAGAGTTGTTGTTGTTGTTGTCTTCAGTCCTGAGACTGATTTGATGCAGCTCTCCATGCTACTCTATGCTGTGCAAGCTGCTTCATCTCCCAGTACCTACTCCAACCTACATCCTTCTGAATCTGCTTAGTGTACTCATCTCTCGGTCTCCCTCTACGATTTTTACCCTCCACGCTGCCCTCCAATGCTAAATTTGTGATCCCTTGATGCCTCGAAACATGTCCTACCAACTGATCCCTTCTTCTAGTCAAGTTGTGCCACAAACTTCTCTTCTCCCCAATCCTATTCAATACCTCCTCATTAGTTACGTGATCTATCCACCTTATCTTCAGTATTCTTCTGTAGCACCACATTTCGAAAGCTTCTATTCTCTTCTTGTCCAAACTAGTTATCGTCCATGTTTCACTTCCATACATGGCTACACTCCAAACAAATACTTTCAGAAACGACTTCCTGATACATAAATCTATATTCGATGTTAACAAATTTCTCTTCTTCAGAAACGCTTTCCTTGCCATTGCCAGTCTACATTTTATATCCTCTCTACTTCGACCATCATCAGTTATTTTACTTCCTAAATAGCAAAACTCCTTTACTACTTTAAGTGTTTCATTTCCTAATCTAATTCCCTCAGGATCACCCGATTTAATTTGACTACATTCCATTATCCTCGTTTTGCTTTTGTTAATGTTCATCTTATATCCTCCTTTCAAGACACTGTCCATTCCGTTCAACTGCTCTTCCAAGTCCTTTGCCGTCTCTGACAGAATTACAATGTCATCGGCGAACCTCAAAGTTTTTACTTCGTCTCCATGAATTTTAATACCTACTCCAAATTTTTCTTTTGTTTCCTTTACTGCTTGCTCAATATACAGATTGAATAACATCGGGGAGAGGCTACAACCCTGTCTCACTCCTTTCCCAACCACTGCTTCCCTTTCATGCCCCTCGACTCTTATGACTGCCATCTGGTTTCTGTACAAATTATAAATAGCCTTTCGCTCCCTGTATTTTACCCCTGCTACCTTTAGAATTTGAAAAAGAGTATTCCAGTCAACATTGTCAAAAGCTTTCTCTAAGTCTACAAATGCTAGAAACGTAGGTTTGCCTTTTGTTAATCTTTCTTCTAAGATAAGTCGTAAGGTCAGTATTGCCTCACGAGTTCCAACATTTCGACGGAATCCAAACTGATCCTCCCCGAGGTCTGCATCTACCAGTTTTTCCATTCGTCTGTAAAGAATTCGCGTTAGTATTTTGCAGCCGTGGCTTATTAAACTGATAGTTCGGTAATTTTCACATCTGTCAGCACCTGCTTTCTTTGGGATTGGAATTATTATATTCTTCTTGAAGTCTGGGGGTATTTCGCCTGTCTCATACATCTTGCTCACCAGCTGGTAGAGTTTTGATAGGACTGGTTGTCCCAAGGCCGTCAGTAGTTCTAATGGAATGTTGTCTACTCCGGGGGCCTTGTTTAGACTCAGGTCTTTCAGTGATCTGTCAAACTCTTCACGCAGTATTGTATCTCCCATTTCGTCTTCATCTACATCCTCTTCCATTTCCATAATATTGTCCTCAAGTACCTCGCCCTTTGTAGTACTTTGATAAAACACAGTATATACAGTTCCGTACAGTAAATGGCACAACTCCAGTAATAAATATAGAATTTGAACAGAAGTCTGTAGCTAAGGTAGAATTTTCAAAATTTTTAGGTGTGTCCATTGATGAGAGGTTAAACTGGAAGCAACACATTGATGGTCTGCTGCAACGTCTGAGTTCAGCTACGTATGCTATTAGGGTTATTGCAAATTTTGGTGATAAGAATCTCAGTAAATTAGCTTACTATGCCTACTTTCATTCACTGCTTTCGTATGGCATCATATTCTGGGGTAATTCATCGTTGAGTAGAAAAGTATTCATTGCACAAAAACGTGTAATCAGAATAATTGCTGGAGCCCACCCACGGTCATCCTGCAGACATCTATGTAAGGATCTAGGGATCCTCACAGTAACCTCACAGTATATATATTCCCTTATGAAATTTGTTGATAATAATCCAACCCAGTTCAAAAGTAATAGCAGTGTGCATACCTATAACACCAGGAGAAAGGATGATCTTCACTATGCAGGGTTAAATCTGACTTTGGCACAGAAAGGGGTAAATTATGCTGCCACAAAAGTCTTTGGGCACCTACCAAACAGCATCAAAAGCCTGACAGATAGCCAACTAACATTTAAAAATAAATTAAAAGAATTTCTAGATGACAACTCCTTCTACTCATTGGCTGAATGAAAAAAAAAACTTAATCATTAGTGTCATGCAATATTTTGTGTAATGTAATTTCTTGTACAGACATCTTTTATTAACCTGACACGTTCCACATCATTACGAAGTGTCGTATTCATGATCTATGGAACAAGTATTAATCTAATCTAATCTAATCTAATCTGTATAAACCTTCTATATACTCCTTCCACCTTTCTGCCTTCCCTTCTTTGCTTAGAACTGGGCTGCCATCTGAGCTCTTGATATTCATACATGTGGTTCTCTTCTCTCCAAAGGTCTCTTTAATTTTCCTGTAGGCAGTATCTATCTTACCCCTAGTGAGATAAGCTTCTACATCCTTACATTTGTCCTCTAGCCATCCCTGCTTAGCCGTTTTGCACTTTCTGTCGATCTCGTTTTTGAAACGTTTGTGTTCCTTTTTGCCTGCTTCATTTACTGCGTTTTTATATTTTCTCCTTTCATCAATTAAATTCAATATTTCTTCTGTTACCCAAGGATGTCTAGCAGCCCTCGTCTTTGTATCTACTTTATCCTCTGCTGCCTTCACTACTACATCCCTCAGAGCTACCCATTCTTCTTCTACTGTATTTCTTTCCCCTATTCCTGTCAATTGTTCCCTTATGCTCTCCCTGAAACTCTGTACAACCTCTGGTTCTTTCAGTTTATCCAGGTCCCATCTCCTTAATTTCCCACATTTTTGCAGTTTCTTCAGTTTTAATCTACAGGTCATAACCAATAGATTGTGGTCAGAGTCCACATCTGCCCCTGGAAATGTCTTACAACTTAAAACCTGGTTCCTAAATCTCTGTCTTACCATTATATAATCTATGTGATACCTTTTAGTATCTCCAGGGTTCTTCCACGTATACAACCTTCTTTCATGATTCTTAAACCAAGTGTTAGCTATGATTAAGTTGTGCTCTGTGCAAAATTCTACTAGGCGGCTTCCTCTTTCGTTTCTTAGCCCCAATCCATATTCACCTACTATGTTTCCTTCTCTCCCTTTTCCTACACTCGAATTCCAGTCACCCATTACTATTAAATTTTCGTCTCCCTTCACTATCTGAATAATTTCTTTTATTTCATCGTACATTTCTTCAATTTCTTCATCATCTGCAGAGCTAGTTGGCATATAAACTTGTACTAGTGTAGTAGGTGTGGGCTTCGTATCTATCTTGGCCACAATAATGCGTTCTCTATGCTGTTTGTAGTAGCTTACCCGCATTCCTATTTTCCTATTCACTATTAAACCTACTCCTGCATTACCCCTATTTGATTTTGTGTTTATAACCCTGTAGTCACCTGACCAGAAGTCTTGTTCCTCCTGCCACCGAACTTCACTAATTCCCACTATATCTAACTTTAACCTATCCATTTCCCTTTTTAAATTTTCTAACCTACCTGCCCGATTAAGGGATCTGACATTCCACGCTCCGATCCGTAGAACGCCAGTTTTCTTTCTCCTGATAACGACATCCTCCTGAGTAGTCCCCGCCCGGAGATCCGAATGGGGGACTATTTTACCTCCGGAATATTTTACCCAAGAGGATGCCATCATCATTTAATCATACAGTAAAGCTGCATGTCCTCGGGAAAAATTATGGCTGTAGTTTCCACTTGCTTTCAGCCGTTCGCAGTACCAGCACAGCAAGGCCTTTTTGGTTATTGTTACAAGGCCAGATCACTCAATCATCCAAACTGTTGCCCTTGCAACTACTGAAAAGGCTGCTGCCCCTCTTCAGGAACCACACGTTTGTCTGGCCTCTCAACAGATACCCCTCCGTTGTGGTTGCACCTACGGTACGGCCATCTGTATCGCTGAGGCACGCAAGCCTCCCCACCAACGGCAAGGTCCATGGTTCATGAGGGGGGTTATTAACATTTAATGCGAAATTGTTTATAAGATTAGTAACAAAACGTACAAACGCACTACAATTGCGTACGACACACTCCCTGACAGGGATTGGAGTCAGCTATAAAAGAGTATATTTGTCACAGTACGAAACACAACTGTTATAAATAAATTGATGAATAAGTTACGTCTGAGTGTCAAAACTATGAGTTCCTCACATTTACATAAAAAAAATTACAGCAGTACGAACTATGTATCTTACTGTCCAATTTTTAAATACATAAGTAATGTGAAAGTTTGTGAATACATCGTTGTAACAAGTAGTAAAGGGCACAGCAATCAGTCGCAAATAATATTTATTGAAAACTCAGATTTCTTTAGTGCTAAAAGGCATGCAAAGAACCAGTTACAACAAGATAACATACAGGCCTTATTAAACAAAGAGTTTTATAACCTTTAAATGTTAATCAGTGATAGAATAGACAGTAGTAAAAGTAAATTAAAACTTTCCAACTCCTTGTACATATATACACATAGCACAAACTCTACTATACATGCCAAAGGTCGAGTTCACACTGAGTTACAACACAGCTGGCTTTAATATACATCATACGAATCTACAGCGCCCTCTTTAAATGTGTGATGCGTTGACAACATGTATTAACTTTATATTAATATTTGTAAGTTTTATCATTTTATTTATTGTTTTATACTTCTAAATCTTTTATGTGCATTTTATGTACACAAAACAAACAAGGTGCTTGTACCAAAACAGTAACTCATGTCTTACTGTCATACATATGGGGTGGTAATGGCGTGGTCTACCAGTGGCATAGGTTACTGTTGCCTACTGTACAGCTGAACATAGTTCAAAAATACAGAAAATTTTGTTCAAAAAACCTAAACTAATAAAGTTTATTAAAACACATGTTAAATTCCAAGTACAGTTGAAGGAATAAAAACAGGCAAAAGTGATGTCATGAGCTATCTTACCAGTAGCAGTATGACGGAAGAACCCGAAATCTTTTCGCTTTCTAATGCCCTCTCACGGCTTTCACGGTAAAAGCCATTACTATTTACACCGTTTTGTGCTAATATTAGTACACTTTATACCATATTATGTAATAAGATAGAGAAATATTATATTTGTCCCCAGAAACTACGTATTCACATGCAACCTAATCATAAATAGGTCTTTATTCGCAGATTAGAGCGTCTGTTGGGATCGGTGCACTGATGTATCAGTAATAACCTACTCATGGTTACAAGCTTTCTGAACCGCATTTCAGTACATAATTTATGAGGGCAATTAAATTTCCCACCTTATTACACGAAGTACTTGAAAGTACACAGCCTCCATTCTAGAGGGGCTACACTTTGCTAGAATACAGCCTTATGAGCAGCGAGTTATTTGACATATACTGTTGGTTACGGACCACCTTCAGATATGTGTTTGGAGCCATATGCACTTGTCTTTTGCATACTTCCTAATCTCCTTTATCCACCTTCCATTAGGTATTTTCCTTGATTTTTTCCTAACTCTTCAAATGCAGCATAGAACGTCATTGCTTCGTTTACTGGCCATTCTAACGCCAACTCCCCTCCATTGCTCGCTGAGCTATCCTTTTATTTTAATGAATTAATTTATTTATTTTTATCGAAAATCCATGTCACACTGCGATGAATAAAATCTTGATAGTGAGTCTTCCATTTCCGAAACATTGGGAAAAAGTTTTCAAAACGGTTTCAGTAATGCCCAGAATTGTCCGGAGCAATTTTATTCTTTTATTTATTTCATTTACTGTACAATCTGTCATTGTTTTCAGTGATCCCAGATACAAGAACTCATTAACCTTTAGGACAATTGTGAATTGTATGATTTTTATTTTTGAATGCTGATTATACGTTGTTTTGATGGTAGTGTAATTGGTTTTTAGCCGTGGTTTCAGAGATGCTCTTCCACTTTCCTCCATTAGAGGTCGAAGTTTATGAGTATCAAAGGCAAACAGTACAGTAGTCAGACATGGCTCAGGTAAGTTCTAATAAGACTTATTATTCCTCAACTGAAGGATCAGAAAATTACTTCTGTGTCTACAAGTTTCGGGCATGTTTAACATCCTTGCCTGACTCCTCTGTCACTTCTGAACCTCTCTCTAAGAACAAGTGTAAGGGAAACTGTAACATTAACTATATGTTAATAAAGTTTGAATCGATTCATTGTTCATAAATGGCTTTTTCTGTAGATTTAGTTGAAAATCGTGACAACGACCTCATCTTGTATGATTCACTGGTTCTTGCCCAATCACTGATGTTAAGAGCGTTGAGTCTGGTCGGTACCTGCATGGGCGACCGTCTGAGTGCGTTGGGTTCCGCTGGTTCATGGACAAAGAAGTTGCATAAGGGGCTTCCAGTTCGCTAATTCGTAACACGTCGTTGGTCCATACAGCATTATTATTATCTTTGATTCCCAGGAAAAATTGTAATATATGCTCATTTGATTTTGTCTGTGACTTGTAAACTGTCTTTGTTGCACCTGTTTCTTCCGTCAGCTTATTTCTTTGCAAACCTATTATTTCCTATGCACTTGATGACACACTTAGTCACTCTTGTGCATTATTGTCCCACGGAACAATAAAAAAAATAAAAATATAAGAAAGTTGTGGAAATGCACTGATGAAAATTGAATATTTGTCCCGGAACGGGATTCGAACCAAGATTTATCCCTTCTCATCAGCGGTTACTTTAACCGTTTCGGCCATTCGGACACGGTCACTGATAGACCGAAATTTCCTTTTATCTCTGGCCGCAATACAGCGTCCCTCTGCCGTTAACCCCAACTCGCAAATTATTGATTCCCGTAGAAGTTCAGACGATATTAGTGCATCCACACAGAAGCAAATGTCATGCAGTCATCACGCTATCACAGAGATGTATACATATACAAATAGTGTATGTTCTGTAAGACATGTTGGACAGAACGTAGTCGTAAATGCTTCACGTGGTCTAATGAAGGCCTGTAACGTGTGTAATATAGACAGGTAGCCAAATTAATGTGACTAAACAGTGCAGAAATACGTTTACTTCCCTTGCCTGACACTGGATTCTTTCGAATATGCCAGCCGCATACTTTTACAGATAGGTCGAACATGACAACAAAGTACCGCTTTGGAACTAAAGAGTGACGTTTGCATTTACTCCAGGCCAGTAGGTAACCTGTACCGTTAGCGACTGCTCTACTTATTGCAGTAATTACGTTGTAACCAGACAAGCTTGCTATTCAGATACTGCTGATACTTTTATATGTCTTATTTCACATACAAGCATTACAAGGACAGATTAAATGAGTTTCATTTTGCATAAGATCGAAAATGGTGTCAGTAATGTAAGAAACAAAGTAAATGTAAACATACGATCTGTAATGAAAGGGTGATAAAAAATGAAACGTAGGAGTGCCAAGGTAATTTTGTTTATACTGTATCATTAGACAGAACGTCTAAATGCAGAGCAAAAAGAATTTAAAAAGTGTTTCCCTCAGACCAGATTAACGTTTACTTCTCTAGTTTGCTGTGCTTTATTCCTTCCTCGTCAATTGTTTTTTGGCTTTAAGATTAAAATAAATTATGCATGGTAGTGATAGGATTAAAAATTTAGGACCCGAAAATGAACAACTTACAATCGCACAATGTTATATGCGTCAATAGTTAATTATCAAGTAGCCTATGTTCAAGCGAAATAATTAGAAATATTCATTAACATGTAATAGTCATTCACTGTAGAAATTTTCGGTGATGAAGTGTAGTCTATTCGATTTGTTTCCCTGTGACTTATTTTATAGTTGTATTTTTCTTTCGTCATATGAATCATTTATACATTGTAGACTCGCTTTATATGTTTTGAATAAGTGTTAACGCTAACTGGCCGAAATTCACTGGCCAGTAGTCTTTGTCCTGAAAAATGGGCAGTAGATTGTATCAGCTTCCAAGAACACCGTCTGAAATTATGTTTATACAGATTCATTTTAACTGTTGTAATTCAGCCTTCCAATTTCTTTGGAGGTGAGGCACTATAGTAACAGTAATAGGAGTGTTAACGTCCTACACAAAATTCTACTTAAACGTAGAGTAACATCAATTTTTATTTATGGTAATTACGCCTCTGGAAGGAATACGTTCATGTAAAACATCACGTACAGTGATGTAAACAGCAGATGCAACAGCTGAAAGAAGCCAAATATGTCTAAGGGTAGCAAAGGAAGAAGCGTTCAGTTATTAGTATCCGATCTGACAAGAAATGACAAGAAATTCTGGTGGCACATGAAATCGTTATTCCGATCGAAGTCACCTGTTCGGTCACTCATTAACCAAACTGGTGCCAAAACGACAGATGGCGGAGAGATGACTGGAATACTTTATCTGAAAACTATCTTGAGCAGTTAAACAGAGAACCGACTCGTGGCGATAACATATTAGACCTTCTGGTGACAAACAGACCCGAACTATTTGAAATAGTTAACACAGAACAGGAAATCAGCGATCATAGAGCGGTTACTGCATCGATGATTTCAGCCCTAAATAGAAACATTAAAAAAGGTAGGAAGATTTTTCTGTTTAGCAAAAGTGACAAAAAGCAGATTACAGAGTACCTGACGGCTCAACACAAAAGTTTGGTCTCAAGTGCAGATAGTGTTTAGGATCAGTGGAGAAAGTTCATAACCACTGTACGATATGCGTTAGATGAGTATGTGCCAAGCAAGATCGTAAGAGATGGAAAAGAGCCACCGAGTTAGAAAACTCCTGCGTAAGCAAAGGGAACTTCACAGTCAACATTAACATAGCAAAAGCCTTGCAGACAAACAAAAATTACGCGAAGTGAAATGTAGTGTGAGGAGGGCTTTTCGAGAGGCGTTCAATGAATTCGAAAGTAAAGGTCTATTTACTGACTTGGCAGAAAATCCTAAGAAATTTTGGTCTTATGTCAAAGCGGTAGGTGGATCAAAATAAAATGTAAAGACACTCTGTGACCATAATGATACTGAAACACAGGATGACAGACTAAAGGCCGAAATACTAAATGTCTTTTTCCAAAGCTGTTTCACAGAGGAAGACCGCACTGTAGTTACTTCTCTAGATTGTCGCACAAGTGACAAAATGGTAGATATCGAAATAGACAACAGATGGGTAGAGAAACAATAAAATCGCTCAAAAGAGGAAAGGCCACTGGACCTGATGGGATGCCAGTTCGATTTTACACAGAGTACGCGAAGGAACTTGCCCCCTTCTTGCAGCGGTGTACCTTAGGTCTCCAGAAGAGTGTAGCGTTCCAAAGGATTGGAAAAGGGCACAGGTCGTCCCCGTTTTCAAGAAGGGACGTCGAACAGATGTGCAGAACTATAGACCTATATCTCTAACGTCGATCAGTTGTAGGATTTTGGAACATGTATTATGTTCGAGTATAATGACTTTTCTGGAGATTAGAAATCTACTATGTAGGAATCAGCATGGGTTTCGAAAAAGATGATCGTGTGAAACCCAGCCCGCACTATTCGCCCACTAGACTCAGAGGGCCATAGACACTGGTTCACAGGTAGATGCCGTATTTCTTGACTTCCGCAAGGCGTTCGATGCAGTTCCCCAAAGTCGTTTAATGAACAAAGAAAAAGCATATGGACTATCAGACCAATTGTGTGATTGGATTGAAGAGTTCCTAGATATCAGAACGCAGCATGTCATTCTCAATGGAGAGAAGTCTTCCGAAGTAAGAGTGATTTCAGGTGTGCCGCAGGGGAGTGTCATAGGACCGTTGCTATTCACAATATGTATAAATGACCTTGTGGATGACATCGGAAGTTCACTGAGCCTTTTTGCAGATGATGCTGTGGTGTATCACGAGGTTGTAACAATGGAAAATTGTACTGAAATGCAGGAGGATCTGCAGCGAATTGACGCATGGTGCACGGAATGGCAATTGAATCTCAATGTAGCGAAGTGTAATGTGATGCGAATACATAGAAAGATAGGTCCCTTATCATTAGCTACAAAATAGCAGGTCAGCAACTGGAAGCAGTTAATTCCATAAATTATTCTGGAGTAGGCATTATGGGTGATTTAAAATGGAATGACAATATAAAATTAATCGTCGTTGAAGCAGATGCCATACTGACATTCATTGGAAGAATCTTAAGGTAAAGCAGTCCGAAAACAAAGGAAGTAGGTTACAGCACACCCGTTGGCCCACTGCTTGAATACTGTTCACCAGTGTGGGATCCGAACCAGGTAGGGTTGATAGAAGAGATAGAGAAATTCCAAAGGAGAGCAGCGCGGTTCGTTACAGGATCATTTAGTAATCGCGAAAGCGTTACGGAGACGATAGATAAACTCCAGTGGAAGACTTTGCAAGAGAGACGCTCAGTAGCTCGGTAGTGGCTTTTGTTGAAGTTTCGGTAACATACCTTCACCGAGGAGTCAGACAGTATATTGCTCCCTCCTACGTGTATCTCGCGAAGAGACCATGAGGATAAAATAAGAGAGATTAGAGCCCACACAGAGCCATACCAACAATCTTTCTTTCCACGAACAATACGAGACTGGAGTAGAAGGGAGAGCCGATAGAGGTACTCAAGGTACCCTCCGCCACACACCGTCAGTTGGCCTGTGGAGTATGGATGTGGATGTAGATACTGAAACCGGTATTCCGTAATTTTTACGCGGCGGAATATCGTAATACGGTTTCTCATTTCCATTGTCGCAGGAGTGCCGAAACGATAGATACGGGGATAAGCGGTCGCGGAATAGAAAATTAAATGAAACTGCTCAGCACTGTAACGATATATGTACTCGATGAGATACCAGATGAGATTCGAAATAGATAATGTGAAAGATGAAACTTTGTGGCAGATTAAAACTGTGTGCCGGACAGAGACTCGAGCTGTAAAAAGGGGGCGTCAGTCGTGTTTACGTAGCTCAGATGGCTGCCGGCATGATAGCTCAGCGTGTTCGGTCAGTTAGCTGCCCTCTGTGATAAAAAAAAAAAACCTGAGTGAATGGATGAATAACGCACTTCAATGGGCGTCATGTGACGTCCGCCACGAACAATTGAAACGAACAATAACGAACAAAATTAGATTGGAAAAAAATATGGTAGAGCACTTGCCCGCGAATGGAAAAGGTCCCAAGTTCGAGTCTCGGTCCGGCAAACAGTTTTAATCTGACAGAAAGTTCATATCATTGCACACTCCACTGCAGACTGAAAATCTCATTCTGGAATGTGAAAGATTTTGACATTCCTCTAGCTGCAGTTTATTGTTGGTCGCTGAAGCAAGGAGGGGTACCAGCTGACCTGACAAAAACGTGTGTCACATACGTTTTCAATAAGAGTCTGATGTACCTTGAAATGTATGTGCTGGTAAGACACTGAAATCGAGTTCGGGAGGACGGTACTTCAACCCCGTGTGGCCTTCTAGATTTCCGTTTTCTACGACTCCAACAAATCGTTTAAGGCCTATCCTGATAATATTATATTTAACACATTTACATCCCGTTTTCTCAGGAAGTGACCAAGATATTAAAACAAAACTTAGCCATGTTATAGAGTCATATCATACATTTACTGATTTACTATCAAGTACCTAACTTTGTTGGGAATCAAGATATGAAGTTTTAATGAAGGTATTAAAAATTTGCGTAGTTAAAGAAATTATGATGAATGTATGAATTTTACCCCTATCATTATAGATCCAAAAATACATAATACCACTATCAATAAGATGTAAAAACTTTAGACCTTTACCTTAAGTAGTTTCTGAGATAATGGAAATATTCGCAAAAGAGTAATTTTTTCAGAATAGCACTTCAAAGATGAAGTAAAGCAAAACTCTGTACTGAATGAATAGACAGCCTCAACTCTTCATCTTTGTAATATTTATCATCCTGAGGATCAACCAGATGCAGTCTATTTCTCCATCTGAGGGATCTCTATACAGTTATCGTAAGATTGCTTCTGTATTATGGCTGGACTTTGTTACAGATTGCTTCAGAACACTTATTCTGCCTGAATGTCCATCACTGAAGGGGGTCAAAGTATCACTGACCCCAGTGTTTTCAAGCCTACAAATGCGCTTCTGGGTCCATGCAACAGTGGGTATGTACAACATTGTCGAAAGACTAAGTTACATTTTGAGTTTTTACTGTGGGGTTTTTCTTGAGAAGAACTGGGTGAGCTAGATATCTACATACTGGATTTCTTGACGCTCCAGGAGCATCAGGGTTGGTGTTTCCGTGTGTGTATTCGGTTCCTCATGCCTCAGCGTTGCGATATTTGCACCAGTCAACTGAACACAAGTACTGTAGTGACTTATCGTCACTTTACCTGTTCTGGAAAAACGTTGCCTATACTGCTTTTCTCATTCCTTCTAAGCTATTGATACTCTTTCTGATCGCTTTTCCATAGTATTCACTTAGCTGATTCATTGTTTTGTTAATCAAACGTCCGCTAATAGTCTTGACACCTGAAAGCCATTTGCTAAGAAAGATTCTGGCCAATTTTATGCAGTCAGGTACCCATTCGTTTCTGCATATGAGAGACACATTCTAACTTTTGTGGTGTTAGGTCATCATAGCGCCTTCTGTCAATTATTGGTCTAAATGAACTGGAATCACATCACCAATGAATTTAGCATACCGAACCCAACATTGTCTTTTAAAGCGCTGAAAGATCTTCACAGCTGAGGCTATTCACATTCCTCTGCGGGATACCTCACATGTTTTCTGACAGTTGCATTCATAATTTTTTTTCTTTTTGTTTTTGTTACCCAGTGTGTGTATCTATAGCAATATTTTGACAATGCCTCAACATAAAGGACCTTCCCAATATGAGTACTTTCGGAAGCTACACATGAATTTTTAGATTAATGGAAACTTTTCTACTGTTGTGTTGTTGTTGCCATCATTTTGCTGAGTTCCACCCACTTTTTCTGATTTCATTGATTATTCTGCAATTATTTTTATGATTTCTCCTAAAGCAGCTGTGCATCCTGAAACATTAGTTGGCGGGGGCATGACAAATTCGTAAGAGCACACTAAGAGCTCGCCGCTGTGGGATCTGTACCAGATATTGTTGATAGATGAGATAGCGAAGATCCAACGGAGAGCAGCGCGGTTCGTTACAGGATCATTCAGTAATAGCGAAAGCGTTACGAGATGGTAGATAAACTCCAATGGAAGACTGCAAGAGAGAAGCCCAGTAGCTCGGTAGTGGCTTTTGTTGAAGTTTCGATAACATACCTTCACCGAGGAGTCAGGCAGTATATTGCTCCCTCCTACGTGTATCTCGTGAAGAGTCCATGAGGATAAAATAAGAGAGATTAGAGCCCACACAGAGCCATACCGACAATCTTTCTTTCCACCAACAATACGAGACTGGAATAGAAGGGAGAGCCGATAGAGGTACTGAAGGTACCCTCCGCCACACACAGTCTGTTGGCTTGCGGAGTATGGATGTAGATGTAGATGTACTGCTAACTGTATCTGCAATATATTCCGCAAATATTGTCCGCATATACCACTGCATGTACTGCACCTGCAAAATTATATCGTCGTTCAATACATAGCGCAGGAGATATGACGTTATGAATATTCAGTTACGTCGAAGCGAAACTGCAGGGTGAAATTCGCTAGAGACACAGTTGAAATCCGTGTACAAATGTGTGTGTACGTTAAATATATGTGAAATACGTTTAAATGTGAGTATTAGGGCAAAGCCACGGGTTATAAGCTCCTCCTAAACCCCTTGATCGATTTCAACCAAACTAAGTGCACATATTACTCACTGTCTGGAAAGAAGTACTGTGGGGAGAAAACCAGGGATATCGTATTCACTTGGTGGTGATGGCGTGGTGAGAGAAGGATGGGGGTAGAGATGGACGGACAAAGAGGGGGAAAGAGGAGATGGACAGGGAGAGGGGAATGGGAAACAGACAGAGAAAGGGAAGAGGAAACGGCCTGAGATGGAGCTGTAGTAGACGCACACAGAAAGTTGAGGAGAGTGAAGGAGGAGGGGAAGGAGGAGATGAACAGAGTGGGAGGAAGCGATGGACAGACAGAGGACAGAGGAGCAGATAGACAGAGGAAGGGGAGGAGAAGACAGACATAGAAGGGAGCACGAGGAGCTGGACAGAGAGTCAGAGGATTCGAAGAGGTGGCCAGAGAGAGGGAGTAGAAGGAGATAGAGAGTTGGATGGGAGATGGATAGAGAGAGGGGCGAAACGAAATGGACAGAACTGGAATAAATTCATACGCAGGCATCACTACGTATTAAGCAAGTAATTATACAAAGAAATGACTAAGAAAGTATACACACATCAGGCTATGATAAAAATATTATCCACACAGATTTGTATAAAAGCCCACAAAAGTTGAAACATTGATAAATTAAACACTATGTATCTGATTATGATAATAGTACCTCCATTGATTTGTTTACAAGATCAAATAAAAGTTGAAGCACTGATGCACTTTTAACTGTCTCTGAAGACTTTAACTGAGTTCGACACGTAACTCACACAAAATATTTGTGCAACAGATTGTCATAACGGTCTTCATTAACTGAAAATAACAAGAAAAATAAAGGAGATTATAATTTGTGGAGGACACATATAAACAATTTTTAGCATAATCATGGCCTGGTATAAGTTTAAGATGGTCTCTAGCAGTGGACAGTGTTGATATTTTACCAAGATTCTAGAAAAATCAACCATGCAGCTGAAATGAATTTTTACAAAATTGTTAATTTAACCAGAAGCCAGAGATGCAAGCTACAGAGGAGTTATACATGAGTCAACTGACCAATAAAATTCACAATATATAAGTTTCAGTTTGTCATAAAAAATTATACAAGATAAACAATAAGGGTGTTGCATCTGCAATTCATTTCTGTTAACACTCTGGGGCAAATATGTGTGGCGTTTCACAAAAAAAGCATATCTTGAATAAGTATGGTTTCTAATTGTGAAACTTCCCCTTACAAAAATTATACACGACTGTGCTTAAACTGACACACAATATTTTTAGCGCAACGCAATCTGACTTCCAAAAATCCCTACGAAAGAATGGCCCTGACTAGCATTAACCTATACGTTTCACAAATCACTTACCTCACAAAAATCTTCGTCACTCAAGCTACTGCAATACAGCGAGCGCCACTACTGCCAGCTAAATAAAAGATTCAAACTACTGAAGGCACTAACTACTGATAGGTATAGTTAGCAAATGAAAGATTTTAATAGAGAACAAACGATGTATTTACCTTAGTAGTCATAATATATATATCACTTCATGACAGCAATTCTTACAAATTTCAAAACTCCACCATCTCTCTCCCCACGTCCACCACAGCTGGCGGCTCACCTCCAACTGCGCAACGCTACGCGCTGTTAGCATCCAGCTGCCGCTGCCTGACACTACAATGGCGAGTATTACAACAATGCCAACCAGCCACAGACTGCACACGGCACAGCCAGTGATTTTCATACAGAGCGCTACGTGGCGGCGGCGTTAGGAATAAAAAAACCTAAACAGCCTACTTACATAGCCCCCATGCTCCCCACAAAAAATTTTTACAAATTGTTTTGGACAGTGGCCAATAATGATTTGATAAAATTTTTCATAATTACTATAACAAAGATATCAAATGCACACACTTATTGATACAATGTTGGTCAGAAGCTAAAATTCTCTCACATTCCTTAAAGACAGTCCTGATCGTTCATCATAGTGAAATTGCAGTGTTTTTTTTTCAAAGTCTGAGCAATTAAAGATATTGCACTTGGAAGTAGTTGATTTCTAAGCAGTCTTGAAGAAGCAGTGTTGTCCTTCCAATGGAAAGAGCCGGCCGCAGTGGTCTCGCGGTTCTAGGCGAGCAGTCCGGAACCGCGCGACTGCTACGGTCGCAGGTTCGAATCCTGCCTCGGGCATGGATGTGTGTGATGTCCTTAGGATTAAGTAGTTCTAAGTTCTAGGGGACTGATGACCTCAGCTGTTAAGTCCCATAGTGCTCAGAGCCATTTGAACCATTTGAACCAATGGAAAGACAGTGCTGACTCTTGACATGCAGACAGGTAATGGGCCACAACAGAACAAACCCACAGCAGAGTCAGTCGAAGTTTTGAAGATTATTGGTAGGTAGGTCATCACAGAGTAGACCTCTTGTAGTCCTGGTAGAGATTATGGTATTGGTGGGCCACCAGAGATGCAGACCCACTGTAGACCTTGTAGAAATAATGGTATTGGTGGGTCGTCAAAGGTGTAGACCCACTGTAGTCCTTGTAGAGATGGCCAGCAGCCATCTGTTTGACTGTGCAGGCGCACAATCACCATTGATGAGTCTTGCGGATAACATAGCAAGTCCATAACCCACCACTTGTCTACTCACAAAGTTTTTGGAATTGTCCTTAGAACCAGCAATGCTGTTAACCAGTCCCTTGCTGAGTTATTAACGCATGTGCAAACACTATCAGTCCCTACTTCTCACATATTGTCCATATACTATGACCAACAGAAACGTGTGCAGTGAAATGTAATTTACAAGTTACTTAATTTGATGAACTGGTGTCAATTACAATTTTATAACATGAGAATACAATAACAAAGGTACAAAATACATCTTTAAATAACATAACAATACAGAGAACATTTGCAGTAGTACAGGCTTTACAAAAGAATCGAAATAACAAATTCATAGGTGTTGCAAAAATTATGACATAAGTACATACATAAAAGATCAGAATAATTATTGAAACATCAACTTCACACATTAGCATTAAAATAAAAGAGAATAAATAATGTCTAAACATCAGAAAAATTCTACAATGTAAATATTATTAGCTAAACACATAAAGACAGGAAGAACACAAATATACAAGAGTACACAAACACATAGTGGGATAACACAAGGAAAGGACAGGGTTTGATTTACTGCAGTATTTTGCAAACAAAACTTTCTTTACTTCTCGGAGATCTCCCTTCGTTCTTCATTATTTCGAAAAAGTTCTATCTATACCTGCTTTCTGTACTTTTCTCATCCTCTTTCAAAAATAGTTTTTCTCCACTATACACTACTTTTTTTTTGGCCAAATCATTTTCATATAGCTTCTCAATGCTTCTCTTCCAATTCATCATAGTTAGTTTCTTATATAGTCTACCACCTCTTAAGCTAACTTAAAATCTACTGAGCTCAGATGCTAAACTAAGGGACGACGCAATGCAGCAGCACAAAATGATTAACACAAACAGCAATGAATAAAAAATGCAAGTAAGCATAGCAAGCAGCAATAAATGTAATAACTTATACCTAAACATGACAAAGCTCAAGCAGAAAAAATGTTACACTAAAGACAAGAATGCAGATAAGGACAATGTCTATTCACATCTTAATGTCTATGCAATTAAAGTGGTGCACCACAAAAACTAATGCTACAACAAATTACCAAGTACTTGAAAAGAAAATTATATATACAGTTACTGTTATTAGTCGCTTCTTATTGCTCTTTCCATTCCAAGAGCTCCTTTTTCGAAGAATGTGGATCATGAAATAATTATTTAATAGATCTGTTGACAGAAAGTATTCACATTAGCAAATGCATTTAATTTTATTTTATAAAGCCAATCCTGCAACACAGCTGGAAAACAGATATCAAATGAAATAAGCAACTATGTACAAAGCATAAAAATATCATTCAATAGCCATGCGACATTTCATAACTTAGTACAAATTCTCTCAACTCTTGTAGAAAGGCACTTGTCATAATCAGGTGTGCAGATGTAAGAATGTTTCCAAGAAATAAGCGTATCGTATTTGCGGTGCTTTCTACAAAGGACTGTCAATAGCGAGGATAATGGCCTCCCTTTTTTTTTTCACCTGTGCCTCTGAAAGGCACACACTAAGGGCTTGTTTCCCGGTGGCTGTCGCCCAGCTGGGTGCCCACGACGCATTACATGCAGGTGGTCACTTAACTGTCTTACCGAAATATTTACGACACCAGTTTCCGCTACAGTGGCAGTCTCATATAAAAAATTTCACAGGTCAAGAATTTGCGTTACACATCTGTAGAAACAAAATTCTATTAATATAACAGTGTACAAAAATTTTTTGGCGGCATTGTGGTACATTCACGCATTTACATACATTTCATCTCTTAAAGTACGATTCTTGGTTTCCAACCACCTTTTTCACAAACCAGAGTCCCTAACCACTACTCATTATTCCTTACCTTCGTCGACACTTCTTCAATATTTAATCATAAGAAATACATAGCATAATCAATTTCCTCACATAGCATCAGCCTATTGATCATAAACATACCTCAACAGCATAATACACATAGTCATCGTAATAATATCATAACAACTCAGTCAAATTCTCAAAATCGTCGTAGCTTTCTCCAATAATTTCAAAACCTAAAAAAATTCTCTGCTCATGTCAAAAGTGTCATCTACCTCAAACGTACTTTAAAAATCATGATCCCATACCAAATACGTCATTCAAAGCTCTCATAGTATCACAATGGTTCCGAAAAAATGTGAACAGTTCACAAAGTACAGACAAAATACAATTTCGTAAGTGTGAAGTTATCCAACAGTGTAATTACGTAAACATGTGTCACTGATGTAGTAAAATGAATGTTTGTCTCTCCCAGTTAAATGATCAGATAGCTGTGTAATTAATGTGTTAGAGAAATACGGTACCGATGTGTAAAGTTGTATAAGCAAATACCATATTAGCTAGGGCTCCTTGTGCTTGCCACACACATGGTACACAAAGTAAGCGTGTACCCCCCTGAGGATTAATGTAATTATACCCTCAGGTGCTACCGATTACAGCAATGGAATGAAATGTATCACAAAAAACTTTCTTTGTAATTCAAATATGTTGAAAAATAAATAGTTTAATGCGTGTCCTGTAGCGCTAAATGTGCGTCTTGCTGTAAGACAATCTCTGTGGAAGTGTCGTAGTTATTGTCCTCCGAAAGCTACGTTCTGCTGAAGTCAATGTACTTACCTCATGATAAACGAAATTGAAATGCTTTGCATATAGATATCTTAGTTATTACTCTTATTGCCGTGATGAAGTAAGTACTGTACTGTACGTATTGTTGTGCTACAGAAAAGGCTGTCTCATTGTAGCTATACCACAAACGTTACTACTAAAACATGTTTTACTTTCCAGAAAAATTCAGAAAACTGTGCAGATATGAAACAGATAAACTGCAAAAGCAACATTGTAAATTGTCACTCATTAGTAGCGTCGTGATAAAATCGTGTAGCTGTCACATAAACTAACCACTGTATCATCTGGTATCTCACAAAAAGTACTTTAAATCCAGAATGTATTTTCAAGTAAACCAAAATGTTGCATTAAAATCTCATTAGCAATACTGGTAAATGTTCTAAGTATGTGAGCCTTATAGTCGTTACGTAATCGTGCAACTAACAAGCAAGAATGTACACATGAAATAACACAGTGATGTCTGTTCACTATAACAATGCACTCGTAAATACTGTCTAAATATGTTCCGTAGGTTCTAGACTGGATAGTGAACTTCAAAACATTGTTGCATGTTAACAGTTTCTAAGTGTGACAAAGCATACTAGAAATGTGAAGTGAAATGTTTTATGGCAAAGACAAAGTTAAAAAGCAGATTATCTTTCAATAAACGGTTTTACATGTGAAATGTGGTGTAAACCTTTACTCTTCCTAGTACGCAGAGTTTCAACTTCAACGCAATTATCATGTGGTATACGTCGGATTCTGTAAGGTCCATTGTAAACTAGAAAGAATTTGTGACTCAAGTGTTTCTTCTTATGTGACAATGGATGAGCTTTAATGAGAACTTTCTGACCAATATATAATTTCTTTGCATTTGCTTTACCGTGTAATTTTTTCCTTTTGTCTGCAGCAGAATTTATATTTTTAATAGCCAAATCAATTATGTCTTTGTGTCGAAGTTTACGTGTATTCGGAAAAGGTACAAGCTCTCTGATTCTGTTTGGTGGTTCTTTATTCTTCAGTACAAGAACAGGTGGTAAAGCAGTGGAGTCATGAGGCATTTCATTCAGCACGTTTTGAAATAAGTGTAAATATCTGTCCCAATGCTGATGTTTTCTGTGACAATAAAGTCTGCAAAGCTTATTGATTTCTTTCATAATCCGTTCAGACGGGTTACAATGTGGTGAGTACAATGAAATAAAAACAGATTTGATTTTATGGTTACGAAGCATGCGTGACCAAACAGCAGATCTGAATTGCGGTCCGTTATCTGAAATTACTTTACTAACGTGTCCAACTTCACGTAAGAAATTTCTAACAAAGGCGTTGGATACAGACCGTCCAGTGGCTTTACGTAACGGAGTGAAAGAAACAAATTTTGAAGTAAGTTCAACAGCGACTAGAACGTACGAAAATCCATTAGATGTTCTGACAAGCGGTCCCAAGAGATCAACAGCAGCAAATTCTTTTAATTTAGAAGGAATGATAGGAAACAATGGAGCACGATGAGAGACAGTAGATGGTTTCGTCTTTTGACAAAGTTTACAAATAGACAAGACTCTTCGAATTCTCTTTTCCATATTGTTAAAATAACAAGTCGTTCGAAGAATATGATAACATTTTCGTGGACCAAAATGTGCATAGCTGAAATGAATGTACCAAATGAGCTTATTAACAAAATCGTCTGGAATGCAAAATACCCATAGCTTGTCATCAACAGTGCATCGTTTGAACAGTATGTTGTTTCTAACCAGATAATAATGCCGAATCTGTGTGTGTGTCTTTTCATGCCATTTACTTTTCATGTCTTTCCAAATCGGATCTTTATCTTGTTCATGAGCAATGTCCTTTAAAGATGTGGTGATGAAGTTTTCAAAGGCGACTTTCTGGATGTAAAGAATACTGAAATTTCTCTCGAGGTTGCTTTCTGTGTTACTTTTCTCAAGCCCAGCCGGTGCGCGTGACAGTGCGTCCGCAACAATGTTCTCCTTGCCGGGAATGTAAACTATTGTGAAGTGGAATTCTTGCAGAAACAATGCCCAACGTTTTAACCTGTCATGATTTAATTTTGAAGACATAACAAATTGTAATGCACGATGGTCACTGTATACTTTTACGTGCTTACCATAAAGAAAGAAACGGAATTTGTTAAATGCCCAAACGATAGCTAAAGCTTCTAATTCAGTAACGGAATAATTTTTTTCAGATTTTGTTAGCACTCGGATAGCAAAAGCAATGGTTTTCTGAACAGTAATATCATTTTCTGTGGCTTCTTGAAATAAATGGGCACCAAGACCGACTTTAGAAGAATCTGTGCTAAGGCAAAAATCTTGTGAGAAATCTGGATGAGCTAGTATTGGCGCGTTAAGTAACGATTCTTTCAAAGAATTGAATTCCAACTGTGCTTGTTCGTCCCAGTTCCAAACAGTATTTTTTCCAGTGAGAGAACAAAGTTTTGGTGTAACTAGAATTTCCATATTCAGAAAACGACGGTAAAAATTTACGAGACCTAGAAAACTGCGGACTTGTTTTTTTGTGGATGGAATTGGAATGGCTCTGATTGCTTCTAACTTTTCAGGATCCGGCTGGATGCCTTCAGAAGAAATAATATGTCCCAAAAACTTCACTTTTGTCCTACCGAATTCAGACTTTTCCAAGTTAACTGTAATTCCAGATTCTGCAAAAATATGTAACACGCTGTTGAGGATGCGATTATGTTGTTCCCATGAGGCTTCTGCTATCAGAATATCGTCCACATATAAGGTGATGTGATGTTTTAAGAGCTCAGGTAATATGGAATTTAGCCCGCGAATGAATGCTGCAGAGGAAATGTTCAAACCAAAAGGAAGTTTCCGAAACTGATAACAAACGCCGAAACAAAGGAAAGCTGTGTATTTTCTACATTCTGGATGAAGTTCGATCTGATAAAAGGTGGATCTGAGATCAATGGAAGACAACACTTTTACACCATTAAAATTTTGAAGAAGTTCTTCCAACGTTTGCGGCCTGTCTGTTTCAGGAATAATGATAGTATTGATTTGTCTCGAATCTAAGACAAGCCTGATCGATCCATTTTTCTTCTCAACAACATGTAATGGATTGTTGTATGAGCTTACTGCAGGCTCAATAATGCCGTCGTCAAGCATGGATTGTATTTCTGTTCTAACACGGTCCCTATAATGTGCTGGAATTACGTATGGTCTAACACAAAATTTAGCATGCTCACGAACACGAAATTGGTATTGAAATCCCTTGATTGTTCCTGTTTTGTAAGTAAAAACTGTGGAATGTGCTTGTAAAATCTCAAAAAGGTCCTGCCTATCAGTGTCATTACAATTCTCAATTGTTTGAAACTTATTCTGAATTAACTCATTAGTTTCAATTGAGCCGTCGATATCATCCCTGTCAGTACTTGCAGAGCGACTGTTAGTGTCTAGTTCCGTAGAAAATTCCGAACTGTTGTCTAACAGAAGGTAAAGCCGATTAATTTCCTCGTCATGGTTTGAGAGCCAATCTTCAAATTTCAAAGCTATTGACTTACCTTCTTTCTCTAAACTTATTTCAGCATCGTGAAAGTTTAAGATTGCTTTGTTTTCATTCAAAAAGTCTACTCCCAGTATAATTTCCGTCGACAATAATGGAACAATAAGAAAATTCATAGAGAAGCTGTGGCTTTGACAAAAGAATTCTAAGTTGGTTTGTTGGCGTACATCTACACTTTTTCCAATGACTGCACCTTGTAATTTAATCTTGCGTAACGGGAGTGTGGGGCAATCTTTCGATTTGCTGCATTTACTAAAAGCTGTTTCACGAATTACTGAAATGGGACTGCCTGAGTCAAGTACTGCCGTAAATTTTACGTCATTTACGCCCTGTTCCTGGAGTAAGATGTCCCTAATGTCTTCCATTTTTACGTAATTACTAGCTACGGCAGCTGCGTCGTCAGTTTCATGCGTACGTTTTGTGGCTGCCAGCGGTATGAGTCATTGCCTATTGTGTCTTTGTTGGCGCGAGTCGTTAATGGGATTAGGAGACCTAACTTCTACAAATTCACCTTGTCGAGAGGGCCCTGCTCTGTTTGATTCCCGCCAGTTCTGCTGCAATTCAGGTCTGTCGTTACGATCATATCGTGTGTCGTCATGTCGGTAGATTCCATAGTTTCTTTCTTGTCGGTCACGTGGTGGAGAATTTCTCCCTGAATCGTAACTGCGCGCTGGACCATTGCGTATTAAGTTATTCCGTCTCCCTTGATAATAATTATTTTGGTTTCCATATTGTCTGTTTCTCTGATTGTCTCTGTGATAGTCATTACCGCGGAGAGGTGATCTTTCCCTGTAATAATTACTACTCTGCCAACGGTTGTCATACGTGTGGTGTCCGTTTTGGTCACGATTTACGTTGTACGAATAGCCTTGTCGTGTATTATTTCTGTCATCGCGGAATTGTGACAGGTGTGACCTGTAATTGTTGTGTTCCTGTTTTCGCGTTCGATTGTCAGTGTCAATTTCCAGTCCTTGTAACAGTCCCTGAAAAGCTTCAATGTCGTCTTTGCATCGTACTGCTAAAATAATCTGTCGTTAATGTTCAGGTAATTTGATTAAGCAAATGCGGATGAGTTCTGAGGGGCTGTATGGGTCTGAAAGATACTGATTCTTATGTAACATGTCTTCAAAATATTTGACAAGACTGGAAAATTCAGATTGTTCGAAATGTTTCATCATTATGATGCTATGTTTTACTCGGTCTTGTGTGGCTGGGGACCAATATGCTGAGAGGAAGGCATGGGAAAATTCTCCTTCACTGTGGCAATCGTGAATGACCGATCGCATTCTTACAGCTGGTTCATTCTCTAAATAGCCACACATAAATTCTAATCTGTGCTCTAGTGACCAGTTGGGAGGAAAACAATGAGAGAATTGATGGAGCCACGCTTGTGGATGAATGTCGTTGCCAGAATTCTTAAATGTTTTGAATTTACGTGTAGTAATGAACAGCTTATAGTCAAAATCATCGTGTCGGCGGGTCGCATATCGGTCATTATTACGTCGTTTCGGCGGTTCCATCTCAAAATTCGGTGTACTTTGCCAATTACTTTCATGATTTCCGAAATGCCCTGTGTTATTATTTTGCGGTTGTTCTGTATTGCTATGTCCCTCTTCCCATACTGGGGCGCGAGTGTCCTCTGAAATATGTAATTCTTGTATTACTTGAGCCAACTGATCTTGTACTTCCCGCATTTCTCTTTTGTACTGTGTGTTGATTTGATTTTGATTCTGTTTGAATTTCCTAATTTGTTCATACTCTTCAGTGTCAGTGAAGGCTACAGGTTTTGTGTCATTCAGATCATCATCTACCTTTGTAGATAAGTTAGTGAACTGATCTGAAAGTTCGGCTACTTTCTCCAATAGTGAACACATTTCCTCAGTGTGTTTTTCTGAACCAAGTTTCAGAGTGTCCATTTGTGTTGAAATCGAATCTACTGTGACCTTTAAGTTTTCCTGAGTTCTTGCAAGTTGCGTAACCGAATCGGTGGATGCAACTGAGTCAATTTTAGCTTGCAAGGTCTCATGATTTTCATGAACAATTGTTTGAAGTTCTTTTATGGCTGCTTCGTGATTCTGTAATACATTTTCATGCCGCGAAAAAATAGGTTGGAAATGCTCACAAATTTGTGTTTTTACGTCATTACAGATTTTTTGACATTTCGATTTGATTTTATGTAATTCAGTAGTTAAATCTTCACGTGTTTGTTCAAGCATATGTTCCACTGTGTCTAACTTTTGAAGCTTTTGCTGTGTTTGTCTCTGATTTTGTTCCATTGTGTCCAACTTTTGCTGTGTTTGTCTCTGATTTTGTTCCATTGTGTCTAACTTCCGAAGATTTTGTTCCATTGTGTCTAACTTTTGAAGATTATGTTCCATTGTGTCTAACTTTTGAAGCTTTTGCTGTGTTTGTCTCTGATTTTGTTCCATTGTGTCTAACTTTTGAAGCTTTTGTCCCATTTGTTGCATTAATTGTAATAACAATGCACTGGTGTCTGAAACATGTTCCTCAGTGTTTTTCGGCAGTGCATTTGAATCGGCAATATTCGCATTTTGAAAAACAGAAAATGTGTCTTGACTTATTTGAGAAAACGGTGAGGACGCAAAACCTGAATCTACAGTATTTGCAATATTGTGTCCTGTCATTTCGGAATCCTGAGGCGAACTGTTGCCGACCGATCGATCGATAACGCTTTCCTGTTCACTAATTGTTTCAGTGCCTACACCATTATTTGCAACCCGCTCCATTTCCTTATGCACAATTACCAAATTACTACTTTGAACATTAGTTAATTCATTACATGGTGGCGCTAACACACTGCTTTCGTCTTCACTGTCATTTCTCAGTTTACTTTGGAGCCTAGTATTACGTTTTTCACACGCCATTATTGTCACAATATTTCATACGACAACACAAAAAAACCACAATTTGAAAAGCAAAAATAAGAGAACACATTAACATATCACTGAAAATAATATCTAGTTAATGGCAAGCGCAGCTGCGAAATACTTTGTGCAAAACTACATGCATGCCACAACTGTTTTACTGTACAACAATGAAAGACTGCAACTACAAAGGAAATTCTATGATTACGCGCTAGCAATAAACAAAAGCTACACTAATTACACAAACTACAAGAAAAAAATCAGAAGCTTCCAGTGAGGTATCCTGGCAGCGTCGACATATGAAACTTCCCCTTACAAAAATTATACACGACTGTGCTTAAACTGACACACAATATTTTAAGCGCAACGCAGTCTGACTTCCAAAAATCCCCACGAAAGAATGGCCCTGACTAGCATTAACCTATACGTTTCACAAATCACTTACCTCACAAAAATCTTCGTCACTCAAGCTACTGCAATGCAGCGAGCGCCACTACTGCCAGCTAAATAAAAGATTCAAACTACTGAAGGCACTAACTACTGATAGGTATAGTTAGCAAATGAAAGATTTTAATAGAGAACAAACGATGTATTTACCTTAGTAGTCATAATATATATATCACTTCATGACACCAATTCTTACAAATTTCAAAACTCCGCCATCTCTCTCCCCACGTCCACCACAGCTGGCGGCTCACCTCCAACTGCGCAACGCTACGCGCTGTTAGCATCCAGCTGCCGCTGCCTGACACTACAATGGCGAGTATTACAACAATGCCAACCAGCCACAGACTGCACACGGCACAGCCAGTGATTTTCATACAGAGCGCTACGTGGCGGCGGCGATACCAATAAAAAAACCTAAACAGCCTACTTACAATTGTACTCAACAAAAGAATTTTGCAGGAAAAATGTATATCTAGAAATCATCCTAACAAAATATCGTCTGGAAGCGAAGGATGACTTTCGGTTTCATTTGAAAGTGGCTAGTCAGATTAGATACAAATACTGATAGGCAAATGCAAAGTGATTACACTGATCCACTCGCCTACCTCGTGCAAAACTACTCAGTGAATTTCTAAGCCTGTGACCTATATAAAACAGTAAAAAAAATTCTTGCAAAGCCACTGGAGTAAAGAATAATAGCAAAATTAGCTTCTACAACACATGATTTCAGAAATGTCGAAGCTGGTTAGCTGCTCAGATGCTGCTATTGTGAGCGTCTATGAAAAGGGATTACAGGATGGTGAAACCGTGTGTAGGCTAGATAATTTACTGAGTCAAACATGCGAACATTTAAGGATTCCAATTATTAACGGTAGCCTTGGTACAGGCGGGTTGACACGTAAGAGCATAATATGAAACTACATCATGGATACGGCAAATAAGTGTGATAATGGTTACTGATTTTAAGATAGGACCTCAGAGAGGCAATTATGAACACCGATAGCATCATCAAAGGGCATGACGGGTGTAAACAGCTGGCTGTGAATTTTAAAACTGCACTATTAAACCCTGATGCGAATTAACTAGCCTCACATCCCTCGCCAGCTAACGTTTACACCTCTCAAAGTGTACGACTATGGAAAATGGCAGCAGTCATAGTTGGAAGTTCTGAGTCTAGATCGTCCTCTGTACTCTGTTCTAATTGTAAGTGCGGGACATCGCTCTCTGCAGTTATCTGCAACAACGTGGAGCAAGTGCTTTCCAACTCCAATATCTGAAATATAGCTGGTTCTGTCAGAAAATTGGAACAGACTTTACGAGTTCCTACCGCTAATAATTTTATGAACAAGTTTAACAAATTTCTACTCTTGCAGATTTTAGCATTGTTAACCAATAATGGTCTGGCATGGGAAGGATGACAGAAAATCTCTCCTACAACATGACATGTTTCCAACCCTGCACGTAGACACGTGTGGGAAAATGCGCCTTCTACCGAAATAATTGTTGTGAGCCAGTCAAAGTCTCTGTTTCTCGGATTTAAACTCCTTCATGACATGTGCACCGTCAACAGCCAATCGCACGACCTCAAGTTCTGCATGCTTCTCCTGGCTTTCAGATATTTATCTCACAAAGAAGATTCCCTGTAGCATCTACTACGGTTTTCACAGCAGGCAGGCCGTCCTCCCATGTGCTTGTTGTATGATAATAGTGCACAGCGACTTCTCTGTGCTATATCTGTTCAGGGGCTGCTTTCAGAAACAAACAAGTTTATGACATTCTGGTCTTTCTAAGTTAACATCCCTTTCACGAATCAATTATAGAAAGATCCCAAGGCTGGAGAAAATAAGATATCCCCTCCATGGTAGTAAAAGAAAATGGAAAGAAGTTATTGGCTGTGCAGTCATTCGCAGTAGCCAGTGTTGTCTGCAGTTATCATGCAGTGTTACTAATCGACTATATTGACTATTGGGACGTGTATATTAGACTACTAAATTGGTTGCATAGCAATTTGGGTCCACACTGACACGTAACAACATATCTACCAGACGGTTTCCCGTCTTTCTCTTTCACTAATCTTTAATTTACCTAAATTTCTCATAAAAATAATATATTTCTGATTTTCCAGTTATTCTGCAGGTAGACCTCATTCTATGTTCTGGTTCCTAGGTTGTTACTATATGCATCTCCAAAGAAACATTGCAACTACCTCACGTGTACCTTGTTAAGTTTCGGCATTCTGAAGGAAAAGTTTTATGTCTGCTTCTGTTATGTATTGTACGGTGTGTGGCGGAGAGCACTTTGTACCAGTGTTAGCACTTTTGTGTCTCATTCCAATGGGATAAAAAGCATTGGAAAAATAATTGTCTACGTCTCTCTGTATATAACCAATTTACTCTTAATGATCGCTACTTAGTTCACTCTTTAGTCTGGCGGAGAGTATACGGGACTAATCTTAGGCTATTAGGAACAGGTGGCAAGTGTTACATAGGCAGATTGATTTTGTGGAGTAATAAGAAATGCGTGTCGTGAAGAAGATTGTTTACGCTAGCTTTTCTCTTATTATAGTTTTTTGTTTTTATTAAGGCTGTCCTCAAGTAGAAGGTTGATCCGAGTGCAGACGTGCTTTGCTAAACATGGTATTATTGTTTTTTTTTCGTAGTACATATGTGATATTACTCGTTCGTCACGTCATAGTCATGAATAAGTTTGGGAAGTAAGCACTACAGGCACATCGAACAAAACGATCATAGTTGTCCTGCTGCGTCATTTCCAGAACTTGCCGTCTGTTATATGAGGAGAATAATTCCAAACATTTCTTTGTCGCTTTCCTGTATGTTTCCCGTCCTACGAGAGACAACTTACATCCATAAGTGATTCCACGTTAAATCATAAGTGACCCATCTCATTGATGAACCTGCGGAACGGAACGCCTGAGCTGTGTTTTGGTATGTGGTGACATCCATACTCTTTTAACTCTCCGCTACTCGCGCGAAAATTCTTGACATGATCACTCTCGCGGATGACAGGTGTCATCCAAAAAGCAAGCGGTGTCTTTGTATGCTTTGAACGGCCTTTATGACTGATTTTATGATTTTTTATAAATCTAAATATAACATATTTAATATTCGTGCACTGTATAACATTTTCTAACGTTTGAAACATTTTGTGCAATAACTTAATAAGGTTACATTTCATGCTTGCCAACTCCAACACTGTTCTATTTTTCTTTGGAGAATATGAGACCAATGAACAATCCTGTTGAAATCCAATGATAGAGAGCTTTCGGCACTTCTCTCTTGTTTTTTCGTACTGTTTCGACGTAAGCCAGTTTCGTCGCCTGGAGTTTCTTGACTTAAGTCAAAGTGGTAAACTAGTTGTCACCAGTAATATTTCTGCTTGTACCTTGTACTGGTTCGACCACTCGAAGAACAATATCTTCAGCTGAATTACTGGCATTATATGGTCCCTCTGGTTTGCTTACACCTACATACAGTTCTAAATTCAAAATGTAAGCTGTTTTTACATCAACAAAACCAAACAATTTTCACCCATACTTTGCAGGTTTGGTAGGAATATATTGCCTGAATGGGCAGTTTCCTCTAAATACCAAAAGCTGTTGGTCATGTTTTTGGCAATAATTTGTTCGTGAATAATTCAAAGACCTCTCTGATAGCAGCCAACTTGTCAATCTCTCTGCGAACACCTCTATTATGGATATTTTCAAACCTCAGACATCTCAACAGATACCTGAATCTGTTTTCACTCATGCATAAAAAACACGATTCAAGTCCGTTTCCCTTTGAGTTATCCCTCATTTTCGATATACTCTTCCTAGAACATCTCAAAGATCCACACAGATGCATCAAACCAACGAAAGCTCTGATCTCGATCGCATCTGTTTCTTTAGCATCACTTTACCTTGAGAAGTCACCATGAACTTAATTAATGTACACTCCTGGAAATTGAAAAAAGAACACTGTGAATTCATTGTCCCAGGAAGGGGAAACTTTATTGATACATTCCTGGGGTCAGATACATCACATGATCACACTGACAGAACCACAGGCGCATAGACACAGGCAACAGAGCATGCACAATGTCGGCACTAGTACAGTGTATATCCACCTTTTGCAACAATGCATGCTGCTATTCTCCCATGGAGACGATCGTAGAGATGCTGGATGTAGTCCTGTGGAACGGCTTGCCATGCCATTTCCACCTGGCGCCTCAGTTGGACCAGCGTTCGTGCTGGACGTGCAGACCGCGTGAGACGACGCTTCATCCAGTCCCAAACATGCTCAATGGGGGACAGATCCGGAGATCTTGCTGGCCAGGGTAGTTGACTTACACCTTCTACAGCACGTTGGATGGCACGGGATACTTGCGGACGTGCATTGTCCTGTTGGAACAGCAAGTTCCCTTGCCGGTCTAGGAATGGTAGAACGATGGGTTCGATGACGGTTTGGATGTACCGTGCACTATTCAGTGTCCCCTCGACGATCACCAGAGGTGTACGGCCAGTGTAGGAGATCGCTCCCCACACCATGATGCCGGGTGTTGGCCCTGTGTGCCTCGGTCGTATGCAGTCCTAATTGTGGCGCTCACCTGCACGGCGCCAAACACGCATACGACCATCATTGGCACCAAGGCACAAGCGACTCTCATCGCTGAAGACGACACGTCTCCATTCGTCCCTCCATTCATGCCTGTCGCGACACCACTGGAGGCGGGCTGCACGATGTTGGGGCGTGAGCGGAAGACGGCGTAACGGTGTGCGGGACCGTAGCCCAGCTTCATGGAGACGGTTGCGAATGGTCCTCGCCGATGCCCCAGGAGCAACAGTGTCCCTAATTTGCTGGGAAGTGGCGGTGCGGTCCCCTACGGCACTGCGTAGGATCCTACGGTCTTGGCGTGCATCCGTGCGTCTCTGGGGTCCGGTCCCAGGTCGACGGGCACGTGCACCTTCCGCCGACCACTGGCGACAACATCGATGTACTGTGGAGACCTCACGCCCCACGTGTTGAGCAATTCGGCGGTACGTCCACCCGGCCTCCGGTATGCCCACTATACGCCCTCGCTCAAAGTCCATCAACTGCACATACGGTTCACGTCCACGCTGTCGCGGCATGCTACCAGTGTTAAAGACTGCGATGGAGCTCCGTATGCCAGGGCAAACTGGCTGACACTGACGGCGGCGGTGCACAAATGCTGCGCAGCTAGTGCCATTCGACGGCCGACACCGTGGTTCCTGGTGTGTCCGCTGTGGCGTGCGTGTGATCATTGCTTGTACAGCCTTCTCGCAGTGTCCGGAGCAAGTATGGTGGGTCTGACACACCGGTGTCAATGTGTTCTTTTTTCCATTTCCAGGAGTGTATATATTAGTGCATGTTGCGATAATGCTTGTTATATTTTCATCCAAGCACAAATTCAATATTTCTATTTCTGTCTTTTTTAGCTTGATTTTTTGCTGTAGGCAGATACGTAATTATATTATAAGATCTGCTTCTAATATTAGTAGGATATTTATTTTTCCTTCATTTAGTTATTCCATCTTTCCCAAAAAAATGCGTCCTCTTGAGTTACTTCTTCCTGTGACTCATACTCATCATTTTCTGACACTTCTTGTTCAGTTCCTGTATTATGACCGCTTTCATGAATACAATCCTCAGTCTCTGAGTCAGCGCTATCACTGTGAGATAATCACTCGGCTGATTAAACCATTCCAGCCACACATTAGTATCTCTACTAAACTCTGTCCAAGATTTTTTATTGCCTTTGATATTTTTTTCCACAATCTAAAAATGAAGCGAATACTAGGTAACACGGAAGGTAACTGCAATCAGTTTCAATACGCCTAAACTTACGCACATGACAGATCCACTGAATCTAGGCAAGCAATAAAGTAATATAGACTTACTCTGTTTCTGTTTGCGACAGCAGAGCTTGTGCACATGACCAGTGTTCTCCAGACTATAATAATGTGTTATAAACAATGTATCTTTCGTAACTGAAAGGCAACAATGACCGGAGGTAACAGCCGGAGAGTTAATAGAAAGGCACTGAAAATGGTGCGAACGCAGTGCAGCCCCGTCAGACAAAATAGAGCGGGAAAATCTTGTGGACGAAGAGTGTCATCCACGCGAGCAACGGAGGGTGAAGACGATCATTCGTTGCTGATTGAAACCGACTCCATTGATCCAGGTTCCAATCCAGGCTTTTCCTTGCCTAAGTTCTTCGGTCATCACGATTCTGGGAGGTTTGCGCTGTTGTTCATTGTGGACGCCATAGGCCAGACTGATCATGTGGAAACGGTAGCGTGTTCCCTGACCGATACAGTGCTTCTAGTTGCCTAAAAGATAGAGCGTACAGTTCCGTTGCATTCACTTCAAGTGTGTACAAGGCACAATTTGGAGGTAGCAGTCATAAGCAGGGGAATTTTGACTGTGGGATACCAGTACAAAGCAGGTCTTCAATTTTTTTTTATGTCTATTTATAGCGAATGAATGTTAGAATGACATCACCGTGTAGTACTCCAATTCGCTAGACAACGTTCCATGTCGACAACCCTTGTTATTGCTATAAAGTGACAACATATGGACACAATAAGGTTGAAATGATCCTTCGAGCAAAGTTGAGTGATTTAGCAAATACACTGCCCTGCGAAACTTCGGGCCTAGATAGATGAAGGAATGTAAAATATTAATTACTCAATTGAAATGTGTGAGAGATGGGATCATGTTACCAGGGGTCCCGCAGTAAGCCACAGGAAGGTGGACCTCACATGGCGTGACGTCAGCGTGACTACAGTGCCAAATGAGACTGGACACGCAACACAAGGTAGTCGAAGGAAGGGGAAAAGCGAGTGTGTGTCAATCATTGATGAGTTATGGTGCACTGTAGTGGTAGTCTTCATTACAGTAAGGTCGGAGACAACACCTGGATGAATTACACAGGGACGAGCCATCAAGAAACTGGATGTTTGGCAAATGTGGCCCAGGCATCTGGAGAGAAATAAGGAAGATTAGGGTTCAACGTACCGTCGACATAGAGGTCGAAGACGAAACACAAGCTTGGAAACTTTCAAGGATGGGGAAGGAAATGGGCCGTGCCATTTTAGAGGAATCGTCCCGAAATTTATTTGGGCCGACTGCGGGAAATCATGGAAAGCTGACTCCTGGATGGCCGGAAGCGGATACGAACTGTCGTCGTCCCGAATGCGAGCCCAGTGTGCTAACCACTGCGCCACCTCGCTCGGTCAGGAGCTCTGCAATGCTTTGTAGTAGTAAACGACCCACTATCGTTACCAAGGTGGTGGGGTCGGTATGGAATGTTGTTTCGTGCACTGGGAATGTTCCAAACAACAGGCACCGCTACCCGAAGGAGAGGCGTTGCCCCTGCACAGGCAACTACAGCAGTAAATGACTGTTACATTGTGCAGCCGGTAATAAGGGAACAAAGTCAAGCAGCGGATGCAATTACAGTCATCAGAATGAGATTTTCACTCTGCAGCGGAGTGTGCGCTGATATGAAACTTCCTGGCAGATTAAAACTGTGTGCCCGACCGAGACTCTAACTCGGGACCTTTGCCTTTCCGGAGTTCGAGTCTCGGTCGGGCACACAGTTTTAATCTGCCAGGAAGTTTCATATCAGCGCACACTCCGCTGCAGAGTGAAAATCTCATTCTGGAAACATCCCCCAGGCTGTGGCTAAGCCATGTCTCCGCAATATCCTTTCTTTCAGGAGTGCTAGTTCTGCAAGGTTCGTAGGAGAGCTTCTGTAAAGTTTGGAAGGCAGGAGACGGATACTGGCAGAAGTAAATCTGTGAGTACCGGTCGTGAGTCGTGCTTCGGTAGCTCAGATGGTAGAGCACTTGCCCGCGAAAGGCAAAGGTCCCGAGTTCGAGTCTCGGTCGGGCACACAGTTTTAATCTGCCAGGAAGTTTCATATCAGCGCACACTCCGCTGCAGTCGAAAATCTCATTCTGGAAACATCCCCCAGGCTGTGGCTAAGCCATGTCTCCGCAATATCCTTTCTTTCAGGAGTGCTAGTTCTGCAAGGTTCGCAGGAGAGCTTCTGTAAAGTTTGGAAGGTAGGAGACGGATACTGGCAGAAGTAAATCTGTGAGTACCGGTCGTGAGTCGTGCTTCGGTAGCTCAGATGGTAGAGCACTTGCCCACGAAAGGCAAAGGTCCCGAGTTCGAGTCTCGGTCGGGCACACAGTTTTAATCTGCCAGGAAGTTTCATATCAGCGCACACTCCGCTGCAGAGTGAAAATCTCATTCTGGAAACATCCCCCAGGCTGTGGCTAAGCCATGTCTCCGCAATATCCTTTCTTTCAGGAGTGCTAGTTCTGCAAGGTTCGCAGGAGAGCTTCTGTAAAGTTTGGAAGGTAGGAGACGGATACTGGCAGAAGTAAATCTGTGAGTACCGGTCGTGAGTCGTGCTTCGGTAGCTCAGATGGTAGAGCACTTGCCCGCGAAAGGCAAAGGTCCCGAGTTCGAGTCTCGGTCGGG
Source organism: Schistocerca gregaria (assembly GCF_023897955.1). Classification (NCBI taxonomy): domain Eukaryota; kingdom Metazoa; phylum Arthropoda; class Insecta; order Orthoptera; family Acrididae; genus Schistocerca; species Schistocerca gregaria. Next base: position 418,235,935 of record NC_064924.1, read on the forward strand.
CACACAGTTTTAATCTGCCAGGAAGTTTCAATTACAGTCATGTTTACCAGGAGTGAAAGGCATGAAAAATCACGCTCTGCTGTGCCACAGCGACTGAATGGATGTGTCTCCGTCTGGTCCCGGCGGAGGTTCGAGTCGTCTCTTGGGCATGTGTGTGTGTGTTTGTTCTTAGGACAATTTAGGTTAAGTAGTGTGTAAGCTTAGGAACTGATGACCTTAGCAGTTAAGTCCCATAAGATTTCACACACATTTGAACAGTTTTGGATGTGTCTCTTTGTCCGACAACCAATACGTTGTATTCCTCTGACATGCGCACATCGGCGGTACCATTTGCGATGGTGTCAAGAGTATAGGCGGTGGACCGACGAGGAATGAAACGCGTCCTCCTCTCAGATCAGAACAGGGGAATAGATTCCGTTTGAGTAGAGATTCTCGGCGTACCGTTGTATGGTGAGGGGACGGAACACGTAATGCACCCAGGAACACAATACAACAAGGTCGTTTTGATGGTCCAGGTTTCATGGTGTGGGGAGGCATTAAGTTGCATTGGTGTACTGCATAGCTTTGAACACGGTACACTTAAAGGCCAGCATTATTGTGACACTGTAGTTTTTAGCAATGTGTGTTTTTCAGGTGTGTATTCGACCTTGGCCTCAATTTCGTGGATGTTAATGAGCGACCACACTGAACAGCGCAGGTGGAGAGCTCTCGGAACGAGAGAATATTCGGAAAATGGACTTGCCACCTCCTCCGACTTAAACCCCATCGAAAAGTGTGGGATGCGTTGAAGAGACGTATTTCAGCACATCTGCGTTCACCAGTGACCATTCAGCAGTTGTCAACCCCACTGGAGGACGACTGGAACGCCCTATCACAATAAGTCCTTACCAACGCTGTGGCCAGCATGGGAGGAGGTTGGAGAGGACTCATTGCTGTCCTTGGTGATCACACACCCCTATTTCGAACCATGTCCTCCCTCTTGTAAATGTCCATGGGACCATTATGAGCTGTTTTAGCAGTGCGCCATTTATTGTTTGTCATCTTAGATTACAGTACTGCCGCCTCGTTTTCTTATTCCGTTTACAGGCGTAACTAACTTCCTACCTTACTTGCCCGTGTGTGGCAGCAGCAGCGCGTATCGATAGTGCACTGTCGTACCATCTCTGGAGCGACCGATACTATTTCCGGGTCGTCGTGTGTCCGTAAGTCAGTTGGAGACGGACCAGCAGTGCAGTCGGGGACGAAGCAGCAGTCGGGGAGGAAGGAGCGTCGGGCACGGAGCGCCAGTGAGGGGCGGACAGCCAGTACTTGCCGCCGCTGGCGACACACATGTACTGTCCGACAGAAGGTGACTGGAGCGGCAACGACCGTTGGTTGGTCGTTCGTTCGGTCATCTCATTGCAGACGTATATTTGGTCTTTTGACCGTTCCCGGTTGTTGTCGCAGAGCAGCGAGGTGGTCTCCGTCGCGCGGACTCGGGCCGGAGCCGGCGGCGGCGTGCACTCGCGGTTGGAGTTGTCAGGCGCTTCTTGCAACGGTTACGATGTTCGTCGCCCACCGATCTTGGACTCGAAAGTTGAGTGCTCACGTAACCTACTATCAAGCCTCAACTGCTATCACTTCTCTTCGTTTGATCCTGGTTGTTGCTTGCTGCGAGATTCACACGAGCAACAATGTGTGTGCACTGAAGTCGGTTAGAATTACAGCCGTTTTCTTGGATGGGGCTTAATGTAATTCACTCCTTCATTAGCTAAGTGCACCAGCGGTATCTTCTCCCTTGTGGCCGTTAACGTTCCGGGTACCTGCCCTGGGCGTTGACCTGGCCTTTTGCAGTGTATTGCCGGCCTTTGTGATTCAAATGGCTCTGAGCACTATGGGACTTAACGTCTATGGTCATCAGTCCCCTAGAAATTAGAACTACTTAAACCTAACTAACCTAAGGACAGCACACAACACCCAGTCATCACGAGGCAGACAAAATCCCTGACCCCGCCGGGAATCGAACCCTGGAACCCGGGCGTGGGAAGCGAGAACGCTACCGCACGACCACGAGCTGCGGACCCGGCCTTTGTGACCGAGCGGTTCTAGGCGCTACAGTCTGGAACCGAGCGACCGCTACGGTCGCAGGTTCGAATCCTGCATCGGGCATGGATGTGCGTGATGTCCTTAGTTAGGTTTAAGTAGTTCTAAGTTCTAGGGGACTGATGACCTCGGGAGGTAAGCCCCGTAGTGCTCAGAGCCATTTTCTTTTTCTTTTTCTTTTGCTGTGTATTTTCCTCGTCGTGTTGTTGCTGTCCATCATGGCGTGTAGTTCGACAGCTGATGTGTGCGTTTATTCTGACTTGGCTGGATTGGGTACCAGCAAACAGAACGTTGTGATACTTGCGTCATGTTGTCGTTTTTCTCGTCGGGTGGAGCAGAACAGATCTTGTTGGTTGGTTTGTTGGCTGGCCTTCGGTTGGGTTGCTTTCCGATTAACAGGTTGTCAGTCTGGTTGCATGTCTCACGTAAACGTGCGTAGGGTTACCTAGCCAGGCCGACCCTTGGAACCTTCTGAGCGCCTCTCCTCGTGTTTTACATAGTGATTTCCTTTTAGTCTTAAGTACTCTGTGTGGCCTTCAGCCGACTTTTAATCTCTTTTAAATTAAAATTTCAAAATTTTGGTCTTGCCCTTAGGTCATAAGATTGGTATTCTTTAGTATGTGGCCTTCAGTCGAGTTTTAACCTGTCTTAAACTAAAAATTTAAATATTGGTCTTCCCTTAAGTCATAACATTGTTATTCTTTAGTATGAGGCCTTCAGACGAGTTTGCATGAAACGTTTTAAGCTAAGGCTCTCAACCTGTTAAATTGCAAGCCGTTCTTCCTAGGCTTTAAGCCGTTAAATTGTGTGGTTGATATGCGGCCCTCAGCCAGGTTCCAACCTATTTAGAATTAACATTGAAAATCTTTGTTTTGGCCTCAAGCCGTAACACTGTGCTTGCTTAATGTATGGCCTTCAGCCTGTTTTTATTGAAGAAAAAAATTATTTAAAGAAATGAAACTTCCAGAAGAGCTCTTGAATCTCAATTCCTTGCCTAGGCCTTGGGCTCTCGATTTTCGTATGTGGCTTTCAGCCGATTTAAATCAAATCAAAGGATATCTTTCGTTAAAACCTTGGGTGTTTTAATTCTTGCTTATTTTATTGTGTATTTTAACTAATAAAATTTATATGTTGAGTGCAACTGACAGCAACGTATTTTGGCCCCTTTCCACAAATATAACCTCACCCTCTCTGTCCTGCCTAGTCCAGTTTAATTATTGTCTTTGAATAAAACTGTCAGCTCTGCTCGACTCATTGCGTATTTCTTTCACTTACCTTCTCTACTGTACTGTACCACTTCCTTTTATGTATGGTCCATGTCTCATCGAACGATGGCACTTGGTAGACATATATCCTGCGTAACTTACTTTCGTTTTGCACACCATTGTGTAAATAAGCTGTTAGTTCCGTCTAAAAGACACGGTGCTCGGTGCTGCTCGGTACCTTCATTACACAAGCTGCTCTACACCGTGAATTCCTATGTTCAAAAGAATATCGAGAAAGAGACATTTCACATAAAAAAAGCAGCCTACACAAGTCATGATAGTGGTCTAAAATTTGACAAGAAAATCTAAAATGCAATCCACAAGAGACCAATAAAATGCCCATGGATAGACAAATTTAGCATATCGTCTTCGCTCTTGATGTCTCTTGAAGTATGCAATACACATATTGTGATATTCGAAATGTATAGTAGATGTTGGATCGACCGATTGATTTTGAAGAGTAAGAGCAGCAGAAATTGTTTAGGAGTTTTATTGCGCTAGGGAGAAAATTTCATTTGAGCAAAACTTTTTCTTTTAAAGATAAGAAAATGTTGACCTCAACCCAAAGACTGGTTTGAATGCCCCTGTACTTTTTTGGACATGGTATTTTGCGGAAAGAGAAGCTACTGTCATGTCCCAAAAAATAACCATGGTTTTTTTGTCACCGCACATCCAGAACCTGCTGTCTGTATAGAAGGGAAGAGTTCCATACATTCCTATGGTTTCTATTTAACTTTCCTTTATCTACTGACAAAAAGGTCGCAACAGATGTTCATCTTGCCGCGCTGTGCAGCCGCGCGCTCTAAGGCAACTTGTTACGGTTCGCGCGGCTCTCCCTTACATCTAACATTTTTTACGAACTTCCAGTATTTGTGAATAGCTGTGGGTCAGCAACTTCTGTAAATCAGTACAACGAAAAAGCTGACCAAAGTTGCAAACTTTACTAGTTTCTGGCCGAAACTCATTTTTCAAATCATCGGAGGTTCGAGTCCTCCATCGGGCATGGGTATGTGTTGCGCCCTTGGTCCCATAGAACTTACCACATATTTCCAAGATGTTCACCTTAACAAGTTAAGTTGACATGTGTGGCAATATTTCAACGACGAACGAATGCAGTACATTTCTAATAATCTCAAATATTCTATCTTGTAAATTAACAATTTCATTGCTCCCTTTGTGCGCTGCTTTGTTCGTCCTCTGACAAATGAAATCACTTATTTTCTTTTCTATGCCACTTTAATGAGTGACAAGCTGATGTGCAGCTACATAGGATGTGTTCTGCACACAGAGCATTGTGAGAGCAACTTACGTACGCCTAATATTGCAGTTAACCTCAACTACAATGTTCCATATAACAGCCATCCTTAAACACTCAACATCTTGCACTAACTTAAACATCGGATTACATTTTGAAGTTAATAACTAGATCGCAAAATATTTCTGTGTGTTATTTAAAGATACAGCTTTTCAAGGGTTAAAATCAATTTCTAATAGATACATATACTCCTAGATAGCGTTAGCAACGGAATGTGTAGCAAGTGAGTCAGCACATTAGTTGGGAATTAAAATATGCGCCGAAGCCGTAATGCAAGAAACTGCATAGTTTTCATCGAGATACAGAAATTATTCGAGTAGCTTACGGTACGCACGGTAGTAAAAGTAGCTGAATACGTAGCCATGAAAGATACATGCCATTCAGCAACTCATCCGACCGGTCTCTGCTTTATCTCCATACAGGCCAGGATGCATTTACAGATACCGTGTTGCGTCACCGAGTTGAAAGGTGCACCGGAATGAATGCTATTCGGATGAGACGTGTGTATATTGTTAGTTTTACGTCAGGAAAGAACGCTGTGCTATTCATGAAGGAGAACATATTGGCCGGAGACGGTTCTGAAGTGAGAGTGTGATTTAATGTTGGAGCTGGAAGTCGTGTCTCTTTAAAGGCAGTACTTCCATTAGACTGTTGTTTATTTACAGTGTTACATTTACACTTAAACAATCATAATTTCGGCATCAAAGTGCCATTATCAAGCGTTTTCTGAAAGTAGGTTAGACAATAACAGTGAAATACATACACTCTTAGACAATGTGTTTAATAGTGTATTTTAATACGACAGTATGCCAACTTAGGAAATTTATAACATTTGTAAGTAAGCATTACAAATATGGATTCTTTGATGGTTATATCACTTGTTATATATTTCACTGTTATTGTCTAACCTGTTTTCAGAAAACACTTGATAATGCCACTTTGAAGCCGAAATCATGATTGTGTAAGTGTAAATGTAACACTGTAAATAAACAACAGTCTAATGGCGGTACTGACTTTAAAGAAATATATTATGACTGTGGTCCCACATTATGAAAAAATTATTAGAAGTCGTGTGTTTATATCTCTGTTGCGATCTGAAACAAGATCTGGCAGCATTATTCCTGGAATACAACGAAAGATAGTCGGTAATGAACTTATCAGTAACAGAAAGTGAGAGTAGTCGAGCAACAGCATGTGTTTCGTTTTGGCCTGACGATTTATTTCCATGTGAAATATCAAACACGATGGAGATCTAGTTTGCAAATTGCGATAGATAAGGGGATTTTTCTTGTGCACATAATTGTAATGTCTAATATAGAACAGATAATGTAGCGGCAGTTATTGTAGTTCTAAGGTTTGGAGGTTATTTGAAAAAGTTTTTTCGACTTCACTTTCCCGCACACGAAGCGAAGGACTGGCCAAATAGCGCTCTGCGGACGCCAAGGCTCAGATCTCAGTCCTAACTAACGCTTAGACCACAGAGGAGCATATTTTGTAGGGGGCGAGGAAGAAAAAGTTGGTCGCAACCAAGCACTGGGCGTAGCTTTTACTGGCTTCATTGAATAAACTACCTTGTTATGGTACACCTGGTCACTGTTACTACTTACAATACCATCATTTACTTATTTCTTGTTTATTGTCACTAAAAGCTAGTAAGAGTGCATCTGGCAGGATTGCTCTAACGATATCTACTGTTCGTTGTTGGTTAATCATTAATTGTGTAGCCAGGTCTCAGACATGCCATCAGCTGCAGGAGTTGGACAAACATAAGGCAACACCGTGAGAAATGCATGATTCAACATAAATGCAAATGCTAGCCAGACCTGTAGGTTGAGCTGTTGTATTTGACCAGGTACGACACTTGTGCAGTGTCTTCAATACGTTGCAAGTACGGTCGTGGTACAGTGTTCTGTGTAGTTATGAGTGCATTGTGTTGGTGCGAAGTGGCTTCGAACATCGGCAGATTGTTGGTGCTGATATGGTGGGTGCTTCCGTAAAACCGAAGGATTTGGTGTTTCAGGAGGCATTGTATCGAAGATGTATAGCGCATGCAGGGAAACCGAAAAAACATCGTCCACTGGGTCATAACGCGGACGAAAGTGTGTGTTGAGTGATAGAAGAGGATTGTGACGAGAAATAAGAGAAAAAGAGCTGCTAAAGTTACTGCAGAACTGAACGCCACACTCGCGAACCCTGTCAGCACTGAAACTACACGAAGGAATTAACTATTTTATTTGTGTTTTCTGGTACCAGTCATCTTTTTTTGTTTCATGTTTAATTTAACATAACGTAACGCGTTTCGAGCACGTCGTGCCCATATTCAGGCGTTTATACAAACAGAAAATTGTTACCTAAGGATGAAATTGGTTTAACTATATTAACACTTTGCCACCCGCAAGTCTCGTACAAATTTATTCGCTTGGCGCCGGCAGCGCTAGTTCGGATTACTTGGCTTCTCGCCGACCGCTTGTCACCTTTCCGTTGATGACAAGCTTCTAACACCCTGACTTTTGCGCGTTTTAATTTTTCCGGAAATCTTGTATTTTTCCGTATAGTTCCACAAACTGGAATTTTCATTTCAAGTAACTCCTCTGCAGGTTCAATAGTGTTATAATAATTATCAATGTAGAGGTGATGCCACTTTCCAAAAGAAGGTATCAATAGTTCCATCACTGCTTTTGCTAAAGACTGTTCAACACCGGAATATATCTTGAATGAGGAATTTCCTCATCCCGTACTCCAATCACACAGCATCCGAATGAGTATGCCATATTTCGTAATTTTCACCGGTTTGTAAACTTTAAAATTTAACTGTCCACGCCACGGTATCATTCCTTCATCTATTGAGATGTTTTGACTTAGATTAAACGTTTCTTTAAACGTTTTTGAAAAATAATCACTTACGAATTACACTCTGAAAAGCCGGTCGGCATTATCCGGTTTATTGTTGTTGTCGGAAAATCTTAAAAATGATAATATTTGTCTGAATCGGGACATCGTTTTGAGAAATATCGGTGAGTCTATCAACGGATTCGTTGACCAGTAATCATCAATCCTTGCTTTCCTTACTATTCCCATAAGGATAGCAAGCCCAAACCACTTTCTATGTTCGGGTAGTGTAACGTCGACAAATTTGGCATTTATTTTTAAATCCAGTTTCCTTGTATTGCAATTTGGACTGTAATACTTGTTCAAAAAATGGTTCAAATGGCTCTGAGCACTATGGGACTTAAAACAGCTGTGGTCATCAGTCCCCTAGAACTTAGAACTACTTAAACCTAACTAACCTAAGGACATCACACACATCCATGCCCGAGGCAGGATTCGAACCTGCGTCTGTAGCAGTCACACGGTTCCGGACTGCGCGCCTAGAACCATGAGACCAACGCGGCCTGCGTGCACAAGTACTTATAAAAACAAAAAACTTGCCGTGTGTAACTTATAGTTACCTAAAAAAACAACAGAATGAAAAGATACTAAAGTACTGTCACTGGCCACTGTGCGATACTATGCACACGACACCACTGTGGTGTCGCCGGCCACTGACCGCTATTTCGATCACGACATCACTGTGGTGTCGCCGAACGGCAAAGTGTTAACATAGAACGAAGTGCAATGTTACTCCACAGCTCTGCGAGTGTGCAGGGATGAAAATCGAATGCTTCTGATTGGTCCTTTGCGCTTCCACTGCGTACATCAGACGAGATTTGAGTCGTACTACACTCCAAAGGGCTGAGATCACACGCAATGTGGTTGCTACCGCACGACGTCTATAAGAAGCGCTGAAGCGTCAGGGAGATGTCAGCAGCGTAAAAGACTGCACGTCGCTCTGCAGACTGTCATTCTTGACAGTGAAATGTATGGGAATCAACGTCACAAGGAAAGGAGCAGTTTTATTGACGCCCTTTATGCCACAGCCTGAGGCCTTTTCTTGTCGATTCTGAGCGGCGGTGCGTCTGAAATGTTTTCCTCGGTCACGCATAAGAAAAGCGCGTGATTTCAACGCAGGACGTCGCTGTTGTGACCTCCATAGCAGAAGCGTCAAAAGAAGGGGAATAATACTGATGGCGTGTGACGAGGGCCTCCTGTCGGGTAGACAGCTCGCCTGGTGCAAGACTTTCGATTTGACGCCACTTCGGCGACTTGCGCGTCGGTGGGGATGAAATGATGATTAGGACAACACAACACCCAGTCCCTGAGCGGAGATAATCTCCAACCCAGCCAGGAATCGAACCCGGGCCCTTAGAATTGACAGTCTGTCACACTGACTAATTTATTTAATTTTTTTTTTTAAAAAGAGTGGTCAGTTATGAGTAGGTGGAGGCAAGGTGGACAGGGGTCGGAACCCGAGGCCTGGCCGCGATGCCTGCCCCCTCCCATCCCTGAATCACTCCCTCAAAGTAGCTTTTTGATTTATTTTTATTTTATTGTATTTTTCTTTTTATTTATTTTTTTAAAACCAGGAACAGGGTAAATGAACAAAATATCTTTATTGGTACAAGCTTCAATACAACAGAAATGCCATCCTTCGGGCGGAAATAACACGGCACATTACACTCGTACAAGGAGAGCAATTTTTTTATTAACAGGATATAGGAAAAAGAGAATAATAATACTGATGTACGCTAAGCGGTGTGAAGCAATATACAGTGGATTGGTGGAAAAACCAGTGTGTTCTGTATATTGCATAAAAGAAAGGAGGCACGTGTCCATGCACGTACTCCACTGTGGGTTAATATAGAAAGTGGCGCTGGGAGTCTCAGATGTCAGCAGGAGGGGGCGGGAGTGCTGTCGGCGTGTGGCACCATCCAACTGAGCGGGGTTGACGTAGAGATCGCATGTAGGTAATTGGCGAAGAAGGCGCGGTAGCGCGGTCGGTGTTCGACTTCACTGTGGGCGGTTTGTAAGTACTGCCAGAAATCAAGGCGTGATTTGTCGCCATCATTATACATGTAGGTGATCGTCCATCCCTTGACCCATACAATCGCATGATTTTTGGAAATAAATATCCTCAGGATGAAGAAAAGGCCATGGGTCAACCGAGTCCGGCGGAATGCAGAGGTAACAGGAAACGAACTGTCGAACAAGTTTCCAGACGTCACTGGTGGCAGCACAAGTCAGTTGATGGACATCGTCCAAGTTGCATAAGCACTCAGCTACCGGGGACGGACAAAAGAAGTGGTCTGATGTGGCTAAGGCCGGTATCACACTATCAAATTTCTTTGTCAAATATCTTTGTGAAAGATTTTGATGGTGTAATAGGAACTTTCTCAAATGTCGTCCAATATTTGATCAAATCTAGGGCCTCGCTGTAGATTTGATCAAAGAAATCGCTTGTCTTCTGTTCACTGCAATGTGACTTGTTACCACATGGAGCGCTAGCATCGCTGCAGCGTTCTCTCGTCTGTAGTGTTTTGATAAACATTGCCGGTAATTACAATTGGTGTGTGCCGACAACTACAAAATTAATAGAGATGTATGAAGCTGATGAGGCGTTTTACAACGTGAGGCACCCTGAATACAAAAATAGGTTAAGAAGATTGGAGACCTGACCTGACATGACCTGACCTGACCTGACCTAACCTAACATAACCCTCTCCTGTAGCAAGGAATCGGAGTGTTACAGTGAGTCTGTCGTCTGAAGATTTAGCGGTTCTTAAGTGAATATTGTGCTTTGTGATATGAGGATACAGTTCACTGAGCACATACACAAATGTATGCTTATCCATTCTTAAGTAATTGATGTACGACTTGACGTCTTCCACTGTAAGCTCGCGTAACAAGTTTTGTTGAATGCTTTTTTCGTGTCGTCGTAGATCCCACGGCTTCACTCAGATTAGATTAGTTTTTCGTTCCATACATCCGTGCTGAGGAGATCCTCGTGGATGTGGAACATGTCAATTTTTTTAAAGCGAAATAACAATACTAATAGTATGAATAAATACATCATTTGTTTCTGTTAAAAATTTCGCCAATGGAGTAGAAGGAGTTGGCCACTGGTAAGTCTTTCCGGCTCCCTTTAAACTGATCTTTATTTGTAAATAAATTTTTTATGTTTGCTGGCAAATTATTGAAGATGAGTGTTTCTGAGTAGTGGACCCCTTTTTGAACTAAAGTAAGTGCTTTTAAGTCCTTGTGCAGATCATTTTTGTTCCTGGTATTGTATGTATGAACTGAGTTGTTTGTTGGAAAAAGAGATATATTATTTAGGACAAATTCAATTAAGGAGTAAATATACTGAGAGGCAGTAGTTAGTATACCCAGATCTTTGAAGAGGTTTCTGCCGGACGTCCGTGAAATTACTCCACAAATAATACGTATTACACGCTTTTGGTCTGTGAAAACTTTCGTTTGACTTGAAGATTTACCCCAAAGTATTCCATCATATGACATTATGGAATGAAAGTAGGCAAAGTATGCAAGCTTTTTCATTTTTATGTTGCCTATGTCTGCTAACACTCGAATTGCAAATACAGATTTGTTAAGGCGTTTCTGCAGTTCTGTGGTGTGCAACTCCCAACTGAATTTATTATCAAGTTTTAATTCCAGCAATTTAACACTGTCAACCTCGCATATATGGTTCCTTTTTTTCCCCCACTTCTTTTCCGCATGTGCACGCAATGCAATTACGGTACGTGCAACTGCTGCAGTTAATAACAAGTTGTTGTCAGCCATCTTGAACTTTGACAAAAAATTTGATGACAGTGTAATACTCCTTCTAGCTCTTACGTCAAAGATCTTTGACAAATATATTTGACGGAATATTGTATCACATCTTTGATCAAATCTTTGACAAAGAAATTTGATAGTGTAATACCGGTCTAAGACGGCGTATGACGACGTCGAGCAAAATGGTGGTGTAATTTGGTGCCAATGGGTCACCATTAACTCACTTATCACGTCACACGAGTTTATGAGCTCTGGCCTTTCTTTCACACGTGTCGACACCTCAGTGTTTGAAGCGTCGTCGGGTCCGAGTGTGACGTCGCGGGGTGCCACGGTTTTGCGCCGTTACAGAGGACGGTTATAGGCACCTTTGAATCCAATTTCAAACTTATGTGTCGGTGTGTGTGAAAATTACGTTGTTTGAAAACGCGACCCTTTAATCCTGTTGCGCAGTGTAATTTAAGACAATTTATCTTTAAGTAACAATTTTTTGTATGCATAGAGCCCTGAAGTTGGGCAGAACATGCTCGAAGCGCGTTATGTTAAATTAAATTTATGTTAAATTAAACATGAAGCAAATAAAAGTGACTGGCAGTTAAAAATAAATATTTATTCCTCATAGCTACCGTTCCAAAACGTAGCCAGTGTGGCCACAAGTAAAGCGAAGGGAGCTCCATAAGCAGCGAATGCCAGGGCGATCTGGAATTCTAAGACCACTCATCTGTGGTGTAAATGCGCGTGTTGTTGTTGTGGTCTTCAGTCCTGAGACTGGTTTGATGCAGCTCTCCATGCTACTCTATCCTGTGCAAGCTTCTTCATCTCCCAGTACCTACTGCAACCTACATCCTTCTGAATCTGCTTAGTGTATTCATCTATTGGTCTCCATCTACGATTTTTACCCTCTACGCTGCCCTCCAATACTAAATTGGTGATCTTTTGATGCCTCAGAACATGTCCTACCAACTGATCCCATTTTCTAGTCAGGTTGTGCCACAAACTCCTCTTCGCCCCAACTCTATTTAATACCTCCTCATTTGTTATGTGATCTACCCATCTAATCTTGAGCATTCTTCTGCAGCACCACATTTCGAAATATTCTATTCCCTTCTTGTCTAAACTATTTATCGTCCGTGTTTGACTTCCATACATGTCTACACTCCGTACAAATACTTTCAGAAACGCCTTCCTGACACTTGAATCAATACTCGATGTTAACAAATTTCTTTTCTTCAGAAACTCTTTCCTTGCAATTGCCACTCTTCATTTTATATCCTCTCTACTTTGACCATCATCAGTTATTATGCTCCCCAAATAGCAAAACTCCTTTACTACTTCAAGTGTCTCATTTCCTAACCTAATTCCCTCAGCATCACCGACTTCATTCGACTACGTTCCATTATCCTCGTTTGGCTTTTGTTGACGTTCTTCTTATATTCTCCTTTCAAGACACTGTCCATTCCGTTCAACTGCTCTTGCAAGTCCTTTGCTGTCCCTGACAGAATTACAATGTCGTCGGCGAACCTCAAACTTTTTATTTCTTCTCCATGGATTTTAATACCTATTCCGAATTTTTCTTTTGCTTCGTTTACTGCTTGCTCAATATACAGGGTGTTACAAAAAGGTACCGCCAAACTTTCAGGAAACATTCCTCACACAGAAAGAAAGAAAATATGGTGTATGGAATATGTTCGGAAACGCTTACTTTCGATATTAGAGCTCATTTTATTACTTCTCTTGAAATCACATTAATCATGGAATGGAAACAGACAGCAACAGAACGTACCAGCGTGACTTCAAACACTTTGTTACAGGAAATGTTCAAAACGTCCTCCGTTCGCGAGGATACATGCATCCACCCTCCGTCGCATGGCATCCCTGATGCGCTGATGCAGCCCTGGATAATTGCGTATTGTATACAGCCGTCCACAATACAAGCATGAAGAGTCTCTACATTTGGGACCAGGGTTGCGTAGACAATAGCTTTGAAATGCTCCCATAAATGAAAGTAACAGGGTGTAGGTCAGGAGAGCGTGGAGGCCATGGAATTTGTCCGCCTCTAACAATCCATCGGTCACAGAATCTGTTGTTGAGAAGCGTACGAACACTTCGACTGAAATGTGCAGGAGCTCCATCGTGCATGAAGCACATGTTGTGTCATACTTGGAAAGGCACATGGTCTAGCAGCACATGTAGAGTATCCCGTATGAAATCATGATAACGTGCTCCATTGAGTGTAGGTGGAATAACGTACTGACGAAACTAAAATGTGCTCTAACATGGAAATGAAGCGTTTCCGGACACATGTCCACATAACATCTTTTTTTTATTTGTGCGTAAGGAATGTTTCCTGAAAGTTTGGCTGTACCTTTTTGTAACACCCTGTACAGATTGAATAACATCGGGGAGAAGCTACAATCCTGTCTCACTCCCTTCCCAACCACTGCTTCCCTTTCATGCTCCTCGACTCTTATAACAGCCATCTGGTTTCCGTACAAATTGTAAATAGCCTTTCACTCCCTGTATTTTACCCCTTCCATCTTCAGAATTTGAAAGAGTGTATTCCTGTAAAATGCACGTAACAGGAAAAAAAATTCGGCGAAACACATAAAACCTAGACTGTGGAGGAATGGAAGAAAGTCATTTCGTCAGATGAATATTTTTTCACACTTTTTCCAACGTCTGGCCGAATTTACGTCCTAGGACTGAAACTTGGGAGGGTCTGGTGATGATTTGAGCTGCTATATCGTGGGATTACAATGGCCTCTTGGGTACCCTCCAAGGTCACATTACTACCAAGCACTATGTGACCATTTTGGCTGACCAACTCCATCCCATGGTACAATGTTTGTTCCTCAATTGTGATGCTGTGCTCCAGCGAGGTATGGCCGCTGTTGTCACAGCTAGCATGATCCAAGACTGGTATAGTGAGGACGTGGGTGAAGTGTCGCATCTCTGTGCCATCACAGTCACCAGACCTCAATTTTAACTGAGCCTTTGTGGTATGCTTTGGAGAGAAGTGTGCATGATCGTTATCCAACTCCATCATCGGTGCGTAAACGTGTCACTATTTTGGACGAAGACTGGGATAATATTCCCTTGAAACCCATTCAGGACATGTATTTATCACTGCGGGATATTGTTTTGCGTGTTAATGGGTTCACGCCATGTACATGCGGAAAGTGAACGGCTCATTAAAAGCTAAGTGCCGGGCTCCTTGTCGCACATTACGGTGAATTCTTCGTTTCAGAATAACAACCCAGTCGGGCTGCCAACATGTCTTCAGCCCGGGCCCAGACGCCCACTGTGGACCCACTTTCGCTTTTAGAGCCACCTGACCCGCAGCCGCCGTCAGTGGACCGACTACATAACGATCAAGGTTACTCGCGTCTCCTGGGCTTGTCCACAGTAAGCACATCTTGAGCAGAAGACGGTATGTTCCTAACTTTTAAATTAACTGTTTTCACTTAAGTCACTTATAACAGGCATACAACTTCCAACACTTTGACTCTACCTGCAGAATGCAACCCACTGAAACAGCGTATATATGTTTGGATTGCTAGCAATACTGAAGAGGGAACTGGCATTACAAAGAATGTGAGATCAACTCAACAAAGGTATATTAAAGAAAATACACTTATTACTGTCGACTGTCCGTTAGGAGTCTACATCTACTACATCTACATTTATACTCCGCAAGCCACCCAACGGTGTGTGGCGGAGGGCACTTTACGTGCCACTGTCATTACCTCCCTTTTCTGTTCCAGTCGCGTATGGTTCGCGGGAAGAATGACTGTCTGAAAGCCTCCGTGTGCGCTCGAATCTCTCTAATTTTACATTCGTGATCTCCTCTGGAGGTATAAGTAGGGGGAAGCAATATATTCGATACCTCAGCCAGAAACGCACCCTCTCGAAACCTGGCGAGCAAGCTACACTGCGATGCAGAGCGCCTCTCTTATAGAGTCTACCACTTTACCACTTGAGTTTGCTAAACATCTCCGTAACGCTATCACGGTTACCAAATAACCCTGTGACGAAACGCGCCGCTCTTCTTTGGATCTTTTCTATCTCCTCTGTCAACCCGATCTGGTACGGATCCCACACTGATGAGCAATACTCAAGTATAGGTCGAACGAGTGTTTTGTAAGCCACCTCCTTTGTTGATGGACTACATTTTCTAAGGACTCACCCAATGAATCTCAACCTGGTACCCGCCTTACCAACAATTAATTTTATATGATCATTCCACTTCAAATCGTTCCGCACGCATACTCCCAGATATTTTACAGAAGTAACTGCTACCATTGTTTGTTCCGCTATCATATTATTATACAATAAAGGATCCTTCTTTCTATGTATTCGCAATACATTACGTTTGTCTATGTTAAGGGTCAGTTGCCATTCCCTACACCAAGTGCCTATTCGCTGCAGATCTTCCTGCATTTCGCTACAATTTTCTAATGCTGCAACTTCTCTGTATACTACAGCATCATCCGCGAAAAGCCGCATGGAACTTCCGACACTAGCTACTAGGTCATTTATATGTATTGTGAAAAGCAATGGTCCCATAACACTCCCCTGTGGCACGCCAGAGGTTACTTTAACGTCTGTAGACGTCTCTCCATTGATAACAACATGCTGTGTTCTATTTGCTAAAAACTCTTCAATCCAGCCACACAGCTGGTCTGATATTCAGTAGACTCTAACTTTGTTTATCAGGCGACAGTGCGGAACTGTATCGAATGCCTTCCGGAAGTCAAGGAAAATAGCATCTACCTGGGAGCCTGTATCTAATATTTTCTGGGTCTCATGAACAAATAAAGCTAGTTGGGTCTCTCACGATTGCTGTTTCCGGAATCCATGTTGATTCGTACAGAGTAGATTCTGGGTTTCTAAAAACGACATGATACTCGAGCAAAAAACATGTTCTAAAATTCTACAACAGATCGACGCCAGAGATATAGGTCTATAGTTTTGCGCATCTGCTCGACGACCCTTCTTGAAGACTGGACTACCTGTGCTTTTTACCAATCATTTGGAACCTCCCGTTCCTCTAGAGACTTGCGGTACACGGCTGTAAGAAGGATGGCAAGTTCTTACGTGTGATTGGTATTCCGTCAGGTCCAGTGGACTTTCCTCTGTTGAGTGATTCCAGTTGCTTTTCTATTCCTTGGACACTTATTTCGATGTAAGCCATTTTTTCGTTTGTGCGAGGATTTAGAGAAGGAACTGCAGTGTGGTCTTCCTCTGTGAAACAGCTATGGAAAAAGGTGTTTAGTATTTCAGCTTTACGCTTGTCATCCTCTGTTTCAATGCCATCATCATCCCGGAGTGTCTGGATATGCTGTTTCGAGCCACTTACTGATTTAACGTAAGACCAGAATTTCCTAGGATTTTCTGTCAAGTCGGTACATAGAATTTCACTTTCGAATTCACTGAACGCTTGTCAGTGCAAATATATTCAAAGCACATCGAAATAAAGTTTCTACTGTTGGTTTGAAATTACATGATACTTACAGTTATTGTATTGATCTTTAGTGAGAAGAAAAGGCAATGGTTGAACTCTCTGAAGAGCAAATTGGAGAACGTCTCATCCAACACGCTAAGTGGTTGACTGTACTTTCAAAACAGTGGCAGTATTTAGAAATCACGCAGGTTTACTAATTTATGGATCACACCTTTACTTGTATGAGGGCGTGATGGAAAATAATGCCTCTGAAATTTTTATTCTGTTCTCAATATCGTTGGAGCTATTACGTGTCACGCGTATTGCTCGGTCGACACTTCCGATTCTCTGACGGAAATCGCAACGCTCTCCCACTACGGGTCCCGAGTTGTAACGTGTAACATGGCGGTGTGTAACATAGCTGTGTCGTTACGTAAGAAATAGCGTGCTGTAATCGAGTTTCAAACCACAGAAAACTTCGTCCACACACAGAGCTCCACCTGCTTCAGCCTGACAACGGCAGACCGTACACGAACGCTCCGGACTCCTGCAACAAGCCGACACTTGGGGTTCACTGTCTTGAATCATCATCCACACAGCTCGGACTTGGCCCCATCCGATTTTCGTCTGACCGCAAAACTTAAAGAACGCCTTTGAGGTCTTCACTTTGATGGTGAAGGAGCGATGCAAACGGAGGTGAGGTTGTGGCTCCCTCAACTAAGATAAACATTCTGCTATGACGGTATCAAGGCACTGGTCTTCCTTTGGGAGAAATGTGTTCGTGACCAGGGAGACTACGTTGAGAAATAAATAGGTAGACATGAAGAATAAAGATGCAGAATGTCAATATAGGTTAATTTTATTTAAGAAGGCGGAGACGATACTTTTCAGCACGCCATAGTAACAATTCCTCCAATACGCTTCCTGCAGTGGTACTCTGTGGAATCTTGGGAGATACTGGGAACTAACATAAGACAATTTTAATTGAACTTCAGCATATAGAACGATTGTCTGCTCACCCAGAATAACTCACAGATTACTGCCTAGATCAATCAAAAGCTTTTGACCTTTTCTAGGCTACGTGAATTCTGACGGCCCATCCAAGTTATTAAAATTCTTCGATTGCTCGTTCATTTAATATTACGACTTTGTCACCAGCTGCTTCTCATCAATCTGTTCTTTAAAGAGTACTTTGCGATCATTATTACTATTTGTAATTGTCTAACAGGGACCCAGCACCTCACTACGCTGGCATGTAACGAATTGAATCTACACTCCTGGAAATGGAAAAAAGAACACATTGACACCGGTGTGTCAGACCCACCATACTTGCTCCGGACACTGCGAGAGGGCTGTACAAGCAATGATCACACGCACGGCACAGCGGACATACCAGGAACCGCGGTGTTGGTCGTCGAATAACGCTAGCTGCGCAGCATTTGTGCACCGCCGCCTTCAGTGTCAGCCAGTTTGCCGTGGCATACGGAGCTCCATCGCAGTCTTTAACACTGGTAGCATGCCGCGACAGCGTGGACGTGAACCGTATGTGCAGTTGACGGACTTTGAGCGAGGGCGTATAGTGGGCATGCGGGAGGCCGGGTGGACGTACCGCCGAATTGCTCAACACGTGGGGCGTGAGGTCTCCACAGTACATCGATGTTGTCGCCAGTGGTCGGTGGAAGGTGCACGTGCCCGTCGACCTGGGACCGGACCGCAGCGACACACGGATGCACGCCAAGACCGTAGGATCCTACGCAGTGCCGTAGGGGACCGCACCGCCACTTCCCAGTAAATTAGGGACACTGTTGCTCCTGGGGTATCGGCGAGGACCATTCGCAACCGTCTCCATGAAGCTGGGCTACGGTCCCGCACACCGTTAGGCCGTCTTCCGCTCACGCCCCAACATCGTGCAGCCCGCCTCCAGTGGTGTCGCGACAGGCGTGAATGGAGGGACGAATGGAGAGGTGTCGTCTTCAGCGATGAGAGTCGCTTTCGTTACTCAGGCCGTGAAAGTTAATGATCCGCAACTTACGCCACAAGATGCACTCGTTCTTGAAATACGCAGCTGCAGTATATCACGAAAATAATACTCATTACGCCTTTCTGACTTTACAGCCAAGGGCGTCCATACCTGAGGCCCAACGGTAGCCACCCCCCAACCTATCTCAAAGGACAAGGGAAAAAAAAAGTGTAGTCAGGTGTTTTTCTCTTAAGAAAATAATTTAAAAGTCGTTTTACGTAGGTTTTTAACAGGGATCCGAACTGGAACATTTTTATGGCCACTAGCCGGCTGCTGTGGCCGAGTGGTTCTATGAGCTTCAGTCTGGAACCGCTCGACCGCTACGGTCGCAGGTTCGAATCCTGCCTTGGGAGATGGATGTATGTGCTGTCCTTAGGTTAATTAAGTTGAAGCAGTTCTAAATTCTAGGGGACTGACGACCTCAGATGTTAAGTGCCAAAGCGCTCAGAGCCATTGTTATGCACCTTGCTTTGGCCACTTACAAGTCGCTATTCGTCTTCCAAAGTATTAAAAATACTCCACTGCCACATGTCTAGCTCTATCGCCCCCTCCCTGCCTACCCTTCTACACACTGTCACATTGGTGCCCTTGTTTGCAGCACATGGTGAGTTGTCATCAGCTTCAAAAATTTGCGGCATACACGTAGATAAGATTGTATTTTCACTAGTAATGGTCGCTGTTGAGCAACGCAGTCTTCCCCTAGGGAGCCCGCTGGCTCCCTACCCTAACTAAGCTTCGTGTCTCTTTTAATGGGTTATAAGCCTTTCTTTCGGTCTAGGATACACTAATAGGCCTACATTATGATTCAACTTCTATTAATCTAAGACATATACCTATGTTATAATTATGTTTAAGCCGCATAAAATAAAATTATTTTATGACGTCATTCAAATTCCAAACTACAACGCTTTGGAAAGGGGGGGAGGGCGTCAGTCAATCCAATTCGTCGACGTGTCTAGCCTTTAGCAGGTGTTTCCTCACACACGAAAGTGAAAACGACGTCGAAATGTCGGCCGACTGGTGACATGCTTGCGCCACATTGCCCTTGTCTTCGATTGCTACAGAAACGTTACAGCCGCTAGACTAGCACCGACGTCGTGTCAGTCCGACAAATAAACGTGCCCTCCTTGCCACCTGTTAGTTCGCACTATGATTTGTGTTATAAACTATTTACGTTCTGCATTATGTGTATTACGTCGCCTATGCACTTGTCCGTAAATCGTAGGCGTGAAGAAGGTGCGTTGCTGTTTGGTGCATGGATATAAACTACACCTGTAGCGTAAAAACACAGCATTTGTCTTTTTCGTCATATTTTGTGTTATTTCATATCGATTGGGTCCTGCTCTGGAACACGTTTCTATCATTATAAAACGGGATTGCTATCTTTGTCAAAACATTGATATGGATCAAGTAAATAGCTAATTTTTATCTAACGTAGTAAAGATGCTGCTTCTAAAAGTAGTCTACAGCGACTAAAATAGTTGAACTGACCGACAATTATTGCGACGCGTTTTCTTTTCATGGTGCGTAACGTTGTGTCAAAGCGTAGCAGACAATGCTAGTGACGAGCAGTTGCCGTGTGCAACAAGGGTGATTTAAAGAAACGCAACATGCTGATGTGGAGCTTAACTTCTTGTAAGAGAAGTGAAGATCCGGCAATTCCCTGGCGGATTACTGCTCATACATCAGTGTAGCGTTAGAGAGGTAAGAACGTTTTGATATCTTTAGAACTGTAACAGGGTCGCAGTTAAAATTGATATTGCTACGAAGAGTTTCTATTGTAACGACTAGATAGACAATGTTATGGGCAAGGCGAATCAAAGATTGCGTTTTACTGGCAAAGCAGTTGGAAGAAGAGATAGGTCTACACCCATGCTCATAAATTAAGGATAATTGCAGAATGTGGTGCTACACAACGTGGCACTACCCAAAACTGGCGCTAATAGCATAGGCATATAGGGAACACACACAACACAGATCTTTAAGTCCACGGTATTGGTGATAAGTTGAGAAAACCGTCCCGAAACAAATGTGCCACAAAACGCCACTGTTTCCCGAGCATGTACCCTGACATCAATATGGGATATGATTACCATGCACACGTGCACAGGCCGCACATCGGGTTGGCATACTCTGGATCAGGTGGTCGAGCAGCTGCTGGGGTATAGTCTCCCGTGCTTGCCCAGTGCCTGTCGGAGCTCCTGAAATGTGTTAGGGGTTTGAAGACGTGCAGCGATACGTCGACCGAGAGCATCCATCAGCAGGAAGCTGGGACCCTCTAAACCCCTGAAAAGGCGAACATGCGGGTGCAAAATGACGTCCTGATACACCTGACTTGTTACAGTTCATCTGTCAAAGACATAGAGGGATGTACGTGCAACAATCATAATCCCACCTCATACCATCAAAGCACGACCTCCACACAGGTCCCTTTCAAGGACATTAAGGGGTTGGTATCTGGTTTCTGATTCACCCCAGATGAAAACCCGGCGAGAATCACTGTTCAGACTCTACCTGGACTTGTCCGTGAACATATCCTGGGACCACTGCTCCAATGAGCATGTAATATGTTCTTGAGACCAGGCTTTACAGGCTCTCTTGTGACCAGGGATCAGTGTAATCCACCTTGCAGGTCTTCGGGCGAATAAACCATGTCTGTTCAGTCGTCTGTAGACTGTGTGTCTGGAGACAACTGTTCCAGAGGCTGCGGTAAGGTCCTGAGCAAGGCTACCTGCAGTACTCCGTGGCCGTCTGCGGGCATTGATGGTGAGCTATTGGTCTTCTTGTGGTGTTGTATACTGTGGACGTCCCGCACTGTAGCGCCTGGACACGTTTCCTGTCTGTTGTAATCGTTGCCATAATCTTGAAATCACACTCTCTGGCACACGGAGGGTCCGTGCTACGACCTGCTGTCTTTGACCAGCCTCCAGTCACCCTAGTGTTCTACCCCTCATTAGATTAGATTAGATTAGATTAGATTAGATTAATACTTGTTCCATAGATCATGAATACGACACTTCGTAATGATGTGGAACGTGTCAGGTTAATAAAAGATGTCTGTACAAGAAATTACATTACACAAAATATTGCATGACACTAATGATTAAGTTAGTTTTTTCCCCTCCCTTAGTTTATATCTAAAAATTCAGCCAATGAGTAGAAGGAGTTGTCATCTAGAAATTCTTTTAATTTATTTTTAAATGTTAGTTGGCTATCTGTCAGGCTTTTGATGCTGTTTGGTAGGTGCCCAAAGACTTTTGTGGCAGCATAATTTACCCCTTTCTGTGCCAAAGTCAGATTTAACCCTGCATAGTGAAGATCATCCTTTCTCCTGGTGTTATAGGTATGCACACTGCTATTACTTTTGAATTGGGTTGGATTATTATCAACAAATTTCATAAGGGAATATATATACTGTGAGGTTACTGTGAGTATCCCTAGATCCTTAAATAGATGTCTGCAGGATGACCGTGGGTGGACTCCAGCAATTATTCTGATTACACGTTTTTGTGCAATGAATACTTTTCTACTCAACGATGAATTACCCCAGAATATGATGCCATACGAAAGCAGTGAATGAAAGTAGGCATAGTAAGCTAATTTACTGAGATTCTTATCACCAAAATTTGCAATAACCCTAATAGCATACGTAGCTGAACTCAGACGTTTCAGCAGACCATCAATGTGTTGCTTCCAGTTTAACCTTCATCAATGGACACACCTAAAAATTTTGAAAATTCTACCTTAGCTACAGACTTCTGTTCAAATTCTATATTTATTACTGGAGTTGTGCCATTTACTGTACGGAACTGTATATACTGTGTTTTATCAAAATTTAAAGAGAGTCCGTTTACTGAGAACCACTTAATAATTTTGTGAAAAACATCATTTACAATTACATCACTTAGTTCTTGGTTTTTGGATGTTATTACTATACTTGTATCATCAGCAAAAAGAACTAACTTTGCATCTTCATCAATGTGGAATGGTAAGTCATTAATGTATATCAAGAACAGTAAAGGACCTAAGACCGAACCCTGTGGGTCCCCGTGCTTCATAGCACCCCAGTTTGAGGAATCAGCTGTTGTTTTAACATTACACGAACCACTTATTTCAACTTTCTGCATTCTTCCAGTTAAGTATGAATTAAACCATTTGTGCACTGCCCCACGCAAACCATAATGATTTAGCTTATCTAAAAGAATTCCATGGTTTACACAATCAATAACGTCATCAATATGTGTTCTTTGAGCCATTTTCAAGTCACCATTAGCACGTCTGAAAACGTCTGCACACTTGCTAGCTGCACCGTACTCTGACCTGCACCAACACACCTCTGCGTATGTAGACTGCTGCCAGCGTCACCGTGCGACGACCGCCGGTGAGATGCACCGCATGGTCATACCCAGAGGTGATTTAAATCCGCAGACCGCCCACTAGAGCATTGTTTTACCACGTATCAGCTTAATCCTTAGTTTATGAGCATGAGTGTAGTAAAGAAACTACCTACAATACGCTTGTCCGTCCTCTTCTGGAGTAGAGCTGTGCAGCATGGCACCCGAACCAAAGTTCAAAGAAAGCTAGTTTTATATTGTCGCGAAACAGAGGAGATAGTGCTACGGATATGATTACCGAGTTGGGGTGGCAATCCTTAAAACAAAGGCGTTTTTCGTTGCGGCGAGATCTT
Organism: Schistocerca gregaria; assembly: GCF_023897955.1. Lineage (NCBI taxonomy): Eukaryota > Metazoa > Arthropoda > Insecta > Orthoptera > Acrididae > Schistocerca > Schistocerca gregaria. The sequence continues at coordinate 418,259,413 of NC_064924.1, forward strand.
TTCACGAAATATCAGTCATCAACTTCCTCCGCGGAATGCTAAAATATTTTGTTGACGCCAGCCTACAAGGGTAGAAACAATCATCGTAATACAATTAGAGAAATCAGAGCTCGCACGGAAGGATTTAGGTGTTCGTTTTTCCTGCGCGCTGTTTGACATTGGAACGGCAGAGTAATAGTCTGAAGGTGATTTGATGAACCCTTTGCCAGGTTCGTACGTATTTATTACAGAATAGTAGGTTAGATACAGAACTGTCTGGAATAATGCAGTTGATTTGCAAAAAGTAAGTTAGAGTTACTGGAAAATGTTGTGGATCTGTCATTTCCTACAGAGAGTCTTCGTTTCCTACAGTAAGGTGCTGCTTGGGAATTATTTGATATGTGTTGCAAAGTATTTGAATAGCATCAGATGTTATGCAAACCGTTGTTCAGAGGTCGGTCACTATAAACTGCAAATATGGCTACATGAATTTCTATTCCACATTGATATTCTATTATTCCAATAAAATAACTGTATATTTGGCTATTTTTAGAATAGTCAGTAGAGTTGCTGTACTCTGCAGAGTGATTGCAGTGTTTTAGTTTCGTTCTCAGTTAGCTACCAACAGCTTATAAGAGCTACTTGGATCGGTTAAAGTATTACATTTGATAACATTTCATTACGAACAGACTAAGTAATTTTGGCTGCAAAAGTGTTGAACCTGTTCTTGCTGGAATCATCTTGGTTCTCATTATAGTAAACGGGCAACGTCTTATGCAGGATTCGGCCAATGACATTTTAGTGAAGACAGAAAGATTTTTTATTTCTGTCTTCAGCACTGACGATAGTTTTCTTTATAATTTAAATATTTTCAGAGAAGGACTTACAAAAGCAACATTTTACTGGTTCCCTACTCCAGTTGTGAGCACTGACAGAGTTATTTACTGAATGATATGGAAATATACCAAAGATATTCAGTAAAGTGATATTCTAAGTGCTTTGACACTGACCACATTATTATCCGCTTGAAATTTTAGAAAGTACGATAGCCTTTGCAGCAGTTCGATCAAGCTTCAGACAACTGTTACTGTTCTGCAAAAATGAAAGGCGTTAGAGTGTTTCTTGCGTCAGTAGCAGTTTACTGAACGTGACCGTCAATGAAGTTAAAAGGCCGCATTGATGGCCTATTCATGAGCACAGCTTACAGCTTACGCGTCTCTCCTTTCTATCGTCGTACGGAAGTCGAAATTGTAGGTTCTAGATATTCGATCGGGGAACTGAAAAGCAGCTACAATCGCTTATAATGGAAAGGCATCAGGAACAGATGAGATACCTATACGATTCTGTAAAGATTAAGCGAAAGGACTTGCTCCCCTTCTAGCGATAATTTACCGTAGATCGCTTTAACAGCGAAGGGTACCTAACGGCTGGAAATAAGCGCAGGTCATTCATGTTTTTAAGAAAGGCCGTAAGAGAGATCCACACAATTATAGACCTATTTAGTTGACGCCAATCTGTTGTAGGATTATGGAACATGTTTCAAGCTCAAGAAATATGATGTTTTAGGAAAATGAACATTTCCTTTATAAAAATGAACATGGATTCCGCAAACAGAGATCCTTCGAAACTCAGCTCGCTTATTGACTACGAGCAGAAAATTGGAGAAGTGAAAGCCAATACAGGCTTACCGACAATCATTCTTCCCACGCACTATTCGCGAGTGAAACAGGGTTGGAGGGACGACATAGTGGTACTTAAAGTACCCTCCGCCACACACCATTAGGTGGCTTGCGGCGTATGATATAGATGTAAATGTACTTGTTCAAAGTTACAGTACGGTCATAAATGTTAGCAGAAGCGACCCGACACTTCCGGAAGGTAAAGATTTATTTTGAAAAATATGCAGAATAGGGTTAATAAAAAAGAAGGGCCATTAGAAAGCGTTCACTGGAGTATGACTGCTCTGGAATGGAACCAAACTACGGTCTGTGACTATATGTTGTTTGGGAGGTTGATTGGATCTGTCGCTTTCACAAATGTTAGTAAAACGACTGCCCAGACTTACACACTACTTAATCTGACTTACGCTAAGGACAACACTCACACCCATGCCCGAGGGAGGACTCGAACCTTCGGCGGAAGAAGCCGCGCGAAACGTGGCAAGACGCCTGAGACTTCGCGGCTACCCCGATCGGCGTGCAGATAAATAATAGCGACGTAGCAAGCTACTATAAATTGCTGAAGCCGATTCGAATTGTCTGCAGTAAAACTGAAAGCTTTGTTCATGAATTTACATAAACATTGTTCACTGCCTATTGTGAACCTGAACTGGTATTAACAGCTGAGTCCTGCGCCAAGTGAGCTTAAAAAGTCTCTAGGATATTTCGTGAGCCCCCATACAGCGTAGAAACACTGTACAATTTCTAACGTCTGGGCGCTGATGCTCCCAGTAAATCAATATTCAGCAGACGGAGAATAAATAAACGTCCCGACTGTTCGTTGCACAGCGAAATAAACACAAGGCACAAATGTGGCGAGAATAAATGATTACAAGTACCAACTAAACCACAAGTCGCAAATAAAGTATCGACTGTGGTTAACTCTTGTGATAACAGTCGACCAGAATCCACAACTGCTAGTATTACAGGTTCTCGGAAAAGCACTCGAGAAATCGGCTAAGTCGACAAAACTACTGAATAAAGTTGCAGTCCAAACTGTCACCGAACAGCGAAATTTTTACATGTGCTGAAGACACTTTTAAGTGCCAGCTGAAATGTGCCACTGATACGCTTTTTCTCCTGGCATGCTTGAAGACTTGAGTCCCCAGTCTCTCGTCAAGTCGCCCCTGATATAACGTCGGACTGGATATCCCGTAACAATCTATAATCAAGCCCAGAATTTGCACAACACAATATTATATATTCTTTCTCATTAACGCTAGATAAAACTTAGTTACACGTCAGGATACACTCTTTCCTGTGGATCCGTCAAATATGCTGCAATAAGTCGTGGGATGGATAGTTCGCCTACAATTAAGAGAAGTTTATTATCATTACAGCCCAATTTGATTAAATTATTAACAGTGCTTAAATGTATCACTGACAAAGTGGCACATCATTCTAACGGCACGTCTTTCAATAAGTACTTAGGATTTCCTTTATTTTTAGGCAGCATTCGAAGGCTACACAGAGCTCTAAATCTGCTGCTTTAGTGATATGAAATGAAAGACTTGCTCGTATAATGCAACCCGCAGCTTCGAAGACAGGGAGTTCATCTACTCCCCGGTCGAATCTGAGCTGTGCATTAAAGCCCATTTGTGTGGTACACAGAAGGGTCTGAATGTGGTTCTAGGAAGTCTTCCAAACTTTTTTAGGCAAATACTGAGCTGGTACACAATCTCCATTTGAGAAAAAACGATTCACAGTCAGTCAAAATACGATAAGACACAAAACAAAGTTTACATGGTTGTCAGAGAGATTCAGCACTCAGCTTGCTCCAATATAAGTTAACTGACTACTGTGGGTAACAGAAGGACATCCGGCCACAGAATTAAGATAAATCTAGCAGTAGAGATTGTGGGCTAGCTCAGTATTTGCCTAATAGAGTTTGGAAGACTGCCCAGAACCACATTTAGACTGTCCCGTGTACCGCACAAATGGGCTTTAATGCACTGCTCAGTGGTCTTCCCTAGAGGGGATAAATGCTGGGGAAAAAGAGGCAACTATTCCCAGCAAAATGAGGACTCACAGGAACGACATTACAACACGAGTGACATGCCTGAATGATGTCTTCTGGCGAGATGGCAACATTCCTAAGACAAGTGAAAAGGAGGGTCAGCATCTATATGCAGACTGTTAAGAGAAGTTGCAAGGTTTTTCATCACTGATCACTAATTTTGATTCATGTATAACAGCAACTAATGTTATAGCTTGTGGCTTATGAAGTACCCCATTACATCTACATCTACATCTACATGACTACTCTGGAATTCACATTTAAGTGCTTGGCAGAGGGTTCATCGAACCACAGTCATACTATTTCTCTACTATTCCACTCCCGAACAGCGAGCGGGAAAAACGAACACCTAAACCTTTCTGTTCGAGCTCTGATTTCTCTTATTTTATTTTGATGATCATTCCTACCTATGTAGGTTGGGCTCAACAAAATATTTTCGCATTCGGAAGAGAAAGTTGGTGACTAAAATTTCGTAAAAAGGTCTCGCCGCGACGAAAAACGTCTATGCTGTAATGACTTCCATCCCAACTCGTGTATCATATCTGCCACACTCTCTCCCCTATAACGCGATAATACAAAACGAGCTGCCCTTTTTTGCACCCTTTCGATGTCCTCCGTCAATCCCACCTGGTAAGGATCCCACACCGCGCAGCAATATTCTAACAGAGGACGAACGAGTGTAGTGTAAGCTGTCTCTTTAGTGGACTTGTTGCATCTTCTAAGTGTCCTGCCAATGAAACGCAACCTTTGGCTCGCCTTCCCGACAATATTATCTATGTGGTCCTTCCAACTGAAGTTGTTCGTAATTTTAATACCCAAGTACCTAGTTGAATTGACAGCCTTGAGAATTGTACTATTTATCGAGTAATCGAATTCCAACGGATTTCTTTTGGAACTCATGTGGATCATCTCACACTTTTCGTTATTTAGCGTCAACTGCCACCTGACACACCATGCAGCAATCTTTTCTAAATCGCTTTGCAGCTGATACTGGTCTTCGGATGACCTTACTAGACGGTAAATTACAGCATCATCTGTGAACAGTCTAAGAGAACTGCTCAGATTGTCACCCAGATCATTTATATAGATCAGGAACAGTAGAGGTCCCAGGACGCTTCCCCGGGGAACACCTGATATCACTTCAGTTTTACTCGATGATTTGCCGTCTATTACTACGAACTGCGACCTTCCTGACAGGAAATCACGAATCCAGTCGCACAACTGAGACGATACCCCATAGCTCCGCAGCTTGATTAGAAGTCGCTTGTGAGGAACGGTGTCAAAAGCTTTCCGGAAATCTAGAAATACGGAATCAACTTGAGATCCCCTGTCGATAGCGGCCATTACTTCGTGCGAATAAAGAGCTAGCTGCGTTGCACAAGAGCGATGTTTTCTGAAGCCATGCTGATTACGTGTCAATAGATCGTTCCCTTCGAGGTGATTCATAATGTTTGAATACAGTATATGCTCCAAAACCCTACTGCAAACCGACGTCAATGATATAGGTCTGTAGTTAAATGGATTACTCCTACTACCCTTCTTGAACACTGGTGCGACCTGCGCAATTTTCCAATCTGTAGGTACAGATCTATCGGTGAGCGAGCGGTTGTATATGAGTGCTAAGTAGGGAGCTATAGTATCAGCGTAATCTGAAAGGAACCTAATCGGTATACAATCTGGACCTGAAGACTTGCCCGTATCAAGCGATTTGAGTTGCTTCGCAACCCCTAAGGTATCTACTTCTAAGAAACTCATGTTAGCAGATGTTCGTGCTTCAAATTCTGGAATATTCCATTCGTCTTCCCTGGTGAAGGAATTTCGGAAAACTGCGTTCAATAACTCCGCTTTAGCGGCACAGTCGTCGATAACAGTACCATCGGCACTGCGCAGCGAAGGTATTGACTGCGTCTTACCGCTTGTGTACTTTACATACGACCAGAATTTCTTCGGATTTTCTACCAAATTTCGAGACAATGTTTCGTTGTGGAACCTATTAAAGGCATCTCGCATCGAAGTACGTGCCAAATTTCGCGCGTCTGTAAATTTTAGCCCATCTTCGGGATTTCGCGTTCTTCTGAACTTCGCATGCTTTTTCCGTTGCCTCTGCAACAGCGTTCGGACCTTTTTTTGTGTACCACGGGGGATCCGTTCCATCTCTTACCAATTTATGAGGTATGAATATCTCAATTGCTGTTGCTACTATATCTTTGAATTTGAGCCACATGTCGTCTACATTCGCATATTCCGTTCGGAAGGAATGGAAATTGTCTTTTAGGAAGGCTTCTAGTGGCACTTTATCCGCTTTTTTAAATAAAATTATTTTGCGTTTGTTTCTGATGGATTTGGAAGAAATGGTATTGAGCCTAGCAACAATGACCTTGTGATCACTAATCCCTGTATCAGTCATTATGCTCTCTATCAGCTCTGGATTGTTTGTGGCCAAGAGGTCAAGTGTGTTTTCGCAACCATTTACAATTCGCGTGGGTTCGTGGACTAACTGCTCGAAATAATTTTCGGAGAATGCATTTAGGACAATCTCTGAAGACGTTTTCTGCCTACCACCGGTTTTGAACAAGTATTTTTGCCAACATACCGAGGGTAGGTTGAAGTCCCCACCAACTATAACCGTATGAGTGGGGTATTTATTTGTTACGAGACTCAAACTTTCTCTGAACTGTTCCGCAACTGTATCTTCGGAGTCGGGGGGTCGGTAGAAGGAGCCAATTATTAACTTAATTCGGCTGTTAAGTATAACCTCCACCCACACCAATTCGCACGGAGTATCTACTTCGACTTCACTACAAGATAAACCACTACTGACAGACACAAACACTCCACCACCAATTCTGCCTAATCTGTCTTTCCTGAACACCGTCTGAGACTTCGTAAAAATTTCTGCAGAACTTATTTCAGGCTTTAGCCAGCTTTCTGTACCTATAACGATATCAGCTTCTGTGCTTTCTATTAGCGCTTGAAGCTCAGGGACTTTTCCAGCGCAACTACAACAATTTACAACTATAATTCCGACTGTTCCTTGATCCAAGCACGTCCTGTAATTGCCAAGCACCCTTTGACGTTGCAGCCCATCCCGCACTTTCCCGAGGCCTTCTAACCTAAAAAACCGCCCAGTCCACGCCACACAGCCTCCGCTACCCGTGTAGCCGCCAGCTGAGTGTAGTGAACTCCTGACCTATTCAGTGGAACCCGAAACCCCACCACCCTATGGCGCAAGTCAAGGAATCTGCAGCCAATACGGTCGCAAAACCGTCTGAGCCTCTGATTCAGACCCTCCACCCGGCTCTGCACCAAAGGTCCGCAGTCGGTTCTGTCAACATCAGGCATGAGTGAGTGCAGTAACCGGCAAAATTACCTTTTACATCAAGCCCAGGAATTGAAAGACAAATATTGCCTTAAAACGAATATCCTCGAATGTTCTGGCAGGATGCCAATGTTATTTCAATATTCGTTCAACTTACGTATAGGAATATTTTTAAGCAATTGACAGTCTTGCCACAGTTTATGTTTAATTTACTTACCCTGTTAACTCCAAGCGTTTGGAGCCAGTGTTACAGCTCACGTCTTAGTGTGAAATGACTATATGCAATTGTTTTTTATGATGAATAAGATCCTTAGTTCTATTAATTGTTTCAGTATTACCTAATGTGCTTCTCAACTAACAGAGAGATTTTTATGTATTGGCAGAAGAACAAAAAGTTGAAAAGAAAGTCACTGATAAAGCCCTGTAAATTAAACTGAGCTGAAATGTTGGCCTTCTAGAAGTTTTCACCTTGCATTGTTGACAAGTCTTGCACTGTTTCCCTCTCACCACAGCCTTAAGTGTGTAGTTGTAGCACTTTCGTACGTGTTTCGAAATAGCGCGCTTGTAAGGACAACCAGAGTGCTAGCCAGACAGATCAAAATTATTCATGCTCATACAGTAAGAAATGTTCAACCTCGGTTTAATGTGAATTGCTAATAATTTTAAACTCAGCATGAAAATAATGAAGTGTTTACGACAATGAGTCGAGGGGATTATGTGCAGCCCTCGACCAGTGGCTTTCATTGGCAGACATTGAATCAGCCTAGTTTGGCAGGTAATACTCGTAGAGTCAGTGTCATTTGACATGCCACACATGCCTCCTATTGGGTCGTTGCCATATGACGAATACCTCACTTCAGGAAGTTCAGTTTTCGTTGGCCAGGTAGGGGATTGGCGAACGCGGGTATACTGAGCTGGGAATGGGTGAACACCTCCAGTCCTCAATAACTGTAACCTCTGGGCAAGCTTCAGCGACAACTCAGCGACGAGATACTGGAACGTTGTAAAGGCTAAGAAAAAGAAAGAAAATATTGTTCCGCCGGGGAATTTTCCGAATGGGGATGGTTGGGTTGTTTGGGGAAGGAGACCAGGCAGCGAGGTCATCGGTCTCACCGGTTTAGGGAAGGATGGGGAAGGAAGTCGGCCGTGCCCTTTCAAAGGAACCATCTCGGCATTTGCATGGTGCGATTTAGGAAAATCACGGAAAACCTAAATCAGGATGGCCGGACTCGGGATTGAACCGTCGTCCTCCCGAATGCGAGTTCAGTGTTCCTGAATGGAACGGAATTCGGTAGCTGTGATGCACATTACAGACAAACAAATGATTGCAATTTCAGAAAAACTGGAAGATTTATTCAAAAAGAAAGGCCTTCACAAATTGAGCAACTCAATAATGCGTTGATTTATCTCTAGTTCCGTTGCAAGCAGTTATTCGGCTTGGAATTGTTCGATGTACTCTTGAGGAGTATCGTGTCAAATTCTGACCAATTAAAACGTTAGATTGTCAGGATCCTGAGCTGGTTGGAGGGCCCTTCCCATAGTGCTCCACAAATTCTCAATTGAGGAGAGATCAGCGACCTTGTTTTCTACGATAGGGTTTGGCAACCACGAGGATGGGCAGTAGAAAACCTCGCCGTGTGTGAGTGGGCATTATCTTACTGAAATGTAAACATGGGGTGGCTTGCCATGAATGGCAACAAAATGGAGCGTAGGATATCGTCGATGTACCGCTGTGCTGAAAGGGTGCCGCGGATGACGACCAAAGGGGTCCTGCCACGAAGACCGCCACTCGTGGGTGTCGAGCCGTATGGTGGACGACATTCAGGGTGGCCTGGGCCGTCTCTAGACATGTCTTCGCTGGTCATCGGCTATTAAAATGGGGCTCATCGCTGGAGACAATTCTACTCCAGTCAATGAGATTCCAGGCCGGAAACGGGTCTGGGGACGTCCCAGACAGCAATGAGATACCATCCTGACGGTCGCCCGCCACATCCGGCAACCAGGAGTGATGGTCTGGGCTGCCACACAGCAGGACGCCTGTGGTTGTCATTCACGGCATCCTTACAGCACGGCGATAGGTCGACCGTATTCTACGCCCCCTTTTGTTGCTCTTCATGCTAAGCCATCCAGAGCTTACATTTCATCCTGCTCAAAGCGAGGTTTCCTACTTTTTGTCTTTGCCAAACCACTCCTTAGCCAGCGAGGTCGATGGATCTCTCCCCATCTGAGAACATTTGAAGCATTATGGCAGGGTCCTCCAACGAGCTCGGAATTTTGGCGATCTGACGCGCTAATTCGGCAGAATTTGGCACAATGTTACTCAGGAGGACATCCAATAACTCTATCAATCAATGCCAAGCCGAATAACTGTTTGCGTAAGGTCCAGAGGTGGACCAACGTGTTACTGTCTTGCTGAGTTCGAAAGGTCTTTCTCTTGGACAAATCGTCCAATTTTTCTGAAACTGTAATCGTTTGTTTGTACATGTTCAACACATCTACCGATTTCCTTCCCAATCGGATAATTCCTTTTTGGTGCGCTTTATTCTCTCAGATTGTATTTCACAGGGAACGGCAATTTCATCTTAACTGCCCGGATCGCGAGACCGATACACACTCTATACAAGAAACCCTCAGCCTCAAAGACTTCTACGTGCCGGAGGGACGTACCGCTATTTAGGTAACAGGCAACCTCTGAGGAAAAAGCTGCATCCCAGTTAAATAAGGTTTAGCCAGGTCAGTGGGATTCTCTGGGTGGACTCTTATTTTCTTGTTGCCCATCGGAACATCATAACGCTTCACCCTCACAAAACTCACCCAACGCAATGGGTGAACAATCTAGGAGCAACAATATCCTCTCAAAAAAAATGCGTTAGATACCTTACCGTGAACTTAAGCTTAAAGAAAAATGTTCAATAGTAACAACAATAATGTGCTTCAGAATGTGTTGGAAGCTTCTAACAAATTTATAGAATGTTAAAAAGTGTCCCATATTTTGAGAGAAGAGAAAAGATCCAGTAAGCAAAAAAAAAAAAAAATGTCTCTGAGCACTATGGGACTTGACATATGTGGTCATCAGTCCCCTAGAACTTAGAACTAAGTAAACCTAACTAACCTAAGGACATCACACACATCCATGCCAGAGGCAGGATTCGAACCTGCGACCGTTCCGCGACGTTCCGGACTGAGCGCCTGAACCGCTAGACCATCGCGGCCTTCCAGTAAGCATGGGTTCTAAAATGCATACCTTAAGAATTAAGAGCACTACTTCATCTTTGACACAGTAAATAAATCTCTTTTTCTCGATGTCCTTTGTTTTTCATTTTTTTGGGTGAAAGTTGTGTTGACCAGAAGAAGAAGAAAAAAGTTTCCATTGAACATGGGTTCTAAACTGCATGCCTTGTAAGCTTTGAGCACTTGTTCAGTTGAAGAGATGTGTTTCACTGCAGTAAAGATGAACAATTGCTCATAGCTCATAAGGTACGCGTTTTAGAGCCCATGTTTATTGGACTTTTTTGTTGTTTTGATAGTTACTATCAGCTCTCAAAATAGTTACCAGTTTTTTAGCACTCTGTATACATAAAAGGTTACCTTCTTAACAGGAACACTACAATGTATTAAACGGTTGAGGAAGTGGAACCATACTACTCACCTTAGCCGAGGTTGTGTACTCCCCTTTCCGCTGTTAGTTCTCTGAACTGCTGTATGGTTAGAGCGACTGATAGGCATTGTTTGAGAAAATCGTGTTGAGACTGTCGAGTTCGGGGTTGTGCGTAGACGCCAGGGTCGTTGTCGTGTTAAAGACATGAAAGCGCATAACATTGTCAACTGGAAGGGCAGAGACGAAATGAAGTAACAAGGATTTAACTCAGAATGTATCTTGCCGTTATCATCATAAATAACTGAGAAAGGTATCGCTCTGTTGAATCAAAAGCAGAACTGTGGTTTCAGGAGCGTTTGCGACATAGAAATCATAGCTACTGATATTTGATAGTAAACTTCAAAATGTGGTGGAACTTCACTTGAACTGTTATTAAGTACTGTTCTAGTCCTTCATAGTACCCACCACTAGTAACGACCTCAACCATGGTCGTAGTAGTAAACGCCCCGATTATTGAAATTTAAGTAAACTGCGATTATAATTTATTAGTGTAGAAAGTACACTACTGCCGTTCCAATTATGAGCACTACGGGACAAAACCACAGCACACAATGAGTGGGCAACCTGTGGTATACGTTACCAAGCTGCACACAAGGATAGGAACCTTTGTACATGTTCTCTGTCTTGCGTCATCTGCAGAGGCAGCTACGCACTTTTGGAGCCATCAGTGGCAAATTATTCTGCACGAGAGAAAAGCCAGAAAGACATCGAAGTCGCATAAGGAGATACCTTTATTTAGAAGCAAAAATTATATATGCGTTTGCTTCAGTGGCCAAAACATCATTCCAAAAAGCTGCCCTCTCAGTACAAATTATGTCAGATGAAGCTGCGACAAACACATTTACATGAAGTGGATTTGCTATGGTGGAGTTGACATGAAAGCAGTAGCGTCTGTCACTCAACTGACTAAGCTTATAGACGCAAATAAATCCCTGCAGACCGAAGATCAGTAGCACGTTGCCAATGAAGTCACCACTATTTCGAATTAAGGCGAAATGTGTGGTGAGGGTATAGAAAGTGAAAAGATAGAGCTCAGAGCCCTCGGACCACGCTGATTCTTGTGAGAGTAGTCTGATAGAAGTGCAGGAGGTGTGGACACAGAAATTTGCTTCAAGAAACTAAAAAGTCCCTTCGTCAGTGTCCATCTGTCGCAATATCCCCTGACTGACAGATTGATAGGGCTAAGGAGAACAGAAAGCCTCACAAATAAAATGGCGTCAGACTTACAGTGGAAAGTAAAAGGCATCAGGAAACAGGTGGAGTATGTGAGACCTTTAGTACAGGGCGGACCTTTGTGCTTGTTTTCAAACGCAATATATTTTAAAGTAAACTCGTGGAAATTGAAATAAGAACACCGTGAATTCATTGTCCCAGGAAGGGGAAACTTTATCGACACATTCCTGGGGTCAGATACATCACATGATCACACTGACAGAACCACAGGCACATAGACACAGGCAACAGAGCATGCACAATGTCGGCACTAGTACAGTGTATATCCACCTTTCGCAGCAATGCAGGCTGCTATTCTCCCATGGAGACGATCGTAGAGATGCTGGATGTAGTCCTGTGGAACGGCTTGCCATGCCATTTCCACCTGGCGCCTCAGTTGGACCAGCGTTCGTGCTGGACGTGCAGACCGCGTGAGACGACGCTTCATCCAGGCACAAACATGCTCAATGGGGGACAGATCCGGATATCTTGCTGGCCAGGGTAGTTGACTTACACGTTCTAGAGCACGTTGGGTGGCACGGGATACATGCGGACGTGCATTGTCCTGTTGGAACAGCAAGTTCCCTTGCCGGTCTAGGAATGGTAGAACGATGGGTTCGATGACAGTTTGGATGTACCCTGCACTATTCAGTGTCCCCTCGACGATCACCAGAGGTGTACGGCCAGTGTAGGAGATCGCTCTCCACACCATGATGCCGGGTGTTGGCCCTGTGTGCCTCGGTCGTATGCAGTCCTGATTGTGGCGCTCACCTGCACGGCGCCAAACACGCATACGACCATCATTGGCACCAAGGCAGAAGCGACTCTCATCGCTGAAGACGACACATCTCCATTCGTCCCTCCATTCACGCCTGTCGCGACACCACTGGAGGCGGGCTGCACGATGTTGGGGCGTGAGCGGAAGACGGCCTAACGGTATGCGGGACCGTAGCCCAGCTTCGTGGAGACGGTTGCGAATGGTCTTCGCCGATACCCCAGGAGCAACAGTGTCCCTAATTTGCTGGGAAGTGGCGGTGCGGTCCCCTACGGCACTGCGTAGGATCCTACGGTCTTGGCGTGCATCTGTGCGTCGCTGCGGTCCGGTCCCAGGTCGACGGGCACGTGCACCTTCCGCCGACCACTGGCGACAACATCGATGTACTGTGGAGACCTCACGCCCCACGTGTTGAGCAATTCGACGGTACGTCCACCCAGCCTCCCGCATGCCCACTATACGCCCTCGCTCAAAGTCCGTCAACTGCACATACGGTTCACGTCCACGCTGTCGCGGCATGCTACCATTGTTAAAGACTGCGATGGAGCTCCGTATGCCACGGCAAACTGGCTGACACTGACGGCGGCGGTGCACAAATGCTGCGCAGCTAGCGCCATTCGACGGCCAACACCGCGGTTCCTGGTGTGTCCGCTGTGCCGTGCGTGTGATCATTGCTTGTACAGCCCTCTCGCAGTGTCCGGAGCAAGTATGGTGGGTCTGACACACCGGTGTCAATGTATTCTTTTTTCCATTTCCAAGAGTGTATATGACGACCCTGTGTTTTGGGTTTATAGCTTCACAGGTACGACGATCGAGGAGGGGAGTAATCTAATGGAGAAGTAGCCATTCCGAAATGATGCATCCCACTTCTCGTCTCTCTCCTTACACACCACCTTGGTAGTAGGTGCTGCAGTAGTTCACTTTCGACACAAGACGACCATAACCTCTCTCTCGTTGTCACCTAACAAAGGTCTAGAGTGCCGAGCCTCTCAGTAACCTCATCACACAGCTCCCTTGATCGTTTCTTCCTTTTGGAGTATCCAACGCACACTATATAGTAACGGCGTTCCACCACCACATGCCCTGGATCGAACTGTTGACAACATCTGGCTGTCAGAAAATCTGTGTCTCCTTAACATGGGGAAAAGTAAGCACTTCCGCTCTGTCGTAGGGACGGTCTCTGTTAGCGACCTGCCAGTATGCTCCCCAGCCCTCGCCGATAGTGTTTAGTGGGAAGTGGACAAAGACCTTCACTACAGTGACCTTTACTCGATCTAGATTCACGAAACGGAAAGATACGCGGCAGAAACAATGTTGCCTAGGCGGGCCCTTATCCAAGGCTAAATGGACTCTTTACAGCCAGCTGGCTGTGATCAGTCATGGTGGCACTGTCGGCGACGCTGCTGATGCATCCATGCCAACGTTTTTGGACAGCCACGAAGACAACTTGTCCATTGGTGGAGTGACGAAGTCGCCCTGCAATCAGGGATAGACCCTCTGCCTTGAGGAGGTTAAGGTGCTGGCCATCTGATGATAAAGTCACAGTATTTAGTGTTGGACGTGTATAAGGCAGTCGTATAGTTAGGGAGAACATCACTTCGTGACCTCCATCAGTCGTTTCATTAAATTGACCCACGTGTGGGAACCTATTAGAACGATTTTAAGGCAAGATGGGAGGTGCGCAGTTAATGCTGTAATGAAGAATGCAGTCCACTGCCCAGCAAGTCACGTAGCGCAGTCCACGACGGAGCATTCCACTTAAATCTTAGCCAGCGACATTCAAAATCCAGAAACTTTTTAACTTAATACAGAAAACTGAACACTTCCTTAACTCATCAAAAGAAGCTATTTGAATTCTCCTCCTTATACCTGAGAATAAACGGAAACGCCCGATTAGTTACAGTAGTGCTGGATTCATTTGTAAAGCTCCGTCTTCATCATTTAAATTCTACAATTCAAAATTGTGAGCTTTACAAACAAAGTGCCACAACACGGTTACGAACTCATTTACAAACTTTGTGTCTTCTCTTGACATGAGTGCTGCCTCTGCTAGCTCTGTGGGAAAGGCCTTGGAGAGGAAAGCCAATTGCCACCTTGTCTCGACAGTAAAATCCAAGCAGCTCCTTAGTTGCTTTCGATGTGGGTTCAGGAACGGGCAGTCAGACGTTGATAACATGACGCTGCTGGAGTCGACCATACGACAGGCTTTCAAACTCAACCAGCACTTTATGATGTGTTTCTTCTATCTTCACAAGGTCTATGATACGACTGGGCTGCGTAATGTCTCCGGACACGGAACATTCAAGTGGCTTTCCACTTTGTTATAAAGTGTCCTATCTTTGGCAACGTTCATATAGGAATAGAGATAATGATGTTATGCAAGATTATGGTGTGCCTCAAGGGCAATTTTTGAGAGTGATTTTAATAGCCGTAGACAGCATACATCTGCAGCAAGGAGCCATGTTAAACGCTTGTTATTTGTGAACTGTGCTACAGAAGAATACTGAAGATAAGGTGGATAGATCACGTAACTAATGAGGAGGTATTGAATAGGATTGGGGAGAAGAGAAGTTTGTGGCACAACTTGACTAGAAGAAGGGATCGGTTGGTAGGACATGTTTTGAGGCATCAAGGGATCACAAATTTAGCATTGGAGGGCAGCGTGGAAGGTAAAAATCGTAGAGGGAGACCGAGAGATGAGTACACTAAGCAGATTCAGAAGGATGTAGGTTGCAGTAGGTACTGGGAGATGAAGCAGCTTGCACAGGATAGAGTAGCATGAAGAGCTGCATCAAACCAGTCTCAGGACTGAAGACAACAACAACAACATTTGTGAACTATTTTTAATTTACTGTATCATCTTTCAGTCATGCAGAAAGTACACACCATCCGCAAATGACTGTTAAGAGAATGAAATAATGGGCACTAAAAACTATTTTACTCATTCGCCAGAAAAATTTGTGTATGTTGTTTTCAACTGTTCTCGTCGTCCTTTTAATCTTCAAGAAATTAAATTAAGGGGCGCCGTTTTAACTTTAAAGAGGCACTGAAGTCTGGGCCAGAGTTTGGATCAAAAGCTTTCGTGGCTGCGACACCTGAGAAACTTCAGAACTCGGTCCCTCAAAGCCACTAACATTTTAAAATATATTGCACATCGGGTGTGGCAAGAACCATGGGCAAGACTGCTATAGCTTTTTTTCGGTCCCAGCTTGATTACGAAATCATGGTGTATGGGTCCGCTAGCCATCATACCCCAAGTACACCTTCAGTAGCCGGCCGAGTGGTTCTAGGCGCTACTGTCTGGAACTCCGCTACCGCTACGGCCGCAGGTTCGAATCCTGCCTCGGGTATCGATGTGTGTGATGTCCTTAGGTTAGTTAGGTTTAAGTAGTTCTAAGTCCTAGGGGACTGATGACCTCAGAAGTTAAGTCCCATAGTGCTCAGAGCCATTTGTACCATTTTGAACACCTTCAGTACACAATGAGGGCTTAAGTTGTTCACGAGCTCTTTTAGGGCGAGGCCCATTCTCAACCTCTACGCCGAAGCTGGCAAGCCACCACTTTCATACAGACACTACAGTCTGTCGGTAAATTGAAGAGCGAGCGAGCGACTCGCCACTCCGCCTACCCAGGTACATCACAAGACACGCATACATACTCCAAACGTAGTACCGGCCCTGGCGCGGCGCGCTCTTTAAATCTGTGGCGACACCGGGTACAGATACGTCCCGGCTGCATTTATTTATCGACAAATGCATCAAGACTATAAGAAATACAAAAGACGATAGCTTCTTCCGAAACACAACATTACAGAGCAATTAGTATGAACATAACAATGGAAGTCAGAATTCTACTACAAACATAGAACCGAATGCTTGTTCATGTGAATGATTGTTCCTCTATTGCTATTCGTAAAACGAACCCCATATAATGCAATCAATCTGCAGAATTTAAGACTTGTTCTTGCTTTCTGTTTCTACTAAAAGATAGAAGTTTTCTCTGTAGGGATGCATTGAAACTTAATAATTCTTGTAACACGAAGAGCGTTTAAAAAGTAACCAGAAATTTATAATTTTGTATGTTGGACTACTTTTTTGTCACTGTAATTAATTTCAAAAAGGTTACATGTGATTTGATAGTATCAATGATTATTTGTTTTGCTTACAGATACGTTAGAGAATCTTTGTTAAATTTTGTTATAAGAATGGAATAAAGTGTATCAAATTTTTAGAAATGTTAAATATTGATTTTGGTGAGTCTGTTGGGAGTAAACCAATGGCATACAAGTTGTGTAAACATTTCAAAGCAGGCCTTATAAGACAGCGGTTTTACAAGCATGAGTGAGATTAAAAATGCACAGTTAAGAGACCTATAAACTATCCGAAGGGAACAGTTCCTAAAGTGTTTCGGGAAATGGAGAAAGCATGTGATGGGGAATATTTAGAAGAGGATAACATTGCTGTAGATTAACAAATAAACTTCTTACCAAAAAATAAAAATATATGAAGGCACCTCGCATGTCAAGCTTTTTACTTAGAAGTCCAGTACAGGTGTTCATGTTTCGAAGGAAACTTCACCAGTTTTTAGGAAAGCTATTGCGCACATGTTTTAAGCAGCATGTCTTAGAATCAGGTGAACAGTAAGCGAGATAGAGATTTAGTGACAGAATACATTCAAATGCTGCTGTTCCATAAGCGTCAAAGGTATTACGTGGTTGTGTAACTGTCTCTAACTATGGGTTTCCTCCCAAAATTATTGGTTTTCCTTCGTGGAGATTCCAGTAAATCATGCGGCTTATTTTCGCTTTCCTTCATCATGCGTCATATTGTGGCGAGGCTGACGTTCGCATAAACTGCAGCCCTTTGGTTGGGACTGGTAATACTAGCCAACAATTCTTTTTGTGTCGCCTCTTTAACACACGCTGTAATAACATTAGAGACGATAGAAAGTTCGTTACTCCGCAGATACCTCCTCTTCTTCGTATTCTGCACATTTTATTGCAACGCAGTGCGATTATCCATCACTTCCGGATACCAAAGTATATCAGTGAGTATACAAAGTTAACTGATTGACACTGGCAACTAATATCCCACGAACAGAAACGATGTGTGCAGGGTATTACAAAAAGGCACGGCCAAACTTTCAGGAAACATTCCTCACACACAAAGAAAGAAAATATGTTATGTGGACATGTGTCCGGAAACGCTTACTTTCCATATTAGAGCTCATTTTATTACTCTTCTTCAAATCACATTAATCATGGAATGGAAACACACAACAACAGAACGTACCAGCGTGACTTCAAACACTTTATTACAGGAAATGTTCAAAATGTCCGCCGTTAGCGAGGATACATGCATCCACCCTCCGTTGCATGGAATCCCTGACGCGCTGATGCAGCCCTGGAGAATGGCGTATTGTGTCACAGCCGTCCACAATACGGGCACGAAGAGTCTCTACATTTGGTACTGTGGTTGCGTAGACAAGAGTTTTCAAAAGCCCCCATAAATGAAAGTCAAGAGGGTTGAGGTCAGGAGAGCGTGGAGGCCATGGGATTGGTCCGCCTCTACCAATCCATCGGTCACCGAATCTGTTGTTGAGAAGCGTACGAACACTTCGACTGAAATGTGCAGGAGCTCCATCGCGCATGAACCTCATGTTGTGTCGTACTTGTAAAGGCACATGTTCTAGTAGCACAGGTAGAGTATCCAGTATGAAATCATGATAACGTGCTCCATTGAGCGTAGGTGGACGAAACTAAAATGAGGTCTAACATGGAAATTAAGCGTTTCCGGACACATGCCCATATAACATCTTTTCTTTATTTGCCTGTGAGAAATGTTTCCTGAAAGTTTGACCGTACCTTTTTGTAACACCGTGTATAGCTGCACGCCGATCTGTACCGTTAGACAGGTAACGGGCAATTGATTTTGAGTGCCCCTGTAGGTCAGTGGCAGCGTTCTTCCGTGAAATGCCAGTTCCCCCTCCAAAAGCGCCGCTGGCTTTTCAGTTTACAGACAGACTGTAGTACTCATGACGTGACAAGCGTACAAAATATACTCCATATCGCAGATGTCTGCATACGATACTGTTACTTGTCCATCCTTGAAGGGACTAATCAATAGCCTTTAGTGAGCAACGAGACCATTGAGGTTCAGAGCAAAGAACCATATTTTTGAAATGAGTCCGACAAATATTTGCATTTTACGCTGATGTTGATGTAACTCTCCACCTCGGCTTCTTACATGGTCCATAATTATTAGACTAATTTTAAAAAAAGAAAGCACTCCAAATGTGGTTTTAGGGACATGTTTAACAATATTTTAGATGAGCATCACAGTTTTGGTGTTCTGTAGACTGTTGTAACACGGAAACATGGGGTCGCATTGTGTGAAGAAGACTGCGCATGGAGTTTGGGCATGTTGTCCAGTTTACTCCCTGGAGAAGTCGGTGTATACCCCGGAGACGTGAGTTTAAGCCCCCTAGATGTCAGCAACGCATGGTGAGTTGACAGAGCTATAAAGTGTCTTGAGGGCGGCGGTTGAGGGTAGACGTAAGCAAGTGCCACAAAGAAGTTGCTGACACCTCGTCAGGGGGACGTGACGTCGCCCTGCAGGTCAGTGAGCCAACGCTGGCGGCAGCATGGACACGAAGAAGTGTCTCCTGCCCGGGCATTTGCGATACAGTGCGGCTTCCGTCACAGCGCTCTCATTGTCAGCGCTCCGCATTCGGCCAACTTTGGTCCTGACCGTAGGTTGGAGTGAAGACTAGGCGCCAGTCATCCAACATGGATCGATCAAGACTGCAGCAGATGTTTGTAGCCTCCTCCTCACTTATCGACCTTAATGACAGTGAAAAATTAAACTGCGTGCACCTAATGAAAATTTGGGAAAAGCAATCGTCACCGAAATTAATTTGTCATTAAAGAGGGAGGAAAGGGTTACATCTAAATGAAAGGAAAAATGCAAATGAAATTGGTGGAAATTAATTTTGAGAAAAGGGTAAAATTAATAAAGGAAATAAATGTGCGGTCGTTACGTTAACAATTAATTGGCGTTAATTAGATATTTGAGATTTGGGGAAAATTGCGGTCACCAGTCCTATGGACAACTACTATAATCACTGAAAATGAAAGATTAATGCACATATAATTAGCACTAAAAGCGTGGCAACTGAAGGTTGACACGTGTTGTGTGAAAACTGAATGTTTGTCAGAAGTAATAAATTTCGCTATACTCTGATTTAATTTCGCAAAAGAATTAATAAAACCGGAAAATTGAAAGTTAATTTAGTGACTGAAATTAATAGTGAACTTTGTTTCCGAAGCACTACGAAATTCAATAAAATAAGGTTAGTCATGGGCTACCTCAACAATCATTTCAAAAGCTACTTGAATCTATGCAGTTTAGAAATAAGAGATTTAACTTTGAACTTGAATTAAATGATTCTGAACAATTATCAACAGTAAAATTTAGTATGTACCAAGCTAAACTGCAGTCACAGGTAAGCTAAAATATGGTAACAAAACTCGCACTCTTAATTTGTCCTTGTGTAATCTAAATATTGTAGCCAGCTATGAATACATTAACTGAACTTTGAAATTAAAACAGTGAAATGGAATAATATTACTTTATGCTGGCGTATGAATTTCAACGACACACGGGTTCATTCGAGAAAAGGAAGGGACCCTGCTTGGTAATACAATTGGGACAATGAGCAACAAAGGTTCATGCCAAATTGCTGTATTTTTGTGATGCAACAGTTTGAAAAGTTGAGGTCCGCCATGCAGTTATACAACTTTACGTGCTTTTAGTCTTCCTTGTTGGTTGGTTGAAGATTTGTAGACGTCGATCAGGGAGGTGGCGACAGACACTCATTGTCGGCCGTCGCTGTTGCAGAAGCTAGATGCTGGCGCGCCTTCTTCTCGACACAGTCACCAGGCGAAACGGGCTGTTGATGTGCGCCAGCTAATGCTTCCTGTCCGCGACACCGTGTCAGAAACTGTCATAGCAAGTCGACCACAATTACATGCTGGCAAACCCTGAAAGCGCAGCAACTTGTGGGAGCGTCACACAACACACCTGCTCCACTGCCCTACTCCAGCCAGACTCCCTCTGCCTGCGCTCCACGCGACAGAGTTAACCCTACCAAAGATCCTAAACGCTTTGGTTCTCCACACGACCTATCGATGTAATCTTTCGATAGCATAGTTTTCCCTAGGCCAGACCCAGCGTAAAAATAGAAATAATATGTACAAACCAAACCAATTATACATCGATATAAATGCATATATGAACCATGGACCTTGCCGTTGGTGGGGAGGCTTGGGAGCCTCAGTGATGTAGATGGCCGTACCGTAGGTGCAACCACAACGGAGGGGTATCTGTTGAGAGGCCAGACAAACATGTGGTTCCTGAAGAGGGGCAGCAGCCTTTTCAGTAGTTGCAGGGGCAACAGTCTGGATGATTGACTGATCTGGCCTTGCAACATTAACCAAAACGGCCTTGCTGTGCTGGTACTGCGAACGGCTGAAAGTAAGGGGAAACTACAGCCGTAATTTGTCCCGAGGACATGCAGATTTACTGTATGATTAAATGATGATGGCGTCCTCTTGGGTAAAATATCCCGGAGGTAAAATAGTCCCCCATTCGGATCTCCGGGCAGGGACTACTCAGGAGGACATCGTTATCAGGAGAAAGAAAAGTGGCGTTATACGGATCGGAGTGTGGAATGTCAGATCCCTTAATCGGGCAGATAGGTTAGAAAATTTAAAAAGGGAAATGGATAGGTTAAAGTTAGATATAGTGGGAATTAGTGAAGTTCGGTGGAGGAGGAACAAGACTTTTGGTCAGGTGAATACAGGGTTATAAATACAAAATCAAGTAGGGGTAATGCAGGAGTAGGTTTAATAATGAATAAAAAAAACAGGAGTGCGGGTAAGCTACTATAAACAGCATAGTGAACACATTATTGTGGCCAAGACAGACACAAAGCCCATGTCTACTACAGTAGTACAAGTTAATATGCCAACTAGCTCTGCAGATGACGAAGAAATTGATAAAAGGTATGATGAGATAAAAGAAATTATTCAGGTAGTGAAGGTAGACGAAAATTTAATAGTCATGGGTGACTGGAATTCGTCAGTAGGAAAAGGGAGAGAAGGAAACGTAGTAGGTGAATATGGATTGGGGCTAAAAAATGGAAGAGGAAGCCGTCTGGTAGAATTTTGCACAGAGCATAACTTAATCATAGCTAACACTTGGTTCAAGAATCATAAAAGAAGGTTGTATACATGGAAGAATCCTGGAGATACTAAAAGGTATCAGATAGATTATATAATGGTAAGACAGAGATTTAGGAATCAGGTTTTAAATTGTAGGACATTTCCAGGGGCAGATGTGGACCCTGACCACAATCTATTGGTTATGACCTGTAGGTTAAAACTGAAAAAACCGCAAAAAGGTGGGAATTTAAGGACATGGGATCTGGATAAGCTGAAAGAACCAGAGGTTGTACAGAGTTTCAAGGAGAGAATAAGGGAACAATTGACAGGAATGGGGGAAAGAAACACAGTAGAAGAAGAATGTGTAGCTCTGAGGGATGAAGTAGTGAAGGTAGCAGAGGATAAAGTAGGTAAAAAGACGAGGGCTGCCAGAAATCCTTGGGTACCAGAAGAAATATTGAATTTAATTGATGAAAGGAGAAAATATAAAAATGCAGTAAATGAAGCAGGCAAAAAGGAATACAAAAGTCTCAAAAATGTGATCGACAGGAAGTGCAAAATGGCTAAGCAGAGATGGCTAGAGGACAAATGTAAGGATGTAGAAGCTTATCTCACTAGGGGTAAGATAGATTTGCCTACAGGAAAATTAAACAGACCTTTGGGGAGAAGAGAACCACGTGTATGAATATCAAGAGCTCAGATGGCAACCCAGTTCTAAGCAAAGAAGGGAAGGCAGAAAGGTGGAAGGAGTATATAGAAGGTTTATACAAGAGCGATGTACTTGAGGACAATATTATGGAAATGGAAGAGGATGTAGATGAAGACGAAATGGGAGATAAGATACTGCGTGAAGAGTTTGACAGAGCACTGAAAGACCTGAGTCGAAACAAGGGCCCCGGAGTAGACAACATTCCATTAGAACTACTGATGGCCTTGGGAGAGCCAGTCATGACAAAACTCTACCAGCTGGTAAGCGAGATGTATAGAGACAGGCGAAATACCCTCAGACTTCAAGAAGAATATAATAATTCCAATCCCAAAGAAAGCAGGTGCTGACAGATGTGAAAATTACCGAACTATCAGTTTAATAAGTCACAGCTGCAAAATACTAACGCGAGTTCTTTACAGACGAATGGAAAAACTGGCAGATGCGGACCTCGGGGAGGATCAGTTTGGATTCCGTAGAAATGTTGGAACACGCGAGGCAATACTGAACTTACGACTTATCTTAGAAGAAAGATTAAGAAAAGGCAAACCTACGTTTCTAGCATTTGTAGACTTAGAGAAAGGTTTTGACAATGTTGACTGGAATACGCTCTTTCAAATTCTGAAAGTGGCAGGGGTAAAATACAGGGAGCGAAAGGCTATTTACAATTTGTACAGAAACCAGATGGCAGTTATTAGAGTCGAGGGACATGAAAGACAAGCAGTGGTTGGGAAAGGAGTGAGACATGGTTGTAGCCTCTCCCCGATGTTATTCAATCTGTATATTGAGCAAGCAGTAAAGGAAACAAAAGAAAAATTTGGAGTAGGTATTAAAATTCATGGAGAAGTAAAAACTCTGAGGTTCGCCGATGACATTGTAATTCTGTCAGAGACTGCAAAGGACTTGGAAGAGCTGTTGAGCGGAATGGACAGTGTCTTGAAAGGAGGATATAGGATGAAGATCAACAAAAGCAAAACGAGGATAATGGAATGTAGTCAAATTAAATCGGGTGATGCTGAGGGAATTAGATTAGGAAATGAGACACTTAAATTAGTAAATGAGTTTTGCTATTTAGGAAGTAAAATAACTGATGATGGTCGAAGTAGAGAGGATATCAAATGTAGACTGGCAATGGCCAGGAAAGCGTTTCTGAAGAAGAGAAATTTGTTAACATCGAATATAGATTCATGTATCAGGAAGTTGTTTCTGAAAGTATTTGTTTGGAGTGTAGCCATGTATGGAAGTGAAACATGGACGATAACTAGTTTGGACAAGAAGAGAATAGAAGCTTTCGAAATGTGGTGTTACAGAAGAATGCTGAAGATAAGGTGGATAGATCACTTAACTAATGAGGAGGTATTGAATAGGATTTGGGAGAAGAGAAGTTTGTGGCAAAACGTGACTAGAAGAAGGGATCGGTTAGCAGGACATGTTCTGAGGCATCAAGGGATCACAAATTTAGCATTGGAGGGCAGTGTGGAGGGTAAAAATCGTAGAGGGAGACCAAGAGATGAATACACTAAGCAGATTCAGAAGGATGTAGGTTGCAGTAGGTACTGGGAGATGAAGAAGCTTGCACAGGATAGAGTAGCATGGAGAGCTGCAGCAAACCAGTCCCAGGACTGAAGACAACAACAACACATGTATATATATATATATATATATATATATATATAGTAAAACAATTACAATATATAAAGACATAAAGACACAGAAATGTTATACCTTCAGGTAACAAAATAAGGAAAAAATTTATAGTACAATAGACGGAAATTGGAGGATATGCATTTCCGGCGTTATATGTTGACCAGTCGGCCGGGTGACTGCACCTAAGCACTACACGTGGTCGATGTGGACATAGCATGTTGTAGATTATCTGTGATGTCCCTCAGTGTAGGAGGGCTGGCTACATTCCAGACTTCTCCACATCTATGTTGTTCCAGTGGACAACAACGGCACAATACGACTGTGGTACGTATCTGCTTAGCTGCGTCATGGTGTTGAAGTCAGTGTGCAGACAGCAGTTTGTTGCTCTTTCACTGGAACTCAATGCACTTTCACTATCTCTGGTTCCAGTGACACTAATAGAATGGCAGCATGACGAAATGTATCCTTGAGCTCCGAAAGTCTAACGGTACTAAAAAATATTTAATGGGCAGTGGTACACCTATTACGTTGTGGCTCTGGATTTATGAACGCATTTGCCCTGCTTTATTGGTCCCGTCAACGCTCCTTGCCTAGTTGTGATAATTCAATAATTGTTTTGGGTCACCGAGCTCGGCAGTTTCTGTCTACGTTTGTCTTTGCTATGGCGCTCTGGCCCTGAAGTTCCAAAGTATTACATCACACTACCTTGTTATATGACGTTAGCGTTTCTGCTTTCCTCGTTCGGAGGTAGGAAGGCAATGAAAATGGAAATGAGCGTCTGGCATCATTGGTCGGGAGGCCCAGTATGGGGCAGGTCTTGCCGCCTTGGTGCAGGTCTTACTACATTCGATGCCACATTGGGCGTCCTGCCCGCCGGATGGGGATGGAATAATGAAGACAACACAACACACAGTCCCTGAGCGGAGAAAATCCCCGACCCAGCCGGAAATCGAACCCGGGCCTGTAGGATGGCAATCCGTCACGCTGACCACTCAGCTATAGGGGCGGACATGGCGGCAATGCCAGCACCATACCATGAGGTCTCTTAGAACCGCAATACATCTTGTTGACATTCGGAGTGGCACATCTTGTCTCAAAAAATTTGTGCTAAATTTTCCCTTTGATTACCCTTTGCAACAATCCTGTATATTTAATTACATAATTACACATCGTGCCCTTTTCAACAACTGTTTTGCCCGTGAAAGGTGGCTCATATTGTTTTCCTCTTTGTTTGCTAATTCTATATAATTATTATTAATTTTCAGTTTGCTGCGCGTTTTTACCTTGATGCTACATTATCGTAATTTTTAGCTTTACCAGTTACAATAATTTTATAGTTCTCGTGGTCTATATTTCTCGGGTTACTTTAGTTTACTAATCAACAGGTATCTGATGTGTTGGCAGTTCTGGAGAATGGATACTTCTGTGTTTTAGACAAAAATAATTTGCGGAAATTTCTATGAGAACCATTGCAAGACTGATTGTCGTAATGCTTATGTTTACCATAATCCGGCGTCGGTTCTTTTCATGTTCCTGAATATGTTGCAACATTTGCCTTCGGAAATTTTATCATGTTCAGACGCTATTAATGTGTCTAAGGAGTGTATGAGATCAGCCTTCAGTACAGTAGGTTAATTTCGCCTTGACTGTACTTCCAAAGATTTCTCTGGCCAGCGCAATGCAGACTGGGTTGTTTGGAGAAATGTCGTACCTTGAGTGTAGCTTGGAGGCGAATGTTTGTCTCCGTTCACAAAAAAAACCCACTATTATCTAGCTCGAACTGGGCGTGCCCTGAGCTCTTCCATACTTATAGTAATTGACGTTCACAGTTTTCCGAGCAAAACCTGAAAAACTAAGTAGACTTTTTGTCCTCCTACCTTCTTAAAACAAAAATAGGCTGTCGTGCCATGCTTTCTACGTTTATTCAAATTTCGCACCAATCGCTTAAGAGTGGTGCTAGTACCGCCACTATGAGGAAGTAAATCAGATTTCCTTGAAACAAACGCTGTAGCGGTCATGAGCGTTGATTACTTTTGAGATTGGACGTTGTGAGTTGATGTTAGTCAATAACGCCTTTAAGGCGACAAAGACGCCATTTTCAGTACGTCACTGAGTACGAACGAGATCATGTAACAGGGATACTAGAGGCTCGATGTCCGTTCTGCTATACTGCAGGAATGTAGTAACAGTACATTATTGCTGGCAGCGATTGTCACGAGAATGTATGGTCGCAAGAAGACCAGGCTCCGGACGGTCACGTGGCATACCAAAAACGAGGACCATCGTGTTCGGCGTATGGATCTGGTTCATCGTATTGCATCTGCAACAGCAATTTGAGCAGCAGTTTGCACTACAATGACACAACGAACTGTTACAAATCGATTACTTCAAGAACAGCTTCGAGCCAGACGTTCTTTATCGTGCATTCCACTGACCCCAAACCACAGCCATTTTCGATTTCAATGGTGTCAAGCAAGAGCTCATTGGAGGGGAGTGTGGAGGCCTGTGGTGTATTCTGATAAAAACTGGTTCTGCCTAAGCGTCAGTGATTGCCGTGTGTTGGTTATAAGGAGGTCAATTGAGAACCTGCAACCAACCTGTCTGCTTGCTGTACGAACTAGATCTACACCTGGGGTTATGGTCTAGGGTGTGATTTCGTATGACAGCAGAAGACTTCTAGTGGTTATACCCCACATTCTGTCTGCAGAATTGTACGTCAGTCTGGTGATTCGATGTGTTGTGGAGCCATTCATGAATAACATTTCAGGAAGGGTTTTCCACCAGGTTAATGCTCATCCATATACCGCTGTTGTAACACACTCTACAGAATATCGAAGTGTTGCCTTGGCATGCACGATGACCAGATCAGTATCCAGTCGAGCACATGTGGAACGTCATTGGTCAACGACTACAGAGTCATCCAGAAACAGCATTAACCACCATTTACTGACCGACTACAAGGCATGGAGTTCCTCCCAGCAAGCTGAAATGGTTCAAATAGTTCTGAGCACTGACTTAATATGTGAGGCCATCAGTCCCCTAGACTTAGAACTACTTAAACCTAACTAACCTAAGGACATCACACACATCCATGCCCGAGGCTAGATTCGAACCTGCGACCGTTGCGGTCGCGCGGTTCCGGACTGAAGCGCCTAGAACCGCACGGCCACAAAGGCCGGCCAGCAAACTGCCATCCAGTACCTGTACAACACAATGTATGGACATTTGCATGCTTGTATACAACATTTGCTTACATTAACCTTCTACCTTAGTGCACTCGGGAGGACGACGATCCAAACCCGCGTCCGGCCATTCTAATTTAGGTTTTCCGTGATTTCCCCAAATCGCTTCAGGCAAATGCTGGGGTGGTTACTTTGAAAGGGCACGGCTGACTTTCTTCCCTAATGCGATGGGACTGATGACCTCGCTGTTTGGTCCCCTACCCCCTCCAAATCAACCAACCAACCAACCAACCAACCAACCTTTTACCTTGTAACATTAATCAAATGGCTCAAATGGCTCTGAGCACTATGGAACTTAACTTCTGAGGTCATCAGTCCCCTAACATTAATCATTTAAACATGTTACCTAGACAAATTTATTCCTAAAATTTCATTACTCTACATTAAATATTTTTTTGGTGTTGCGAGCCGGCCGTAGTGGCCGAGCTACAGTCTGGAACTGCGCGATCGCTACGGTCGCAAGGTCGAATCCTGCCTCGGGCATGAATGTGTGTGATGTCCTTAGGTTAGTTAGGTTTAAGTAGTTCTAAGTTCTAGGGGACTGATGACCTCAGAAGTTAAGTCCCATAGTGCTCAAAGCCATTTGAACCATTTTTTTTTCTTTTGTTGTTGCGATTTTTTTTTTCCCGTGAGTGTAGTTGCACTTCGCATGTCTCTGATTCAGTCCGCACTTCTCTGGCTGGACAACTAGTTATATTTTCCTTCAGACTCTTGTAAGAACCTGAGGTCATTCTTTCTCAGAAATTATTAAAACCTCTCGAGTCTTTATTTGTACCCACTTACTCATCATCCCTCATCTTAATGGATAAGGATGAGTATTATAACACTGATCAAGCACGTTCATCCTGTCGTATCCTAACACAGGATAGAGGGAAGTCACGGAGTTTGAGGTCAGTATGCAATTTTCGAGCAGTGAGGAACAAATGCAGAACAACAAATTCCCAGCGAAGGCAGGCTGATGACTTAGATCAGCGCAAGACACGATCACTGGGGACGTACGAGGGGCACTTGTCGGGATGCTTGCCACAGGAGACTCATCAAATTCAGGTATCTGATTAACTTTACTTATTAGCAATGAGTCTAACTACTACACTGAAAGCAAATTCTGAACATTAGAAAAAGGAAAGAAGGCAACTGGTTGCACGTAAGAAGTCAGTCTCTGAATGTACAGGGGTGGGCCCCAACACAAGTAGCACTTGGAATACAAACTTGAGGGCAGCACACCAAGTGAGGGAAACACAGGCGTGCCGGAGCTTACCGAGGCTGGTCTCGCGTGACACGGAGTTGACTGAGAACCCTTCTGAATACAAAACCAAGCGATCGTACAGATCTTACAATTATGTTTTCCCTGGGACATTTAAGTCTCATCTTTATCTACGATAATGCTGGAAGCTGAAGAAATGAATTAAAATTTGTGCCACGGCTGGGAACACGGGTCTTCTTGCTTAGGCAGAAATGTTGACCATTACACCACCGCAGCGCTGTGGTCAACATTGCTGCACCAACTACCCAAGTGCTCTGGAGGGCACTCGGCTTCGTTAGTTCGTGCAGCAATGTTGACCATATTGCTGCGGTGGTGTAATACTCAGAATTTCTGCGTAGGGAGGAAAAAGACACACGTTCTAGTCCTCAGTCGCCCTTTGGCTGCGGTGAGGCGCCACTCCTGGTTTGTGTCTCGCCCGTTGAACTGCTTGCGAGAGAGCGGGCGTTTGTTTACTTCCGCATAGCGGCTCGTTTCTGAGTCCGACTGCATTGACCATCATCGCGTTTTCTTATCGCCATGTCAGAATTAAATTAAATTTTCCGTTAGATCATGAACGACCGAAGGCATATTAAGTTGAACTTTCGTACAGGATGAAATGCGTCTCCCGCCTCAAGACGTTCTCGGAATACATTCAATCCTTCGTACTACTGTGTACGTTGTGCGGCGCCAAGCTAACAATCTCAAGTTTCGGTACTATGACGGACATATAAGGACTGTAGTGGTTGATCACGCCGTTTTTGGCCTCCGAAAATTGCGGGTTTTTGAAATCCCGTTTGAAATACCGTGGGACGCAGTCATCGCCTTTTTTAAGCCTTACGGCAACGTCATCAATCACATGGCTGAAACGTGTCCGTCAGAGCCGGCCGGGGTGGCCGAGAGGTTCTAGGCGCTTCGGTCTGGACCGCTACGCTCGCAGGTTCGTATCCTGCCTCAGGCATGGATGTGTGTGACGTTCTTAAGTTAGTTAGGTTTAAGTAGTTCTAAGTTGTAGGGGACTGATGACCTCAGATGTTAAGTCTGATAGTGCCACAGAGCCTTTTGAATCACTTGTCCGTCAGATAAAAACTGAACTACGGAAACACGTTCCTTCCTTCTTGTTTATTGCCGGCTGCAGGACTGCCGTCATGTACGATGGCCAGCCGCGTACTTGTTCAGGTTGTGGCCAGGAAGGCCATGTCCTTTCTGAATGCCTACGACGTAGACGGGTTCAGACGCCTATCTGAGACGTCGCTCCTCCAGCGGCGCCCACTGTGTTACCCTCGTTTTACGCCATTGCGGTGGTGCTGCCTGCTAGGCCCCCTTTGAATCAATCGGAACTCGTGTCGGCCTCTCGACGACGCGATGGACTTTACACCTGTCTCTCCTACACCCCTGCCGCAGGCAGTACAAACGAACGACGACGGTCAGCAGGCACAAGCTGTCTGTCGCGACCCCGTAGTTGTTGATAATGGAGCTGAACCTACCTCTGCCTTTCTGCCATCTGGACACATGTCGGACGATATCCGCCCGCCATACGACACGGAACAGCATCTTAGGAAGCAACGATCGCCGAGTCAACGGAAGAGACAACGCTGTATCCTACGGCAAGAAAAAAGGAATAAAAGTGTGATAGTGTTAATACTTTCATCCTTCTTTACCTCCTCAGCATTACTGCAGATGACGTGTCACTGAGCACATTTGTACTGTGCATGCAGTACACGTGAGGTGCCTAGTTGTTTCCACTGCCCTGTGTGGAATACATAAGTTCATAAGTTCTTGTACACTTCACTAACCTGCTGTCTTCATGATGATGATGTCCCAAACGCAGAAAACAGCACGCAGGTCGTGGATTCTTTTTGTTGAGGCTGAAATTAACTTCGCAACGAACTGCTGCTACGAATAAACTATAACTCATTTGGGATGCCATCCGCATTTTTATTGATGTAGACACGAGAAACTATTACTGATCACCACGTATTGAACATATCATTATATTTGGCTAAAACAACATTAAATACATCCTGCCACAGACAATAAGTCTGTCTACTGGAACCGTCAGAACTGGAGAATAAAATTACGTGAATCAAATACTGCTTTACAGACAACATGTGATAGTGTTAATACTTATAGTGTTAATACTTATACCTAGCGATGGTCGGAACTGTAGTAAATAAAACTGCATGAAACAAATACTGCTATAACAGACAACATGTCTGTCTACTGGAACGGTCAGAACTGGAGAGCCGGACTGCCCGAGACACTTCGCGCGCCGAGCCAGCAAGGCATGACCCGAACGCCACCGAAGTGCATCGGCAGTAATATCGTCAGTCTTTTGTTTTAGTAATACTATGATTTTATTAATTTTGAAATGACTGATTGATAGCTGGCTGTTGAGAGATGTTTATTTAAAAAAGAAGTAATTTGGATGATAGGTTTAATTAATAACAGCAACTAAAGTTTAACGTTTTGGCGCACTACCGCCAAACACAGCAGCCAATCACAGAGCAGCAGCATCATGCAGGCGGTCTTTCTCACGGGAATGGTACCGAATGTAACTTCTGTCACCCATACCACATCCCACATTGCGTCATATCTATGCTTCTTGCATCCCCATTGCCGTGCGAATAGCTTCTTGGAGCCTAATATGATGGCTGACTAAGCCAGAAATATTACAATCCCTTCTGATGAGTGCGTCCATCGGATGTCTGCCCAGAACGACCACCCTGCAACTGATGGTGCGCTGTCCTCTGACGCTCTGCCACCTGACGACGCCCCCATCTCAAGTCAGCGTCCACCTCCGGACACCGACCTTCCCCCGCCTGCGTCTGATGCGCTTGCCTCCCTTTCTGTGCCTGACGCTACCTATGGGCGCACCTCTGATAATGTTCCACTGAACCGGCCCGGTAGCACGTCTGTCTCCTTGGCGGACGACGTCGATGCTGAGGATGGAAATTCTGGAGGTGTACAGAACGACGGACCCGCTTGGCGGGTCGGCTCCTTCCCCGTCACAGTGCCCTTCCGTGGGGGCCTTACAGGGAGTTCCCTGTGTTTGAATCGCCTGTCCTCCTGGCAATGACAGCTTATCGGAAAGCCATGGTCAATGTCAACACTATTCGGGTACTCCACAACCTGGCTTCACTCCATGACCTGCTGTATACCGCAGACCTTGATGTAGCTCTCCTTCAGAAAGTGCATGTTGCAACTTTCTGTGCTTCCCATGGTTTTACAGCTCATGCCTCTCATGCGTCCCCTACTGGTGGTGGGGTGGCGATCCTCTTATGTAACGGTATCCTTGCTCATTCAGTTACCTATCACCCTGATGCCAGAGGTATGACTCTCACGTTTAGAGGCGTCAGATCGTCAAAGTCTATGTGCCATCTGGTTCTGGTCACCGCCGTGAAATTTTCCACCATCTCAGATTCAGTCACGCTTCTCTTCCTATGTCAGCAGGATGCCTTGATCACGGGAGGCGATTTCAGCTGCATCCAGGCACCCAAAGACCAACTACCACGTCACTCTCCGTGTGCGGCGCTAGCGACAATTCTCCAACACCTCAGCCTAGTGGATTCTGGGGAGCATGTTCATGGCGATCGTCCGGGGTTTACATATTTTACCAGCCATTCTTCCAGCCAAAACGATTGTGTTTTCATCTCCCACGATATTGTCAGTGGGGTGCAGGCTGCTGAAGTCTGTCCCAGTGCGTTCTC
Organism: Schistocerca gregaria; assembly: GCF_023897955.1. Classification (NCBI taxonomy): domain Eukaryota; kingdom Metazoa; phylum Arthropoda; class Insecta; order Orthoptera; family Acrididae; genus Schistocerca; species Schistocerca gregaria. The sequence goes on from NC_064924.1 coordinate 418,291,858, forward strand.
TAACCATGATGCATATATCTGCGCCATCAATCTCTGCCACCAAAGAGCTCGCGCGGCCGTGAAGCATGGAAACTGAATACAACCCACCTTACTTCATCCGACTGCCGGCAACTCATCATGACCACGTTGACACCTTGTCGTCGACGCCGTGATGCCAATCAGTCTGCCCTGTCATGGTGGCCGTGAGAAATGGCCGCACGGTTTGAGGCGCCATGTCACGAACTGCGCGGCCCCTCCTGCTGGAAGTTCGAGTCCTACCTCGGGCATGGGTGTGTGTGTTGTTCTTAGCATAAGTTAGTTTAACTAGTGTGTAAGTCTAGGGACCGGTGACCTCAGTAGTTTGGTCCCTCAGGAATTCACACACATCTGAACGATTTGGAGCTATTGTCAAGGCGTGCACATATGATAGGTTAGTGCATCTATGTATCATGTCATAGCGGAACGACGCCACCGTCGGAGGAATATGTTTAGTGTTCTTACGACTGTCGACGGGCAGCGTTTTGATACCCAAAGCGATATCGGGTCTGCCCTCTGTGAAGATTATGTTGGGCTGTAGTCTGAACAACATCACCGCCCTGTCAACATTACGACGGTCTCTAGACTCTCCTTTGGCTCAGTTCACGTCGATGCGATTATGGATCTGATCGCTATCGTCATGGGGGACCAAGTCCACGACGCTATCCAGACGGGTCGCCAGAGCCTGACGCCCTCCCACTGGAGTTTTATCGGACATTTCGCCGCCTCCTGGCGCCAGCGTGAACGGAAATTTGTCAGGAGCTTACGACACATTTAGTGTTGATACCAGCCGGTTTCCTCGACGGTTTCCTCATTCCCATCTACAAGCCTTGGGGTACCTCACGGATATGCGATTACCGCCCCTTGACGTTACTCAACAGTGATACAAAAATCTTTACCCGACTGTTGGCTGCACAGCTTAAACAGAGAACTCAGCAAGTGGTTTCCCCAGATCAAACTTCTTTGGGAGGTACCAATAACATCAGCACTGCCCTCTGCCGCTATCGGGACATAATCACTCTTGCTCATGCACATCGTATTCCTGCACTTTTGGCAGCTCTTGACTTCAGCTAGGCGTTCGATCGCGTCGATCAAGACTTCCTGGAAGGGGTGCTCGGCAATACGGCTACCCTGATACTGCCGTCGACGTCGTAATGCGTCTACTTCGTAGAGCTACGTCTTGTGTACTCTACAATGGCCGCGTTACTCCTCCCATCTAGATCGTCGATCAGCGCGTCAAGGCTGCCCGCTCTCGGCACTGTTGTATGCATTCGCCATGGAAACGTTGCTGTGCGGCCTTTGTCAACGCCTCTCTGGGATGTCTCTACGTGACCGTGTATTCAGCTGCACTGCACATGCAAACGATCTCGTCATAGTTCTTCGTAGCGGTGCCGAGGTCAGGGAGTCACTGGCATGGGTTACCGGTCACGGCGGAGCTCCTGGTAGCTGCCTTAACGTCCGCAAAACGCGCGCCATGGCTGTAGGTGCAGGACTTCCCGCGGACAGTTCTGTTCCATCGCGGGTAGCTGATACTCTCCGATGCTTAGGATTCGATTTTGCTAGTAATCTGCGGGGCACAATTTCCCTCAACTGCAGACGTCTACTTTCCAAGCTACGAGCTGGGCTCTTAGATCACCGTTCACGAGCACTCGATCCTCTGCAACGCACACAATACATAAATGTATATTTGGCGTCACGTGTCCCCCATGTGGCACAGACACTTCCATTCCGCCAACCATGGGCAGCCGAATGGAAGCGGCATTGGGTTCGTTTATCTGCCGCGGCTTGCTCTTCAACATAAGGTACGAAACCCTCAACCTCCCGCTGTGTGGGGCCGGGTTAGGTCTGTATCATGTGCCTGATAGAGCGGTAGCCCTTTTCATTGGGTCTCACATGACGTTGTGGCGCCGTTGTCCTACATGGCTTACCAGCCTATTGCTAGACGCCCTTGCACCACACTGTCTCGCAGCACCTATCCAACTTTCGGGAGTCCCGCCCCCCCCCCCCCCCACCCCCCCTTCTTTTACTTCCACCACATCTTCCTTGAACTGAGCAACATCTGAACTGTGATACTACCGTGGCTATTGGCATCCGCGAAGGCGATCTATGGTTTCCTTCAGCACCACAGGTCACCGAATGTGGTTGAAGGGGAGCTTCCCTGCGTATACAGCCGTTTGGCGAACGGTGTGTACTCCTTATCTTGACACGGACGTCGAGCCTGCGTGTTGTCTTACTGTAAATGGGAAGCAAGTATACCGGTCACGCCTTCACAGAATTCACCTAGCAGACACACCATTGTGTGTCGACTGTGATGTTACGGACACAGAGACCCCCGCCTGGTGTGCAGATCGGCGAGAGGTGTGTGGTTAGTGATGCGACGATATTGTCCCTAATTACCCGTACGACTCCTCATTAGATACCGACTCAATTGATCCTCTTTCCGGACGCGGGGTAGTTCCCGCAAACAAAGACGAACTCTGTGATGTGGATTTGTGGACACGCAGCAGGCTACATGTTTGCTGATGGCGAGAAATGTGTCCTTGACTTTTGACAGTCCCTTAGTAGACGCCACTGTGCTGTTGTCATCAATTCAAAATACAGATAATTTTTTCCAATTTCCTCTGCAGTGTCTTCTGTAACCCACCCCAGAGCTGGGGTGTTCCTGTCATGAAGAGTTGATCCCCGCCTCTTCCACACTTAGAACCGATACATTCAATGGTAATCGGAATGTTCTTCTTAGTCTGACGCCTTGCTACGCCCTCCTACTCGCGTGATGCCGGTTTCCTGGTATTCTCGGTGGTATTAATGTCAAAACTGTATAAGAAAAAAAGAACGAAAAGAAAAATAAATACATAAACCATGTTCATTGAAGCTCTACTCCACGTTCCCTACGCTTTCCTTGGTTTTTGGAGGGTGGGAACGGGACATAGTAGCCAGGCCTCGGGTGGCGACCCCAGCCCACTTTACGTCACACTTCCCTTTGGGCGCCGGCAAGGTTCCTTAAAAAAAAAAAAAAAAAAAAAAAAAAAAAAAAAAAAAAAAAAAAAAAAAAAAAAAAAAAAAGACGGCCGTGGATCAAATTTTATTTCATTTCTTCAACTTCCAGCATACTCGTAGATAAAGAAGAGAAAAAATGTCTCAGGAAAAATTTAATTATAAGATCTATACGATCACCTGTGGTACAGGAATTCCCCATTACGTCCAATGCTGAAATGTCATTCCAGTACCGGAGAGCCCTGGAAATAGTGACAATTTAGGTGGAAAATAAGCTGAAGATACGAATTGAGGTTTGTGGTGGGCAGGGCATTCGACTTGGGTAGTTAGTGAAAGCCTGATGACCATAGTACGTTGGTGGTGTAGTAATTAGCATTTTTGCCTAGTAAGCAAGAAGACATGGATTCAAATCCCGGCCGAGGCACAAATTTGAATTCATGTCTTCAGCTTCCAGCATAATCGTACAAAAACAAGCGTGTTTAAAGAATCGTGATGACGCAATATTTTTCCCTTCCTATAGCCGACCCACCAACCCACCGACACTTAATAAGCTTTGGCCAATCTGATGAGTAGCTTTGCACATCCAGGATGCCTCTGGCCAACCAAATTTAGATTCCTCCCCCTTTCTTACTGGGTAGATAGTGATGCTTCTGGACTTTACATTAACAAACGCCAATTTTGTCCTGTTACGGCCACAAACAACAGTATTCTACGTTACGTGGCCCCACCCTCCGCCCCTCTGTGGGTGGGGATTGCTGTAGTAACATTCTAACCTCTACAAATCCACCGACGTTGCAGCTCTAACATCCATATGCACATGAGAACTCCCAGCTCCGATCCTAAACGTGAACAACATCGTGCTAGATGACCCTACATTACCAATAGCCGTCTCCTGCCTACGAGAACCAGGCTAACGACTGACGTAACCTTACACGTAAGTGGGCGAGCTAATCGGCCGCCTAGAATTAGTGCAAGGTGAGGTGGATTTGTTTACGAAGCTGTGCGGCCCCAGAGCCTATAGAGCAACGCAGCCGGGCGAGCCGTCATGGCCGCTCCAAGCGGGCCACGTGCTTTAGCAAAGGACCAGCTGTGGTTAAAATACAGAAGCTGGGAATTTGTACGGCTGTTACTAGCATGTCCTTTGGCGAGAAGATGCTCCAGAAAATGGCTGAGTATCAGACAATCTTAAAGTTGGCTAAGTTACAGCTCTTTCAGGTTCGACATTAACTCACATAAAGTATTATTACAAATGTGACTACATTTTCGATCTCAGACAAAAAACGCACATCCAATGACACAACAGTATTTCAGTATCTTTAAAGCACTGCAGTCATGAACTGTGCAGCTGATCCCGGCGGAGGTTCGAGTCCTCCCTCGGGCATGGGTGTGTGTGTTTGTCCTTAGGATAATTTAGGTTAAGTAGTGTGTAAGCTTAGGGACTGATGACCTCAGCAGTTAACTCCCATAAGATTTCACATACATTTTTGAACAGTATCTTTAAAACCTCATAGCGAATAGACATTTTCACAATGACCCTCTGAATTAATAACTTTTAATCACTTCACGCGATTTCAACAAACGGTATCTCAGATGGTAGCATTGCACTAAATCTATCATACCTGAAACCGACGTATGGCTGTGTATTTTATTTGTTGATTTACTATGTTTTTTACATCTTTTTCGTTATCCAAATGTTTGTGAGAACATCGTATTCTTCACACTTACACAGCAAGTGAATGCAGCATGAATACTACGAATTTTCTTACGCTTGTGTTTTTATTTAAAGAATAGTTTAGTAGTTTACCAGTAACTTTATTTAAATGCTGATTGCAAGTCTATCAGAAAAACTGTTCTAGTTTAAAAGTGTCCACCGCTTCTGTTAGCTGACTCCGCCACTGGAAAGAGTGCCAAAACACCCTTCTGTCAAGCAGGTATAAATAATTGTTTAAACAATAGTCAGCGATAATCTAAACTCATTCAACGAGAGAGCACCTGCGCAAGAATACTGGATTATTTATTTATGAACCAACTATTACTTATATTTATTGCAAATGGTCTGAATATGACCGTATATTTATAATATTTCTTTACTTAAATATTGTTGTAACTTGTTAGTTTAGTCGGGGATGTGATCATATTGAGCCAAATCATGTGTTTAGAGCCTGAGAATGATGTATTTTTGGTGGGGATGGCCTTGTGCCAATGAGAGTCGGACAGTGCCGGAACGCTGCAGGAGTCAAGTGGAGGCTGGGACTTCTCGAGAGAATAGTTCAAGGGAGCGATTTGGCACACTTTAAGTCGAGTGCTGGAAGGAGGCAGATCTTAGATGTGTTTCATTCTGGGTGGTGAACGGCTTCTGTCGTACTGCTAAAGGGACTTTGTAATTCTAGAGGTCTGTATGTACTCCTGAGTAGGACTCTAGCTTTTTCCTCTTGCAACACGGAACTCAGCATAGACAAAGTATGAGCTACCATTCTTCGTATCGCGAGTGTTGATTTGTGAATCACCGCGTTGAATTCTGAACTATTGTGTGGCGGTGTATCTTTCGTGTATTGTGATCACGATATGGACTTAGTTTCCGCGTATCTTTGATGACCACGGAGATTGTGGTATTATTTTCGTAACGCTCTCAACGTAACTTCACTGCATTTGAAAGAGTATTTTCTGTCCTTATTTCAACTGAATATTGGATGACCACTCCCCGTTTATTTGACATGTTCTTTCTTGAATAAACATTGTTCAACATAAATCTTTGTCGTCTTCATCAATTACAGACGTTAGAATAGAACCCTCTTTATTAAATTAATCGCTTATCTATTATCTTGTGTTTCTGTGTATTTTATTAACTCTGAATTCTAGCCAGTGCATAGACAATTGGACCGGAAAATCATAGCTACAGGTTATTATATGCTGCGAATTAACTACAGGGCATGAAAGCAGATATGTGATGCTCGACTCTATGACTACATCGAGCTATTGTTTTTAAACATAACCGTGCACAGTCCCAGTACCTAAAGGGCGAGTAACGACAGTGGAATTGGAAATAGATCAGGAGAACCTAGGAATGGATAATTAGACTGAGGTTTGTTCTGAAATTATGTGTACCAAATATATGGAAGAAAAGGAAGGGTCGTTGAAAATGATCTTTATAGGGAGTAGTGCTTAGAGAAGGGTAAAATTAAAAATGTGCAACCTGTAAGTGAAGTGATCGGTTTTGAAGAAGAAAGAAAGTGTGCGTCTCTCGAAACTAAAAACGGTGTTGCAGCAGTTGTCACAAATTTTGTCGGTAAAAGTTCGTTGGAGAACGAGGAAAGAAATCTCGGGTTTGAACAGTTCAAAAACTCAAAAGATGAGATTCAAATGATACTCACACTGGCGAGATAAATGTTATAAGAGGCAACAGTGACAGAGTTGAATCTTGTAAAAGGAGAACTGCACGTGAATTAATAAGTGCGTAAATAAATGTATTTCATGTGTAGCTGTATGAATTTTGTAGACTAATATTGCTTATATAAAGGGCAAAAATGGTAAATTTAAGATGTATGTAAGATGTGTTGAGGCATAACTTAGTGCAAGAAGGGTGTCGAAACTGTCCACACAAATCTTAGTGCGAGGAGCTCGGCAGAACGTAAATAAGTTTCATCATTTACGAAAAATGAATTATTTGTTTGTAAGATTTGAGGAAGAAATTTTAAGGAGTTACTTAAATGTGATATTTGCAGAATTTTGGATGTTTTTTTTGCGTGATATTGTAGATTAATTGTAATTATTGTAAGCACAAAATGTGGCGCGTGGAGGTCACCAGACTCTACTAAAATCTTAATTCTTGTGGAAGTAAAACGTGTGGTTAGATTCAAGGTGCGAGATAAGGTTTTTGGGTTTTATTGTGAGCTAATTCTATAATATATGTTATTTTGGAAGGATATTTAATTGATTTATGTACCTAAAATTATGGGGATAAGTTCGTAGGGCTGTGTTTAGTAATTCAAACCGTAACTGGATTATTTTAGCTATACACTATACATTAAATATGTTTGTTTATGAGAATAAAGTCTGGTGCTAAGTAGTAATTTAGTGCAAGTAAGAGTGACATCAGCTGAATTTATGATACAGTTATTCGCTGACTTAAAACAAAAATTTAAAGGAGCGATTTCTACGCAGAGTACTATTAGTTTTAAAATTTATGAATAGACAGGGTAAAATAGTAAAGAAACGTTAGTTGATTTATGGTGCAGTACAAATTTCATAGCACTAAAGACATGTTTTCTAGTGGGAACATGGACCGAGTATTTGAAATGCTGAACTGAATCAAGTGTTTAGGCTGTGCTATTAATCAGTTTTTGCTTGCTATTCTGTTTGTGAATGTATCGATTCCACTATGGAGGGCGTTCAGTGCCTGATCTATGGGGATTCGGGAAATCGTATGATTATTGTTAACTACCCAGTCGTATTTCGACAGCTATCGTCCTCCAGCACCGACGGTGACTGCGCGTTGACGCATATTTGGCACCGTACTTTACCAAGGGTGACATGAATTTCTGTAATGGCAGCTGGACTGAGAACCATTCATACTTCGACGCCAGGAAACCAATGGTGTGCTGTATCTGTGAAAGTTAACTGCTACGATGTAGTGATCAAAACAAAGAGTGTTACCAAAGGAGTGCAAATTCACTAAAAACTTTGGAAAAGAATGAACTGACTCGGAAGTTACTTAAATTTATATGTGGGTTTTGGCATTTAATTAAGTTACCATAATTTTATAAATTTTGCTACATTAAAAAAAATTAAGCTCACCATATGGCATTTGCTAGGATGTACCTGTTGTGCATACACTACAAAAAGATCATTACTCTATTGTTCTGACATGCAAGTAGGGTATTATGTTTATTATGTTATGTATGTATTCATAATTTTTCGTAAGTGTGTCAAATTTGTTGCGACTTAATATGCCAAATTAGCAAGCTAATGTACCACATTAAGTGTAGGTGTGTAACGCAACGTGTATGTAGGCGAGCTAATCGGCCGCCTAGGATTAGTGTAAGGTCAGGTGAATATGTTTGCAAAGCTTTGCGGCCCAAGGGCCGATAGGACGACACTGCAGACATGCCTGGCACGGACGCTCCAGGCCGGCCACGTGCGTTATCAAAGGACCAGATGTGGGGAAAATGCCAAAGCTGGAAATTTGGACGGCTGATGCTCGCATGGCCTTTGTGCTTGAGGTGCTCCAGGAACTGGCAGAGTATCAGAAAATCTTAAAGGTGGCTAAGTTACAGCTCTTTCAGATTAGACATTAACTCACATCATTTTTATTGCAAATCTGACTACAATTTCGATCTCATAGGACGCACAATCAATGACATAACAGTATTTCAGTGTCTTTAAGACTTCAGTAGTTAATACCTCATAGTGAATAAACATTTTCACAATGACCCCCTGAATTAATAACTTTTAATCACTTCATGCGATTTCAACAAACGGTATCTCAGATGCTAGCATTCCACTAGAGCTATCATCTTTTGTTTCGTTTACTGCTTGCTTAATATACAGATTGAATAACATCGGGGAGAGGCTACAACCCTACCTCACTCCCTTCCCAACCACTGCTTCCGTTTCATGTCCCTCGACTCTTTTAACTGCCATCTGGCTTCTGTACAAATTGTAAGTAGCCTTTCGCTCCCTGTATTTTATCCCTGCCACCTTCAGAATTTGAGAGTATTTCAGTCAACATTGTCAAAAGCTTTCTCGAAGTCTATAAATGCTAGAATTGTAGGTTGCCTTTCCTTAATCTAGCTTCTAAGATAAGTCGTAGGGTGAGTATTGCTTCACGTGTTCCAATATTTCTATGGAATCCAAATGGATCTTCCCTGAGGTCGGCTTCTACCAGTTTTTCCATTCGTATGTAAAGAATCCGCGTTAAAATTTTGTAGCTGTGACTTATTAAACTGATAGTTCGGTAATTTTCACATCTGTCAACATCTGCTTTCTTTGGGATTGGAATTATTATACTCTTCTTGAAGTCTGAGGGCATTTCGCCTGTCTCATACATCTTGCTCACCAGATGGTAGAGTTTTGTCAGGACTGGCTCTCCCAAGGCTATCAGTAGTTCTAATGGAATGTTGTCTACTCCCGGGGCCATGTTTCGAATTAGGTCTTTCAGTGCCCTGTCAAATTCTTCATGCAGTATCGTATCTCCCATTTCATCTTAATCTACCTCCTCTTCCATTTCCATAATATTGTCCTCAAGAACATCGCCCCTGTATAGACCCTCTATACTACTTCTATCTTTCTGCTTTCCCTTCTTTGCTTAGAACTGGGTTTCCATCTGAGCTCTCGATATTCATGCAAGTGGTTCTGTTTTCTCCAAAGGTCTCTTTAATTTTCCTGTAGGCAGTATCTATGTTACCCCTCAAGAGATAAGCCTCTACATTCTTACATTTGTCCTCTAGCCATCCCTGCTTAGCCATTTTGCACTTCCTGTCGATCTCATTTTTGTGACGTTAGTATTCCTTTTTGCCTGCTTCACTTGCTGCATTTTTGTATTTTCTCCTTTCATCAATTAAATTCAGTATCTCTTCTGTTACCCAAGGATTTCTACTAGCCCTCATCTTTTTACCTATATAATCCTATGTTTCCTTTACTATTTCATTCCTCAAAGCTCCCCATTCTTTTTCTACTGTATTCCTTTCCCCTATTCCAGTCAACTTTTCCCTTATGCTCTCCCTGAAACTCTGTACTGCATCTGGTTCTTTAAGTTTATCGAGGTCCTATCTCCTTAAATTCCCAACTTTTTGCAGTTTCTTCAGTTTTAATCTACAGTTCATAACTAATAGATTGTGGCCAGAGTCCACATCTGCTCCTGGAAATGTCTTACAATTTAAAATTTGGTTCCTAAATGTCTGTCTTACCTTTTAGTATCTCCAGGGTTCTCCGATGTATAGAACCTTCTTTCATGATTCGTGAACCAAGTGTTAGCTATGATTAAGTTACGCTCTCTGAAAAATTCTACCAGACGGCTTCCTCTTTCATTTCTTAGCCCCAATCCATATTTACCTACAACATTTCCTTCTCTTCCTTTTCCTACTGTCGAATTCCAGTCACCCATGACTATTAAATTTTCATCTCCCTTCACTACCTGAATAATTTCTTTTATCTCATCATACATTTCATTAATTTCTTCATCATCTGCAGAGCTAGTTGGCATATAAATTTGTACTACTGTAGTAGGCGTGGGCTTCATGTCTATCTTGGCCACAACAATGCGTTCACTATGCTGTTTTTAATAGTTTACCCGCACTCCTATTTTTTTTATTCCTTATTAAACCTACCTCTGCAAAACCCCTATTTGATTTTGTATTTATAACCCTGTATTCACCTGACCAAAAGTCTTGTTCCTCCTGCCACCGAACTTCACTAATCCCCACTATATCTAACTTCAACGTATCCATTTCCCTTTTTAAATTTTCTAACCTACATGCCCGATTAAGGGATCTGACATTCCACACTCCGATCTGTAGAACGCCAGTTTTCTTTCTCCTGATAACGATGTCCTCTTGAGTAGTCCCCGCCTGGAGATCCAAATGGGGGACTATTTTACCTCCAGAATATTTTACCCATGAGGACGCTATCATTATTTAACTATAGCTCCATGGTCTCAGGAAAAAATTACGGCTGTAGTTTCCTCTTGCTGCAGCCGTTCGCAGTACCAGCACAGCAAGGCCGTTTTAGTTAGTGTTGCAAGGCCAGATCAGTCCATCATCCAGACTGTTGCCCCTGCAATTACTGAAAAGTCTGCTTCCCTTCTTCAGGAACCACACGTTTGTCTGGCCTCTCTACAGACACCCCTCCGTTGTGGTTGCACCTATGGTACGGTTATCTGTATCATTGAGGCACGCAAGACTACTGGATTATTTATTTATGAACCAACAATTACTCACATTTATTTTAAATGTTCTGAATATGACCATATGTTTATAATATTTTTTTACTTAAATATTGTTGATACTTATTAGGGTAGTCCAGGAAGTGATCGTCTTGAGGCAGATCATGTCTTCAGAGCTTGAGAACGATTAGTTTCTGATGCGGACGGCCTTCAGCCGATGAGAGCTGGAGATTGATGGAACACTGCAGGAGTCAAGTGGAGCCTGGGGATTCTCGAGCGAAGAGTTCAAGGGAGCGATTCAACACACTTTAAGTGGAGTGTTGGAACTAGCAGACCTACCTGTAGATCGTTAATTGATCGTACATGTGTTTCATTTTGCGCACTGAACAGCTGCTATTGTATTTTCGAAGGGAATTTATGATTCAAGAATTCTGAAGGCATTCTCAAGTATGACTAACTTTTTCCGCATGCAGTATGGAACTGCATATAGAGAGAGTATGAGTTACTATTCTTTGTATCGCGTATGTTGATATGTGAATCAACTCAGAATTATTTTGAGCTGGTGGATCTTTCGTGTATTGTGATCACGAAATCGACTTAATTTTCGCGTATCTTTGACGACTATTTAGTTTGGGCAATTTGCTACCATTTTTGTAACGCTTTCAACGCAACTGTACTGTATTTCCTGTCTATTTTAACTGAATTTCGGATGACATCTTCACATTTATCTGAGATTTTTTATTGTAAGACCATTATTCCATATAATTCCCTTTCGTCTTCATCAATTACAGACACTGGAATAGTACCCTTTTTATTAAGGGTATCTGGAGGTGCCTATGCTGCCCATGTTAAAATCACTAAGTTTGAGGAACATTTTTGAATAAACTACTAAACAGAAAAATTTGAATTTTTTTACATATAGAGTGGTTTAGTATTGCAGTTATGACAGAAGGATTTTGGAATATCCTTTCTAGTTTCCTTCCAACTATTTTTTATTAATGACCCAAATTTTTTTTTTACAAATAATTGCTTTATAATTAATCTGAAATGAAACTACTGAACATATTGTCAAAAGGCTGTGTTACAATGTAAGTTTGACCACTAGGAGTGCTGTATAAAAATTTTGTCGCTCTAGTTTGAGTGGATTTTGAGAAAATGTTCCTCATATTCGAAAAATTGTAATTTACGGGAAATGGCTATCAAAGCTTCTCAATACTTTCCTGCACTATAGGATGCATTATCAGGGTCTTCTTCTTCATCCTCCAAAAGCTTCCTCTTCTGTCTTCTTTTCTGGCCTGTTATTCCATCATACTTCATATGCCTTTCTCTTCTTTCTGCTCCTCTTATCCTTTCACTGTCAATATTTCTTAGTGCTTGTACAGCGTTAACCCCAGCTGTAAATCCTAATGCCCTCAGAACTTCACACTTCATACTGTTCCCTTGGTTGTAGGTTGCTATTGCATCATAAATGACAAAGTGCAATGTTTCTATGTGTACAAACACCGGTTTAGGAATCACTTTCAAAATCAAATTGTTTATGCTCTCATTAGGATTCTGTATCTTTTCGTGTACACATTTGTGTAACAATTCTGGCTGTGCTAAGTCATGAAAAATTGGTTTTATTGCATTTATCACAGCTGCTGGCAAACCATGTTTGTGATCATAGTCCTTTACTGCATTATATTTGCACCAGGAATCTTTTGGGCACAGGATGTGTTGAGGGTATTCATTGGGAAAGGCAGTATGAAGGAACAATGCCCACACTGCTTTTCGCATGTCACTAACATAGCATACCTATAGTATCTCTGTAGACGTTCAATCACCTCATCAGTAAGCCTGCCTCTCCCTCCTATCGTCTTTCCATCACTGAGCTTACTTGAACCCAAAGTTTGTTTGAGCCTTTGAGGCCGTGCACCCATACGCTTTGGCACATGCCCAAAGCATTCCAACTTTTCAATTACAAATTCATTTCCATATGGTTTCAGTTCCTATATAGTACTGAAACCTTTGGAGTCACCATCCCCAAGGTAGTATTTGTACCTAACATTGTATCTGGGAACTGAACATTCAAAAATTTCTTTCACTCCATCCACTTCCATTGCTCCACTTGATCCACTAAAATTTGCCTTGCAGGTTCCACTGTGCTGTCCTTTGATTTTATTTTTGCGCCTACAATGTTCTGATAATATTGCAACATCTATCACTTTTGCACTATCACCACAAGTAGGAGTTACAACCCCATTCAGGGATTTATGGCCCCTCTTTTGCCAGGAACCATCTGATGCCACTACCAAATCCCTAGAACCACTGTTCATTTCTACAGATTCCTCCACTGCTTCCTTCATGGTTTTCAAAGCCACATCTTCAACAGAGGATCTAACCGGTTCACAGTAGTACCCAAATTTGCGTGGAGGTGATGGCAAGTTCATAATACCACAAAACAGTTTACCAACAGCAGACCCTTTTCCAATGGATCGAAGACCATACACAAGTTGAACATTCACATCAAACACTCTAAATCTTCCATTTTCACCAAAGAGACTGGCATGTGAATTGTAGAAAGTCACTTGATACTTGCAACATGCACAGATTATCTTCGTCTCACAAGCTAAACCAAAGTGCTTTGTTATCTCTAGTCCCACTCCTATACTTGAACACATTTTGCACAGAACACTTTCTTTCAGCACAGAAGTTAATAATCAAATATTCAGTACTTCATTAATATCATCACTGTCACTAACATATTCACGAAATCTGTCACTTCCACCAGTCAGCTTCTTGCTAGAGCTATGGCTGGCCATGTGTTGCTTAGCAGAAGAACGCACTGTTTCAGTAATTGCAGCATCGCAACTTGATATTAGTGTTAATTTTCTTTTCCCTACATTCTTCCTCTTCTTATATACACGGTTACTAAAACGTGGCATCGCAACCAGAACAACGCTTTCCACAAGAAGTATAATACTACCAACAACAGGCGCAACACTGAACTAATTCGAAACGGTAAACAGCAAAGAGACGATGTTCCGCGCTCTTAGCGCTTCATTTGTCACAGAAAACAATGTAGCCAACCCTTGCACACTCGCTGTATGCGTAACATAAGGCGCTGTATGCGTAACAGGCCGAGAAAATCCCAAGCAGTTCGCCAAGAAGTCACGAGAGGGTGTTAGATGCATTCAGCGGCCGCCCATTTCCTCTGCTGGTGTGGGGGAAAATGGTAATAACTCCACATCTAGGGCGAGTAGAACAATAATTCAAAGTTTCAATGAAAGAGGAATGTTCCAATTAATTTTCGGTAGCAAAAAAAAATCGTAAGTTTTTGGATCTGACCACCTCCGGCTCCTCTTAAATTAATCGCAGATCTTTTATCTTATAGTTCTGTGTATTTTATTAACTTTCAATTCTATCCAGTGCACAGACAATTTGAGTGCAAAATTATAGTTACAGGTTATTATATGCTGCGAATTAACTGCAGGGCATGAAAGCAGATGTGTGCTGCTCGACCCTATGACTACATCGAGCTATTGTTTTTAAACAGAACCGTGCATAGTCCCAGCACCTAAAATACGAGTGACAGCAGGTAAAGACACAGTTGGTTTGCTCGTATGGGCTGTTGTCTAGAAGAGAAACTATTCAAGCAGTAACCGTTACGTGCAATCGCAAGGTACACTCCTTTGTCCAACGGAAATTTATTTTCTTTGCCTCACACAAAGCCTCAGAAGCAGCAACCTTTCTGTGTTTTATTGTTGCGGTGTTACGTCCTATTGGCAATGGCTTCTGACGGATGACACACTCCCGTTTCGTTTCAGAGCAGCTTCTGTTGATGTTGATTTATCTGCCTTCTCTTCTCACAGTGCTGTGCTGTGCTCAGCTTGACCACACTTACTGCATTCACGTTACCTACATTGCTTACGTACGTAACCGTAATGATCTCATCTATAACACTACACTTCTTCAGTAAATACACTGTGGGCCGTATGTGTTTTAGTAATAATGTCGACCTTTTCCAGTTGCATAGCGATCCTAAGAGCTAAAGCCAAATCCCCAGATTTTTCCATTCGTTCCTTACGTGACATCTCGGCGGGAATCCCCAACAGGACTCGGAACGGTGCTGTGCCGAATGTCCAAATCGTCTACAAGTACTACATCTGAATGGCGCAGCGTTAGCACATGGTAATTTACAA